>NC_133326.1:594233717-594843360 GCF_042186555.1 Aquarana catesbeiana | reverse complement strand
CACAGTCCACCACAGCTGCTAGAGAAGCTAATTCAAACTCCTTGTCCACAGCTCCTCCTGCCATAGCCCCAGCATCATGCACGGAGGAGTCAGCTGAATTATTTGAACACAGCGTCAGCCACTTGCTTTTTGAGGATGCACAGCTTATACTTCATTCTGATGTTGGTTCTGGGTTGAGGAAGGGAGTAGCATGAGCCTACAGAGAGGAGTGAACACTGATAAACATCAAATTGGCAGTCATGTTCCCCCAGCCGCAGCGTGTTGCCAAGTTGGCTCCAGTGATGATGAGGATGGAGGGGATGATGATGATCATTGACGTGACTTGGCTGCCGGATGGAGCAGAGCAGGAAAGTAAGTGAGAGGCACAACCCCAATGAGGTAAGGTGTCCTCCAGAGGCAGCGATCATGGAACAGTAGGGAGCAGTCACCAAATGTCATCAGATTGTGGAGCTGTTATCTCCCAGACCACTTCCTACAGCTCAGCTGTCTGGGCCTTTTTTAGCATATGTGCAGCTGATCGCACTGTTGCAATTTGCAATCTCTGCTGCAAGCAGATCAAGCGTGGCAAAAACACCAGGCATTTGGGTACCACATGCTTGCAAAGGCATTTAACCTCCCACTGTTCACACAATTCTTCTCCTTCTCACGCCTCAACTTTCAGGTCTATCCCTACTATATCTCATAACCTCTCGGCAGCCTCCACTGGCAGGGATGATGGTATAGCATTGGGTGTCACAAGTCCTTGCAACACGTCTGCCAGCAGCACACCACCAGCTGTAGAATATAGCAGGAAAATGTCTCTGCTCCAGCTGCTGCATAAAAAAATAATAAAATACACTCCCTGTCACCCACATGGCCAGCATCTAAATTCAAGCTTGTCCAAATTGCTGGCTTTACAACTCCTGCTTTTCCGTTTGATGGATTCTGCCCCCTACCGTGAATTTGCAGAATGTGCTGTACCACAATGACACGTTCCCAGTTGCTATTTCTTTGCATGTAAGGCCATTCCAGCTCTGTACCATCACGTGGAAGGCAATGTTTTGGCATCGTTGGTCAAGGCAGTCAGCCACAAAGTCCACATTACTGCTGGCACGTGGTCCAGGAAGCACAGTCAGGGACGATATAGTTAGTTCACAGCACACTGGGTAACTCTGCTTGCAACACGGAAGGATGCAGGACAGGCTCAGTGCTAGAGCTTGTTTTGCCACCACGTCTCCATACAGCTGGTGGTGATGATGCAAGATCGACCAGCTCCACCCCATCCTCTTCCTCCATGCCCTCCTGTGCTGAATTGTCATATGAACCACCAGTACCCACTAAGCATTCAAGGGGCTATTCAACAAGGCAGGCCCAATGATGCCATGCAGTGCTTCAGCTGGTCTGTCTAGGGGACAGGAGCCACACCGGAGCAAAGATTCTTTCAGCTTTGCAGGGGCAGGCCCAGAGGTGGTTCATGCCACGGAAGCTTGAGCCAGGAATGATGGTGTGTGATAATGGCACTAACCTTTTGTCTGCCCTTCGACGGGGAAAGTTGACACCTGTGCCATGCTTGGCACATGTCCTCAATTTGGTGGTGTAGCGTTTCAGAAACAGGTACCCAGTTTTGCAAGATCTTTTAACGAATGCCAGAAGCATCTATAGCCATTTCAGACGGTCATACACAGCCAGTATTCGATTGGCTGAAGATCAGCGGGAATTCCACCTGCTCGTAAACCGCCTGATTTGTGACATACCCACCAGGTGGAACTCAACTTTGGCAGTGCTGCAGCGGCTGCACATGCAGCAGAGGGCCATCAACGAGTGCCTGTGTGAGTATGGCACAAGGAGAGGCTAAGGGGAGCCCAACTTTTTTTCCTGACCCCAATGGCGGCTGATAAAGGATGCATGCACTGTATTGTCATCATTTGAGGAGGCAACAAGGATAGTGAGCTGTGACAATGAATGCATCAGTGACATAATCCCTCTTGTGTTCCTGCTGGAGCATACTCTGCGTGGCATTATGGACAGGGCACTTGAGGCAGAGCAGTGGGAAGAAGAGGAGGACTTATGCAGACACCATTCTTGCGATGCCACAGAACACACAAGAGGAGAGGGAGGAAGAAGAGGATTCTGGCAGTTTTGGAGGCACTGAAGCAGAAGAAGACATACGTCAAACCTTAAGAGATGGTTTTTAGTCCCCAGAAACCTTGGGAGCAGTACATGGCTGGGAGAGGGCATTTCCAAACTTGCAGTGCATGGGCTCCCTTATTCTTCAAAGCCTGTGAAAGAACCCGAGAATTTGTGACCTCAAGGAGAAGGATCATTTTTGGTTGGCAACCCTCCTTGACCACTGTTACAAGGGGAAAGTCTTGTAACTCATCCTACCTTCACAGAGGGAGCACAGTATTAAATATCATGAGGACACCTTAAAGAGGAGTTTATGTAACACCTTTCCAGACTCTGGTAAGTTACAGTCTCATGGAAGAGGTAGTTTAGAGGCTTCTGTTGGTCAAAGGATGAGCGGTGGAGAAGGGGACCATGATGCATGTAAAAAAAAAAAAATTATCCTTGGCACCCAGGACTGTCAGCTTCCACATCCCATCAGCAGCATCTGCATCATATGGTGGAAGATTATCTAGGGGCAAAAACAGACTTGGATAGCTCTCTAGTAGATGATCCAATGGGTTACTTACTGGGTCATGAGAATAGACCACTGGCCAGAACTTGCCCAGTATGCAACTGAGCTGCTGGGCTGCCCTGCATCCAGCATGCTTTCAGAATGGCATTCAGTGCTGCCAGAGGTTTTGTGACAGATAAAAGAGCACGTCTGTCCACTGACTCTGTTGACTGTGTGACATTTGTCAAGATTTGCAGCAGCTATCAAACCCCTGATGCCAATGTCGCTGATTAAGGCTGGGTTCCCACTTAAATTGCATGCGCTTCAAAGCAGGGGTCTGGTGCATCGCTGTTCCCTGTTTCAGGGATGAATCAGGCCTGAATTTTTGCCTGAATTCAGACCTGAAACTGAGCCAAAGATGCACAGGACCCCTGTGCATTCCACTCTGCAGCCACCATGAAGATGTGTGAACCAGCTCCATTGAGAGTCGGGCACACTTTCCTGTCATGCAAATTGGATGCCGGGAAACCAGCATCCAATTCACACTAGTGTGAACCCAGCCTTAATGTTTTTGGGATCTGGAATCTCTGCTAGAACGTCTAGGCTGCCTAACTTTGTGGATGTTGATTTCATCATGAAGTAATTTTTTGGTATAGGTTTCATGGGCACAATTAACACCGAAGAACTATTTTTTCTGCACCTGTTTCACATTTACATTTTTTACAGCAAGGCCAATTCTTACTTTCCTCAAGAGTACCTCTACAGGGTTTAGTGTGAAGGCACCACCAACACTCAAAGCCCAGGTGCGGAAAAACACCTGTTTGACAGGTGCATATAATTAAATCTTTTTTCAGAAAGGCCAATTTTTGCTTTCATCAAATGTACCTCTATATGGTTGTGGTGTAATTGCACCACCAACACCCAAAGCCAAATTTTTCCACACTTGTTTGAAGCATGTACTTTATCTGTATTAATTACAGAAAGGCCAATTCTTGCTTTCATCCAGAGTACCTCTGGCCATTTCTTGCTCTCTCTGGCATTGTGTTCTCGGAGCCTTCCGTGGTGAAATTTTTTCTTCCATTTACTATTCTGTAGTTCAGCAGCAGCTTCAGTGAGTTTGCCACTAAACCCAAAACCATTCTTTAATGGCCTTACTGGTAAACCAGTAATGGTGAAACTGAAGTGGGATATGGAATACAAGGGATACCTGGTCTCTGTGGATGGCTATATGAACATGCAGCTAGCCAATACAGGTACTAGTATGGATTTTAAGAGGAAATCCAGCCCCAAAAAATGAAAAAAAAAAACAGGTCCACCCCAAATACATACAATTCCTTTTTAATCAAATTTAAAAACAGTTGTCAATCACACTGCATGCTGCGCCCAAAAAATAAAAAAGCAAAAACACTCCCGCTGTCTATGAAGGATGGCCCCCTACTGCAGGCTCTGGAGTTTGACAGTTCTTATAAAGATAAGGGGTGGAGACACCTGATGATATCACCTGGTGGCACCACCCCCTTGTGACATTGCCAGTCCAGCATGCACCAGTCTGTGGTGTCAGAAGAGGGCGGTGCCACCAGGTGACGTAGCCAGGTGGCCATGGTTGTGGGGTATGAGGCCCTTGTCCCCATCAACATGGGGACAAGGTGCTTTGGGGTGGGGGGGCAGAGCCGCTTGCCCCCCCATGTTGAGGTCATTTGACATGGTATGGTTTGGGGGGGGCACTCACTCGCCCCCCCTTTCCTGACCTACCAGGCTGCATGGTCAGATAAGGGTCTAGTATGGATTTTGAGAGGACCCCACGCTGTTTTTTTGGTGCCAACAATTGCAACCACGAGTCAATTTAAATGTGATTTGACTAGTTTTTTTTTCTTTAGAGATGTCATTTTTGCTACAGCATGTTCTATGCATGCTACAGATGCACCACTTTACTAGCATATTAAGGGGACCCCCATGCACTATAATTAAAGGAATTTTTTGTTTTTATTGTTGCATTTTCAGCATCATTAAAATCACTGCTCCTTAACCAATTCAGCCCCGGAAGGTTTTACCCCCTTCCTGACCAGAGCACTTTTTACAATTCGGCACTGCGTCGCTTTAACTGCTAATTGCGCGGTCATGCAATGCTGTACCCAAACGAAATTTGCGTCCTTTTCTTCCCACAAATAGAGCTTTCTTTTGATGGTATTTGATCACCTCTGCCGTTTTTATTTTTTGCGCTATACATGGAAAAAGACCGAAAATTTTGAAAAAAAATGATATTTTCTACTTTTTGTTCTAAAAAAAATCCAATAAACTAAATTTTAGTCATACATTTAGGCCAAAATGTATTCGTCCACATGTCTTTGGTAGAAAAAATGTCAATAAGTGTATATTTATTGGTTTGCGCAAAAGTTATAGCGCCTACAAACTAGGGTACATTTTCTGGAATTTACACAGCCTTTAATTTATGACTGCCTATGTCGTTTCTTGAGGTGCTAAAATGGCAGGGCAGTACAAAACCCCCACAAATGACCCCATTTTGGAAAGTAGACACCCCAAGGAATTTGCTGAGAGGCATGTTGAGCCCATTGAATATTCATTTTTTTTGTCCCAAGTGATTGAATAATGACAAAAAAAAAAAAAAAAATTACAAAAAGTTGTCACTAAATGATATATTGCTCACACAGGCCATGGGCATATGTGGAATTGCACCCCAAAATACATTTAGCTGCTTCTCCTGAGTATGGGGATACCACATGTGTTGGACTTTTTGGGAGCCTAGCCGCGTACGGGGCCCCCGAAAACCAATCACTGCCTTCAGGATTTCTAAGGGCGTACATTTTTGATTTTACTCCTCACTACCTATCACAGTTTTGAAGGCCATAAAATGCCCAGATGGCATAAAACCCCCCCAAATGACCCCATTTTGGAAAGTAGACACCCCAAGCTATTTGCTTTGAGGCATGTTGAGTCCATGGAATGTTTTATATTTTGACACAAGTTGCGGGAAAGTGACAAATTTTTTTTTTTTTTTTTTTTTTTTTTTGCACAAAGTTGTCACTAAATGATATATTGCTCACACAGGCCATGGGCATATGTGGAATTGCACCCCAAAATACATTTAGCTGCTTCTCCTGAGTACGGGGATACCACATGTGTGGGACTTTTTGGGAGCCTAGTCGCGTACGGGGCCCCGAAAACCAATCAGTGCCTTCAGGATTTCTAAGGGCGTACATTTTTGATTTTACTCCTCACTACCTATCACAGTTTCGGAGGCCATGGAATGCCCAGGTGGCACAAACCCCCCCCAAATGACCCCATTTTGGAAAGTAGACACCCCAAGCTATTTGCTGAGAGGCATGGTGAGTATTTTGCAGCTCTCATTTGTTTTTGAAAATAAAGAAAGACGAGAAAAAAATTTTTTTTTTTTCTTTTTTCAATTTTCAAAACTTTGTGACAAAAAGTGAGGTCTGCAAAATACTCACTATACCTCTCATCAAATAGCTTGGGGTGTCTACTTTCCAAAATGGGGTCATTTGGGGGGGTTTTTTGCCACCTGGGCATTCCATGGCCTCCGAGACTGTGATAGGCAGTGAAGAGTGAAATCAAAAATTTACGGCCTTAGAAAGCCTGAAGGCGGTGCTTGGTTTTCGGGGTCCCGTACGCGGCTAGGCTCCCAAAAAGTCTCACACATGTGGTATCCCCGTACTCAGGAGAAGCAACAGAATGTATTTTGGGGTGTAATTTCACATATTCCCATGGCATGTTTGAGCAATATATCATTTAGTGACAACTTTGCGCAAAAAAAAATAAAAAAAATAAAAAATTGTCTCTTTCCCGCAACTTGTGTCACAATATAAAATGTTCCATGGACTCGACATGCCTCTCAGCAAATAGCTTGGGGTGTCTACTTTCCAAAATGGGGTCATTTGGGGGGGTTTTGAACTGTCCTGGCATTTTATGCACAACATCTAGAAGCTTATGTCACACATCACACACTCTTCTAACCACTTGAAGACAAAGCCCTTTCTGACACTTTTTGATTACATAAAAAAATAATTTTTTTTTGCAAGAAAATTACTTTGAACCCCCAGACATTATATATTTTTTTAAAGCAAATGCCCTACAGATTAAAATGGTGGGTGTTTCATTTTTTTTTTTCACACAGTATTTGCGCAGCGATTTTTCAAACGCATTTTTTGGGGAAAAAACACACTTTTTTAAATTTTAATGCACTAAAACACACTATATTGCCCAAATGTTTGATGAAATAAAAAAGATGATCTTAGGCCGATCTTAGGATACCAAACATGACATGCTTTAAAATTGCGCACAAACGTGCAGTGGCGACAAACTAAATACATTTTTAAAAGCCTTTAAAAGCCTTTACAGGTTACCACTTTAGATTTACAGAGGAGGTCTACTGCTAAAATTACTGCCCTCGATCTGACGTTCGTGGTGATACCTCACATGCATGGTGCAATTGCTGTTTACATTTGACGCCAGACCGACGCTTGCGTTCGCCTTAGCGCGAGAGCAGGGGGGACAGGGGTGCTTTTTTTTTTTTTTTTTTTTTTTTTTCTTTATTATTATTATTTTTTTATCTTATTTTTAAACTGTTCCTTTCATTTTTTTTTTTTAAATCATTTTTATTGTTATCATAGCAATAGGTAGTGACAGGTACTCTTTTTTGCAAAAATTGGGGTCTATTAGACCCTAGATTTCTCCTCTGCCCTCAAAGCATCTGACCACACCAAGATCGGTGTGATAAAATGCTTTCCCAATTTCCCAATGGCGCTGTTTACATCCGGCGAAATCTAAGTCATAAAATGCTCGTAGCTTCCGGTTTCTTAGGCCATAGAGATGTTTGGAGCCACTCTGGTCTCTGATCAGCTCTATGGTCAGCTGGCTGAATCACCGGCTGCATTCTCAGGTTCCCTGTTGAGACAGGAGAGCCAGAGAAAAACACGGAAGACGTTGGGGGGGAGGCATTCCCTCCCACTGCTTGTAAAAGCAGTCTAGAGGCTAATTAGCTGCTAGGATTGCTTTTACATGAAAGCCAATCGCTGGCTGAAAAGAATGATACTAAGATGATACCTAAACCTGCAGGCATCATTCTGGTATAACCACTCAAAGTCGTGAATGGCGTACCTGAAGACAAAAAAATGGTTAACAATAAAGCACAGTAAACGGTAAGGTATAAAAAATTGCATATCTGAAAAGCAAACATGATAAAACATAACAACAATAAAACATTGCAGAATAGAATACAGTAAAAAAGAGCAGAACAATAGAGAGAGAGAACAATAAAACGACAACTATTTTTTTTTTATTTTATATTTTTGTTTGTGTTTTTTTTTTTTTTTTACACTTTTTTTTGTAACTAACTTTTATAACTGTAACCGGTTCCAGGTTCGGGTCTCTCAAAATGCGATGGCATCTTGGGAGACCCTGTGAAAGTGTGCCTAGTCTGTGCAATGCTGTACCCTACGCTAATACTCAACTAGTGAATGGTAGTGTTCAAAACATTCACCAATGCAAAGACCAGGATTGTCAGGACAGGAGGGACAATAATAGAGGGTGTCACGCCTATATCCGCGCTTGCTGCAGACACGACATCTTTTTTGGGGGGGTTCGTTGGGTAGGGGTACTCGGGAGGACATAAAGAAAATGCCTCTCATGCAGCCGACTGCATTTGGTTGGGGATGTGAATGGGGGAAGTACGGGCGCTGCAGAAGCGGTGGGTTCCCAATTAGGATTGGCGAATGCAGCAGGAAGGGCACTATGGACACGACGGGCCTGTGTTTGTCTTCTTGGTGGCAGCGGGACACTACTTGTGCTTGCCACCTCACCAGCTTGAACTGCATTTATGGGACTCGCCATGTCACCAAGTGTTACTGCAGTGCTGGTTTGACTACGACCGGGGTGTACTAGGCTGCTGGTGCTTGCCAGTTCACCAAAACGCTACCAAAAAAACTGTTAGCGATCGCAGGGATCAGGCCTGACTCTGCGAACGCTGCAGTTATGCGTTTAGTGTTTTGTAAGTGTCAGTGATCGATCGATACTGCACTTGGGTGGGCTGGGCCGGGCGGAGGGGCAAAACGCAGGTGCTAGCAGGTATCTGGGCTGATCCCGCTAACACTGCGTTTGTGGGAACCCTAAACTGCTGGGGACGCTAGTATAGATCTGATCAGATCAGATATTGATCCGATCAGATACTATACCACTAAGGGAGGTGTACGGTGCATGCGTGGGTGTTAGCGGTACTGGCGCTAACCTGACGCTGCCTGGGGCTGGTGCTTGCCAGTTTACCAAAACGCTACCAAGAAAACTGTTAGCGATCGCAGGGATCAGGCCTGACTCTGTGAACGCTGCAGTTATGCGTTTAGTGTTTTGTAAGTGACAGTGATCGATCGATACTGCACTTGGGCTGGGCCGGGCGGAGGGGAAGAACGCAGGTGCTAGCGGGTATCTGGGCTGATCCCGCTAACACTGCGTTTTTGGGATCCCTAAACTGCTGGGGACACTAGTATAGATCTGATCGGATCAGATATTGATCCGATCAGATACTATACCACTAAGGGAGGCGTATGCTGCGTGCGTGGGTGTTAGCGGTACTGGCGCTAATCTGACGCTGCCTGGGGCGACGCATATCACCGCCGGGCGATCAGGGGGCTAAACCTTTATTAGGTAATAAACGGCGGGTGCCCTGACACTATAAAAAATAAACGAACTAACCAGCGTCACCCGTAACGGTTATACGGTGATCAGTGGTGAAAGGGTTAACTAGGGGGCAATCAAGGGGTTAAAACATTTATTAGGTAGTATATGGGGGTCCCTGTCACTATAAAACGCTGACGGCGAACCTAAATATTTACGTTCCTAACTAGCGTCACCAGCGACACTAATACAGCGATCAGAAAAATGATCGCTTAGTGACACTGGTGACAGGGGGTGATCAAGGGGTTAAAAGTTTATTAGGGGGGGTTAGGGGGGTATCCTAGACCTAAAGGGGGGTAATATTCACTGCCCTAACACTGTAACTGTCACAAACTGACACCATGCAGTAATCGGAAAAAAAAAAAAAAAAAAAAATACTGCTTGCTGTCAGTTTGTGACGGGGGGGGGTGATTGGGGGGGATCGGGGGGCGATCGGGGGGGGATCGGGGGTGTAAAGTATGCCTGGCATGTTCTACTGTGTGTGTTTGTGTTGTGTGCACTTACATGTCTTCTCTCCTCGGCGCTGGGACGGAAACTGGCAAGCCGAGGAGAGATGACATCACATCCTCTGCCTGTGTGAAACTACACACAGGCAGGGGAGGATTCCGATTGGCTGGGAGCGATCGCGAGGGGGGGGCCACGATCGGATGGTCTCCCCCTCGCCTCCCGACGCTCCCAGTCAAATGCCGACCGCCGCTGGCACCGGGGGGGGTCCGACAGGACCCCCCGCCCGCGGGAGGCAGATCACGTACAGGTACGTGATTCTGCCTGCCCGTGCCATTCTGCCGACGTATATATACGTTAGGCGGTCGGCAAGTGGTTAAAAAATGATTGTTTTAAAAAGAAAAATTGCATTGATACATATCTCCCAGGGCAGTACCCAGACCTCCAAACCCCGTTTATGGCCAATTACTTGCATATAAGCTTTCAAAATTGGCACTTTTGATTGTTCCTGTTTCGACTCCCATAGACTTCAATGGGGTTTGCCATTTGGGTTAGAACTTTTACCCTGTTCAGGATTTCTGCTGTGAACCAAACAGGGGGGGTGTTCGGCCCATCTCTAGTCAGCAGCATAATAAGTGGGGGTAGGCCTCCGTAATGGGGCACTAGATAGCAGCAACAAACCAACAGGAGTTGTAATCCTTTTACTCTCTATCCACAACTAGAATAAACATTTGTTAAGGCAAAGGTTGTAAAATGTAATGACCCATAGCAACCATAAACACTTTTGAATGCTGCAAACCAATTAAATGTGAAATTCTATCAGTTGTTATACTTCACAGCTTACACTGTTTTAATGAATACATAGGAAAAAAAAACTAAACACAGACATGCCTCAAAACTATTTTCATTTAACATTCCAACCTGCTGCCTTTAAGAAACAGTTTAAAAAAATAAAGAAAACTGTAGTCAGTTGCAACTGTTTTTGCAGATCAAGCAGAGGAAAAAAATATGCAATCACTCAATTCTAAAGAAAAAATATTATGGAATCACCGTGTACTTTGCAGTTTTAAAACAAACATCTGCATCAGAAAAATCTTGAAAAATCATGACCATCACCAAACATCCTTTCAATTGATGGAATAAGAAAAGCGTCCAAAATTTCAATATAAACTTGTGCATTTATTTATGATTTAATGACTGTCATCTCCCCTGTACCTTTACCTGACATGCAACCCCGTATCATTAATGATTGTGGAAATTTGCATGTTTTCTTCAGGCGGTTGTCTTCATACTACATTTCATTGGAATGGCACCAAACAAAAGTTCCAGCATCATTACCCTGCTGCCCAATGCAAATTCATGATTCATTACTGAGTATCACTTTCAACCAGTCATCCACAGTCCATGATTGCTTTTCTTTAGCCCACTCATGGGCGTCTGCAGGTAGGGGCAAGGGGGGTCAAGTGCCCCCCCCTGGAATCAGTGGGGTGACACCATCAAGCCAGAGAGAGAGCCACTCTGCCCGGCACCACCAGAGAGAGAAAGACTGAGCCACTACCAGGGTACAGACATGCTATACTACTGACCAGAGTCACCCCTGGGGAACCCAGAGTGAGCAATCATCTAGCCGGAGGGATCACAGCTGTAGTTTTGCTGGGTCTGGTAAGAGGGCCTGTGGGCCATTATCCATTACTTATCCTAGGGACTGTACTACATCTGCAGTCTCTGACCATGATAATGTGATAATGACATTGTCGAAAAGGGGGGGCGCATGGTTGACCCTAAAATGATGCCCCCCCTGAAAAAAGTTCAGCGGATGCCCATGAGCCCACTGTAACCTTGTTTTTTTCTGTTTAGGTGTTAATGATGGTTTTTGTTACAAGTTTTCGTTACACAGTACAAATCAAATGGGAAGGTTGGTAAAGGGAAGCATACTGGTAGACCAAGGAACACATCTAAAGCCTTGTACACATATTGGATTTTCCGCTGACAAAACCTCAGACTTTTGTCCAAAGGCATGTGCCTGGAATTTGTCTTGCATACAAACGGCACACAATTGTCAGCCAACAAACACGAACGTACTGACATACTACGAGCCGAAAAAGAAGTTCAATTGTCAAGCACCACCCTTTATGCTCTGTAACGAGCCCCTGCTCGCTCGGTTCCACTCTCCCGACACTCCTCTGCTGCTATAGAATTAGATTGCAGATCGCAACGTCTGATGGTTCAGTCATCCGATGCTTCGGGATTAGAACTACAGCTATGTGCCGTTCGAATCCAGTTGTGATAGCTCAGAACAAACGCCAGGCAGGCTGTATGTAAGTTCAAACAGGGAACTCTTTTATTGAAAGGAATACAGGCTCTTTTATACAGTAAAAGAGGGGGTGCATACCTCCTGCTCAAATTACTCTGAACATACACCTGTGACCAGAAACCTAATTAACATGGGCTAATTAACTAATCCCTTTAGACAGCCTAGATGACTCAGACATGACCTTTAGGCCAGACTGGTCATCTTGTAGCTCAGAAAACCCAATCAACATTATCACAAATCAACACCAAACTCTTCTTCACACAATAGCAGAGTTAATTAACACAAACAACAATGGGGATCTAATGACTCTTAGATCCCATACTAGACTTATTTACAATACACATTCTAGCAGGCAACAGACAGACAGTTGGCTGGAATTGACATCAGCATCTCCTAACAGTATTTGTCCCAGCATTATCAATCAGAGGAGAAATACTTCAGTATTCCAAGCTTCATGACAAACCAGTATTCCAAGGTTCATGACATGCTCCTTCTGCTAATTTCGTGTTAGTAGAAGTTTGATGAGTGTTGATTCGCACTTTTCATTTTGCACTTTTCAGATCTCACTTTTCAGTTCATTTCTGAATGGCCGTTTGTCAACCAGCCATGTTGCAGAATCGGAGGAGATAACGTGTTATTTATTATTGGCCTTGGATTTATTGCTTTGACCCAAGTCCACTCCAGGAACAGGAGGAGGAGGATTTCTTGAACCAAAAATTGGTTGCTTTATTAATCGTGACCAATTATGTCATATACCTTTGCTGCAGGAGCTCCAGGAGAATAATCTGGATGATTTTAGGAATTATCTCCTGATGATGGACCCCTGCTTTCACCAACTCTTGGCATTGTTGACACGCTATATTAAGAAGCAGGACACATGCATGAGGCTTTTATTTTATTTTTTGGTTGAATAATAATGATTTGATTAGTTATATTTTCTATATTTTTGGATGCATAGAATGCACTTTTTGGTTAAGTTCTATTGGCAGATAGCATGTCTAATTTTATTTGTTTTCTTTTTTTAATTTACAATAAAACAATTGTGGAGAATAATACTTCGCTATGTGTTTTACTTCAAATGACAGTTTGGGAATAAGCAGTTACATTTTAAAAAATACTATGTAAAATTAACTAGGGACACCAACATAGTTTTATCTTTGATCTTAAAAACTAGGGGATAATAGTGTTGTGGTAACTTGCACCAAAACAAAAATAACAAGCATAATATTATTATTCTTGATATCACTAGAAAAAAAAAAAGCCTTTAATTATTTGTTTGCAATAACTTCATCAGTATCACCAGCAAAGCAGCTTCATTATTATCCCATTAAAGAAGAAGAGAATGTGCGCTTCATTTCGAGATTTCATAATTTGCCACATCACAAATGTTAACTCTCCATTACGAACACTAGTTTACAAGACCGTCCGCTTCTGGCTCATCCTTGCTCCCGAGCATGTTTGTTTATACTATGCACTTTTGTCCGACGAACTTGTGTACAAACAATCGGAAAATCTGAGAACAGACATTTGTCCTCAGAAAATTTAAAAGCCTGCCATCCAACATTTGTCCGTGGAAAATCTGATAACAATTGTACGATGGAGCATACAAACGGTCGGATTTTCTGCCATCAGTCTGTCATCACACAATTTCCATCGGAAAATCTGATTGTGTGTACGCAGTTTAAGTGTCAAGTTAGAAAACTTAAAGCAATATGCCCTGAGAACAGAAAATGCACAACAAAACAAATGAGAAAAAATGGTCAGAAACTGGAGTCAATGTCTGTGACCGAACTGTAAGATATTGCCTAAAGGAAATGGGATTTACATACAGAAAAGCCAAACGAAAAACCAATATTAACACTTAAACAGAGAAAAACAAGGTTACAGTAGGCTAAAGAAAAGCAATCATGGACTGTGGATGACTGGATGAATGTGATATTCAGTGATGAATCATGAATCTGCATTGGGTAGAGTGATGATGCTGAAACTTTAGTTTGGTGCCATTCCAATGAAATGTATGAAGACAACCGCCTGAAGAAAACATTAAATCAGCCATTAAATCTTTAATAAATGCACAAGTTTATATTGAGATTAGGGATGAGCCGAACACCCCCCTGTTCGGTTCGCACCAGAACATGCGAACAGGAAAAAAGTTCGCTCGAACACGCGAACACCGTTAAAGTCTATGGGACACGAACATGAATAATCAAAAGTGCTAATTTTAAAGGCTTATATGCAAGTTATTGTCATGAAAAGTGTTTGGGGACCCGGGTCCTGCCCCAGGGGACATGGATCAATGCAAAAAAAGTTTTAAAAACGGCCGTTTTTTCAGGAGCAGTGATTTTAATAATGCTTAAAGTCAAACAATAAAAGTGTAATATCCCTTTAAATTTCATAGCTGGGGGGTGTCTATAGTATGCCTGTAAAGGGGCGCATGTTTCCCGTGTTTAGAACAGTCTAACAGCAAAATGACATTTCGAAGGAAAAAACCCATTTAAAACTACTCGCGGCTATTGCATTGCCGACAATACACATAGAAGTTCATTGATAAAAACGGGATGGGAATTCCCCACAGGGGAACCCCGAACCAAAATTAAAAAAAAAAAAATGACGTGGGAGTCCCCCTAAATTCCATACCAGGCCCTTCAGGTCTGGTATGGATATTAAGGGGAACCCCGGCCAAAAAAAAATGACGTGGGGTTCCCCCTAAATTCCATACCAGACCCTTCAGGTCTGGTATGGATTTTAAGGGGAACCCCACGCCAAAAAAAAAAAAAAAACGGCGTGGGGTCCCCCCAAAAATCCATACCAGACCCTTATCCGAGCATGCAACCTGGCAGGCCGCAGGAAAAGAGGCGGGGACGAGAGTGCGGCCCCCCCACCTCCTGAACCGTACCAGGCCACATGCCCTCAACATTGGGAGGGTGCTTTGGGGTAGCCCCCCAAAACACCTTGTCCCCATGTTGATGAGGACAAGGGCCTCATCCCCACAACCCTGGCCGGTGGTTGTGGGGGTCTGCGGGCAGGGGGCTTATCGGAATCTGGAAGCCCCTTTTAACAAGGGGACCCCCAGATCCCGGCCCCCCCCTGTGTGAAATGGTAAGGGGGTACTTACCCCTACCATTTCACTAAAAAACTGTCAAAAATGTTAAAAATGACAAGAGACAGTTTTTGACAATTCCTTTATTTAAATGCTTCGTTCTTCTATCTTCCTTTATCTTCTTCTTCTTCTTTTTCTTCTGGCTCTTCTGGTTCTTCCTCCGGCGTTCTCGTCCAGCATCTCCTCCGCGGCGTCTTCTACCTTCTTCTCCTTGGGCCGCTCTGCACCCATGGCATGGGGGGAGGCTCACGCTCTTCTCTTCATCTTCTTCTTCATCCTCTTCTCTTCTTCCTTTTTTGCATTGATCCATGTCCCCTGGGGCAGGACCCGGGTCCCCAAACACTTTTTATGACAATAACTTGCATATAAGCCTTTAAAATTAGCACTTTTGATTTCTCTCATAGACTTTTAAAGGGTGTTCTGTGGCATTCGAATTTGCCGCGAACACCCCAAATTGTTTGCTGTTCGGCGAACTTGCGAACAGCCAATGTTCGAGTCGAACATGAGTTCGACTCGAACTCGAAGCTCATCCCTAATTGAGATTTTGGACACTTTTCTTATTCCATCAATTGAAAGGATGTTTGGTGTTGATGACATCATTTTTCAGGATGTAATCTAATGCAGATGTTTGTTTTAGAACTGCAAAGTACATGGTGATTCCATAATATTTTCCTCTGAATTGAGTGATTCCATATTTTTTTCCTGCTTGATCTGCAAAAACAGTTGCAACTGACTACAATTTTTTTTTCTTTTTTTTGTTGTTTCTTAAACCAGAAGGTTGGAATGTTAAATGAAAATAGTTTTGAGGCATGTCTGTAATTAGTTTTTTTTTTTTTTTTTACACAATTGAACAATTGTATGAATATTTTCCAAGAGTGGTGATTCCATGCTTTTTGCAAGGGGTTGTAGCATCAAAGCTTGCCAGAGGCCCCCATCTCCCCATACATTCCTATTAGCTGATTTATAAAATGGTTTCCTTACTGACCCTTAGGAGCTTGTTGGAGGTAGTAGAGGATGGGCAAGCTTCAACACTTCCATTTCTCCTTCATGTCATAGTGCTATCGTAGAGTGTCCTTTGCAACCCCAATGTGAAAGACTTTGTGAAAGCTGGGTGTGTGTCTTCCAGGGTTATACCTACATGAGCTTGTTGGGCATTCTATCGAAAATCATTCTGCCACTATGCTTGTGATCACACATAATGGTAGTAATACTACAAAACTTGCGTACTGGAAAAATAATAGAGTAGCCAGGTGGTCATCGGCTTACCAGGCTTACCAGGCTTACCAGGAGCCGTGGGTCCTAAATAACCACTCAGATTTCCTTTGCAATAATGTGCCACTTACTGTGTTAGTTAGTCTGTTAGATAAAAATAAATGGCAGGGCTACTTCCAGACATGCATTGTTTTGTCTTTGATAGCTATATAGATACAGCTTAAAAAGACCTGTACGCCATACTCTCAGAGCAAATAAGACAGCTTAAGTACTTGAATTTATCATTGGAACCTGCATTGGCAAGCAACAAGGTATGAAACTATATATGTACCTGGGCCACTGATCTTCATTCATATGCACTGTTGTAACTTCCATGAGTCATGGGCAATAGCTATTTTATTTTTATTGTTAAGTGATATCAGTGTACACTTCATATGGCCCTGTTGCTGCATGATGCACATACAAAATAGATAACAGAAATTAAATATCAAACAACTTCTGTACTGAGTATGACATATATTCACTCTAATTAGTGTACAGGTCTCTATGTGTGTGTAGTAAATTCTGGCAGAATATGACCTGGTTATGCAGCGTTGTCAATGTACAGGGTAATGCAACATTATATGTGGATATTATTTATCAAGCAGTTGTTGTATGTGCTGTTTTTACTCATAGGGAGAGGTAAAAAATAGTACCACAGACTCCCCAGATTACGTACAGAAGGGGTAGAAGTCTCAAAGACTTTGTGCTACACAGTCATCTGGATAAAGTCCTGTGTCACATCGGTCTCAATTATGGCTACCTGAAAATAAATTGGGTAGTTTTAAATGTGGGCATTGTAAGGCTTATGCATACATTCCAATGGTGAAACGCTTTATAAACTCTAAAAATGGTGAAATAGTTAACATTAAATCCTTCTACAAAAGTAGCACGGAATGTGTCATGTATGTGGCTAAGTGTCCTTGCCAACTTTTGTATGTCGGCAAGACAGTTCGACAATTTAGACATAGGGTTCTTAAACATGTAAACTATGTGATACTTAAAAAGGACAGACCAATTGCCAGACATAGATGGTAGAAGCACAATGGTAAACCAGAATGCTTTTCTTTTTGGGCTGTCCAGCAGGTTAAGTTGGGTCAGAGAAAAGGTCACCTGGATAAAAAAAACTGCTTAAAACAGTCCAGATTGTTATTTTGCCTTGGATAGCGCTTTGCACATGGGTTAAATATGGGTTTTACTAGGGATGGGCTTTATGTTCGGGTCGAACATGAGTTCGACTCGAACATTGGCTGTTCGCCCGTTCGCCGAATAGCGAACAATTTGGAGTGTTTGCGGCAAATTCGAAAGCCATGGAACCCTTTAAAAGTCAATGGGAGAAATCAAAAGTGCTAATTTTAAAGGTTAATATGCAAGTTGTTAAAAAGTGTTTGAGGACCTGGGTCCTGCCCCAGGCGACATGTATCAATGCAAAAAAAGTTTTAAAAACAGCCGTTTTTTTTCGGGAGCAGCGATTTTAAAAATGCTTAAAGTGAAACAATAAAAGTGTAATATTCCTTTAAATGTCATACCTGGGGTGTCTATAGTATGCCTGTAAAGTGACGCATGTTTCCCGTGTTTTGAACAGTCTGACAGTAAAATGAAATTTCTAAAGGAAAAAAAAGTAATTTAAAACTACTCGCGGCTATAATGAATTCGGTCATTCGGTCCGGCAATACACATAGAAGTTCATTGATAAAAACGGCATGGGATTCCCGCACCAGGGAACCCCGAACCAAATTAAAAAAAAAAAAATGCGTAGGGGTCCCCCCAAATTCCATACCAGGCCCTTCAAGTCTGGTATGGATATTAAGGGGAACCCCGCGCCAAAATTTTTAAAAAAATGGCGTGGGTGTCCCCCTCAAAATGCATACCAGACCCTTATATGAGTATACAACCTGGCAGGCCACAGGAAAAGAGGGTGGGACGAGAAAGCACCCCCCCTGAACCATACCAGGCTACATGCCCTCAACATTGGGAGGGTGCTTTGGGGTAGCCCCCCAAAACACCTTGTCCCCATGTTGATGGGGAGAAGGGCCCCATCCCCACAACCCTTGCCCGGTGGTTGTGGGGGTCTGCGGGCGGGGGGCTTATCGGAATCTGGAAGCCCCCTTTAACAAGGGGACCCCCAGATCCTGCCCCCCCCTGTGTGAATTGGTAATGGGGTACAAATGTACCCCTACCATTTCACAAAAAAAGTGTCAAAAATGTAAAAAAAAAGACGTTTTTTGACAATTCCTTTATTAATGTCTTCTTCTTTCCCCGCTTTTTCTTCCATCTTCTTCTGGTCTTCCATCGGTGTTCTTCTTCTTCCTCCATCTTGTTCTTCCCCCGCTTCTTCCTCTATCTTCCTCCGCTTCTTCCTCCGGTCTTCTCAACCTGCATCTTCCTCTGGCTTCTTCTTCTCCACTTCGTCCTCTGATCCGCCTCAGTGGAAGTCTACCGCTGTGTGACACTTCTGTTCGGGTGACAGTTCTTATATAATGGAGGGCGGGGCCACCCGGTGACCCCGCCCCCCCTCTGATGCACGGGGACTTCCCTATGGCTTTCCCCGCGGTATCAGAGGGGGATGGGGTCACCCGTTTACCCCATCCCTAGATTTCACCTATCTGCCCTTAGTGTGTGAATAGCTCTTTATCTAGTTGCCTGTCTTTTGCTTATTATTTGTATTTTGCAATATTGATATGTTGGTTAATTGGTGACTATTTGGAATTCTGGGCATAAAATAATATGGTCCCTTAAATATAGCAAGAAATATGACTGGGCATAAAGAGTATGGCCCCTTACATATAGCAAAAATACAGTAAAGGCATCCGTAAAATTATGATTATTAATAGGGCAGCATTAAAAGGGTTGCATTAATATATTAACAACAAAAGGGATGCTAAAATCACTGTTTGCCTTCTTCTATTTTTTGCCTTCTTCTAGCTGGCCTCTATATTGCAAAAATGAAGCTCATATGTGCGGACGTCATGATTACATCATTGCGCATACATGCATGGTGTCATCACAGCATACCAAACTTGGAGATTATCTATAAATAGAGGAGAAACATATTATAGTTGCCATTTGCCATTTAGTGATTGTTGCACTTTTAGGATTTATGGGCATCCCTGAAGAAGCTTATATTGAGTGAAACATGTAGGGTCTTTTTGTTTTTTTGGTGCACTAATTTTCCTTTCACCTTTTTGTGGATTCACATTTTTTTTGTGAGGAGCCGGCTGGGGATCACATGAATACCTACATTTGTTTTATTGGCATACACAGAGGTCTATTGAATAGCAACAGGATTGAGATGATGGATTAGTGTGGGGGGTTATTTTATTACTCCTACTAATCGGACTACCTGGGTGCAAACATTGTGTTTGGATGTGTCTGAGCACTCTCACCCTCGTAGATATACTCATGTACATGTGAAGCATGGGTGAGAAGTGTTATTATGCCATTTAATTTAGACCCCTGTGAGACTGATGCCTTGATGTGTTTGTGAGAGTTATTCTCAGATTGTTTGGGGGTTTTTGGGACCCTTTTTTACCTACCCCTATGAATAAAAACAGTACATACAACAACTAAATTACTTACTAAAGTCCTAATAAGTTAGGCCATATCCTGTGGGCTTTGGTGCATGGGCATGCGCATCCTCGTTTTGTATAAGTTAGATTAACTGCTACAGTAAGGGATGCCTTTCTTTTTAGATAAGGAGGCCATTGTTTAATTTGTTTTATTCTTTTTTAAGGGCTCATTCACACCATAGTGTTGCACGTATGCACTACATTTTTTAGCGCACTAGAAAGCAACACACATTATCAAGTTGCTGAGCTCTGTGCAAAAATGCACATCCCCAGGCAGGTGCATTGGAGTGCCATATGCTTTTAATGGGAATGCAGTGTGCTGTTAAAAATGCTTGAGCTTAATGGCAGAGATCATATGTGTTAGTGTAAAACTATGGTGTGAATGGGACTTAAAACATCCTGACAAAACTACATTCAGTTAGGACCAATTTACACCACATTGAAAAATAACAGTCAGCACTAGCTCACACAGAAAACAATTGTTTTTTATGTGTTCTATGCACACTGAAATGCAGCTCTGCTGTACATTGACTTTTTTGTGCATTTCAAATAAAGTTTGTTAAAAAAATAAAAATAAAGGAGCTATGTGATGCACTGAATCATGCTTCAAACTGCCCCCCTACTGCCAGCTTACTGCAGCCAAACGGACAACTGCTGGACAGTAAGTAGCTGCAATTTATGGTGCGGCAGCTGTCCATTTTTGTGTGTATCATTTGCAGACATTTAAGGAAGCTTTTAACCACTTCAGCCCCGGAAGGTTTTACCCCCTTTCTGACCAGAGCACTTTTTACAATTCAGCACTGCGTCGCTTTAACTGCTAATTGCGCGGTCATGCAATGCTGTACCCAAACGAAATTTGCGTCCTTTTCTTTCCACAAATAGAGCTTTCTTTTGATGGTATTTGATCACCTCTGCCATTATTATTTTTTGCGCTATAAATGGAAAAAGACCGAAAATTTTGAAAAAAAAAGATATTTTCTACTTTTTGTTATAAAAAAAAATCCAATAAACTCAATTTTAGTCATACATTTGGGCCAAAATGTATTCGGCCACATGTCTTTGGTAAAAAAAATGTCAATAAGCGTATATTTATTGGTTTGCGCAAAAGTTATAGCGTCTACAAACTAGGGTACATTTTCTGGAATTTGCACAGCTTTTAGTTTATGACTGCCTATGTCATTTCTTGAGGTGCTAAAATGGCAGGGCAGTACAAAACCCCCCCAAATGACCCCATTTTGGAAAGTAGACACCCCAAGGAAATTGCTGAGAGGCATGTTGAGCCCATTGAATATTTTTTTTTTTTTTGTCTCAAGTGATTGAATAATGACAAAAAAAAAAAAAAAAAATTTACAAAAAGTTGTCACTAAATGATATATTGCTCACACAGGCCATGGGCATATGTGGAATTGCACCCCAAAATACATTCAGCTGCTTCTCCTGAGTATGGGGATACCACATGTGTGGGACTTTTTGGGAGCCTAGCCGCGTACGGGGCCCCAAAAACCAAGCACCGCCTTCAGGATACATTTTTTTTTTATTTCACTCCTCGCTGCCTATCACAGTTTTGAAGGCCATAAAATGCCATGATGGCACAAACCCCCCCCCCCAAATGACCCCATTTTGGAAAGTAGACACCCCAAGCTATTTGCTAAGAGGCATGCTGAGTATTTTGCAGCTCTCATTTGTTTTTGAAAATGAAGAAAGACCAGAAAAAAAAATTTTTTTTTTCTTTTTTCAATTTTCAAAACTTTGTGACAAAAAGTGAGGTCTGCAAAATACTCACTATACCTCTCAGCAAATAGCTTGGGGTGTCTACTTTCCAAAATGGGGTCATTTGGGGGGGGGGGTTTGTGCCACCTGGGCATTCCATGGCCTCCGAAACTGTGATAGGCAGTGAAGAGTGAAATCAAAAATTTACGCCCTTAGAAAGCCTGAAGGCGGTGCTTGGTTTTCGGGGTCCCGTGCGCGGCTAGGCTCCCAAAAAGTCCCACACATGTGGTATCCCCATACTCAGGAGAAGCAACAGAATTTATTTTGGGGTGTAATTTCACATATCCCCATGGAATGTTTGAGCAATATATCATTTAGTGACAACTTTGTGCAAAAAAAAAAAAAAAAAATTTGTCTCTTTCCTGCAACTTGTGTCACAATATAAAATATTCCATGGACTCGACATGCCTCTCAGCAAATAGCTTGGGGTGTCTACTTTCCAAAATGGGGTCATTTGGGGGGGTTTTAAACTGTCCTGGCATTTTATGCACAACATTTAGAAGCTTATGTCACACATCACCCACTCTTCTAACCACTTGAAGACAAAGCCCTTTCTGACACTTTTTGATTACATGAAAAAATTATTTTTTTTTTGCAAGAAAATTACTTTGAACCCCCAAACATTATATATTTTTTTAAAGCAAATGCCGTACAGATTAAAATGGTGGGTGTTTCATTTTTTTTTTTCACACAGTATTTGCGCAGTGATTTTTCAAACGCATTTTTTGTGGAAAAAACACACTTTTTTAAATTTTAATGCACTAAAACACACTATATTGCCCAAATGTTTGATGAAATAAAAAAGATGATCTTAGGCTGAGTACATGGATACCAAACATGACATGCTTTAAAATTGCGCACAAACGTGCAGTGGCAACAAAATTAATACATTTTTAAAAGCCTTTAAAAGCCTTTACAGGTTACCACTTTAGATTTACAGAGGAGGTCTACTGCTAAAATTACTGCCCTCGATCTGACGTTCGCGGTGACACCTCACATATATGGTGCAATTGCTGTTTACATTTGACGCCAGACTGACGCTTGCGTTCGCATTAGCGCGAGAGCAGGGGGGACAGGGGTGCTTTTTTTTTTTTTTTTTCTTTATTATTTTTTTGCTTTTTTATCTTATTTTTAAACTGTTCCTTTCATTTTTTTTTAATCATTTTTATTGTTATCTCAGGGAATGTAAATATCCCCTATGATAGCAATAGGTAGTGACAGGTACTCTTTTTTGAAAAAATTGGGGTCTATTAGACCCTAGATCTCTCCTCTGCCCTCAAAGCATCTGACCACACCAAGATCGGTGTGAAAAAATGCTTCCCAAATTTCCCAATGGCGCTGTTTACATCCAGCGAAATCTAAGTCATAAAATGCTCGTAGCTTCCGGTTTCTTAGGCCATAGAGATGTTTGGAGCCACTCTGGTCTCTGATCAGCTCTATGGTCAGCTGGCTGAATCACCGGCTGCATTCTCAGGTTCCCTGTTGAGACAGGAGAGCCAGAGAAAAACACGGAAGACGGTGGGGGGGGGGGAATTCCCTCCCACTGCTTGTAAAAGCAGTCTAGAGGCTAATTAGCCACTAGGATTGCTTTTACATGAAAGCCGACCGCTGGCTGAAAAGAATGATACCAAGATGATACCTAAACCTGCAGGCATCATTCTGGTATAACCACTCAAAGTCGTGAATGGCGTACCTGAAGACAAAAAAATGGTTAACAATAAAGAACAGTGAACAGTAAAGTATAAAAAATTGCATACCTGAAAAGCAAACATTATTATTATTATTATTATACAGTATTTATATAGCGCCAACAGTTTACGTAGCGCTTTACAACTTGAGGGTAGACAGTACAAATACAATACAATTTGATACAGTAGGAATCAGAGGGCCCTGCTCCTTAGAGCTTACAATCTAAGAGGGAAGGTCAAGAGATACAAGAGGTAATAACTGTGGGTGATGTGCTGATTGAGAAGATAAGTGTACAGTTGTTAGGTGGGGGCCAGATAGGCTTCTCTGAAGAGATGAGTTTTCAGGGATCGTCTGAAAGTGGATAAAGTAGGAGAAAATCAGACGGATTGGGGTAGAGCATTCCAGAGGATGGGGGAGGCTCTGGAGAAGTCCTGAAGGCGAGCATGGGATGAGGTGACAAGGGAGTTTGAGAGCAGGAGGTCTTGGGAGGAGCGAAGAGAACGATTAGGTTGGTATTTTGTGACTAGGTTAGAGATGTAGCTAGGGGCCAGGTTGTGGATGGCTTTGTAGGTTATAGTTAGTATCTTGAATTTAATTTGGTGACTGAGTGGCAGCCAATGGAGGGATTGGCAGAGGGGTGTAGCAGACGCTGAGCGGTTTGTGTGGTGGATGAGCCTGGCCGCAGCGTTCATGATGGACTGAAGTGGGGATAGCCTATTTAGAGGTAAACCAATGAGGAGGGAGTTGCAGTAGTCAAGGCGGGAGATGACCAAGGAGTGGATTAGAAGCTTTGTGGTGTCATTGGTTAGGAAGGGGCGTATCTTGGAGATGTTGCGAAGACAGAGGCGGCAAGCTATGGATAGTGATAGAATGTGGGGTCGAAAGGTTAGTTCAGAGTCCAGGATTACACCTAGGACCTTGGCGTGGGGAGATGGGTTGATAGTTGAGCCGTTGATCTTGACAGGGAGATCAGGGGAAGTGGCACCTGAGGGAGGAAATATCATGAGCTCGGTTTTGGATAGGTTGAGTTTGAGAAAGTGATGTGACATCCAGGCTGATATGTCTGCTAGTAAGTTGGTAATGCGTGAGGAGACAGATGGAGAGAGCTGGGGGGTGGAGAGATAGATTTGGGTGTCATCAGCGTAGAGATGATATTTAAAGCCAAACATGATAAAACATAATAACAATAAAACATTGCAGAATAGAATACAGTAAAAAAGAGCAGAACAATAGAGAGAGAGAATAGAGAGAGAGAGAGAACAATAAAACGACAACTATTTTTTTTTATTTTTGTTTGTGTTTTTTTTTTTTTTTTACACTTTTTTTTGTAACTGTAACTTTTATAACTGTAACCGGTTCCAGGTTTGGGTCTCTCAAAATGCGATGGCATCTTGGGAGACCCTGTGAAAGTGTGTCCTAGTCTGTGCAATGCTGTACCCTACGCTAATACTCAACTAGTGAATGGTAGCGTTCAAAACATTCACCAATGCAAAGACCAGGCTTGTCAGGACAGGAGGGACAATAATAGCGGGTGTCACGTCTATATCCGCGCTTGCTGTAGACACGACATCTTTTTTGGGGGGGTTCGTTGGGTAGGGGTACTCGGGAGGACATAAAGAAAATGCCTCTCATGCAGCCGACTGCATTTGGTTGGGGATGTGAATGGGGGAAGTACGGGCGCTGCAGAAGCGGTGGGTTCCCAATTAGGATTGGCGAATGCAGCAGGAAGGGCACTATGGGCACTATGGGCACGACGGGCCTGTGTTTGTCTTCTTGGTGGCAGCAGGACACTACTTGTGCTTGCCACCTCGCCAGCTTGAACTGCACTTATGCACAATATTTTATATTGTGACACAAGTTGCAGGAAAGAGACAAATTTTTTTTTTTTTTTTGCACAAAGTTGTCACTAAATGATATATTGCTCAAACATTCCATGGGGATATGTGAAATTACACCCCAAAATAAATTCTGTTGCTTCTCCTGAGTATGGGGATACCACATGTGTGGGACTTTTTGGGAGCCTAGCCGCGCACGGGACCCCGAAAACCAAGCACCGCCTTCAGGATTTCTAAGGGCATAAATTTTTTATTTCACTCCTCGCTGCCTATCACAGTTTTGAAGGCCATAAAATGCCATGATGGCACAAACCCCCCCCCCCCCCCAAATGACCCCATTTTGAAAAGTAGACACCCCAAGCTATTTGCTAAGAGGCATGCTGAGTATTTTGCAGCTCTCATTTGTTTTTGAAAATGAAGAAAGACCAGAAAAAAAATTTTTTTTTTTCTTTTTTTAATTTTCAAAACTTTGTGACAAAAAGTGAGGTCTGCAAAATACTCACTATACCTCTCAGCAAATAGCTTGGGGTGTCTACTTTCCAAAATGGGGTCATTTGGGGGGGGGTTTGTGCCACCTGGGCATTCCATGGCCTCCGAAACTGTGATAGGCAGTGAAGAGTGAAATCAAAAATTTACGCCCTTAGAAAGCCTGAAGGCGGTGCTTGGTTTTCGGGGTCCCGTGCGCGGCTAGGCTCCCAAAAAGTCCCACACATGTGGTATCCCCATACTCAGGAGAAGCAACAGAATTTATTTTGGGGTGTAATTTCACATATCCCCATGGAATGTTTGAGCAATATATCATTTAGTGACAACTTTGTGCAAAAAAAAAAAAAAAAAATTTGTCTCTTTCCTGCAACTTGTGTCACAATATAAAATATTCCATGGACTCGACATGCCTCTCAGCAAATAGCTTGGGGTGTCTACTTTCCAAAATGGGGTCATTTGGGGGGGTTTTAAACTGTCCTGGCATTTTATGCACAACATTTAGAAGCTTATGTCACACATCACCCACTCTTCTAACCACTTGAAGACAAAGCCCTTTCTGACACTTTTTGATTACATGAAAAAATTATTTTTTTTTGCAAGAAAATTACTTTGAACCCCCAAACATTATATATTTTTTTAAAGCAAATGCCGTACAGATTAAAATGGTGGGTGTTTCATTTTTTTTTTTCACACAGTATTTGCGCAGCGATTTTTCAAACGCATTTTTTGTGGAAAAAACACACTTTTTTAAATTTTAATGCACTAAAACACACTATATTGCCCAAATGTTTGATGAAATAAAAAAGATGATCTTAGGCTGAGTACATGGATACCAAACATGACATGCTTTAAAATTGCGCACAAACGTGCAGTGGCAACAAAATTAATACATTTTAAAAGCCTTTAAAAGCCTTTACAGGTTACCACTTTAGATTTACAGAGGAGGTCTACTGCTAAAATTACTGCCCTCGATCTGATGTTCGCGGTGACACCTCACATGTATGGTGCAATTGCTGTTTACATTTGACGCCAGACTGACGCTTGCGTTCGCCTTAGCGCGAGAGCAGGGGGGACAGGGGTGCTTTTTTTTTTTTTTCTTTATTATTTTTTTGCTTTTTTATCTTATTTTTAAACTGTTCCTTTCATTTTTTTTAATCATTTTTATTGTTATCTCAGGGAATGTAAATATCCCCTATGATAGCAATAGGTAGTGACAGGTACTCTTTTTTGAAAAAATTGGGGTCTATTAGACCCTAGATCTCTCCTCTGCCCTCAAAGCATCTGACCACACCAAGATCGGTGTGAAAAAATGCTTCCCCAATTTCCCAATGGCGCTGTTTACATCCGGCGAAATCTAAGTCATAAAATGCTCGTAGCTTCCGGTTTCTTAGGCCATAGAGATGTTTGGAGCCACTCTGGTCTCTGATCAGCTCTATGGTCAGCTGGCTGAATCACCGGCTGCATTCTCAGGTTCCCTGTTGAGACAGGAGAGCCAGAGAAAAACACGGAAGACGGTGGGGGGGGGGGGGAATTCCCTCCCACTGCTTGTAAAAGCAGTCTAGAGGCTAATTAGCCACTAGGATTGCTTTTACATGAAAGCCGACCGCTGGCTGAAAAGAATGATACCAAGATGATACCTAAACCTGCAGGCATCATTCTGGTATAACCACTCAAAGTCGTGAATGGCGTACCTGAAGACAAAAAAATGGTTAACAATAAAGCACAGTGAACAGTAAAGTATAAAAAATTGCATACCTGAAAAGCAAACATGATAAAACATAATAACAATAAAACATTGCAGAATAGAATACAGTAAAAAAGAGCAGAACAATAGAGAGAGAGAATAGAGAGAGAGAGAGAACAATAAAACGACAACTATTTTTTTTTTATTTTTGTTTGTGTTTTTTTTTTTTTTTTTACACTTTTTTTTGTAACTGTAACTTTTATAACTGTAACCGGTTCCAGGTTTGGGTCTCTCAAAATGCGATGGCATCTTGGGAGACCCTGTGAAAGTGTGTCCTAGTCTGTGCAATGCTGTACCCTACGCTAATACTCAACTAGTGAATGGTAGCGTTCAAAACATTCACCAATGCAAAGACCAGGCTTGTCAGGACAGGAGGGACAATAATAGCGGGTGTCACGTCTATATCCGCGCTTGCTGTAGACACGACATCTTTTTTGGGGGGTTCGTTGGGTAGGGGTACTCGGGAGGACATAAAGAAAATGCCTCTCATGCAGCCGACTGCATTTGGTTGGGGATGTGAATGGGGGAAGTACGGGCGCTGCAGAAGCGGTGGGTTCCCAATTAGGATTGGCGAATGCAGCAGGAAGGGCACTATGGGCACGACGGGCCTGTGTTTGTCTTCTTGGTGGCAGCGGGACACTACTTGTGCTTGCCACCTCGCCAGCTTGAACTGCACTTATGGGACTCGCCACGTCACCAAGTGTTACTGCAGTGCTGGTTTGACTACGACTGGGGTGTACTAGGCCGCTGGCGCTTGCCAGTTCACCAAAACGCTACAAAAAAAACTGTTAGCGATCGCAGGGATCAGGTCTCACTCTGCGAACGCTGCAGTTATGTGTGCTTAGTGTTTTGTAAGTGACAGTGATCGATCGATACTGCACTTGGGTGGGCTGGCCTGGGCCGGGCAGAGGGGCAAAACGCAGGTGCTAGCAGGTATCTGGGCTGATTCCGCTAACACTGCGTTTTTGGGAATCCTAAACTGCTGGGGACGCTAGTATAGATCTGATCGGATCAGATATTGATGTGTTCAGATACTATACCACTAAGGGAGGTGTACCGTGCGTGCGTGGGTGTTAGCGCTACTGGCACTAACCTGACGCTGCCTGGGGCTGGTGCTTGCCATTTCACCAAAACGCTACCAAAAAAACTGTTAGCGATCGCAGGGATCAGGCCTGACTCTGCAAACGCTGCAGTTATGCGTTTAGTGTTTTGTAAGTGACAGTGATCGATCGATACTGCACTTGGGTGGGCTGGGCCGAGCCGGTCGGAGGGGCAAAATGCAGGTGCTAGCAGGTATCTGGGCTGATCCCGCTAACACTGCGTTTTTGGGAATCCTAAACTGCTGGGGACGCTAGTATAGATCTGATCGGATCAGATATTGATCCGTTCAGATACTATACCACTAAGGGAGGCGTATGCTGCGTGCGTGGGTGTTAGCGGTACTGGCGCTAATCTGACGCTGCCTGGGGCGACGCATATCACCACCGGGCGATTGGGGGGCTAAACCTTTATTCGGTAATAAACGGCGGGTGCCCTGACACTATAAAAAATAAACAAACTAACCAGCGTCACCCGTAACGGTTATACAGTGATCAGTGGTAAAAGGGTTAACTAGGGGGCAATCAAGGGGGCAATCAAGGGGTTAAAACATTTATTAGGTAGTATATGGGGGTCCCTGTCGCTATAAAACGCTGACGGCGAACCTAAATATTTACCTCCCTAACTAGCGTCACCAGCGACACTAATACAGCGATCAGAAAAATGATCGCTTAGCGACACTGGTGACGGGGGGTGATCAAGGGGTTAAAACTTTATTAGGGGGGGTTAGGGGGGTACCCTAGACCTAAAGGGGGCTAACAGTAACTGTCCTAACACTGTAACTGTCACAAACTGACACCATGCAGTAATCAGGAAAAAAAAAAAAAAAAAAAAACAGCTTGGTGTCAGTTTGTGACAGGGGGGGGTGATTGGGGGGGGATCGGGGGGCGATTGGGGGGGGATCGGGGGTGTTTAGTGTGCCTGGCATGTTCTACTGTGTTGTGTAGTGTTTTACACTTACTCAGATGTCTTCTCTCCTCGGCGTCGGAACGGAAACTGCCAAGCCGAGGAGAGATGACATCACATCCTCTGCCTGTGTGTACTATACACAGGCAGGGGATGTTTCTCATTGGCTGGGAGTGATCGCGAGGGGGGGCCACGATCGGATGGCCTCCCCCTCACCTCTGATCGCTCCTAGACAAATGCCGACCACCGCTGGCACCGGGGGGGGGTCCGATCGGACCCCCCGCCCGCGGGAAGGCAATCACGTACCAGGTACGTGATTTTGCCTGCCCGTGCCCTTATATGCAATAAATAATTGTTTAAATCTCATATAAGTTTTACCATGTTAATGTTTCAAAAGTAACAAAACATCATACAGGATGGGACTTTAAAGGTGCTGCAAAAAACACTCTTATGCCCCATACACATGGTTGGACTTTGTTCGGACATTCCGACAACAAAATCCTAGGATTTTTTCCGACGGATGTTGGCTCAAACTTGTTTTGCCTACACACGGTCGCACAAAGTTGTCGGAATTTCCGATCGACAACCACGCGGTCACGTACACCACGTACGACGAGACTAGAAAAGGCCGGTTCAGAACCAAGCGAGGCACCCTTTGGGCTCCTTTTGCTAATCTCGTGTTAGTAAAAGTTTGGTGAGAGACGATTCGCGCTTTTTCAGACTCGTGGCTTTCAGATCGTTTTCTGCCGTTCAGTTTGTGCTTGTGGGTTTGTATCTGCTCTTCAGTGCGTGCAGCAAGTTCCGTGTGACTTTAGGTAGTCATTGTATTCTTGTTCGTTCGTTACTGGTTTTCAGGTCGCTCTTCACAGGCCTTGCTGTTCTTCAGTGTGTTCTGTTACTTCGTTCTGAGCAGCCGACCGTTTTCTAGCCATGTTTCGTATGCGTACTCCTCGTAGAGTTCGTGCTGTGTGGGGGCTTGGTGTTGGGGTCCTGACCTTGACACAAGTCCAGTCCATGAACAGGGTGGGGAGGAGTTCATGGACCAAGAATTGGTTGCTTCAGCGTGACCAGTTCTCTCATATGCCTTTGCTCCGTGAGATCCGTGAGAATAATCCTGATGATTTCAGGAACTTTCTCAGGATGACGGACCCTGTATTTCACCGTTTGTTGGCTTCGCTGACCCCCTATATCAGCAGGCAGGACACCTGCATGAGGCAAGCCATCACTGCGGAGCAGAGGTTGGTCGCTACCCTGTGGTATTTGGCCACAGGGAGAAGCCTGCAGGACCTCAAGTTCTCGACAGGCATCTCCCCCCAGGCTCTTCTTTGTGGACATTTACTGCTTGTGTTTGTTTTAGCTGACCCTGACAGAAATGTGTGGAGTCCAGAAAATGTCATGATTGTGTAACCTTATACAAAGCACTGTTGGCTGTTATTTACTAAATGCAAATACACTTTTCACTTTTCACTTGCAACTGCACTGAAACTGCACTTGTAGTGCAAAGAGGATTTGCCCTTAGGAAATTACCCCCATTTTCTCCTAAAACAACAATTACATCACCCCAAAAGTGTTGTAGCGTTGAGACAATAATCCACACATTCTTGATGAACAATCTTTTTAATACCTGCACAATCACATGTGCATTTACCAAAGGTTTTTCTGACAAACCAACATGTTTGTTGTATAACAATTTTTGTGGTGTCATTATCCAAAACCAAAATGTGCATTTTATAGAAAACAGGCCTGTGTAAAACCCACAAGAAAGACACAAATCTTGATCTTACAAAGTTCACATTAGGTAGAACTTGAAGGCAATATCAGACATGAGTATTTAGGAACTGTGTTTGATATTGCGTTCAGATGGGGGGAAATCACCCCTGGAAAAGCCAAATTTGGAAGATGCACACAAATTTCACAATGTCAACATGTGCTATCTGCCATCACGGGGGATGAAGGGACGTGTTTTGGGGGATAAAGCCCTTCCTCACCGCTACTTTATTATTGAGGAAGGTGTTGCACCCCCAAAACGCGTCCATTGATCTCCCGTGATGGCAGATAGCACATGTTGACACACTATGTGCATCCTCCAAATTTGGCTTTGGGAAAAATCACAAAAACATTTCGCACATTGTAGCACACAAAAGAAGAAAGTGATTTGGAGGGGTTTTAAACTCACCCCAAAACATCAATGATGTTTTTATATTTTGGAATAACATCATTGATGTTTTGCTTGATGTTTTCCAATTGTAAATTACACCCCATGATCTCCCCGATCAGGATCTGGGCACTTTCGGATGTGAAAGGATCTTCATCCACAACCTCACGATCACCTAAAAAGAGAGGAAACCCAAAATAAATTAGGTTTGCCGCCATCCATCTCTTATCTTAGCCTGTGGTCGCAGACACTCACCTGTTGTGGTGACTAGTTCCACCACGTCTTCATCCTCCTGCTCAGCTTGTGTTGGGTGGATTTCCCCCTCTTCCAGAGGGGGGGGGGGGGGCTCTGGTCTCCTCGGATGAGGGGTGTCCTCCGAGTCTTTTCTCCCCTATGTAAAACAAAAATGATATAATTAGCACACAGATATTTGATGGCAGAACTATAAAGCTGAAACATTGCTTGGAAGTGGGGTACAATGATCTATTTTAGCAGAGTTCCAAGATGTAGCTTTTTTAGTGTCCTTTGTCAAGCTGCAATACTTTACCTGTTTTGTACAAGCTTCACAGATGGAGACCCCCCTATAGTATACACTGGAGCACCTGTGTGGCCCCCCTAATAAAAATGGTGTTCTGGGGTCCCACACTAGTGCTCCAGTGTCCAGATGTGAAAACAGCTGCTGAGTGTCCTCTCCTTACACAGAATCTAGTTTGCATTTCATTCTAGTAACAAACCCATCTACACAACCCAATTCTTTGAAGACAAGTATAGGGCGTCAAAATGGTGGCCAAATGCATATGGCTTAAACAATGGTATTTTATCGTCCGAAATAAAAATGTGTGATCCGAACGAATAATGTGCCCATGAACATGAAAGTTGCCATTTTAAACCGTACAACAGTTCCTAAAAGCACATGGAGCAGCACGAACGTAATAAACACAAAAAGAATAGGAACACAGCACAAATACTTACTTTTTTGCAGCACTCTCCGGATCTTTCTGTACTGCTCATGTTCTCGTAATTTCAGGTCCGACCACCGCTTCCTGAGCTGATCTTTCGATCGACGTACCCCGAATTTCCGGTGCAGACTCCTGACCACTTTCGCCATGATCTTGGCCTTTCGGACATTGTGGTTGGGGTAAGGCCCATACTTTCCATCATAGTCGGCCTTCTTCAGGATGTCCACCATCTCCAACATCTCCCCAAAGGACATATTTGAGTCCTTTAATCTCCTTCTGGATCGGGACGTTTCAGGCTCTGGCCTTTCCTCCCCCTCCTCCTCCTCGTTGCTACAATTAGCACGATCCTGCTGTCTATCCGCCATGTGCTCTTCCCCCACTGCGCCGAATGAAAAGGGGCGGGGAATAGACTAGAAAGAACGTCAGGGGCGGGCGGAGTTATACGCATGCGCAGTGTGTATAAATCGTAACGCGCGCGTCTTACGTACGATCTGTGAGCGGAGGAAGGAGCATCGGAGACGCCGATCGTGCTAACGAAGGTAGGATCTAAACTTGCGCCTATACTGCTTCGAAATGGAAGCCTATATTGTAACAAGATTAGGGGAGTTTGGCCTGACATTAGGGTTTGTCTTGTGTTGTGTCTTGCAGAGAAAATGGATGGGTTCAACGACCACAATTTCCTGCCCCTGTTCATTGACAAGTACAGGGAGCTGCCCTGTCTGTGGCAAGTGAGACACCCCCACTATAACCACAAACAGAAGAGGCAGGCAGCGCTGGAGAAACTGCTGGAGTTGGTGAAGACGGTGGTCCCCACAGCAACCATCCCTTATTTAAAAGCAAAAATTGGTGGCCTGAGGAGCACATATCTTAGGGAGCGCAAGAAGGTCACAGATTCCCAGAGATCCGGAGCTGCAGCAGATGACGTTTATGTCCCCAGGCTGTGGTACTATGAGAGACTGCGATTTCTGTCAGACCACACTGAAGTCAGGGAATCCCTCTCCACTCTTCCTTCCACCCTTCCTTCCATCCCAGCTGAGGCTTCTGATGTCCAACCTGGGCCTTCCAGCCAGGAAGAAGTGGAGGAGCCCAGCTGGAGTCAGGTATAGCATTCTTCTACAGATTTCTGGGCAATAAAGAAATGATGTTTACTAGATGTTAGTATTGATCACTAATTGCTGATTAAAAAAGTATTTTACATATCAATAGACAGTAGTGGGCACCCAAAATTGGGACAAGAATGCAAAATGCTGGGCTCAGAATGATAGTCTGTTATATTTGTTAACATTCAATTTGCAGCAGTCAGGAGGTGAAAATTGTGTGTGATTGATGTAAAAAATACTAAAACTATGTCCCTTTTTCATACACAGGAAGACCTCAGCCAGGAGGAGGCTGTGGAATGTGTCAGCCAGGAGGAGGCGGGGATTAGTGTCAGCCAGGAGGAGGCAGGGATTAGTGTCAGCCAGGAGGAGGCGGGGCTAAGTGTCAGCCAAGAGAAGCCTGGGACCAGTCGCAGCCTGACTGAGTCTCAGGTTCCTCCCCTCCGCCTGCTACATAAACGAGCCAGGAAGATGACTCCCAGTCCTGTGCAGGATTCAGCATACAGGCTGATCCAGGAGGCTTCGGCGTCCCTCAGAGCCTTCCCCAGTCCTGAAGAGGCCTTTGCCTGCATGGCTGCCACCAAATTGCTGGGCATGCAGGAGGGCCAACGCAAGATCTCTGAGGACCTGATTTATAAAGTCCTACGTAAGGGGGAGAGTGGGGAACTGACACACAAGACGGATGTCATTGAGATCGACGATCCTCCTCCTCCTCCTCCTCCTCCTGCTGCCACAACTCCACCACCACAGCCAAAGCCTGGAAGGAAGCGTGGAAGGAAGACCAAAGAGCGATTGCCCTGGGTTCAGTCTGGTCTGACAAAAGCTGCAGTCTCTGGTATGACCACAGCCTGGGGACATAGATGTCATCTGCTGCTTTCCGGATCTCTGGGACTTCTGGACCAGACTGCCCTCCCTTAGATATGGACTCCTCAGGCCACCAATTTTGCTTTTAAATAATTGATGTCTGCCCTGGGGGTCCAAGGCTTCGCCCACTTCTGCAGTTTCTCCAGCGTTGCCTCCCTCTTTGTTTTTTTATAGTTGTGAGCCCTTAATAAAATTTTTTCGGTAAATTCTACTCTCCTGTGTGTGTTTTCATCCAAAAAGGACAGTTTGTTGGTGACGATTCAGGTACATTTCTAAAAACATAAAATGTGAAATTAACAAGGGACAACAACACCAAACAATCTCCTACAGATTAAATAGAACAACATATCAATGGTGTTGTGGGAACTTGTCACAAAAAACACACAAACATTTTTGGGAGTACAAATCAAAATCACCAAAAAAAAATTAAAAAAGAGAAACACAAAAAAAGAATCTACATTAAAGTCAAAAAAAAAAAAAAAATATGTTGTCAGATGTGAGAAATCAAAATATATTGAGGGAATCCCGATAAATAGTAACGAAATAAGTTTGTGAGAAGTGTGTGTGAATATGAGCATCAAAACTACTTAATTCTTGTCACATTATAAAGAAGAAGAGAGTGCGCTGTATTAAACCATTTTGAACATTGCAGCGTGACGAAAGTGCTGTATCCATTGCGAACGCTAAGTTTACCAGAACGAGCTGTCCCGTGTCGGAATTTCTTCTGAGCATGTGTGGCACTTTGTGCATCGGAACAGGCCACACACGGTCGGAATTGACACGATCGGATTTTGTTGTCGGAAAATTTTATCTCCTGCTGTCCAACTTTGTGTGTCGGAAAATCCGATGGAAAATGTCCGATGGCGCCCACACACGGTCGGAATTTCCGACAACACGCTCCGATCGGACATTGTCCATCGGAAAATCCGACCGTGTGTACGGGGCATTAGACTGAAAGTCAATAGAATATTGAAGATAAAAAAATTATTACAAAAATGATAAAAGACATACTAGGGGTCTAACCCCTTAAAAACAAGTGGTTGTTCCTATACATAGTCTCAAACCAGCACCCCTGAAGGTAGAGTTTCCTTCCCGCATGTATTATTATATATATGACAGATAATGATAGTAAATTGAAACCCCAGTATCAGTTACAGCAGAGAATGATAATTCGTCCCATGGTGAGATATTTCGCATGTATTGGCTTCTTCTTTTTATCTTCAACATTGTATTGACTTTCATTCTGAGAGGGGGTCTTTCAGCACCTTTAAAGTCCTATCCTGTATGATGTTTTGTTCCTAGTTGTGACAGACCTAGCCGGGAGAGAGACTTTTGGAGAGGACTGTATGCTAGCCTCTTGCCGATCGATCGTGGGCCCTGGCATTTGGGGGAACGGTGCTTTTTGTGAGCTGTATGCCTGGGGACCCTTGAGGTGGTATTACTGTGCATTCGGGTCCTGGTCCCCCAGGACACACAGACTCTGGGGACCCTGGATTTGCCCTATTGGAATAGTGACTGATTCATACCATTGGGACTCCTACTGTTAAATGCTAATGTCATCAATTCCAGCTACCTGTCTGTTGTCTGCTAAAATGTGTATTGTAAATAAGTCTCTAGTATGGGATCTAAGAGTCATTAGATCCCCATTGCTGTTTGTGTTTAATTAACTCTGCTATTGTGATAATGTTGATTGGGGGTTCTAAGTTACAAGACGGCCAGTCTGGCCTAAAGGTCATGTCTGAGTTATCTAGGCTGTCTAAAGGGATTAGTTAATTAGCCCATGTTAATTAGGTTAATTAGGTTACAGTTGTATTGTTAAAGTAATATGAGCAGGAGGTATGCACCTCCACTGTTAGTGTATAAAAGAGCCTGTATTTTTGAATAAAGGAGATTCCTGGTTGAACTTACATACAGCCTGCCTGGTGTTTGTTCTGAGCTATCACAACTGGGTTAGAACGGCACATAGCTGTAGTTCTAATCCCGGAGCATTGGATGACCGAGTAATCAGATGTTGCGATCTGCAGTCTGATTCTATAGCAGCAGAGGAGTGTCGGGAGAGTGGAACCGAGCGAGCAAGGGGCTCGTTACACTAGTTATTCAGGGATAGGGATGAGCTTCGAGTTCGAGTCGAACACGAGTAATCGCAGTGGTTTGCTGGCTGATGATTGGCCAAGCATGCACTATGACCCGCATGCTTTGGCCAATCACAGCGCCGTAAGCAAACAGAGCCAAAATTGGCCAAAGGCAGGGTGCATTTGGCCAATTATGGCTCAGGGGATTAAGTACATGCCCCATACTATGTAAGGCCGCCTGCACATCCGCAGTGTCATTTAATTTCATTTAGATAGATTGAGCAGACAGTTGATTCAGTTATCTCCAGTATATTTAGTATATATATATACATTCCAGGCTTTGTATGTGTATATATATAGATAGATAGATAGATAGATAGATAGATAGATAGATAGATAGATAGATAGATAGATAGATAGATAGATAGATAGATTCTGTATCCAGTTTAGCTAGATCTCGCTGCAGACCATTCCTGTTGTTCTCTTCCTAATATACTACAGGCAGGCAGTTCATTCAGTTAGCTGCAGTATATTCAGTACTGTATCCTGTGAAGCTAGATTTCGCTGCAGACCGTTCCTGTTGTTCTGTTCCTAATATACTACAGGCAGGCAGTTCATTCAGTTAGCTGCAGTGTATTCAGTACTGTATCCTGTGCAGATAGATATCGCTGCAGACAGTTCCTGTTGTTCTCTTCCAAAAATACTACAGGCAGGCATTTCATTCAGTTTGCTGCAGTATATTCAGTACTGTATCCTGTGCAGCTAGATCTCAATGCAGACCGTTCCTGTTGTTCTCTTCCTAATATACTACAGGCAGGCAGTTCATTCAGTTAGCTGCAGTATATTCAGTATTGTATCCTATGCAGCTAGATCTCGCTGCAGACAGTTCCTGTTGTTCTCTTCCTAATATACTACAGGCAGTTCATTCAATTAGCTGCAGTATATTCAGTACTGTATCCTGTGCAGATAGATCTCGCTGCAGACCGTTCCTGTTGTTCTCTTCCTAATATTCTACAGGCAGGCAGTTCATTCAGTTAGCTGCAGTATATTCAGTATATATATACATCCCAGCTTTGTGCAGCTACATCTCACTGCAGGCCATTCCTGGTGTACCTAATACATTAAAAATACATCAAATACAGTATGCCTGGAAGGCCAACAAGGAGAGGCAGACACTCACAGGCCACTAAAAGAGGGCAAGCAGGCTCTGTGTCTACAGCCAGCATTGCTGGTTGTGGACACGGTGCATCCTCAGCACGTGGCCGTGTTACACGCTTGTTCTTTTTTTCAGCAACAGGCCATGTTGAGCCACAACATGCAGAAGAGTTGGTAGAGTGGATGACCAAGCCGTCCTCATCCTCCTCATCCTCTGTCACCCAGGCTCAGAGTACTTTGGCTACCAATGCAGCTGCCAAAGCGGCCTCTTCCATCAGCTCAATGTCATCAGTCACTCATTCCCTAGCCTCACCATGATGCCCTGAGGAGTCCCCCGAACTGTTTGACCACAGTGTTGGGTACATGCTGCAGGAGGATGCGCAGCGTTTTGAAGGCTCTGATGATGGTACCCAGATTGAGGAAGGCAGTAACATGAGCCCAGAGAGAGGGGGTGCCCAAGAAGGACAAAAAACTGGCAGTCATTTTCCAACAGCTGCAGCATACTGCCAGCTTTGCTCCAGTGATGAGGAGGGAGGGGATGATGAGGTCACTGAATCCACGTGGGTGCCTGATAGGAGGGGGGAGAAGGAGGCACAACTCCAATGAGGCAGGATGCCCTCCAGGGGCCAGCTTAAGGCAGCCAACCTACTGTATCACACCGCAGGGCGCTGCTTACTCCGTACGTTTTTCCAAAAGTTCTTTGGTGTGGGCCTTTTTTGAGATGTGTGCAGCAGATCGCACCGTTGCTGTTTGCAACATATGTCTGAAGCGTATCAAGTGTGGCCAAAACAGCAGCAGCTTGGGCACCACATGGTTGACTAGAAATATGTCGAACTCCCATGCAGTCCGTTGGCAAGCGTACTTAAAAGACCCACACCAAAGAACAAGGCAGACCTCACCTTTCTCCTCCTCAGCTGGGATCTCCAACCCCACTATACCTTCAGTTCTCTCAGAAACCTGCACCGAGAGGAATGAAGGTGTAGAATTAGGTGTGCCAAGTACTTGCGGGCAATCTGCTATCGCTACACCAACGTCCGATTGTAGCAGGCAGAATTCCCTACCCAAGTTGCTAAACTGGCGAAAGAAATTCGGTCCCAGCCATCCACATGCCCAGCGGCTGAATGCTAGCTTGGCTAAATTGCTAGTACTCAAACTGCTGCCTTTTCAGCTAGTAGACTCTGCCCCCTTTTGTGAATTTGTGGAATGTGCGGTACCTCAGTAGCAGGTTCTCAAACGCCACTTTTTTTTCATGGAAGGCGATTCCGACTCTCTACCGGCATGTGGAAGGCAATGTCTTGGCCTTCGCTGGACAGGGCGGTCAGCGGTAAGGTACATATTACCGCTGACTCATGGTCCAGCAGGCATGGACAGGGACATTACCTATCTTTCACGGCACACTGGGTGACCCTGCTGGCAGCTGGGAAGGATGCAAGACAGGGTGCAGTATTGTTGGAGGTTGTTCCGCCACCACGCCTCCAAAATGCTACTAGTGGTGATTCTGACACAACTCTCTCCTCCACCCCCTCCTCTTCTTTTTCCTCCATGGCCTCTTCCTCTATAAATTTGTCCTCGGAACCAGCGGTGCCCCGTAGGCGTTCAAGGGGCTACGCAAGCACTCAGGCAAAAAGATGCCATGCGGTGCTTGAGCTGGTGTGCTTAGGGGACAGGAGCCACACTGGGGCAGAGATTCTGTCAGCTCTGAAGAGGCAGGCTCAGAGGTGGTTGACGCCACACCAGCTTCAGGCAGGAATGGTGATTTGCTACAATGGCACCAACCTCCTCACTGCCCTCCGACAGAGACACTTCACCCATGTTCCCTGTTTGGCTCACGTCCTTAATTTGGTGGTGCAGCAGTTCTTGTGCAGGTACCCGAGCTTACAGGATCTCCTGAGGCAGGCCAGGAAAGTCTGTGTGCATTTCCGCAGGTCGTATAATGCCAGTGCTTGGATGGCTGACCTCCAAAAGGAATACAACCTGCCCAAGATTCGCCTAATCTGTGACATGCCCACCAGATGGAACTCAACGTTGGCAATGCTGCAGCGGCTGCACACGCAGCAAAGGGCCATTGATGAGTACCTGTGCGACTATGGCACCAGGACAGGGTCCGGGGAGCTTGGCTTTTTTTGCCACGCCAGTGGCTCATGATCAAGGATGCATGCACTGTCCTGTTACCATTTGAGGAGGCCACAAGGATGGTGAGCAGTGACAGTGCATGCATCAGTGATACTGTCCCTCTTGTCTACCTGTTGGAGCACACGCTGCATGGAATAATGGACAGGGCACTTGAGGCAGAACAGAGGGAGGAAGAGGAGGATTTCCTTACCTCTCAAGGCCCCCTTTATCCAGACAGTGTTCCGGCGGGCCCGCTGATCAAACAGGAAGAGGAAGAGGAGGAGGATTGTGTCAGCATGGAGGTGGAGCCTAGCTCTCAGCATCAGCAGCAGTCTTCAAGGGATCGTCTACAGTCCCCAGAAACCCATGGACTTGTACGTGGCTGGGAGGAGTTGGCTGCGGATCAGTTCATCCTTAGTGACCCAGAGGACTCTGGACCGAATGCCTCAGCAAACCTACGCTGCATGGCCTTCCTGATCCTGCAAAGCCTGTGAAATGACCCTCGGGTTCGTGGTATCAAGGAGAGGGATCAGTACTGGCTGGCAACCTTCCTTTATTAACGTTACAACGGTAAGGTTGCGGAACTTATCCAGCCATTGCGGAGGGAGCAGAGGATGAAACATCTTTGGGAGGCCTTGCAGAAAGGTTTGTGCAACGCGTTGCCAGAGCCTGGGAGATTACAAATTCCTGGTCCTTGACAACGTAATGCTGAGGCTTCAGTCAGTAACAGAAGGAGCGGTGAAGAAGGTGGCCGTCTGACAGATGCGTTCAGACACTTTTTTAGTCCGCAGCCCCAAGGTCTGATCGGTTCCAGCAACCAACGCCAGCGTCTGATTTATATGGTGCAGGAATACATAGGGGCAAGATCAGACTTGGAGACCTTTCCAACTGAAAATCCTCTGGGTTACTGGGTCTTAAGGATGGATCACTGGCCAGAGCTCGCACAGTATGCAATTGAGCTACTGGCCTGTCCTGCATCCAGCATTCTTTCGGAGTGCACATTCAGTGCTGCTGGAGGCTTTGTAACCAATCACCTTCACCAATCGGCTCACCTTCATAAAAATGAATCAGTCTTGGATCACCAGCTACCAAGCACCTGATGCTGATGTAACCGACTAATTTTTTTATGAATGTGAGATCCCTTGAAGACTGCCTATGCTGATGCTGAGTGACTACCCTGTTATGCTGAGTGACTATCCTATTCCTCCTCAATGTTCATGTTCAACAGGGGCGTGTAATTACAATTCTTGCTGTAATATTTTGCAGCAGGGCTTGTTCCTGAGCTCAACTAGAGTATCTGTGAGGGGTTGCAGTGTTGTGGCACCACCACCAGTGCCTAAGGCCCAATTTTTCTGCCCCTGTTTAACAGGGGAGTGTAATTACAATTTTTGATCTAATATTTCACAGCAGGGCCCGTTCCTGCGCCCACCAAGAGTAACTGTGAGGGCTTACAGTGTTGTTGCAACACCACTACACCACCACCAAAGGACCAATTTTTCTGACCCTGTTCAACAGGGGCATGTAATTACAATTCTTGATATAATATTTCACAGCAGGGCCCGTTCCAGCGCCCACCAAGAGTAATGCCCTGTACACATGGTCGGATTTTCCGCCAGAAAAAGTGCAATCGGATTGTGTTGTTGGAAATTCCGATCGTGTGTGGGCTCCATCGGACTTTTTCCGTCGGAATTTCCAACACAGAAAGTTTGAGAGCAGGATATAAAATTTTCCGACAACAAAATCCGATCGGTTAAATTCCAATCGTGTGTACACAAATCCGACGTAGAAAGTGCCACGCATGCTCAGAATAAATTAAGAGACAAAAGCTATTGGCTACTGCCCCGTTTATAGTCCCGACGTATGTGTTTATGTCACCGCGTTCAGAACGATCGGATTTTCCATCAACTTTGGTGCGATCCTGTGTATGCAAGACAAGTTTGAGCCAACATCCGTCGGATAAAATCCATGGATTTTGTTGTCGGAATGTCCGATCAATGTCCGACATAACTGTGAGGGCTTACAGTGTTCTGGTACCACCAACACCTAAGGCCCAAATTTCTGCAGAGTATATAGGGCAGGCCCCTACTTTCAAACATCCGACTTACAAATGACTCCTACTTAGAAACGGAGGGAGACAGCAAGAATTGAGAGGAATTCTACCCCTAGGAAGGGAAATTCTCTCCTAGGGAAAAAGGTGTGTCCTCCACTGATGTTTTATCACCAATCCTTGTTTCCCTAAAACCCCCAAATTTTCAAAATCCAATTGTCATTGGGACAGAAAGTGAGGTGAAATCTTCTGAATAGGGGCACAGACAGCAAAACAAATGTTACAGGGGTGATAACCCTTCCCTATGTTTTCCAAAAAGCTTAAAAATAGATTTTTTGGCTGGAACTACACTTACAAAATGTACCTGTTCCAAATTACAAACAGATTCGACTTAAGAACAAACCTGCAGTCCCTGTCTTTCTTGGGACTGCCTGTATACTGGTGTTCAGAGTATATAGGGCCTGGGGGCCCCACGCCTTTTCTTTTTTTAATCTGGGTGCGGGGTTCCCCTTAATATCCATACAAGACTCAAAGGGCCTGCTGGTAATGGGCTGGGGGGTTACCCATGCCGTTTTTCTCAATAATTTTCATCCATATTGCCAGGACCCGACATTACATTACAGCCGCAAGCAGTTTTAAATTACTTTTACTCCTTTAGAAATGTCATTTTGTGCAGGGACTGTTCTAAACAAGGGAACCACATGCCACTTTACAGGCATACTATAGACACCCCCAGGTACGATATTTAAAAGAATATTTCACTTTTATTTTTTCACTTTAAGCATCATTAAAATCACTGCTCCCGAAAAAAACCGGCCGTTTTTAAAACCTTTTTTTGCATTGATACATGTCCCCTGGAGCAGGACCCGGGTCCCCAAACCCTTTTGAGGACAATACCATGCAAATTAGCCTTTAAAATTCACACTTTTGATTTCCCACGTTCGAGTCCCATAGCCTTTAACGGTGTTCGAAAGTTTGTGCGAACTTTCGGTCTGTTCGCGTGTTCTGGATGCAAACCGAACTGGGGGGTGTTCGGCTCATCCCTATTCAGGGATGTGAAGCTGTTTTTTACAGCCATCATACTTTTTCTATAATTTTGTTTCAAAAGTCACTCTTAATATTTTTAAATCTGCACTTTCATTAAAATGATAACTGCTGATCCTGCTATAAAGGACCTTGTTAAAGTACTGGTTGTTTTAGGGTGACAGCTTGCTATCCCTGACTACCAAATGTGCTCCTGTCTTGTCACTCTATTAGGGCTCATTTACACATGTATTGTGAAGAGTGATCAGCAGTGTTCTGCGGTGCACGTGCAGCTCACAGGCAGGTGACACTGCAGCCTCCTGAATTCCTGTTTTGTTTTTTTGTTTTTTTACAGCCAAACAGGCTGTTTGAATAAGAATGAAGTACCCAGCCGCAAGCCTAGCATTTGACTTGTGGTTCTGGTGCAGCCCCATGCGAATATGTTGCATTTAGTGGAGGCATTGCTCACCAAACATGAGGGGGGGATCATTTTTGCTGCGCCGTGAAGAGCCCAGGTACATTTGCAGCTTACGGAATGTGTGTGTGTGTGTGTGTGTGTGGAGGGGGGTTGGATTGCAGTGAAAACATGACTCAACCACTTATTAGTATCTCTTCCAAACTGCAAGTGTAAACTAAGCTTTACATGGGTTATTGATGGACACTGCAAGGAGCCATTTTAACACTAATTACACAGACATATTCCACTGTTGTACAAACAACAAGGCAGAGAATGTTCCTCATAATGTAGTGATTCTTTAGTTTAATGAAAGCTAAAGAGCTCATTTACACTTGCTTCGGCTTCAACACACATAAATGGCTAGTTTACACTTACTTCAAAACAGGGCTTTGTACACGCTTTGTTAAAGCTCTCTGCACGCTAGTCAAAGCTCCTGTCACTAAATAAAATGGTTAGAGTTCAGTCCTGTTTACACCTTGCTTTTGCTTTGCTTTGCTTTGCTTCAGCTTCGCAATAAAAATTATACCCCATGTAGCTTTAGTGGTAATTCAAAGCATTTTCAAAGCCTCCATAGAAATCTATGGCAAAGCTCGCTTGAAGCCCCACTGAAGCCCCACCAAAGCCTCATCAAAGCCCCACAAAGCCTCATCAAAGCCTCACCGAAGCCCCACCAAAAGCCCCAAAAAAAGCTCATCGAAGTCTCACTGAAGCCCCACCAAAGCACCACCAAAGGCTCATGGAAGCCCCACCGAAGCTCCACCAAAGCCTCATGAAAGCCTCATGAAAGCCTCATTGAAGCCTCATCGAAGCAAAAGCAAGGTGTAAACAGGACTGTAAGCTAACCATTTTATTTAGTGACGGGGCTTTGACTGGTGTTCAGAGGGCTTTAACCGCTTCCCGACCAGCCACCGCAGTTATACTCCTGGAAGAACTGTCATAGCTGTATGTCGGCTCTTTAGGACACTGTAACAGGCGCACGTGGGCGCCCGCAGTGTGTCCCCGGAGCCGATGCACGTGCCCGGTGGGCACGATGACTGCTGGGCACCCGCGGTCACTCATGACAGAGCGAGACCCGGGATCTGTGTGTGTAAACATACAAATCCTGGTTCTATCAGAGGAGAAGAGACAGATCGTGTGTTCTTACTAAGTAGGAACAACAATCTCTCTCCTCATCTAGTCAGCCACATTCCCCCCACAGTTAGAAACACACATAGGGAACACAGTTAACCCCTTTATTGCCCGCTAGTGTTAACCCCTTTCCTGCCAGTGACATTTATACAGTAATCAATGGCTATTTTTAGCTCTAATCACTGTATAAATGTCACTGGTCCCAAAAAAGAGTCAAAATTGTCCGATGTGTCCGTCGCAATGTTGCATTCCTGATAAAAATCGCACATCACCGCCATTACTAGTAAAAAAAAATAATAATAATGAAAATGCCATAAATCTATGTCCTATTTTGTAGACGCTATAACTTTTGCGCAAACCAATCAATATACGCTTATTGCGATTTTTTTACCAAAAATATGTAGAAGAATACATATCGGCCTAAACTGATGAAAAATTTTGTTTTTGTTTTTTTAATTTTTTTGGGATATTTATTATAGCAAAAAATACAAAATATTGTGTTTTTTTTTTCAAAATTGTCACTCTTTTTTTGTTTATAGCGCAAAAAATTAAAAACGCAGAGGCGATCAAATACCACCAAAAGAAAGCTCTATTTGTGGGGAAAAAAGGACATCAATTTTGTTTGGGTACAACATCGCACAACCGCACAACCACAATTGTCAGTTAAATCAACGCAGTGCCGTATCGCAAAAAATGGCCTGGTCAGAAAGGGGGCAATTCTTCCAGGGCTGAAATGGTTAACAAAGCATGTCCAAAGCCATGTTTTGAAACAAGTGTAAACTAGCCCTAAAAGAAAAATTGCACTTACAAAAATGAAAGTGTTAAACCCACTCATCTATGACCTAGAGTTGTTCCCAATTGTGCAGTCCAGAAAGACCCTCCTGCTATAGGCAGCAACAGGGGTTGGCATGGAAATCAATCAGAGATGGTAGAATGGGCACTGATAAACCCACTGATGAAACATGCAGAAAGGGATAGAAAGGTTGTAAAGTTTCTCCCGTCTCAAGGTCAACACTGGGATGGGACTAGTCATGGGCGATGCGAAACTATTTGTTTGCTGGTTAGCATAAAAGCCAGCAATTACTGGGGTCCACTTTTGTCACCAACAGGAATGGCACCCTGAGAAATGCCATGCAGCCATTATTGGAGTGCATGCATGTGGACAGGAAGTGACTGCAAAGAGGCTGCAGAGGATCAGCAGCACAGAGAGTCAACAAAAGATGAAACAAAGGTGAAAATTATATTTTATTTAGAGCCTGAAGAGGTTTATGATGTAACGCCTAGGGCCGAGCACAGAGACCCGTTAGTTTTGTGTAGTGGCTGCTGGTCCATTTACACTGAGTCCTGGGTGGTATTCATACAGCAGCAGTGAGCTGTTCCTGCTCTTGTGTATGTAGACAAAGTGGTTTTGTTTGAAAATTGTGACTGTGGGCTCAGTTCACAAAGAGACATTTTAGTCTTAAAATCTGAGATAAAATAACCCATAGATTTGTTCACACATTTTTTTGCAATTCACAATTCACAAAAAAAAAAAAAAAAAAAAAAAAAAAAAAAGCATTAGATATTTCATCAAAATGTGAGGTATTCTACTCATGAAATCATGTGGTATTTTATCTCATGACATAATGGGATGGATACAGTGGAGAAGGATTAGAACCCCTGTAATTTTTTAGTGCTATTAATGTGGTAAAATGGTTTAAACTGTAGAAATATACCAACTCACATGTCCGTGTGGTCCTTGCAGCATATAAAAAGATGTTTAGAATACCAGTCAAAGGAAAGCTGCTTTCACAGGACACACATCATGTGAAAAAAAAAGTTAAAATAAAGGGATTGTAAAGTCAGAAGGTTTTTTTTCTTAATGCATTCTATGCATTAAGATAAAAAGCCTTCTGTGTGCAGCAACCCCCCCTAATACTTACCTGAGGGCCCTCTCTTTCCAGCGATGTCTACGAGTGCTTCAGCCATTCGAGATGCTTCCTCCTGATTGGCTGCCGCTGATTGCTGTAAGGGGAACTGAACAGGAGGGAGGGGCCAGGAGCATAGAAGAGGGGCCCGAGAAGAGGAGGATCTGGGCTGCTCTGTGCAAAACCATTACACAGAGCAGGTAAGTGTAACATGTTTGTTATTAAGTAAATACAAAATATCTTTATAAATGTCAAATATTGAATGAAAATAGTTTTCAAAACCACACACATATATAAATACTGTTTTTCCACCAATAAAAAAAGACAGCTTTGTCATTGGGGAGATATGTCTTCACTTCTGTCACATAGACAAAACAGGACGTGAAATCCCTACAAATTAAAAGAATCCCGTGGGAACCCCCAGGTCACCAGAACTAGTGTCCCCATTAAAAGCTTTTCTGAGGACAACCCATAATTAGGGATTTTATGTCACTTTTAATGATAATGGTAAACAGGACAAATAGAGAGGGTGAATCACCCTAATGGGGGCACAGGCAGCAATAAAAACCTGACAGGGGGTCTAATCCCTCTCCACTCTATCCAAAACGAAAAATAAGTTTCACCTTTAGTTACACTTTACAGCGTAACTCCACTTTTGTTGAGAAACAAATATTCCACCGTGGGTGATCTGTGTACATTGCAAGGATTATAACAAACTTTGTTTCAGATTCCTACCTTTTGTTATTCTGAAGAAATCCCTCTGTGTTTGTCTGTGCCTCTGCTTTGAGTGGGTCTAAAGGGAGTGGTTTCATAATTATCCATCAGCTGTGTAGCTGCAGAGCCCTAATGAGGAAATCTGCTGGGCCTGCATACCTTTAGACGTGTTGCTACTGGGAGCGAACATCTCATCAAAAGTGACATTTTTGTTCCAGGGGATGCCTGAAGTCTGATTTGTATCTTAGGCAGACTTCTGGGAAAATTGGTAAGCCAATCACACAAGCAGGAAATGATGTTTTTGGGGGTGGTCTGTACACATTCTGTGTACAGAACAACTCCAGGTAGCCATATTGCATTGCATTTTTAGAAAATTAAAGTGGCTGCAGATTGAAAAGGAAAGGTAAGTATCCTGGCAATATATGCAATATTCATTACAAAAATGGGGTTTTGGACCCCACTTTTTAACATGGATCAAAGCATTATATAATAAACCCAAAGCCTATATAAAATATGCTGGATACAAATCTGAAGCCTTTAATATCGAAAGAGGTACCCGACAGGGTTGCCCATTATCTCCCTTATTATTTGCCCTTATACTCGAACCCATGGCCCAATACATCAGAACAAACCAAACTATAACTGGCATTGAAGTAGGAGGTATTACACACAAATTATGTATATTTGCAGACGATATATTACTTTTTCTATCATCACCACAGGTCTCTGGTCCTAACTTAATACCAGCTCTTGATGGATTTGCAGCCCTATCCGGCCTTATGATTAATCCTAAGAAATGCCTAGTGCTTAATATTTCACTCACAAACATGGAATTGATCCCGGCTAGGGCTGCACTCCCATTCACATGGGCAGAAAAATCAATCCCATATCTTGGAATTCATTTAACAGCATCTCATTCTGACTTATTCTCAACCAATTATCCTCCTGTATTAAGACAGATCACAAATCTAATAAAACAATGGTCGCAACTTCCTTTATCCTGGATAGGAAAGATTAATGCAATCAAAATGACTATTCTACCCAAATTGCTTTATCTATTCAGAGTCCTCCCTATTCCAATTCCTTCCTATTTTTTGAGAATAGTACAAAAAAGAGCAACTTTGTTTATATGGGGCTCTTCTAAACCACGTATACCTATACACACACTACATCTTCCCAAAAATAAAGGAGGCCTAGGATACCCTAATTTTACTAACTACTACAGAGCAGCACATTTGGCCAGTCTGTCCAAATACCATGCAAAACAGGAAATCCCATTATGGGTATTTATAGAGGCTTCAGAAAATGACCCTCTATTAATATCAAATTTATTATGGCTTGATCCTAAAGACCGCTTTAAAATTCATAATCCCATAACTAAACACTTCTTATCTCTCTGGGATAAACTAAAAACCAAATATCAGTTACAATCTCCACACAATCCTCTCCTTTCTTTTATCAGAAATCCGGCCTTTTATCCGGCATGGATCTACCCAAATTCTTTTAAAGCTTGGACAACATCAGGCATTCAGACACTAAATGACTTCATAGCATCTAAATCATTCCTTTCATTCCCATCGCTTAGAGAAAAATATGATCTACCAAACTCTGAGATATTTAGATATCTCCAAATCAAAAATTTCTATACACCATTCCTAAAGGGGGATACACCATTATCCCAATTATCCATTTTTGAATCAATCTGTACAAAAGATCCATTTGCTAAAGGTACAATTTCATCACTTTATAATCAATTATATGGAGTAGCAAATCTTAATAGACCCTCTTACGTTCAGAGGTGGGAGGAGGACCTGGGACGAACTTTAGAAGACACGGACTGGTCTAACATATGGCTCACATCTAAGTCATCTTCCCCCAACATCTTAGCACTTGAGACAAATTATAAAGTCCTAACTCGCTGGTACCTTGTACCCGCTAGAGTGGCAAAATATTCACCTAATACCTCAACTCTTTGTTTTCGAGGATGCCCAGAAATAGGCACATATTTCCACATATGGTGGACGTGCCCAGTAATCCAAACCTTCTGGAAGGAAGTCTTCGTGATTGCATCTAAAATATTTAAAAAGATAATACAACCAGATCCATATTTAACTTTACTTAATCTAAAACCGGAATGGTTAACACTCTCTCAATTCAAACTTATGATCCAACTAATAACGGCTGCAAAACAAACAGTGGCCAAGGCATGGAAATCTCCTACATTGGTACTAGCAGAAACAATTCACAGAATGAATAATACAATGTCCCATGCTAAGATGGTAGCCATCGATCAAAATCAAATTCCAAAATTTGAAAAACTTTGGCATCCTTGGATAAAACAACAGTTCCTGTCAAACTTCAATGACTCTGTCCTGTTGCCATGGTAACAGATTAAATGACTTACAGAGACACCCATTCTAAGGCTTCAAAGAGAACTAAAAAGAATAATAAACTGACGAGCGGGACAACCTTGTGGACCATACCTCTACCTTTCAACCCTTTTTCTTCTTCCTCTTTCCTTTTCTCCACCTTACGATTAAAGCTCATTATCAGAATTTATTTGACCTATATACACTCTACTTGTAATCAATATGTATAGTAGGTATAAATCATTTAAATACCTACAAAAGTAACTAAGGAAATGATATATATCTTTAATTTAGGTTTACGTGAACCCAATGTTTAATATTTGAAATTTCATGATATTTACCTATATAAACCCTACTGTAAAACAATGAGCTTACTTTATAGATCCTTGTAAACTTACTTTATGTATCTTTATAACATTGTATACTCAATAAACTTCTTTTGACAAGGAAAAGGAAAGGTAATTTTTAATAACATTCAATTACAATATGACTTGTGTCACAGTTGTATACGCTATATTATTATTTCTTTACTTAATATTTTTTTTCCCCACGAAAGTGGAGTTACCCTGTGAGTAAATCAGCCCCGATGATTCTGTGTTTTTCCATATTTAGGTTTCTATGCATTACTGTTGAGAATCGGATCCAAAAAGGCAGAGACTACACCAAATTGGCAATTATATTTTTACAATCCCTAAATACGTCATGACTGGACCACTACTTATTTAACTCATGCATTTATTTATTTTCTAAGTGAATTGACTTTAAAGCTGTTTTATGAGTTGTTTAGCTCATGTTTTTGGTTTGTGAGGTAAATAACTTAAAAGATGATAGTGGATTGACATTTTTCAGCATCTCATGAGATAATTGGAAAAAAATGTGTCACCTGATTTTTTTATCTCATGAGATATTCTTTAGTGAATTAAGCCCTGTATCTTTATAGGTATTTTCACACAAAGGAAGAGCACTATGGATTTTTTATGTTCTTCTTTTTGAGTTACATTTGTGACTTATCTCCCAGACAGGAGATAAAAGCAGCTGGAAATTTGTGTCAGGGTGGGTGCTAAAAATAGAGTAGTAGAGAACTTGTTTTGCCACAGCACAGTTCTGCAAGTATCTTTGTTCCTTTGCCTATGCGGAGTGAGGTGTGTGCCTTTCCTCCAATCAGCTGTCACACAGTGTATGCCAAGACTCTCCTCCCACTGCTGAATAAGGAATTAAAAATTCTAACACAATGTTAGAATTCTAAAGAATATAGGAAGCTGAAGACAGCAGATATACAGTCAGGTCTATAAATATTGGGCCATCGACACAATTCTAATCTTTTTGGCTCTATACACCACCACAATGGATTTGAAATGAAACAAACAAGATGTGCTTTAACTGCAGACTTTCAGCTCTAATTTGAGGGTATTTACATCCAAATCAGGTGAACGGTGTAGGAATTACAACAGTTTGTACATGTGCCTCCCACTTTTTAAGGGACCAAAAGCAATGGGACAATTGGCTGCTCAGCTGTTCCATGGCCAGGTGTGTGTGATTCCCTCATCATCCCATTTACAAGGAGCAGATAAAAGGTCCAGAGTTAATTTCAAGTGTGCTATTTGCATTTGAAATCTGTTGCTGTCAACTCTCAATATGAGATCCAAAGAGCTGTCACTATCAGTGAAGGAAGCCATCATTAGGCTGAAAAAACAAAACAAACCCATCAGAGAAATAGCAAAAACATTAGGTGTGGCCAAATCAACTGTTTGGAACATCCTTAAAAAGAAAGAACGCACCAGTGAGTTCAGCAACACCAAAAGACCCGGAAGACCATGGAAAACAACTGTGGTGGATGACCGAAGAATTCTTTCCCTGGTGAAGAAAACACCCTTCACAACAGTTGGCCAGATCAAGAACACTCTCCAGGAGGTAGGTATATGTGTGTCAAAGTTTAACAATCAAGAGAAGACTTCACCAGAGTGAATACAGAGGGTTCACCACAAGATGTAAACCATTGGTGAGCCTCAAAAACAAGAAGGTCAGATTAGAGTTTGCCAAAAAACATCTAATAGAACCTTCACAGTTCTGGAACAACATCCTATGGACAGATGAGACCAAGATCAACTTGTACCAGAGTGATGGGAAGAGAAGAGTATGGAGAAGGAAAGGAACTGCTCATGATCCAAAGCATACCACCTCATCAGTGAAGCATGGTGGTGGTAGTGTCATGGCGTGGGCATGTATGGCTGCCAATGGAACTGGTTCTCTTGTATTTATTAATGATGCGACTGCTGAAAAAAGCAGCAGGATGAATTCTAAAGTGTTTCGGGCAATATTATCTGCTCATATTCAGCAAAATGCTTCAGAACTCATTGGATGGTGCTTCACAGTGCAGGTGGACAATGACCAGAAGCATACTGCGAAAGCAACCAAGGAGTTTTTTAAGGGAAAGTGGAATGTTATGCAATGGCCAAGTCAATCACCTGACCTGAATCCAATTGAGCATGCATTTCACATGCTGAAGACAAAACTGGAGGGAAAATGCCCAAAGAACAAGCAGGAATTGAAGACAGTTGCAGTAGAGGCCTGGCAGAGCATCACCAGGGATGAAACACAGCGTCTGGTGATGTCTATGTGTTCCAGACTTCAGGCTGTAATTGACTGCAAAGGATTTGCAACCAAGTATTAAAAAGTGAACGTTTGATGGATGATTGTTAATCTGATTGTTAATCTGTCCCATTACTTTTGGTCCCTTAAAAAGTGGGAGGCACATATACAAACTGTTGTAATTCCTATACCGTTCACCTGATTTGGATGTAAATACCCTCAAATTAAAGCTGAAAGTCTGCAGTTAAAGCACATCTTGTTTGTTTCATTTCAAATCCATTGTGGTGGTGTATAGCAATGTTTCTCAACTCCAGTCCTCAAGGCGCCCCAACAGGTCATGTTTTCTAGATTTCCCTCAGATGAAACGGCTGTGGTAATTACTAAGGCAGTGAAACTGATCAAATCACCTGCGCAAATTAATGGAGAGCCTGAAAACATAACCTGTTGGGGTGCCTTAAGGACTGGAGTTGAGAAACACTGGTGTATAGAGCCAAAAAGATTAGAATTGTGTCAATGTCCCAATATTTATGGACCTGACTGCACATGTAAAACTTATTTAGGAAATTTTGTGTCATCTCTGTGTATCATCTGAGTCTGTTCACTTCACTGAGTATATGTGAGGGTTTATATCCACTTTAAGGTGACCGTAAATCCAGGTGGTTGCTTACAGGTGGTGGTTTCTCACACAGATTTGCTGTTTACAAGCAGTTACAGAGTGGAGAAGTGTGGCAGTGGAATATTCATGGACTGATGAACAATTTTTTATGGACACTAAAATGTTCGAGATATTTTACTTATTTTAACATATCTGAGCAAAGTTTTTTTTTTTCCACTGCAGCTTTTAGTTTTTATTAGTACACATTCCTTTTGCATTTAGCTGAGCGCAATTATTTTTGTTGTACTGTATATGAGTATTTTATTTAAAAAATGGTAATTTAATATGATACTCATTTTTTTTTTTATAGTAAACTAAATATTGTTCAGTTAGGATTTACATCCATATTTAAAAGACTATAGTTCCCTCTTAAAACTGAAATTTTGTTCACAATTTGTATTTATTTACAGCTCTACTTGCATCATGTCTACATGATGTATTTCATATAGAAATTATCTGTGATGTACCTTTTGCCCCCTGAAACAACTTTAGATATAATTTTAATACGATCACACTTCTGCTGTCATACAGCCTATGACTGTTTGCATTTGTCACAATTTGCCAACGCAAATAACCCAGAGATAAATACATGAAGATTTATTTACACCCTGACAAACCTACACTTGTAATTTCCCATCTAAAAAGACTCAGTTTTTGATGCTTGGGAAAAGGTTATCGGCATCTTCTCAAAAAATCTCATCCACCTTAAAAGACAATGTAGCTGCAATAAAGCTATTATTCCGAGAAAACATCTCTGTGCTATAATGCTTAACCCTTTCCCTCACCCTCAGGTTAAATGTGAGAATATTGTGTGCAGTGAACGGCGAGGCTTTCCGAGCCATCAGGAATCATCTTCTGGAAGAAAAAAGGGTATTATTACAGTTATTTCACAAGGACTATTGAATATTTGAAGAGTGAATTAGGAGCTTGTTTAACGCAAACATCCAGCCCCTCAATTACACTTAAAGCATTTTCTCTGAGCGCGAAGATATATCTAAAGTAAATATGCCAGGGAAGATTAGAAATTTGTTAAGAAGCACAAACAGGCACCGATGAGATGAAATCAAACTGCTGTTAGCTGTGAAATTTGCTTTTAGAATGCTGCACAGTTCTTTAAATTTGTTTTGTTTTGTCAAGACGTCGAACCCTATTTGCTGAGAATTTTTTTCATCCTTTTGTATGCTATTTTAATAATTTTCCTGTCTAATTGCAGCACAAGTAACATGAGAATAACATAGGTGATAATGATCAACACTGCAATTTATGTATTTGCAGCACACATGTACCCTAGTCAAGAAAATCTAAGCAGGCTGCTGTGCATTCAATCTGGGCCTGATCGACAGATTAGTCTTTCTACTTATGACTAGGATTCAGATCTATCTGGCTTCTGTCCATTCATGCCCTGTATTATTCCTGCAGATACGGATGGGGTTCAGGTTCTCATAGGTTTGAGCGAATCTTGCGCATTTGAGTTTTTGGAGATTTCCCTGGGAAAATTTGTTTTAAATCCATGATGCACCGCATGACCTTTGAACTATGACAAGCAGGTTAAGGAAAGCCAATAAAGGAGTTTTTGAGTAAGCTAGCCCCCTTAAATAATAAAAATTACTAATAAAGGCTGAGACATAGAGCAGCCATACTGTCAGTGAATTGAAACCTGTTGAAAGGAAAGCATAGGGAAAGTATAAAAACTACATAGGGAAAGATTGGGGTCAGTTAGAGAACTGTAGTTTATTTCTCATTGCTAGTTCTAGAGACAATCTGCACTTTTGCTAATTTGTATTACCGGGACTTTTTTGTCTTCTCTTTTATTATTTTATTTTGGGGTTTATTTGAGGTCAGTGGTCACTTAAAGCTGCTGCCCTGTCCATATTATGCTTTTTCCTTTTGCTGCTGCAAGTTTTCGCTTTAAAAAAGGGTGGCATTTTTGAGCATTAAATAAAAGTTGCAAGAACCACCTCAATATTTTACTCACATTCAGAATAACCCCATCCCTATAGATAGAAAAAGATAGCCATACACCGATTAAACATATTATTCCTAATGAAAATTGTCCTGATGCTGGCACATTTTTCACTGTTTTGTTTAATACTATGCGCTAGAGTGTGTTAGACATGCTACTAAATTATAGCATGATAGAACAACTGTGTCTAAATAAACGCATGTGGATGTAGGAAGCACAATACCTCTACAAGGTAAGCGGACCTAATAATAGATAAATACTCTGAATACAAACGTGAACATTGACAAATGCATATAAACGCATTAAAGTATAAATGCAAATTCAAATGTGAAATAAGACAGATTAACGCATCAAAGTGCATAGGTACCAATAAGCATAACTGAATCAAAGCATTACTAGATGAATAAATGAATATAAACGCATCAGAGTGCAAATGTGCCAATATGCATAACTAAATGACAATATTGCTCAAAAGTGCAAAATATAAACGCATAAAGTGCAAATAAACATACTTATTACAATATAAATATATATATGAGCATGTAAAAAGTGGTAAGTGCAAAAAATACAATACAAAAAGTAATCTGGTGTCACACAGTTCATGTGTAAAAAAGTCCTCAATGTAACCAAAAATAGTTCACTATGAAGTCCCTCAAAAGGTATAAAGGTGCCTAAACGTGATGTCCACTGGTGATACAATCAACTTGCTAGTAACTCTCAAAGTACCACGGACCATGCAATGGTGTGATTCCGTAACCCCAAAGGTAATGCGCTCACCTCAGAGTGTGTGACCAAGTCGCTAGACAAAGTCAAACCATGCTTGTGAACCACCCCGGGTTCTAAGTAGATTACAGGATCCCAGACTCCAATGCAGTAAAGAGTATATAGATGGGAAGAAAAAAACTACATAGTATAATACCGTTTTAAAATGTATTAAAAGATATAGATACTCTCCCCAAAAGGGGTACTCACAATATATAGATGCGTCCATATATATATTTTTAGTACTTCACTGTCTTTTGTAGCATATTCTCTGTCTCCTACTACTATACAGTAACATGTCTGCAGTCTATGACCATCCCTTCTGGTATTTCAAGCAGAGATGAGCACGATGAAAACATTTGTATAGTTTTATTTTGGATTTATTCATTAATTTAATCATATTTGTTTCATCTTATTCGTCATGCTAGAATGATTTGTTTTCGGAATTTGTTTTGTATATTTGTTGTTCCGAATTGATGCGACTTGCTTGTGACTTTGATGTTCTGTGACTTTGGCTTTGGCCAATCATAACAATACAGAGTGTGATACATATTACTAAATTTACAAAACCCTCTGAAGTCGCAAACCAATGAATACGAATGAATTTGTTGTTTACGTTATAATTTATTTAGACTTGTTGTAATTCATTACAGTTGTAATTTGGGAATTTCGGCTACATCTGAATCTCCAAATAACAAAAAATTTGTCCAAATTTCAATTTGTAACTAAATAAATCGCCCATGTCTAGTGTGACAGTTTTTGTGCAGCATTACACACACAGAACATTACGCTTGTCCCTTTGGGGATGTCAAAAGCTCTTCTTTATACTAAATACTGTAATTTGAACACCACAGCTCTAAATGTTACTCATTATAAGCTGTAATTTCCTGCACTTAATTTGTGTTTTTAAACTTGACTATGGGTTTGCATGAGTTAATATGGCCTTAAACACTGCTTTACTGAATGAAGATGTGCCTGACCTTGGCCATCTACTGTATGTGCTATATTGTTAAATGGAATCCAAAGATGATGTTGTGGAACAACATACAATAGATTACTATACACAAGCTACACATGGCTAGAACATGAGCTTGGTCAGATTTTGTAATCACCACACAATTCCTGCACCTATTGATTTGAAATACATATTTATATTTTTATTGGAAGGAATGTGAAGAATCATTTTATATAAATATATATACAGTATACAGTATCTTGGGCATGGAGTTCACCAGAGCTTCACAGGTTGCCAATGGAGTCCTCTTCCACTCCTCCATGACAACATTGCGGAGCTAGTGGATGTTAGAGACCTTGTGCTCCTCCACCTTCCATTTGAGGATGCTTCACAGATACTCAATAGGGTTTAGGTCTGGAGACTTGCTTGGCCAGTCCATCACCTTTACCCTCAGCTTCTTTAGCAAGGCGATGGTCATCTTGGAGGTGTGTTTGGGGTCGTTATCATGTTGGAATATTGCCCTGTGGCCCAGTCAACGAAGGGAGGATATCATGCTCTGCTTCAGTATGTCACAGTACGTGTTGGCATTCATGGTTCCCTCAATGAACTGTAGCTCCCCAGTGCAGGCAGCACTCATGCAGCCCCAGACCATGACACTCCCACCACCATGTTTGACTGTAGGCAAGACACACTTGTCTTAGTACTCCTTACCTGGTTGCCGCCACACACGCTTGACACCATCTGAACCAAATAAGTTTATCTTGGTCTCATCAGACCACATGCCATGGTTCCAGTAATTCATGTCCTTAGTCTGCTTGTCTTCAGCAAACTGTTTGCAGGTTTTCTTGTGCATCATCTTTAGAAGAGGCTTCCCTCTGGGACGACCGCCATGCAGACCAATTTGATGCAGTGTGCGGCGTATGGACTGAGCACTGACAGGCTGACCCACCACCCCTTCAACCTCTGCAGCAATGCTGCCAGCACTCATACATCTATTTTCCAAAGACAACCTCTGGATATGACACTGAGCACCTGCCCTCAACAGTGGAACCTGTCCTGTTAAACTGCTGTATGGTCTAGGCCACTGTGCTGCAGCTCAGTTTTTCAGGGTCTTGGCTAACTTCTTATAGCCTAGGCCATCTTTATGTAGAGAAACAATTCTTTTTTTCAGATCCTCAGAGAGATCTTTGCCATTGGGTGCCATGTTTTTGTTGTCAGCTGTTTAGACATTAATGGCTGCGTGTTGAGTTATATTGAGGGGACAGCAATTTTACATTGTAGCAAAGTGTCATTTCTTCAGTGTTGTCACATGAAAAGATATAATAAAACATTTACAAAAATGTGAGGGGTGTACTCACTTTTGTGAGATACTGTATATATTTGTGTGTGTGTGTGTGTGTATGAACAAAACATGTTTTGGCAATCCTGTGGAGTGGATCTTTAGATGTGACGTAGTATATAATATAAATTCATTTATGTTTTTCACATTTAAAGTGGTTGTAAAGACAGAATGTTTTTTATCCTAATGCATTCTATACGTTAAGATAAAAAGCCTTCTGTGTGCAGCAGCCCCCTTCAGCCCAACCCCCCCCCCCAATACTTATCTGAGGTGCATCCAGATCCATCGATGTTGCACAAGAGACTTAGCTGTCCGGGACTCCCCCCTCCTCATTGGCAGTTGCTGTCAATAAAAGTCAGTGAGCCAATCAGGAGAGAAAAGGGGCATGGCCAGGCCATGGCTTTGTGTCTAAAAGGACACACAGAGCTGAAGTTTGGCTCGGGTGCCCCCATAGCAAGCTGCTTGCTGTGGGGGCACTCAACAGGAGGGAAGAGCCAGGAGCACCAAAGAGGGACCCGAGAATAGGAGGATCTGGGCTGCTCTGTGCAAAACCATTACACGGAGTGTACAAGGAGAGTTGGAGAGCCGGAGAGTCCTTGTAGCACCATTCAACTGGTTGGACGAATAACATTGTCTCCAGACAATTTTTTCATGCCTGAATTTCCTGCCTTGCTGTAAATGTAACCTTTACAAGCATTTTAATAAATTTATATAGTTTTACACTATGAGGCTTTTTATTTCCTTATATATGATTTCCTGAATCTTGGAGTTCCATCTTCATTTAAACGGATGCAAAAGTTTACATATCATTGCACCTGAGACGTTTAAACTGGCTAATTGCTGTGATTTGGATGAGCTGACGGCCTATGGAAGTGAGTCAGTTCCTTGTTCTTTGCATCACCTGAGTTCAATCTTTGGAGGTGTTTGATTGTGAAAAAACCTAGGAGAGTGATATCCACACAGGCGATCATATCCCACAGCGAGTCTGATGTCTGTAATAGGGATCCACCATATCTGGTAAGAGGCCAACTTTACTTTATGAAACATCATATTTCAAGTCATTGGAGATTACTTACAAGTGGAATCCAGCAGACATCTTGCAAAATTTCAGCGCTATTCAGCATGGGAGATTAATGCAGGAATCTGTCTGAAAAGATGCCAAATGCAGCATTTTTTCTCATGAATATGAACTGTGTGCAATGTAATTGTTTATCACATAAGGCACAATTTTTCCATACATGGATTTTTTATTTATATATACTGTTTTGAGCACCTCAGAGAGTCACTTATGCACCAATCTCTTTAACATCAGTCTCAATTTATTAAGGCAATTACTTCACATACTACTGTGTACACATCAGTCACTCTTTGTTCAGCCAACATATTGGGGGTTATTTACAAAAGGCAACTCCACTTTGCACTACAAGTGCACTTGGACGTGCAGTCACTTTAAATTTGAGGGGTAGATCTGAAATGAGGGGAAGCTCTTCTGATTTTATCATTCAATCATGTGCAAGCTAAAATGCTGTTTTTTATCTTCCTTGTATGTCCCCCTCGGATCTACAGTTTCAGTGCACTTTCAAGTTATTTGATTCCTTTCTGGTCTTGAGTAGCAGCTGTTCCACCAATTCAGACAAGCACAGAGATTTACATTTATACATGGTAAATATAACATGTTTGTTATTTTTAATAGTAAAGAAAAAATTGGCTTTAGTATCTCTTTAAGTACTATAGGTGATATACAGTAGGTAGTTATTATTTTAATAAAATAATCACATATTCTCAAAGCCAACATAAATGAAGAGGGTGCTGTACAAAGCAGCAGGATGTCCAGTAAAAATATATTTCAGGATAGATTCTATGACAGAGCTGATGGAACTGATGATGGAACATTTTCAGCATGGCCACATACACAGGGGAAGTGTACCTAAATATACTGGGCGAGGAAAATACCCCCCAACAGTTGCAGTGTGGTTGAGATATTCTGAAAAAAGTGTTCACACAAAAGGATATATATGTAGCATCAACCTATTAGACAAGGGAGCAGTGATTACTTATTCTGGTCTATTCAGTTTTCCACAGGCTGGGAATTTGATTGCTTCCCCTTGCCTATGGAAGAAGCTTCTGGAAAATAGGAAGGGAAATTCAAATAGCCAGTCTAAATATTTATCATGACCTGGCCAATCCCTAGAGAACAGTGTCCAGCAGGTGGCTGTTCTTGAGGCCTCAGCGGTATCAGGGCTTGAGGGACTGGAGTGAACTTTTTGAAAAGCTGGCTGTGGGACCGGGTCTGGAGAAGAAACAAAAATGGTAATCCCCCTAAATTGGGACTTTAACAGACCACTCGCTCGAAAACTATATAAAAAACAATCTTTAATGATATGGAATAAAAAACGTATAAAATCCACATATGACAAAGATGCATAACGTATGTTACATGGAAAGTCAAACAAATGTTGTACACATGATTAGCATACAATATCAATGCCCAAATGCCCGACGCTTTTCCGGTATGAGATGTTCGAATACCTTCCTCAGGGGCCAAGGATTCAAAAAGTTTTTTAGCATTCAAATAAATTCCAGTGTGATGATTCCATGTCTAAGCAGGCACTGAGGACAGAAGAGTCCATGCTGATAATACATAATTTGAAAAACTGTAAGTATTGTAAATATTGGGCACGTTTCTTAAGGTGTATAGAATCTGCAAAATCTATTCTGAGATAGATGCCCAAGTAATTCTCATCCAGGTAGGTGGGACAAACAATTTACTGAGAGCAGCAATATTGGCTAAGTAGCCAAGGGATAAGCATCCACCTGTCCCACCACAAATGAGTGCTACAGATGTAACAGTTTCCCGTGTGGTGGCCGGATCAATGCCTACCTGGGTCTGGAGAAGAAGAAACTGAAAGGTGTGCAGCTGTCCTGGGGACTTGAGAGTAATGACCCTGAACTGATTCCTGTTCACTGTGTGTGCTTTTGGGATAGAGGTAGCTTGGACAGAGACAGCTCTCATCAGGTTTCAGAGTACCGACCTTATCCCTGTCCTCAGCAGAATTCAGAATGCGAGCCTAGAGAAGAGTGTGCGCCTGTTTATTGTGCGGCATTTGGAATATCTCATGTCCTAATCCCTCCCCTGTTTAAAGTTCTTCAAGAAATAATATTCAAAAAGACGTCCCCTAGACTGAGTTATTGGAGCTGGAGTGTATAGATTGATGCTTGTGGTGGTGAGCAGCCTGTGTACTATTATGGAAGTATCAACTAATACCATCTTCGGGGTGTGCACTACATATGAACAAAAAAATCCCATCTAAGTTAAAAAAAAAATGAAATAAAGAAATAAAATGTATCTGCTTCCACTTTTCGAATTTACTTATCCATCCATACATGTTTTGATAACTATCCTTTAAAGCAAACCTGGAGGCTCACTTTATGTGGTTCATTGGCTCCAGGGCCTAGTATTGGACATGTCTAAGTGTCAGCAGGTACCTGTATACTAATTCCAAAGTGGCCCAAGATATTCTTTTAGCAACCAAAGCTAAATTGGCCAAACCCCAGTCCCCACAATTTTCTGTTGGTCACCAAAAATATGTGTAGTTTCACTGGACAATATAAAATTGTTAGGCTGGAGAAGGTGGACCAGTGCATAACCATGTCACTTCTGATCACTATTTTCATATAGTACTCCCAAGACATTCTGTACTAATCTGCAAATTCCTCAATTGCCTTATTTAAGGATCTAGAATCACTATACACGTATGGCGGAGCACCAATCCACTTTCAGCTGGATTCATTTTGGATATTTTTATTTTTTGGGAAATCCAGGAAACAATCCTTTATTTGAAAGTATATTGTAAGAACCACCCTATTTTATAGAGCTGTATTGTTTGGTTGTCATGCCAGGAAGGAGTTAAGCCAAGCTAATCACTTCAACATATTCTGACCATCAAACCTCATTTAAGACTTCATCGTTTTCCCAGAGGTTTGCAATTTCAGAAATTATTTTTGCAATCCTTTAGCTGCTTAAGTATTATTTTCTAAGTGAATTCATTCATTAAAGGCATTTTCAGGCCTAATTGTTCTTTATTGGAAATGTCAGCTTTCACAGTTCATTAACAAGGGCATTAGTGGGAAATGCAAAACAAACTTTGTATACGAAGATCAACAACAGTCATTAGCAACTGTTATTCAGTAGGAGACGGCACTGTACTGCAAGCTCTGAGTGTACACCTGAGGTGGCGTTCACTGGAGAAGGTTATTGAATTATGTTTCGCTTCCTTTTACAACCTCCTTTAATTAAGGATCGATTGACATCTGTCTTTACATTTTATGTGTCTGTATTTACTCTAGCTAGTAGACTGTTTTGTTGACCAACTAGCCAATAATGTAGGATAAATGACATATAGTCACACTACTTACCAGTCCACATTTATATTATTATTATACAGGATTTATATAGCGCCAACAGATTACGCAGCGCTTTACAATATAAAAAGGAGACAATACAGTTATAATACAATAAAATACAAGAGGATTAAGAGGGCCCTGCTCAGAAGAGCTTACAATCTAATAGGGTGGGGCAGGTGGTACAAATGGTTTTAACTGTGGGGAATGAGCGGTTGGTAAGGTGGATAAGTCTGGCAGCAGCATTCATGATAGACTGAAAAGGGGATAGCCTATGGAGAGGCAGGCCAATGAGAAGGGAGTTGCAATAGTCAAGGCGAAAGATAACAAGGGAGTGAATGAGGAGCTTGGTGGTTTCATTTGTTAAAAAGTAGCAAATTTTAGAGATGTTACGGAGGTGAATTCTACAAACTTTTGACAACAATTGGACTTTGGGCTGAAATGACAAGTCAGAATCTAGGATTATACCTAGTACCTTGGCGTGAGGGGAGGGACTGATAGTTGCATTGTTGATTTTGATGGAAAAGTCAGGGAGGGGGGCACAGGCGGGGGGAATATTATTAGCTCAGTTTTAGAGAGATTTAGTTTAAGGAAGTGGTGTGACATCCATGCTGATATGTCAGTTAGTAAGTTAGTAATGCGAGAGGAGACTGAAGGAGTGAGGTGAAGAGTAGACAGATAGATTTGGGTGTCATTGGCGTATAAGTGGTATTGGAAGCCATGGGCAGTTATCAAGTGATTAAAGGAGGAGGTGTAGATAGAGAAGAGAAGGGGTCCAAGAACAGAGCCTTGGGGGACCCCCACAGAAAGGGGCAATGGAGAGGAGGAGACAGAGTTGTAGATGACACTGAAGGAGCGCTGTGATAGGTAGGCAGAGAACCAGGATAGAGCAAAATCTTGGAGGCCAAGGGAATGTAGTTTATTGAGAAGGAGCGGGTGGTCAACAGTATCAAAGGCCGCAGAGAGGTCAAGTAGTAGGAGTATGGAGTGCTGGCTGTTGGTTTTAGCAGTTAGTAAATCGTTAGTGAGTTTTAGTAAGACAATTTTCGTGGAGTGCTGCGAGAGAAAGCCAGACTGTATTTTCACTGAGGTAAGAGCTAAGACAGTTGTAGACTAATCTTTGTAGAAGTTTAGATGTGAATGGGAGCAATGAGATGGGTCTTAAATTGTTCAGGTTGGTGGGGTACAGTGAGGGCTTTTTAAGTATGGGAGTCATCTGCTCATGTTTTAGAGGGGAGGGGAAGGTGCCACTAGACAGGGAGAGATTGAAGATGTGAGTGAGGGAGCATAGGATAAGGAAGAGGGTGACCGTAGTAATTGTGAGGGAACAGGATCCAAGGGACAATTGGTTAGGTGGGCATCTGAGAAAAGTTTTGTAATCTCTTCAGTAGTAGCCAATTCAAAAGAGGAGAGTGTTGAATGTGCTGTTAGGCAAGGTATGTTGGGTGGGAAAGATGTACACACAGTGGAGATGTCCTCACAAATTGCATCTATCATGTCTTTGAAGTGTTTGGCAACCTCTTGGGGCAGTGAGTGAGTTAGTGGGTAGAGGGGGTGGGGGACGAAGCAGAGAGTTAAAGGTTGAGAAGAGCCGATGGGGACTGGATGACAAAGTATTAATAAGAGAGGCAAAGTAGGCTTGTTTGGCAGCATGGAGGCAGGAATTGTATTTTAGAAGGGCAGATTTATATAGGGTGAAATCTTGCAGGCATTTGGTTTTACTCCACAGTCGTTCAAGAGCACGACAATGTCTCTTGAGATTTCTAGTGTTGTCAATTTCACAGGGTTGTAAGGGTCGAGGCCTGATGCTGCGTGTGGTTAGTGGAGCAAGTTCATCTAGTGATGATGAGAGTGAACTGTTGTAGACAGTGGTGGCCCGGTCAGGAAAGGACAGAGGAGAGATTATGTCATATAGGTGTTCAGTAGCAGAATAGAGAAGAGAAGGGTTAAAGTGGCGAAGGTTCCTACAAGTAATTGTTTGTTGCTTATAGGGATGGGTGGTTGGAGGCAAGGATACAGTGAAACTAATGAGGTTGTGATCAGAGAGAGGAAAGGGGGTGTTTGTGAGGTTGCCAGGGTTGCAGATATGGGAGAATACAAGGTCAAGGGTATTACCATTGGATTGAGTGGAAGTATGTGTCCATTGGGCTAAGTCAAAAGATGAGGTTAAGTTAAGAAGTTTAGCTGTAGTTGGGCTGTTAACATTGACAGGAATGTTGAAGTCACCAGGAATGATTGTGGGTATTTCAGAGGAGAGAAAGTAGGGTAGCCAGGCAGCAAAGTCATCAAGAAAGCTCAATACTGGTCCAGGAGGCCAATAAATTGCTGAAATCCTCAGAGAAAACATCTCGAAAGAAGAGAGGGATAGAGAGGGAGTGATAGGAAGGACTTGGAAGGTGCTTTGTGGGGATAGAAGGAATCCAACTCCACCTCCTTTCTGTCCATTGGGTCTGGGGGAGTGAGTCCAATGGAGGCCAAAATGGGAGAGGGCAGCAGGAGAAGCTGAGTCAAAATTTTCAAGCCAGGTTTCGGTTTTGGCGAGTATGTTAAAGCCATGAGAGATGAAGAGGTCATGTACAGATGTTAGCTTGTTACAGATGGAGCAAGCGTTCCAAAGAGCGCATGAGATAGGTGGGCTGCTGTGGTTGCCAGAGGAGGAGGGGTATCGGATATGTGGCTTGCAGTTGGAAAATGGCGGACCAGGATTAGGACAAATGTCACCTGAAACTAGGAGGAGGAGGACGAGGAAGGCAAGATGGTAGTAGGATGTGCATGAGTGCACATGTCTAGTGACCCTGGTGTTTATGTCAGCATGTGGGTGCAGCAAATGTAGGAGATGATGGGTGCAGTAGTAGGGAGAGGGTAGGAGTGAGGGTGATATGTGCATGCTGCAGGGTAGAGAGGAGGGGTAGAGTAAGGATAATTTGAGGATAGAAGACACTGATGTTAGAAGGAAGAGAATAAGGAGCATGTTAGTGGATAGAGATTGGGAATCTGACTTGATATAAAATAAATATCAAATGCTAGTTTGCTTGTCGTCTTGCAGAGTGGAGCAGAGTTCTTGTTGTATCTGCATCCAGCTTCAGTTATCCTGCTTTCATTAAACTGCAGCGGTAAAACTGCGCATCACTCGTGACAGAGCCACTCAGGAAAGAGCCATGGTGTCTGCGCCTTGCCCCTGTCTGCACCACCCCATAGGCTACTTTAAATTAATAGGGAGACAGAGCAGGCATGCATTTCTCTATTGGACATTATAGGGTCTGATTTGAGAAACCTGAATATGGGAGAGGAGATGGCCAATACCAGACCAGACACAGGCTAGGGTCGTAAAGCTAATTACCTCTCTTGGTCACTCAAGCCAAATAGAGTTGAGAATCAATCACCAGTAATGTTGCTATTGCAGTGTGGTTGTTATATAGCTAGCATTAAATATAGAAGTTTAAAGACATGGCAGCAGAAGACATTAACCAAATATGATACAGCAATGTCAGTTCAGTAGAGTGTACAGATGGACAGAAGACATTTACCAAATATGATATAGCAATTTCAGTTCAGTAGAGTGTACAGATGGACAGAAGACATTTACCAAATATGATACAGCAATGTCAGTTCAGTAGAGTGTACAGATGGACAGAAGACATTTACCTGTAAAAGAGCAGAGAAGACATGATCGGTTTTGATAACTGCGGCGGTGAAACTGCCCATCACTCGTGACAGAGCCACTCAGGAAAGAGCCATGGTGTCTGCGCCTTGCCCCTGTCTGGATGGATGGATTTACCCTTTGACCTTTCACACACACATACCACCATCAAGCTCCAATGATTCAGTTATACAACGTTGGAAAGGCTGTATCTGTGTCTAAGGCTTCATGGTCTCAAGCCCTATAGGTATCGGGACCCCTCTACTGCTAGCAACTTGAGATTTGAAGATTTGAAGAGTTCTTCATAACCATATACCCAGATATCACGCACTGAAGCTTAAAACTCTTGGTATATAAAAGTCTTGGTCTGCTAAAGAATAGTAGCCAAAATTTGTTTAAATAATGGTTTAAAATAGGGGTATGAATGCTATAGTATAATGTGAAGGGTGCTCTTTATTGAACCAGAGCCAACTTAGGATGATTATCCTTTTAAGTTCATGTTAGCTTAGAGGTTCTCTCATACATCAATCCTTCTGGACAATAAAAGTTGCCAGTCTGGGCACACATTGTTGTACCATCATTCAACAATGTCATCATGTTGGCAGCTTACATGTTGTATTTAGCAGAGACTTTTGCTATTCTTTGCAGGTTCTCAAAAAACTAAAGTAAGACAGTTCCTTTGAAATCATAAGTGAATAATGATGATACTTAGAATTAAGCATAGGTTTAGTAAGCCCTTCAAGAGTTCCTATGAGTGAATACATTTTCACAGTTAAAGTGTTACTAAACCAACTATGGGTGGATCATTTCCTTCCTTCACGTTTCGATCCTAGGCTCCTGGAACCTTAGGGTTGTGAAACCAATTTCCTACCCTATTAATCCTCTGCCCTGATGCAGAACAGATGGCCTCTCTCTCTCCCCCCTTGTGACCCTTCTTTGCTGTTCTACCTCTTACCTTTTTTCTTCTCCCGGTGGCCTGATAGGCCATTTTCTCTCTTCTTACCCTCTCCTTTAGATCTCTATCATCTCTTTCTTCAGATTTTATCTGAGACATGTGGTCAGGGCCTTATGTGGTACTCCTCTAAGGCACTCTCTGCGGTCCTTACTCTCCCCTGTAATCTATTGCATTATAAATACCTGTGCCACATGCATCAGGTGGGAGTTTATTCTCCCCTACATTCTTTCTACTCATGATGTAATATTATCATTTAGTTACTATTTACTATTGCATTCTACTTATTATTTAGTTATCTGTACTGTTTTCATGTAGGAAGACACCTGCTAATTGTAATACTTAGTCATTGTCCCTTATGCAATGTTTGCACCTACTTTCAATAAAAAAAAATACTGAACAAGAAAGTGATACTAAACCCACAACAGTAAAATCAGTCTGTATATGCAATAAAGCATGCTCGTTATACTCACTGTGGAACCTAAGGCGTTAATCCTCCCCATTATGCAAAAAGGGAGAGCACTCGAGAAGAGGTGGAGCCAGGAGCGCCGCTGAGGGACCCCAGAAGAGGAGGATCTGGGCCGCTCTGTGCAAAAACCAACTGCACAGAGGTGGTAAGTATGACATTTGTTTATTTAAAAACAAAAAAACCAAATCTTGACATATTCTTTACATCCAATTCAAACAAATCCCTGCTTGTTTTACCACCATAGACACAAGCAGGGCTTCTTTTCTCAGAAAATAGGTGCAGGAACTCCCTCCTCCTGAGTCACCCTTCGTCTCTGCCCCCTACCCACCTCTGAGCACTGTCTCTTGGCTCCAACCCCTACCCACTTCCCAAATTCATCTCTTTTAGAGAATACAAAACCAAGTTTCATTTTGTGCTACTAAGTAATTTGTATGGAATTTGATAGACCCCACCCGAGCAACAGTAGACCCTCCAGCAATAATAGATCCCCCACACAACAACAGACCTTCCCTCTCCCCCAGCAACAATAGGCCCTCCCGCAACAAAATACCACCCCAACAACAATAGTCCCCACCAGCAACAACAGATCCTCTAGCAGCCAGCAACAGTAGACCTCTCCCTCAATAGTAGATCTTTCCCAGCAACAGTAGACCCCCTGCCAGCAACAATAGACCTGCCCAGTGCCCAATAATAATAGACCCCCCCACACAAAAATAGACTCCCAGCAATGACAACAGATTCCAAGCAGCCAGCATCAATAGACCCTCCAGCACACCCCAGCAATCCTTGCCAAAAATTACATTCAGTTGTGGAGGTGCCAGAACTGCGTTCCCCGCGTTCCCGCTGAAAAAAAGCCCTGGACACAAGTAAATATTTGAACTCCAAAACAGCAAATGAAAGTCATAAAAGTGAAATGTTTCATGTTAAGGATCAGGTTAGTATTGCAGCTAAAGAATCAGCATGACAGCCAATCAATCACTATTTTTAGGAAAGGTTAGCACATTTAAGTGTAAAAAATGAAACGGTGAACTAAAGACCTACACACTCTCAAACCCCTTGGTCCCTGCTGTATTTGCCTCCGTGGGTGATGGGCAGTCAGTATCCACACAGCTGGGTGTAGCGGTCCAGGGATTGAAATCCTAGCTCTTCTTCCCCCTCTTTCTGTAGGGCTTCCTGGATAGATCATAGTGATTCTGATTGGTCAAAGTGGTCATGTGCCTGAAATGACCAATCAGAATCACTCTGATCCATCCTGGAACCTTTACAGAAAGAAGGGGAAGAATAGGGGGGATTTTAAATCCAAGAACCAATACACTGGCTGCGTTGGCACTGACAGCTCATCATCTATTGAGGTAAGTACTGAGGGGACCAAGGGAAGAGAAGGAGGTAGAGTATCAGTTCACCTTTTAATTTTTCTCTGAAAACATGAACTAACCCTTTAAAGTAAAACTAAGGTCCATTGCATAGAGGATGAATTGTGCCATCATTTGGCATGCTTACCCCACACTGAGCCCTCCTCCAGTGATAACAGAACCAGGGCCAGAGTGAAATTATAAAAAATGCTTGGTTCCATACAGGGTGTACAGGTATGGGAGCTGAGCTGGTTAAACAGACCTATACAGAGGAAATGAGAAATTAAAAAAATGTTAGGGTTTAAACACACTATAATATATTTAATTTAAGTTGGATCTCTATATAAAAGCTTTTTTGAATTGTTATCAAATTTTAAAGAATTAGTCATGTAGAGGGTCAAAGTGTTTTGTAAAATATACAGTACAGTACATGTGTTAACCACTTCAATAAAGTGGTTGAAGTGGTTAACACATGTATTATACAGTATATTTTTTATTTTAAAATGAAGTTCAACAAATTTCAACAAAATTCATTACTATTTCATTCGGAGATTTGGATACATTAGAATTTCCAAATAACCAAAAACTCGTCCGAATTTACATTCGGATCGAAACGAATTGCACATGTCTAATCTATACTAGAAAATGAGCACTTTTACTTATCTTGGGTTATAGTTTGTGATTTCCATAAGAAACAGGACTCAAGCAATTGCAGGAAACAGAGTGCTCTTGTGGTGTAGATTTAGGAGTTGATTTACTAAAAGCAAAATGACTGTGCACTTTGCAAAGTAAAATAATAAAAAAACTGCATTTTTGCTTGCGCATTATTGGATGATGGAAGTCAGCAGAGCTTCTGCTCATTTGCTAAGCTCTGTAGCAACTGCTCAGTGCACTGTGCACAGTTTATTTGCCTTTAGTAGATCTTAGTGTCATCCTATGGTGAAGTTACTTCTTTATAGGGCGTACACACGGCCGGACTTTGTTCGGACATTCCGACAACAAAATCCTAGGATTTTTTCCGACGGATGTTGGTTCAAACTTATTTTGTCTACACACGGTCGCACAAAGTTGTCGGAATTTCCGATCGCCAACCACGCGGTCACGTACACCACGTACGACGAGACTAGAAAAGGCCGGTTCAGAACCAAGCGCGGCACCCTTTGGGCTCCTTTTGCTAATCTCGTGTTAGTAAAAGTTTGGTCAGAGACGATTCGTGCTTTTTCAGACTCGTGGCTTTCAGATTGTTTTCTGCCGTTCAGTTTGTGCTTGTGGGTTTGTATCTGCTCTTCAGTGCGTGCAAGCAAGTTCCGCGTGACTTTAGGTAGTCATTGTATTCTTGTTCGTTCGTTACTGGTTTTCAGGTCGCTCTTCACAGGCCTTGCTGTTCTTCAGTGCGTTCTGTTACTTCGTTCTGAGCAGCCAACCGTTTTCTAGCCATGTTTCGTATGCGTACTCCTCGTAGAGTTCGTGCTGTGCGGGGGCTTGGTGTTGGGGTCCTGACCTTGACACAAGTCCAGTCCATGAACAGGGTGGGGAGGAGTTCATGGACCAAGAATTGGTTGCTTCAGCGTGACCAGTTCTGTCATATGCCTTTGCTCCGTGAGATCCGTGAGAATAATCCTGATGATTTCAGGAACTTTCTCAGGATGACGGACCCCGTGTTTCACCGTTTGTTGGCTTCACTGACCCCCTATATCAGCAGGCAGGATACCTGCATGAGGCAAGCCATCACTCCGGAGCAGAGGTTGGTCGCTACCCTGTGGTATTTGGCCACAGGGAGAAGTCTGCAGGACTTGAAGTTCTCGACAGGCATCTCCCCCCAGGCTCTGGGTATCATCATCCCAGAGACCTGTTCTGCCATCATCCAGGTCCTACAGAAGGAGTATATGAAGGTAAGATTTTTATCCTTTAATATCACATTTTATTGTATTGAATGTTTGATAATATATTGTATTTCTTTCCTCATTCCCTAATTACCATGATTGGAATATGCTGTGTATGTCCCCTTTGTTCTCATGCATGCTGGATTTTTATGTAATTATTATTTTATGTCCTTCATACATATTTGCCCTTCACTAACCTCCCCAGCATGGTGTCTCCTGCCCTATATTCACCTCATGTAGTCACTTAACAATGTATTTTATCAGCTCCATAGTAGTGCTTTACCCCAAACACCCCCTAAAATGTTTGGAAATGTTATTTTTGATTTAAATTCAGGCAGAGTGCCATAGGCTTTTTTTTGTGGTGTCCCCAAATAATTTTTAGTAACCCTCCCTCCCCCCAACTGCTAAGTCAGCTGATTCCAATTCTCTATCCTCAATCATCTATCTGCTGACTTTGCCAAACCCATACACACTATACCCACCTCTTTACTGGTCAGATTTATGGATGAATTCCCCAAAGCATGTAGTGCAAGGGCCTGCCTGTATACTTTCAAATGGTACTGTTTAAAGTTTTTGTATCCTATTATTATCTTGATAGGTAATAGCAGAATGTCCAAATGTCCTCAAATGTGTACAGTGTGTATTTTTATCTTTGTATTATGACACTTCTTACCTGTCCAGTGGTCTGCCAATAGTGTAACTAAGGAGGGTCTGTTCAAAGTAATACCCATTATTTAGGCATTCATCTCTCAATGAAGTGAAGAGGGTTACCTGTCCAAGATTTACACACACCCCCTATAATGTTAGAAATGGCCCATGAGGGGGGGGGGAGGGGGAATATGATAGGTGTACCTTATACTTTGGCCTTGTTAAATTCCCCTTACTAAATGCTATCTGGAGGTTGGCCCAGAATGTTTGTGTCTAATCAGCTTGCCATGTTTCTGTGAAAAAAAAGTAATGTTTATTGTTTTTTCCTCAACAGTTTCCTTCCACGCCACAGGAATGGCAGACTGTGGCCTCCCACTTTGCCCAGCGGTGGGACTTTCCTAACTGCGGAGGGGCAATTGATAGGAAACACATCCACATCATCCCACCACCCAACTCGGGGTCGTACTATTATAATTACAAGGGGTTTAATAGTATAGTGATGTTGGCAGTGGTGTCGGCTAATTACGAGTTCCTGTATGTGGACGTGGGGAAGAATGGCCGGATGTCCGATGGTGGAGTCATCGCCCAGACGGAGTTCTACAGGCGTCTCCAGAATGGCAGCTTGGACTTGCCAGCTCCAGAGGACAATGTGGAAGGACTCCCATTCCTGTTCGTTGCTGATGAAGCGTTTGCGCTGGGGGACCACCTGATGCGGCCATTCCCGATGAGGACCCTCACCCCGGAACAGAGGGTTTTTAATTACCGGCTGGCCAGAGCCCGAAGAGTGATGGAGAACACATTTGGAATCCTGGCCAGCCGGTTCCGACTATTTCTGACACCCATCCATATGGCGGAGTATAAACTGAACCATATTATACTGGCGTGCTGTATTCTCCATAACTTTTTAAGGAAACATTCGGCCAACTATGCTGGCTCAGTTGGGCCTGAGGCCGGAATCCTACATCAAACCACACTGACGGCGCTTGAAAGTGGCCATCCTGGCTTGCCCTCCCTGAGTGCCCGTGATGTCCGGTTACGCTACCTGGAGTTCTTTGCGGGTAGGGGGGCTATCAATATGCCAGACAATATGTGAAGCCTTTTTATAATAAAAAAAAAAGAAATTCTTGGTGGACATTTACTGCTTGTGTTTGTTTTAGCTGACCCTGACAGAAATGTGTTGAGTCCAGAAAATGTCGTGATTGTGTAACCTTATACAAAGCACTGTTGGCTGTTATTTCCTAAATGCAAAAACACATTTCACTACAAGTGCACTTGCAACTGCACTGAAACTGCACTTGTAGTGCAAAGAGGATTTGCCCTTAGGAAATAACCCCCATTTTTGCATAAAACAGCAATTACATCACCCCAAAAGTGTTGTATTGTAGTGTTGAGACAATAATCCACGCATTCTTGAGTAAGCCACTTTTTTATACCTGCACAATCACATGTGCATTTACCAAAGGTTTTTAAAACAAACCAACATGTTTGTTGTATAACAATTTTTGCAGTAGCATTATCAAAAATCGAAATGTCCATTTCAGATAAAACAGGCCTGTGTAAAACCAACAAGAAAGGCAAAAAACTTGAACTTACAAAGTTCACATTAGGTAAAACCTGAAGGCTATATCAGACATCAGTATTTAGGAACTGGGTTTGATATAGCGTTCAGATGGGGGGAAATCACCCCTGGAAAAGCCAAATTTGGAAGATGCACACCAATTTACGAATGTCAACATGTGCTCTCTGCCATCAGGGGGGATCAAGGGACGTGTTTTGGGGGAGCAAGCCCTTCCTCAACGCTACTTTATAATTGAGGAAGGGGTTGCACCCCCAAAACGCATCCATTGATCTCCCGTGATGGCAGATAGCACATGTTGGCACACTGTGTGCATCCTCCAAATTTGGCTTTTCAAAACATTGCAAAAAGATTTTAAAAATTGGACCACAATCCCAAAAATAGATTTTGTGGGGTTTTAAATTCGCCCCAAAACATCAATGATGTTATTATTTTTTTTAATAACATCATTGATTTTTTGCTGTATGTTGTGCAATTTGAGATTACACCCCATGATCTCCCCGATCAGGATCTGGGCACTTTCTGAAGTAAAGCATTCTGGATCCACAACCTCACGATCACCTAAAAAGAGAGAAACCAAACAAAAACAGGTATCAAAAATCTGCCACCATCCATCTCTTTTACCTGAGCCTGTGGTCGCAGACACTCACCTGTTGTGGTGCCAATCTCCACCACATCTTCTTCTTCCTCCTGCTCTTCTTCGTTTGGGGGTAAACGCCCCTTCTTCCATAGGTGGGGGGTCTCTGGTCTCCTCGGATGAGGGGTGTCCTCCGAGTCTTTTCTCCCCTATGTAAAACAAAAATGGTATAATTAGCACACAGATATTTGATGGCAGAACTAGAAATAGGAAACATTGCTTGTAAGTGGGGTACAATTGTCAATTTTAGCCGAGTTCCAAGATGTCTTTTTTTTATTGCCCTTTGTCAAGCTGCAATACTTTACCTGTTTAGTACAAGCTTCACAGATGGAGACCCCCCTATAGTATACACTGGAGCACCTGTGTGGCCCCCCTAATAAAAATGGTGTTCTTGTGTCCCACACTAGTGCTCCAGTGTCCAGATGTGAAAACAGCTGCTCAGTGTCTACACAGAATCTAGTTTGCATTTCATTCTAGTAACAAACCCATCTACACAAACAAATATTTGGCATCCAAGTAGGCCCAAAAAAAATGTGGGAAAATGCATATCACCTAAACAATGATGTTTTAGAGGCCGAAAGAAAAATGTTTGATACAAACGAATAATGGGCCCATGAACATTAAAGTTGCCCTTTTAAACGTTACAATTAATAAAAGCATATGGAGCAGCACGAACGGAATAAAGACAGAAAGATTAGGAACACAGCACAACTACTTACTTTTTTGCAGCACTCTCCGGATCTTTCGGCACTGCTCTGGCTCTCTCAATTTCAGGTCCGACCACCGCTTCCTGAGCTGATCTTTCGATCTTCGTACCCCGAAATTCTTGTGAAGGCTTTTGACCACTTTCGCCATGATCTTTGCCTTTCTCATGTTGGGGTAAGGCCCATACTTTCCGTCATAGTTGGACTTCTTCATGATGTCGACCATCTCCAACATCTCCCCAAAGGACATATTTGTGGCCTTAAAACGTCTCCTTCTGGATCGGGACGTGTCCGGATCCGGGCTTTCCTCCTCCTCGTTGCTATAATTAGCACACACCTGCTCTAACTCCGCCATGTGCTCTTCACCCACTGCGCCGAACGAAAAGGGGCGGGGAATAGACTAGAAAGAACGTCAGGGGCGGGCGGAGTTACACGCATGCGCAGTGTGTATAAAGCGTAACACGCGTGCGTATTACGTACGATCTGTGAGCGGAGGAAGGAGCATTGGACGCGCCGATCGTAAGAACGAAGGTAAGAGACAAACTTGTGCCTATACTGCTTCTACATTGAAGCCTATATTGTAACAAGATTAGGAGAGTTTTGTCTGACATTAGGCTTTGTCTTGTGTTGTGTCTCGCAGTGAACATGGATATCTTACTGAAAGATAATGACTTCATGTCAGTATTCATAGATATCACGAGGGAGCTGCCCTGTCTGTGGGAGATTAACCACCCCCATTTCAAGAACCAAACAAAGAGGAAGGCAGCACTGGTGCAATTGTGTGAAATTGTGAAGCAGGTGATCCCCACGGCAGACATCACCTATTTAAAGATATTAATTGGTGGCCTGAGGAGCACATATCTAAGGGAGCGCAAGAAAGTCCTGGATTCCCAGAGATCCGGAGCTGCAGATGACATCTATGTCCCCAGGATGTTGTACTACGACAGGCTGCATTTTCTGGCAGGCCAGACTGAACCCAGGCCATCCCTCTCCAGTCTTCCTTCCACGCTTCCTTCCCCCCCGGCTGAGGCTTCTGACGCCCAACCTGGGCCTTCCAGGCCACATGTGGAGGAGCCCAGATTGAGCCAGGTATAGCATTCCTCTAAATATTTCTGCTTGTCCAATCAATGATGTTAACTAGATGTTAGTTGGGAGTACTAATTTAGGATTGTGATTGATGAAGCAAAACATTACAACCATGTCCCTTTTTCATACACAGGGAAGTCTCAGCCAGGAGGTGGCCGGGCCGAGCCGGCTGGCTGATCTGCAGGTCCCTCCACTCCCCCTGGAAAGAGAAAGTGGCAGTAGGAGGAGTGCCCTAGAGGAGGCTACCGGAGGACTCTTTTGGAGGGCTACAGAGGTCCTGGGAGCACCACACACCGTGGAGGAGGACATTGCTGCCGTCATTGCCTATAAAATGCAGAGAGTGGAGGAGGGCCAACAAGTCTTGTGTGAGGCGCTCATATTGAAGGCTCTTAACAAAGGTATGATGGGCCAAATGACAGCTCAGACACACCTTTGCGATGGTCCTCCTCCTCGTCCTCCCTCTCCTCCAGGTCCTCCCAGTCCTCCTCCAGGTCCTACTCCTCCTCCTGCCACATCTCCAACTGCACAGCCACAGCGGGAATGAAGCGTGAAAGGAAGACCAGAAAGTGAGGACCCTGGATCCAGTCTGGTCGGCCAAAAAATGCAGCCTCTTGTGGTACCACAGCCTGGGGACACACATGTCATCTGCTGCTATCCGGATCTCTGGGACTTCTGGACCAGACTGCCCTCCCTTACATATGGACTCCTCGGGCCACCAATTTTGATGTTCAAGAATTGATGTCTGCCCTGGGGGTCCCAGGCTTCACTAATTTCTCCTGTTGATCCAGTGTTGCCTCCCTCTTTGTTTGGTTCTGATCCCTTAATAAAGGATTTTTGTTTTGAATTATACTCTCCTATGTGTTTTACTTCAAAAAGGACAGTTTGTTTGTGAGGATTCAGGTACATTTCAAATATACAATGTGAAATGAACAAGGGACACCAACACCAAACAATATCCTGGAGATTAAATATTAAAAGATATCAATGGTGTTGGGGTAACTTGACACACAAAACACACAAAAAAATATTCTGGAGTAAAAATAAAAATAACATTGAACAAAGATCAGCCTTTGAAAAAATACAAACATTAAATCCAAAAAAAAGGCTTAAAATCCCCAAAAAAATGAAATAAAAAAAACAAAATACTGTCAGATGTGACAACTAATAACAATATATTCAGGGAATCCCAATAAAAAAAACAAATATAAAACTTTGTGAGAAGTGTGTGTGAATATGAGCAGCAAAACGACTTAATTCTTGTCACATTATAAAGAAGAAGAGAGTGCGCTGTATTAAACCATTTTTAACATTGCAGCGTGACGAAAGTGCTGTATCCATTGCGAACGCTAAGTTTACCAGAACGAGCTGTTCCATCTTGGAATTTCTTCTGAGCATGCGTTGCACTTTGTGCGTCGAACCAGGCCACACACGGTCGGAATTGACGCGATCGGATTTTGTTGTCGGAAAATTTTATCTCCTGCTGTCCAACTTTGTGTGTCGGAAAATCCGATGGAAAATGTCCGATGGAGCCCACACACGGTCGGAATTTCCGACAACACGCTCCGATCGGATATTTTCCAACCGACAATCCGACCGTGTGTACGGGGCATTAGTCTTGTGAGGTCCCCTCTCAAATAGACCTTATTTCTATTCAGAGCTACTTCTTATGGAGCCTCTTCATTCTACTCTGGTCTTCTCCAGATTCCCCCAGTATCTTTGTGTTCAGCACATGGCTGTGTTATCTAATTTCTTGCCTCCACCCAATTCCTGTCAACAACACTTCTTGTTTAGCTAACCTTTTAACGAACTAGTTAAACAAGTTAATTAGCATTTCAATAGAGGAAGCTCAACTTCTTAATTCTAGATGATAGCTAAAATCATGTATTATTCCATATATTTATGCTATTAAAAACCAATGAAATAGCCATGGTAACACAGAGCACCACCCCAGGATTTCACAGTGCTGCTGTACAAGAAATTAAAAGAGGCTGATATCAATACAAATGTGGGTTTTTTTAATAGTTGCATATAAAATAACATTTAAGGGCTTTTTCTTTTTAATTAATACATTGAGCTAATAGTTTTCCTAATTTTTATATCTGCATAGAATGCAACTTTACTATAAGACTGCAAAGTCTAACAGTAAGAGACAAATGTTTAAATAGAAATTATTTTTGGCTGATGAGAATTTTTTATTCTTATGAACTAGAGACAGATGCTTTATATTTATTTCCAGAATTCTCCCAAGCATAGGCTGTGACTCATTTATTTCCTTCCACTTAAAATCGCCTCTGTTGCCTCTTCTGTTCAGTGTGCTGGGATGGCGTACTTATTAAAGTAGTGCTGCTGTGACCCTGGGCAACGCTAGCTCAGCACTTTGAGCAGGCTAAGTCCCATCTGATTTGAAATATCCTGACTCATTTTATTGATGTTATTCAAGAAGTTTCTGACTGACACCATGCAACAAGCTATAAACTATTACTCTCCAGGAATACACTTGGTGTGAAAGGTCTCCTACACATATTATATTTACTGGCTACTACATGGACTTGAACAGACATGTTTTCTTAACACATTAACAGGCTTAGAGTGGCAACTGTGAAGGTTTCTAGAAGTTCTTGGGGGGAAAATATAATGTGATCTTGAACTTGACTTGGACTTGAATAAAACAGCTGATGTATGCCCTTCCCAATCCAACTCTACCTGCAGCTTCTCCTTGCTGAAAAGCACCCCTACAAAAGCTCCAGTTCATCAAATCTTGGATCCAATAATCTGTCAACACTGTTGGTAATTAAAATTATATAGTGTTTATTTACGATGCTCATGACTATATACAGTATGTATATATATATCTATTTATATATAGATAGATATAGATATATACTGTCTATCTATCTATCTATCTATCTATCTATCTATCTATCTATCTATCTATCTATCTATCTATCTATCTATCTATCTATCTATATATATCTATATCTCTCTCTATATATATCTATATAGATATCTATATATGTATATATAGATATCTATATATATATATCTATATATACAGGGCTTTTTTTCTCAGAGAATAGGTGCAGGAACTCAACCATGCCCGCCACACACACACATACCTGTCAAATGGCATCAAATAGTAGCTCTTCTCTCTGCATACAACCCCCTCCCTCCACCTCTCTCATCCCCCCCCCCTTAAAAGCTCCACCATTTGTCATATGTCTTACCTTTGTTGCAATATTAAGCTGAAACACCTATCCAGCTGTAGTACCTCCCAGCATATTATACTATACTACAGTCACTTGGAAGGAAGATCATGCAGTAGGAGCATCGACAACTGGTCACCAGGGAAAAAATGGAGACCACAGAGAGTGCAACCTACCATGCACCCTCTCCTGCCCATGACTGCACTGAACCCTGTTTACCTGTTCTGTATCTCCCTTGTCCCTGTCCATCACTCAGTGGGATCTGTGCAGAAGATATGACCTGTGGTGGGAGATGCTGGGAGATAAGCTATCACTTCTAAATGCAGACCTAAGCCAGAGGTGGTGGAACTGAGTTCTCCCTAGTTCCTGCTGAAAAAAAGCTATATATATATATATATATTCAAAAGTTTTCGGACACCTGCATTTACACGCACATGAACTTTAATGGCATCCAGGTCTTAGTCTGTAGGGTTCATTATTGAGTTGGCCCACCCTTTGCAGCTCTAACAGCTTCAGTTCTTCTGGGAAGGCTGTCCACAAAGTTTAGGAGTGTGTCTATGGGAATGTTTGACCATTCTTCCAGAAGCGCATTTGTGAGGTCAGGCACTGATATTGGATGACAAGGCCGGACTTGCAGTCTCTGCTCTAATTCATCCCAAAGGTGTTCTATTGGGTTGAGGTCAGGCCAGTCAAGTTCCTCCACCTGAAACTCGCTCATCCACATTATATTGCCAAAAGGAATGGGCCACCCCTCCAAATCATTTTGTGGAGGGGGCATTATGGTGTGAGGTTGCTTTTCAGGGGACGGACTTGGCCCCTTGGTTCCAGTGAAGGGAACTCATAAGGCGTCAGCATACCAAAATATTTTGGACAATTTCATGCTCCCAACTTTGTGGGAACAGTTTGGGGATGGCCCCCTTCCTGTTCCAACATGACTGTGCACCAGTGCACAAAGCAAGATCCATAAAGACATGGATGAGTGAGTTTGGGGTGGAGGAACTTGACTGGCCCGGACAGAGTCCTGACTTCAACCCAATAGAACACCTTTGGAATGAATTAGAGCAGAGACTGTGAGCCAGGCCTTCTTGTCCACATCAGTGCCTGACCTCACAAATGCATTTCTGGAAGAATGGTCAAACGTTCCCACAGACACACTCCTAAACCTCATGGACAGCCTTCCCAGAAGAGTTGAAGCTGTTATAGCTGCAAAGGATAGGCTAAGTCAATACTGAATCCTACGGACTAAGACTGGGTATGCCATTTAAGCGTATGTGCATGTTAGGCAGATGTCCTAATACTTTTGATAATATAGTGTATTTATCTTGCATCTGCTTTTAATAGATTTTCTCCAAAGTTTCACTGATCCCTATAGAAGCGGCAGCAGTTGTACCATCAATGCTGTCCTTGGTGCTGAAATAATGTAACCAGCAGGAGTAATGCTGTTTCATTTCTTTTGTCATGCAACTTACACTTATTGGTGATTTTTTTTTTTAGGTACTCCTGTACATGCAGGGCAAAAAAAACAGGTTCATCAAAACTCTGTTCAGCCACTTAAAGCAAAAGGAAGTCCCTGTGTAATCTAGGAGTTGCCAGAGTCATAGCTTACACAGAGCTATGGACTTCCCTATTTCAGCACTGACTTGAACGCTATGGACTAAGTCTGGGATGGCATTAAGGCCACTTTCACACTGAAGCGCTTTACAGACATTTTAGCACTAAAAATAGCGCCCGCATAGTGCCTGTAAAGCACCTCTCCTGTCACTCCAGTGTGAAAGCCCGAGTGCTTTCACACTGGAGCAGTGCACTTTTCGGGATGTTAAAAAAAAAGTTCTGCAAGCAGCATCTTTGGGGCAGTTTAGGAGTGGTATATACACCACTCCTAAAATGCCCTGCCCATTTAAATCAATGGGCAACGCTGTTGAAGCGCCTGCAAAGCGCTTTGGTAGCGGCCCTTTGCGGGCGCTATTAACCACTTCTTCGGCTGTTAGTGGGGTTTAAAAGCACCTCGCTAGTGGCAGAAATGCGCCACTAAAATGACAGTAAAGCGCCACTAAAACTAGCGGTTCTTTACCACCGACGCTCTCACCGCCCCAGTATGAAAGTAGCCTAAAGTTCATGTGTGTGAATAGGCAGGCATCCTAATATTTTTGACAATATACTGTAATATATATATATATATATATATATATATATATATATATATATATATAAACACTTATCATCTGCTGGACCTGACATTTGGTGGGAGTGAAGGGACACAGATATGTGTCTTTGCCTGCTGTTTTTTTCTTTCAGAGGGCATCATGCATCATGATTGTCATGGATCTACATTACTAGACAATGCGATTGATGGTGGATTTACATTGTTGGGCCTTTTTTTTTAATTAAAGCGGAACTTCCGCTTCTTTCCATCTATTAAATCTTCTGTCCTTGTTGTTTTAACTTTGGATAGTAAAATGTTTTTTTCTGCCAGTAAATACCTTATACAGCCCACATCCTGTTTCTTGTCTGGAAAAAAGCCTAGGCTTATGACATCATGCACAGCTCTCTCTCTCACTCTCGTGAAAGTTTACCAGGAAGGGAGAGGGTGAGTCATAAGAGGGCCAATGAGAGCTGGAGAGCTGGAGTTGTGGCTCTGTGTGTCTGTGTAAATCCAGGAAGTGAACAGGCAGCAGCTTCAGCTGCCCACAGTAAAATGATTGCAGCCAGACTCAGTGGAGGGGGATCTCTGCAGCATATCTGGCAAGTACAAAATCACATTATATATATAATATGCAAAGTGGTTGGAGGGAAGCTTCAGAATGGCAAAGATGTTTTTATTACAAATTATGTGAGCAGACTGCAGCTTCTCTTTAAGGACTTTTTTGTGAATGAGTAGAGGTACTATGTAAAGGAGGCAAGCAACATAAAGCACTCACAAGAGTGTAGACTAGTAGGCCGCACACCCCATAAGATACAAAAAATTATACGAAAACCCCCTGACGGGGCTTTAAAGCAGCCAATAAAGTGCAGTATTGATAGTTGAAAAATTCAATTTTATTAGTACAAAAAGTATAAATGACATAATATAAAAATCACTAAAAATAACTACTGACTATTAAAGTCAGGACATGAACTGGATGTGGCATACAATTGCAGTGAGCAAAGCATATAGTAGAAACCAATGCCAAGCACAATATGTTAATGGACAACCAAAGTTATCTCAAATGCTAGATTGGTAAAATAGGTAACAACAGACAATGCTTATAATTAGAGGCAATACAATACGGTGTATGTGGAACAACGGAAGTTGTATACGTAAATCCTGACGCGTTTCGACCCTTCCCGGGTCTTCTTCAGAGGATGGTTGTCCACTGTGAAGAGGTGAACATGTGTCAAACATAGCATCAAATCCAACAGTGCCAGACTCATATATGAGTACCATCTACTATAGTTGCCTAAATCATGTAATTACCTATTACAGAAATTCTGAGGTCTCTACATTAGGTTTAAACATTGTCGATTATTTTAGGTGATACGATTTCTCCTCTGCTCCCCTGTCTCCCCGTGTCAGATCAACTCCCAAGGGAGCGGGTGGTGGGCTGAATGTATCTTGCGAGGGATCACACCTACCAACCCCCCACAGGGGAGGGGGAAGGAAAAGAGAGGGCAACAAGCAACCCGAAATGCACCCAAATGGGTACACGTAGGTGCTGGAAATAGAAATAGAAAAATGTTAAGTATTAAATGTTAGGGAACAAAGGGTTAATTGATTCATCCACACAGATTGGGGAATTCCCCAACTGTGGAGATCTATAAGATTGCTGAATTGTAAATCTATGGGTGTGCAGAGGGCATTGCTGAAAAGGGGGAGAGAAGTGGAAGGATGAAAAAGGATAAGAAGGAAAGAGAAAAGAAAAGAGAAAAAAGGGAAAGGAGAGCTAAAAAAGGAATATGACAGTGTGTGAGTGAAAAAACAAAAAAAACAAAAAAAACAAAAATGTGTATATGATACAAATGTGAATGGGAAATAGCAAATGCCCTACTGCCAATCAATCCCCATGCGACATAAGAATATGTCTAAAGGGGCAATCGGGTAAAGGTGCCAACACACCACCAGTGAGAAAACAAGGTGAGGTGGGGGAGGGGGGGAGAGGAAGTGGAATGAAGACCAGACACGCTGGATTGACAGTCAAGGACACAATACAATTTTTAAAACTCATTAGTGATTTGAGGTTACCTGAGAATGCTATTTTGGTGACCATAGGCGTCGAGGCGCTGTACAGCAGCATTCCCCATTCCAAGGGTTTGGCTGCTGTGCAAAGGGCCTTGCAACAGTATTCTCAATATGAACCGGCCTTGGTAAGGTTCATTGTGAATGGTCTGCATTACATACTGCATCATAACCATTTTTGTTTTGATAACTCCCACTACCTCCAGGTGCAGGGTGTGGCTATGGGGACCTGTTGTGCCCCCTCTTACGCCAACCTGTACCTGGGGGAGTGGGAAAAGTCCCTCCTGGATGACGAGGGTCTTGTCGAGTACACCAGCCATATAACAAAATGGCTGAGGTATATCGACGACGTCTTCGTCGTCTGGGAGGGACCTGAGACCAAATTACTTGAATTCTTCAACAAAATTAATGTGAACGACCGCAACTTGAAGTTCACGATGACCTATGACCTCCACAGCGTCACCTTCCTAGATGTCTCCGTTTCGGCTACTGCCGAAAGACATCTTTCCAGCACTTTGTTTCGCAAGACAACGGCCGGGAATACGGTCCTTCACTTTGATAGTTTTCACCCAATTCCATTGAAGAACTTGATCCCTTATGGACAGTATTTGCGCCTTCGGCGCAACTGTTCCAGTGATGCTTTGTTTACAAAAGAAGCGGAGGGGCTCCAAAGTCGACTGTTAGCAAGGGGATACAGTAGATCTTGTCTTAAAAAAGCTTACAATCAGGCTATAGGACACTCTAGATCCCAGCTACTTTCTAAACCCAAACCCTCCCGAAGCTCTGAACACAATCCCACCCGGATTACCATGCGTTACTCCCGACAACACCAGGCCATTAGAAAGATCATAGAGCGTCATTGGAGCCCAAATTGCGTGGGTTTGTTCAAGATAAACCTACCATAACGTACAAAAGGGCTATGTCACTACGTGACAAGCTCGTTCGGAGTGAATATACCAATGAGAATAAGAGATCTAAGCACTGTTCCACAGTGGGTTCCTTCCCCTGTGGACACTGCTCATATTGTTCACTCATTAAACATGATAAAATCTTTGTTTTACCTAATGGTAACACATTCACACCCAAACAGTTTGTGAATTGCCGCTCTCGCGGAATAGTATATTTGATGGAATGTGAATGTGGTGCGTACTATGTGGGGAAAACCAGGCAGGAATTCTGGAAACGCATTTCTCAACATGTCTATAGTATGGAGGTGGGGAATCCATACCTCCCCATTGGGAGGCATATAATCTCCATACATAATTACAGAGTCCCCAGAGTCACTTTTGTGGCTCTTTACAAAATAAATATCCCCAACAGAGGTGGCGACTGGAATAAGTCTCTGCTGCAGAAAGAGCAGAGATGGATATTCCAATTACAGGCCACCTCTCCACCAGGCCTAAACGAATCAATTTCCTTCGCCCCTTTTCTGCAGGGGTTTGCATCGGGGAAGACATATTAATTCCCCCCCCCCTCCTTCCTTCCCCTTCCTATTTCTTCCCTCCCCCCCCTTTCTCTCCCCCCCCCTCCCCCTCCCTTTTTTTTTTTTTTTTTTCTCTTTCCCCTTGCAGATTTAGCGTATAATTTTTACAACACATTTTTTCATCAGCGTTTCTAGTTCCAAGTATACTGCTGCCTGGTTTTCCCCACGCACAACCACCAATAGTTGTGATTATTATTACTTTTCTTACCACGTCAGTACTTACGAGATATATACCTATGTGTATGTTATTGGATTTAATAAAATGGACCATATGCATTACAATGTTCTATCCTTAAGTGAAATCTAGCCTTTAAACAGTTCAGAGTTCTTTATTATTCTAATACTGGGTATCATGCTATTTTTCCTTCTTTACCTTTTTGTGTACATGTATTACTTGAATGCGCAGGTTGTAAGATGACAATGTTATCACAACTGTGCAATTATGTCGAATTGATGTACTGAATGTGGTCAGCCAACTATCTATCCATTGTGCACAGACCATATATGTAGTACCTTTGAATAGGCTATGTGATCTGCCTGTGCTATGTTCTACCACTATTTTTGCACAATAGTACATTCCTGGTGATGTGGTTCCATATCTTTTGATACCTCCCCTCAATGCCTGTGTCTCTCCTCTGGGGGCGGGCGCGTGCCTTTGCATCTTCCTGGCAGGGGAAGAGGGGAGACGCTTGGGCCCTGCGTCTCCGTAATGCGCCCACTAGGTGGCCTCACCTGAGTTGGATGCTTCTCTCCCTGCCAGCGGCGTCCCGGATCCCTTCCGGACACCGTGCTCACGCGCGCGCGCCCTAGGGCGCGTGCGCGTGACGTAGCGGCGCCTGCGCAGTTGCGGCGGAAGCGACGGGGACGCCCGAAGGCTCTTTCCTTTCCGGAACGCCGGGGGGGGTCACACCAAGGCGCACAACTGCGCTGTTCATCTCCCCCAATGGAGGAGGAGGAGGGAGTAATGTATAGCTTACTAGCACCTGACGGGAGTTAGTCATTTGACACTCCCCATAAATATAGGAAATCCTAGGAGACATTTATCAGACTCTTTCAATTTGGAGACGTTAGGCAATGCATTCATCGATAGAAAATATTAATAAGTATATACGGAACGATTGCGGCACTTGTTAGCATTTTTTAACATTTTTGCTCTTCTAAATCATTGCTGATTTTGCTATGATTTTTTATTTTCTAGCATTCAGAACATATCAGCTTTTTTATTCAGCTCTGCTCAATTAGGTAAATAGTTCCTACACCACCCCAGCATCATCACACCATTTGTCACTCACACTGTTTGATGTTAGTATTGGGCACATTTGTGTTTTTTCTATGTGATTTTTTTCTTCACTCTCAGACCTCACATTCCCCTTTTCCCTGTCACCCACCCCCATCCTACCTTATATACACCTTCACTTCCCACCCTTTTTCCATCTTCATCATTCCCATCTCCCTTCTCTCTCCCTCCCCTTTGCCCCTTCTTCCCCCCCTCCCCCTCCCCCCTTTTCCCCCTCCCGCCCTCCCCATCCAACCCCTTTATTCCCCTCCCCCTCCCCCGGTTTTCCCCTCCCCCCTTTTTCCCTCCCCCCCTCTTTCCCTTTCCTTCCCCCCTTTCCTGTTCTTCCCCTCGGTTTCCTTTTTCCTTTCCTTTTTTTCCCAGCCCTCTCCCCCCCCTCCCCCCTTCCTTTCTCCTTTTCACCACTGTCAATCCAGCGTGTCTGGTCTTCATTCCCCTTCCTCTCCCCCCCCCCTCCCCCACCTCACCTTGTTTTCTCACTGGTGGTAGGTTGGCACCTTTACCCGATTGCCCCTTTAGACATATTCTTATGTCGCATGGGGATTGATTGGCAGTAGGGCATTTGCTATTTCCCATTCACATTTGTATCATATACACATTTTTGTTTTTTTTGTTTGTTTTTTTTCACTCACACACTGTCATATTCCTTTTTTAGCTCTCCTTTCCCTTTTTTCTCTTTTCTTTTCTCTTTCCTTCTTATCCTTTTTCATCCTTCCACTTCTCTCCTCCTTTTCAGCAATGCCTTCTGCACACCCAGAGATTTACAATTCAGCAATCTTATAGATCTCCACAGTTGGGGAATTTCCCAATCTGTGTGGATGAATCAATTAACCCTTTGTTCCCTAACATTTAATACTTAACATTTTTCTATTTCTATTTCCAGCACCAACGTGTACCCATTTGGGTGCATTTCGGGTTGCTTGTTGCCCTCTCTTTTCCTTCCCCCTCCCCTGTGGGGGGTTGGTAGGTGTGATCCCTCGCAAGATACATTCGGCCCACCGCCCGCTCCCTTGGGAGTTGATCTGACATGGGGAGACAGGGGAGCAGAGGAGAAATCGCATCACCTAAAATAATCGACAATGTTTAAACCTAATGTAGAGACCTCAGAATTTCTGTAATAGGTAATTACATGATTTAGGCAACCATAGTAGATGGTACTCATATATGAGTCTGGCACTGTTGGATTTGATGCTATGTTTGACACATGTTCACCTCTTCACAGTGGACAACCATCCTCTGAAGAAGACCCGGGAAGGGTCGAAACGCGTCAGGATTTACGTATACAACTTCCGTTGTTCCACATACACTGTATTGTATTGCCTCTAATTATAAGCATTGTCTGTTGTTACCTATTTTAGCAATTTAGCATTTGAGATAACTTTGGTTGTCCATTAACATATTGTGCTTGGCATTGGTTTCTACTATACGCTTTGCTCACTGCAATTGTATGCCACATCCAGTTCATGTCCTGACTTTAATAGTCAGTAGTTATTTTTAGTGATTTTTATATTATGTCATTTATACTTTTTGTACTAATAAAATTGAATTTTTCAACTATCAATACTGCACTTTATTGGCTGCTTTAAAGCCCCGTCAGGGGGTTTTCGTATAATACTATGTAAAGGAGGCTTTCAGATTCTGATAATTCATCCCCTCCCAGGAATCAGACTGAGACAGAAGTACAGTTAAATCACATTTGTTTAATAATAATAAAAAAAGGTAAACAGAGTAAACGTAGTGGAAACATAGCCAGAGTTCAGGAACCAGAAGGGATATTCAGACAAGCCAAAACGTCAGGGGGCCAGAAGGAATGTCAGCCAAGCAAGTCTTTAACAGGAACACAGGAGAGCGTCTCTAGAGATGTGATCGAGGCGAAGGCAGAGATCATCTGGACTGGATAGCTTAAGTAGGCAGGACATATGAGCAGGATCAACAGGTGAGTCACTGTGGAGAGATAGGAGCTGGCAATTAGCCAACAGCTGAGCGGGCAGCTCAGAGAAGGAAGGGCTGGGCCTAGCCCTGGCAGTAACCCCTCCTCAATGACCCCTCCCCCTCGGAGGACCACCAGGCTTGAGGGGAAAACATCTATGGAAATCACCGGAGGAGGACAGGGGCATGTACGTCTGAGGATGGGACCCAAGAGTGTTCCTCCGGACCATGCCCTTTGCAATGCACCAGGTACTGTATGTGCCCACGGAACCTATGGGAGTCAACAAGGGACTGAACCTCATACTCCTCATGGTTCTCAACCTGAACAGGGTGAGGGCGTGGCATCGAGGTGGTAAAGCGGTTGCAGACCAAAGGTTTTAATAAGGAGACATGAAATACATTTGAGATACGCATATTAGAAGGAAAGTCTAATGCGTAAGCCACTGGGTTAAACCTGCAAAGGATACGGAAAGGCCCAATAAACCGAGGTGCAAATTTCAGAGAGGGAACACGAAGTCGGAGGTTGCGAGATGAGATGACAGCCAGACCCTGTCCCCAACCTGGCAGGTGTAGGCAGGCGTCTGTGGTCAGCATGGAGTCTGTACCTATCATTAGCATGTCGCAAAGCCTCCTGGACTTGTGCTCAAGTGGAACAAAGACCACGGAGATGCTCCTCTAATGCAGGAATACTCTGCGGAACAAAAGAGTCAGGCAACATGGAAGGTTGTAAACCATAGTTTGCCATAAACGGGGAGAATCGGGAAGCAGAATTCAAGGCACTATTGTGAGCAAACTCTGCCCATGGTAAGAGGTCTGACCAGTTGTTATGATGGTCAGAAATGTAGCAATGTAGAAATTGCTCCAAGGACTGATTGGACTCGTTCTCCGACCCCATTAGACTGCCGGTGATACGCAGAGGAGAAAGCAAGTGCACAAAACTGTGCACAAAAGGCTTGCCAGAACCAGGACACAAACTGACTACCCCTGTCTGAGACAATCACCTTGGGTAGCCCCTGTAAGTGAAAGATCTCCTGAGCAAAAATGGAAGCCAGTTCCTTAGAAGTGGGCAACTTCTTAAGTGGAATACAATGAGACCTTTTCGAGAACTGGTCAACCACCATAAGGATAACTGTGTTGCCCTGGGAGTTGGGTAACTCCACAATGAAATCCATAGACAGGTGGGTCCTGGGCCTCTTTCCATTGGGTATGGATTGTAGGAGACCCACTGGAAGGTGTCGTGGAGTCTTACTCTGAGCACACACGGAACAGGAAGCTAAGAAGGCGGTTACATCAGCACGTAGACTAGGCCACCAGAATTGTTGGGAAATGGCCCAAAAGAGTTGATTCTTCCCAGGGTGGCCAACAGCCTTGGGAGAATGGTAAGTCTGGAGCACGGCAGTATGAAGACTCTCTGGGACAAAGCAGCAGTCACAAGGTTTCTCAGGAGGAGCATGGACCTGAGCAGCAAGAATTTTGTCACCCAAAGGAGAAGTGAGACTGGTGCGATCCGTAGCCAGAATTCGATCAGGAGGAATTACAGGAACTGGAAACGACAAAGTGTCAGCCCTTACATTATTAGTACTGGATAAGAATGAGATAATGTAATTGAAACTTGACAAGAAAAGAGCCCATCGCGCCCTTCTGGGAGAGAGGAGCTTAGCCTCAGACAAGAATGTGAGATTATTATGGTCAGTAAGAATGAGAACCGGCACAGTGGTACCTTAGAGGAGATGTCTCCATTCTTTCAGGGCTAAAATGATCACCAACAGCTCTCTGGCACCAATCTTGTAATTGTACTCTGCAGGTGACAATTTCTTGGAAAAGTTACCACAAGGATGCATGGCGCTCTCAGAGGTAGAACGTTGAGACAGAAGGGTGCAAACTCCAGTCTCAGAAGCATCAACCTCAAGGATAAAAGGTAATGTAGGATCAGGATGTGCCAACACAGGAGCAGAAACAAAGGCAGCTTTGAGTCTCTCAAAGGCCTTAATGGACTCCGGAGACCAACTCTGTAGGTTACCGTCCTTTCTGGTCATATCAGTCAGGGGCTTGATCAGAGACTAGAAGTTATGAATAAACTCCCAATAATAGTTGGCAAAGCCAAGAAAATGCTGCAGAGGACATAAACCCATGGGTCGGGGCCACTGTAGGACTGCCGAAAGTTTCTCTGGGTCCATCGAAAAACCAGCAGTGGAAATGACATAACCAAGGAATTTAACCTGTTCACGATGGAATTTGCATTTCTCCAATTTACAATAGAAAATTGCTCTCTCTTAGTTTCTGAAGCACACGACAGACATTTGTGTGGTGGCTCCCCAGGGACCTGGAAAATATGAGGATATCGTCGAGATAAACCACCACACATAACGGCAACAAATCTCAGAGGACATTGTTAATAAATTCCTGGAAAACTGCCGGGGCATTACAAAGGCCAAAAGGCATTACGAGGTACTCATAATGGCCTGTTCTGGTATTATACTCAGTTTTCCACTCATCACCCTCCTTAATCCTCACAAGATTGTATGCCCCTCTCAAATCAAGCTTTGTGAAAACCGTTGCTCCCTTGAGGTGGTCAAATAAACGGTTGAAACGATTAAGAACCCTATAATCAATACAAGGTCTCAGTTCACCACTCTTCTTCTTCACAAAGAATACACCAGCACCAGCAGGAGACAAGGATTTGTGGATGAAACCTTGAATAAGTGCGCCTGCAACATACTCCTCCATGGCCTTATCTTCCAAGACCGACAAAGGGTAAACCCAGCCAAGAGGGGGTATGGCACCAGGTTGAAGGTCAATTGTGCAATCATATGACCGGTGTGGAGGCAAACTACTGGCTTGACCTTTGTCAAAGACATCGCTAAAGTCGTGGTACTCCTCCGGCAGGGAGGAGAGTGAAGAGGTGCACATGACCTTGGCTACCTTCTGGAAGCATGTCTTACTGCATTGTGGTGACAGGGAGAGAACCTCAGCACGGAGCCAATCAAAAAAGGGGTTGTGCCTCTGTAACCAAGGATAACCAATAACCAGCGCAAACAAACTTAGGTGAGGAAATAACTTGGTATTGAATTATCTCATGGTGAAGAGACCCTACGGCCATGGACAACAGAACAGTCTCATGTGTCACATGGGAGACTGTAGAGGTCTCCCATCAAGAGCCTCAATGGCAAGTGGAGTGTCACGCTGCTGCAGTGGAATCGAGTGCTTCAATACAAAGGCAGCCTCAATGAACAGGCCTGCAGCCCCAGAGTCAATTAGAGCCTGTATATCGACAGATGACCAAAAAGTGTCCTGCCTGGCCACAATAAAGGCACAATCTCCCCCTCCTCATAAAGGTTCTCTCATCCACAGAGAGATGCGTGAAACCCAAGTGCATGGGTTCATCTTCATTGACCGACTCGGTACCAGGAGGCATGGGAGGTGAGGGAGACAAGGATGGGACTGCAAAGCTCGGAGACAAATGTACAGGAGGCTTCCACAAGTGCTCCTTAAAAGAGAGTCTTTCTCTGAGTCTGGAGTCAATGAGGATGGCAAACATGGTCAACTTCTCCAGCTCAGTGGGTATATCTCGGGCTGCTATCTCATCCTTGATGGTATCCGAGAGACCATGAGAAAAAGCAGCCACGAGGGCCACATTGTTCCAAGCAACCTCTACTGCCAGAGTACGGAATTCAATGGCGTAATAGGCAACAGTTTTCGTACTTTGTTTGATGGACATGAGGCACTTGGCAGCAGAAGCGGAGCCTGCGGGAACGTCAAATACCCTTTTAAAAGAAGCCACAAACACAGGATAACTCAAGACAACAGGTTTTTGTGTCTCCCATAGAAGGTTTGCCCAGGCCAAGGCTCTCTCAGAAAGCAAAGATATCACAAAACCTACTTTGCTTCTGTCTGTGAGAAATACCTGGGGCAGCATCTCAAATTATATCTCAACCTGGTTGAGAAAACCTCTGCATTGGACTGGATCACCCCCAAATTGCTGGGGAAGTGGAGTGGAACTAGACTTACCACTTATAGAGGTAATACTCAAGGCGGGTGCCTGCACAGAAACTGGAGCAGCAGCAGGGACGGCTTGCAACACAGGTTGTACCAGAGCAGTCACAGTGGGAGATTCCAGGTGAGCCGTGCAACTCAGGAGCGATTGTAACGCCATGGCAAACTGACCCATGCGGTGATCCTGCTCATCCAATCTGGAAAAAATATTACCAACAAGTGGATTGACTGCATCTTCTGAATTCATGGCCTTCGCCTACTGTCAGAAACCATAAATCAGACTGAGACAGAAGTACAGTTAAATCACATTTGTTCATAATAATAAAAAAAGGTAAACAGAGTAAACGTAGTCAAACATAGCCAGAGTTCAAAAACCAGAACGGATAGTCAGATAAGCCAATACATCAGGGGGCCAGCAGAAATGTCAGCCAAGCAAGTCTTTAAAAGGAACACAGGAGAGCACCTCTAGAGATGTGATCAATGCAAAGGCAGAGATCATCTGGACTGGATGGCTTAAGTAGGCAGGACCGACAAGCAGGAACAACAGGTGAGTCACTGTGGAGAGATAGGAGCTGGCAATTAGCCGACAGCTGAGTGGACGGCTCAGAGAAGGAAGGGCTGGGCCCAGCCCTGACACCCCCTCCCACAGATCACACAACCGCCAAGCCAGGGTTGTAGGGAAGAGGCTCTTACTCTCCTCAACAGGGGGACAAGGTGCTCCCCCATATTGGTTGAATGTGGCCTGATATGGAAAATTAGGGAGTATGCAAACCCTCTCCCCTTTCCTTGCAAACTCGGATTTTTTTTTTTGCATGTGGTTCTTCTTCAAATTCCATACCAGACCCAAAAGGCTTGATATGAATTATAGGGGGAACACCCTCACTTTTTGTATTCCTGCCCCTTTGCTTACATGAGCATGATTCCTGGCCATGTAAGTAAATACGGCTGGTAGCGTCACTAGATGTTAAGGACTTGGTGGTGTCTGGTGTCCTTAACGACCACTGACAGAAGGAAAATCTCAGGTCAAATTAACTAATAGCATACACCTTGTAGATTCGACACTGTGTTTTCAAAACAATAATTCTACTAAACGTGTATAAAGTGGCTCAATCCTAAAAACCAGTACTAATCAAACAGAAATCATAACTAACTGGGCCAATTGCAAAAATCCCAGATTAGAATACTCAGTATTGTTTTAACAGTGTGTTAGACTGTAAATTGCATACTACTAAACAGGTACATACCGTATATACTCGAGTATAAGTCGACCCGAATATAAGCCAAGGTACCTAATTTTACCACAACAAACTGGGAAAACTTATTGACTTGAGTATAAGCCTAGGGTGAGAAATGCGCAGCTACAGTAAGTGGAAAAGAGTGTCAACAATGCCCATTTGCAGCCTCACTGTGCCCATTTGCAGCCTCACTGTGCCCATTTGCATGCCTCACTGTGCCCATTTGCAGCCATAGGTCCCCCGAACTTCAAAATCGGTAGTTAAGGGTTCCTAGAAGCCCCCTAGCTGCAGCCAAAATTTGGGTTCTCTGGACCCAAAGGGTCCCGAAATGACATCGCTGCAGATGTACACAGTTGACTGAATTTGGGGCCCCATATCCCAGGGCCACTTGGTGCTAGGAACCCCAAATTTGGTGTGCAAATCCAGTGGAACTAGCACTACAACATATCCAAAGCTGGGGTTCCTAGCACCAAGTGGCCCAGAGATACGGGGCCCTAAAATCAGTTTGAAAAATGTCAAGCACTTTTCTGCAGCAGAGAATGACATTTTCTGAACCAATTTTGGGGCCCCATATCTTAGTGTTGGGAACCCGAGCTTTGGGGTTCCTAGCACCAAGTGGCCCTGAGATACGGGGCCCCAAAGTCGGCTCGGGAAATGTCATTCTTTGCATCAGAAAAGTGCTTGACTCGAGTATAAGCTGAGGGGGGCACTTTCAGCACAAAAAAATGTGCTGAAAAACTCGGCTTATACTCGAGTATATATGGTAGTTAGAAGAAATAATACAAAATAGGTTTAAGATGGCAAAAAAACACACATACCCTGACGAAATGTATGAAAGCTGCACAGACGTGGACTCTTCACAGCAATGTTTTTCTATTCAATCAGGGTACCAAGGTTACATAAAATAGTTTATGTAGGTAGTAGCTCCTAGGATGGCCGCGTAGACCAGGAGCTCCACTCTGCTCCGACGGATCGACACCTACACGAACCAGCAGCACGACTGTACACCCGCCAGGACACCTCACAATGATGGGGGAACGGGGGCAGCAGCAAACCCCCATGTCAGTGGGACCCATTCGCAGGTCACTGTACAAGCAAATATCCTGAGTGGGGACCGTGCCTCAGATATCCAAGATGGTGGCCGCAAACAGGCCTCAGTAACAGACACCACAGGGGACTCAGCCCAGTATCCCCTGCTCTTCGGCTTCCTAACGGAGACCTCCGCCCTCATTCCTCATGTGGAGGCTGCATCACCAGCATCCACATAATCCCTTATAGGGCATACCTTGGAAGATTTTGTACTGTCCCCTATGGAGGAAAGTGCCTCACACTCCCAGGAGGGGGAGTCTCACCACATCCGCTACACTGACATACCCGCCAACATTGCAGACATGTTCTCTAAATTTGCTGACATGCTCAGCATTGGTCTTTCTCAGACTGCGGCAAAAATCACAGGGGACATTAAAGCGGAGCTCCAGAACTTAGGCTCCCGCATAGAAACTATTGAAACACACCTGGACGTCACCATATCAAGAAGAAACCAAAACACAGAGTGCATTCAGGATCTCCAAGATCAGCTCTATACAGCAATATCTAAGATCGATGACCTAGAGAATAGGTCTCGCAGGTATAATTTCAGGATTAGGGGCTCCCAGAAACTGTTACGAATGTTCACGTAGCGTTTCACTCTCTCATTCAAGATTTAATACCTGACATCCCCATCCACAGGCTCATAGAGCACTGGGCCCCCCCTCGATCCGACAGACTCCCGAGAGATATTGTGGTGAAACTTCATCACTATGCGGTCAAGGAAGAGATAATGCAGAGAGCTCGCTTGACCGCACAGTTGAAAATCCGCAATCACCCCATTCAAGTATTTGCGGACCTCTCCCCATCAACTATCCAAAAACGGAGGACACTTAAACTGCTCCTCTCTGTGCTAGTGCAGAAGGACATAAAATATTGGTGGCTATTCCCTTTCAACCTAAAATTCAACCACAAGAACAAATCCTACATGTTTTCCAAATTCACGGATGGCGAGAAACTTTTTCTCCATCTAGGCCTCATCACTCAAACTCCGCCTACTCCACAACCTGGAACAACACGGGATCCTCCAAAAGACTGATGCCCACTAGCCCGCTCAACTCGGTCTATCAGAAATCCAAGCCCAAGAGGTCCAAGGACTCCGAACCTACCTGAAAAAACTGCGCCACTATAGGTCTCCATTAGCTCATCGAACACACAATTCCCAGAGACCTGACTGATTGGATGACCTCCACAAGGTCCCCCAGAATCTCTTGAACTCCTACATCTTTTTTCCCCCTATTGGGGATTGACGATTATTCCTTTTTTCTTCCCACCCCCAGTTTTTTTTATTTTTTATCACACAGGCTGGTACAGTGGGGGTTTGAGGGCCTAGGTCCTTAAGGGTGTACACATTTGCCCAGTTGCCATGGTTAAAAAATATTTTAAATGGGGTATGGTAATTGGGGTATGGAACAACCCCTGTTTGTTTACAAGATTGCTACTTATATACAGGGGAAGTATAGTGTATCCTTAAAGTGGGTGGTCCAGCCCTCCATAGCCAGTTTCCACTAATCGTTGTAATCTTCTCAGAGCTCCTAGGTCAGCCCTACTATAGTTCCAGACTCTGAGGAATGGTCACGCAGGTACCGAGATGATCAATCCCTCTAGTTAGTTTCATGGGAAGGAAGGGGTTAGAGACTGCACCATTTCAGGTGATGAGGGCCAGATACTCCTAGTCCAGCAATACATTATAGCCACCACATTTAAGGATACAGTGTAGCCATTACCCACATTCGCAGCTAACACCCCTGTCTCCTACAACCCCATCAGGTGGCCCTTGTTTCAATACTACTGACCTACTCCAGACCTCAACTGATCCCATGGACCCCTGCATTTCCCATATCAGGTTTTGCCTGTGTAAGGCAGTTGCGGTTAGAATTTATTGTTTGTGCTGGTACTACTTAAGATAGATAAAGTTATGTGTTAATCCTTTTGTTAAGTAATATTACAAAAGCGCCAAAGTCGGAGCAGCTCAGTTGCACCTACACCTGACCAGGAGCCAAGGTTCACCCCAGGACCCTGGACAGGAGTGCTTCTTCTCTGGCAGAGGAAGACACAACTGAAGTGACAGAGGGCTGGCAGGGACTTGATCCCTTCCACCCTCTAGAAATAGATAACTCTAGTTACCATGGCCCATTGACCCCTTCCTCTCCTGTCTTCTTTTTTCTCTTCTCTGGATTTTCTACTGGAAGCTCTTGCATTCTCCCTCCTATGGATCAAAAACAATGGTGACCGGGTTCTCCGTTTGTATCTCTCTACAGGGGTTGGAAGGTAAGAGACGATATATCGCTTGGGCCCTCTCTCTACAAACTCCATGGCAGCTGATAACAGACCACCTCCCCTACTATGAATAGTTTCCCACAACGTGCAGGGACTGAACTCCCAGATCAAAAGGCGGAAAATTTTTCAATATTACCACAATCAGCAGATAGATGTAATCCTGCTTCAGGAAACACACTTTCCTAATACGTACAACCCCAAGTTCATTCACCCCAAATACCCCTCATTTTTCCTAGCAAACGCTGAGGATAAAACTAAAGGGGTGGCAATTTTATTCTCATGCCAATGCAAATTCACACTTAAGTCTGAACACAAGGATCCGGATGGTAGGTTTATCCTAGTCAAGGGAGTTTTGGACAAACAACTTTACTCATTCATAGCATATTATGCCCCGAATCGAGGTCAGGCAAAATTCTTTGATAGTATGCTACAAAAGTTAGGGCCATTGATCGAGGGCATGGCTGTTCTTGAGGAAGACTCAAATGTGGCCTTTGACTTGGGACTTGGCAAAAAGCATCCGCCGGGTGCACAGACAATCCGTCTGCCCAAACAAAGCCTCCGCATAGCTAGAACCATGCATCGTTGTGGCCTAACTGATATCTGGAGGGAACTTAATCCCCAAACTAGGGACTTTTCCCAGCCACACCAATCCTTTTCTAGAATTGATCACATATTTATCTCATCTACACAGGGAGGGCACAGACATTGGAGGCTTAACGAATCAATTCTTAGTGATCCAGTGAGGGCTATTGAAATTTAGAAGGCCATCAATGAGTATTTCCTCCTTAATGACATAGAAGGGGTAACTCCAGAAACTCTCTGGGCAGCCCATAAAGCTATTATCAGAGGTAAACTAATCCAGATCTCCTCTCAAATCAGACGCACTAAATGGATGGTTATAGATAGGCTAGAACAGGAATTCCTCACTATTAGCAAACAGCATTAAAAAGATCCTAAATCTACACCAGCTACTAAAATAGAAGAAGCCAGACTGGCACTGAATCTCGCTCTCACCTCAAGGGCAGAAAAGAGTCTAAGATGGGGTGGAGCCCATTTTTATCACATGAGAGACAAGATGGACTCGATGCTCACATCGGGGCTGACTCCTAAACCCCACTCTCATACGATACCGCTTATATGTTTCCCAAATGATACGAGGAATCAAAATCCACAGAAAATTATGGGAGCCTTCTCTGACTTTTATAAAAACCTCTATACAGGAGGCTCACAGGGAGACCACCCCAGCCTTAACGCCTTCTTGGATTCCATGCCCATTCCCAAACTAGAAGATAGACATATAAATACTCTAGAAGCTCCTATTATGGTGGAGGAGGTGACATTAGTCATTAAAAACCTGAAAAAGAGATTGGCTCCTGGACCACGTGGTTTTTAAAACCTATATTACAAAACGTATGCATCCAGTCTGGCCCCCTACTTAAAACGCTTTTTCAATGCCTTGAGGAAAATAACCACATTCGACAGCTCACTCAACTCGGCCTTTATTACAGTAATCCCAAAACCTGGGATGGACCTGGGAGAGGTCTGTAACTATAGACCCATCTCACTGATCAATAATGATTTGAAGATCCTTATCAAGATACTGGTGGACAGGGTATCCTCATTTATAAGTCTTCATATACATAAGGATCAAGTAAGTTTTATATCGGCCAGACAAGTACTGGATCAGATCAGATGGGCAATAGATATTGTTTCACTGCTGAGATCAGGTTGGGATGGTGGGCAACCTCAGGAGGGACTCTTATTGTCTATAGACTTACAAAAAGCCTTCGACTCCATATCCTGGCCTTACCTATTCAATATCTTACAACGCTGGGGATTTGGACAGAGTTTCACTAACATCCTCAAAGCATGATACTCGACCCCGGAGGTCCGAATAAGACTCCAGGGATATTACTCAGAGCCATTTCCTATCTCTAAAGGTACAAGACAAGGTTGCCCACTATGCCCACTGATCTTCGTTATAGTGATTGAAACATTAGCTATTGCAGTCAGAAGTAACCCGGACATCCATGGAGCACACTGCGGACCACATACACACAAGTGTGCACTTTTCGCAGACGACCTACTTCTATTTCTCACATCTCTACTTATTACCCTTCCAAATGTATGTCGTCTTTTAGAGGACTTTGGGAATTTATCAGGCCTCAATGTCAATCTATCAAAATCACATATCCTCGATATAAATATTCCAGATAAACTAGCTTCAAGTCTAAAAAGTCACTTTTATTTCACATGGAAAGACTGCATTTTTCCCTACCAAGGGGTGAACCTACCATCCAAGATTGATCAAATATATGCCACAAATTATCCGCCACTCTTTAAAAAACTGGAAGCGGACCTGCAAAACTGTTCTCGACTCAATCTGTCAAGGCTAGGGAGGGTGCATTCAATCAAAATGACCTTACTCCCGCGAATACTATATTTTTTCCGGTCCCTACCTATACCCCTTAACTCCACTCAATTAAGACGCTTCCAGGTGAAAATTATCACATTTGTTTGGGGCTTCAAGGGTCACCGGCTGGCTAAATGGGTCCTGTTCAGAGCCTGCAAAAAAGGGGGGCTGGGGTTGCCAAACCTTTTCTGGTACTACCAGGCCTCTCAGCTAGCCCAGATATAAACTATTTACTCAAGACTGGCTAAGCCTGATTGGGTGCACATGGAAAAAGCAGCAGGTCAACGATTTACACTGTATTTTCTGATGTGGATGCACCCCAAACGTCCCGCAATTCTAGCTCAAACATTATCTCACTCCCTTACCCTTTGGGACAAGCCTAAAATCCCCCCCGAATTAGAATCTCCAATCTGTCCGCTAGCACATATCTTCCACAATCCCCAATTCCCACCAGGCTTAAACATCAGGGCATTTCAGTGGTGGTTGGACAAGGGGTTGTACAGAATAGGCCACTTCTATAATTCCTCAGGCCCGCTCACCCTAAACCCCTGCATCAAGACACTCGAAATGCCACCAGCCGAACAATTTAGATTTCAACAGATATCTCACTTCCTAAATTTTATTTGGAAATGCAAACCCTTACCACCCATTATCACGCCGTATGAACATTGGTGCAGCCAGAGTACAGAGCAAAGAGGAGGGATCACAGCAATATATGAGTCACTGGCAACAACGCATTCTAAAACAAGCTATATGTTGGCCTGGGAAAAAGATCTCAACCAAGACTGGGACTTGGATACCTGGCACATGATAGCATGGTCAAATTGAGGCATCCTTAACACGTCCCTCATGGAGGCAGATCTAAAAGTTCTAACCAGGTAGTATCTCGTCCCCACTAGACTAGCGAAGTTATACCCGTCAACCTCACCTCTGTGCTTCAGGGGATGCGCACACACGGGCTCAGTGCTACATATTTGGTGAGAATGCCCAAAAGTAAGAGGATTTTGGGACAGAATCTTTACCATGATCAGACAAACCACAGGCTTATCTATTCCTAAGTCCCCTCACATTGCCTTGCTAAATTTCCCACCGGAAAAAATAAAAAAAACAAGCGCAGACTTGTTCACTTCATCTTCTTAGGAGGCTGACTGTAGCAAAAGTGTGGAAGCAACCCACGGTCTCCAGTACCTTGGCAAAACAAAAGATCTCATGGACCATGGCCCAGGAAAAGATGGTCAGTATTTTACAAGATACAGTCCAGAAGTTTGGGAACACCTGGAGACCGTGTGCTGATTACATACTTATACCTCTATCAGACACTGCAATCTGATCCAAAACTAGCTACCAGGGCTCTCCAGTAGAACATCTCTCTAGTTTCCTTTTCTATCCCCCCCTTTTTTCTGATTCTATATTTCCTGCTTCTCTTTTTCTCCTATATTCTACCTACCCTCACCCCTCTCTTCCTGTCTAATCATCAACAGGATTCTACGGTCAGGAACCGAACCCACTGGATGCAGTGGGAATACATACTACAGAGCAGATCCAGATAGTGATCAAAACCTATATCACAATAATTAGGGAATTACCTGTAATGAACAGAGTAAGAATACCCTTAGAAAGTCTAACATCATCCCATGAGGGAAAATCCACAATATTTTGATTTCAATCCACTGATTGTTTTCCTAACTGGGCATCACCGATGTTGTTGCTTTTGGGTCTTACCCTTGCTAGTTATATGAAAAAAGTTTTGGGACTTTGAATGAGGCCCACATAAACATCCCTGTTCGTTTGTACATAGGAGAAGATTTGGGACTTTGAGTGAGGTGTATAATCCGTTGGTCGGTGCAGCAAACACAATCTTGGCATGAATACATAAACAAGATAATGCACATAAAAAACGATCTTTATTAGATAGTCTGTCTGGTATTTGTAACCATGTTGCGACATGATGTAACAGTTGCTCTATAAAATTCCACAGCAAAAATACAGCAAAAATTCACAATAAAATCAAGACATACATTGGGTACATGATAAAACACTAGAGGGATAGCCGCACAATAAGCTCAGCATGTTTCGTGAAAACTATCTATAGGGAACACATATGTGTAATCAGTGTCACTATATTTCAATAGTAATTGAAGTTATTAGCCCAGAAATGAGCAATCACGGAAATTCATTGTGTATTTACTCACGGAAACCCATTGTTTGTGTCAGGTGCCGACAGCCAAGGCGAACCCCATAGGGCAGTGATGGCGAACCTTGGCACCCCAGATGTTTTGGAACTACATTTCCCATGATGCTCGTACACTTTGAAGTGTAGTTGAGCATCATGGGAAATGTAGTTCCAAAACATCTGGGGTGCCAAGGTTCGCCATCACTGCCATAGGGTGTCCACCACGAGAACTAAGGGGGCAATCTCAGCACATGATCAATTGCAGTATGAGGACCACAGGATGCTTGTAGATGGCCATATTGCATCATTATTGATAGATTGATCGTCCAGTAGGGATTCTATTGAAGTAATAATGAATATGTAAATCGTATGTATGAGTATGCCACAAGGTTTGTGGGTTATCAATATATAAGTAAATAATTCAACCTATACGGGCTTACTACAAAAATTCTAACAAATAAAGATTTTTAAATGTGTAATATGCATATATGGACCACACAAAATATGTAGATTACCAATATGAAAATCAGTAATTGAACCCATATATGGGTAAATTACAGGTATCAGCAAATAAAAAAGGGTGAAAAATAATTATAAGGACTGGTGACAAATCAGCAAAGCTTATTAATCCAAAATTACCTTGTTGTTAGTATAATGTTCATAGGGAAAAAGTCACTAAAAGGGGTCCAAAAAGTTGATCAATCAAGACTGCAGTCCTCTGCAAAAGGGGGATAGATGTAATCACCCTCAAACATGCACAGAAATGCCCCCCAGCGTCATGCGGCACACTTAAGAGGGAGTGCGTCATCAGCTGACCGGCCGAAGCCGATCAGACATTTGGCACCAAAGCAAGCTCTCCCATGAAAGAAAACGCTAATGGTAATCCACGTGATGGCACACCGACGTCAGCATGGTGATGATGCGGCTGGCACTGGAGGCGTGGCGCCGATGCGGCGCGGCAAAGTCTGCCCCCAGCCAAGGGGGATGGGGAGGGGCAGCCGGAATGCATCGCAGTTCCCGGAAGTGGACTATCAACGGGCAGCCTGGCAGTCACCACTATGCACAAAATGGAGCTGGCCATGATATTGCAGTACTGGAGCTGTGGATAGATTATAAAGGGTAAACACATGAGCATATATTGCGGAACCCACTATGTATATGGGGACAGCATCCTTGGTAATACACCACCCTTGCTAGTTAGAATTTAGCTCATATATACTCTTATTCTCTGCACTTGTGTTCCAGTATCCTACACTAGATACTAACACAGTCCATATGTTTTTCAACTCTAATGCCCCATACACACGATCAGATTTTCCGAGAACAAATGTTGGATGTGAGCTTGTTGGCTGACCATGTGTATGCTCCATCGAACATTTGTTGTCAGACTTTCCACCAAAAAATGTTGGTTAGCAGAGTCTCAAATTTTCCGCCAACAAAACTTTGTTGTCGGAATTTCTGATCATGTGTACACAAGTCCAACGCACAAAAGTTCACGCATGGAATCGCGGAATCAAGCAGAAGGAGCCGCACTGGCTATTGAACTTCCTTTTTCTCAGCTTGTCGTATGTCTTGTACGTCACAACGTTCCCACATTCGTAATTGTTGGCCAACATTTGTGTGACCGTATGTATGCATGACAAGTTGGAGCCAACAACCTTCGAACAAAAATCCACTGTTTTGTTGTCGGAAAGTCCGATAGTGTGTACAGGGCATTATACGAAGCAATGAGGGGAGCCCCTCACTTCCCGACACAGTTAGATCCCATATGGGGTGTCACTGGTGGTGAGAAGCCCTCTGCACCTTCCAAGTTTGCAGATGAAATAGAAGCCCCAATGGGGGTGCATAGGACTTTGTAGATTTCTGAAATGTTTTATGAGGCTATGTTTGTGTATTCCTGATGTTAAGAAGTCATTACACTAATACCTGTATTACAATGCTTTTACTGAAAATGTAATAAAAACTATTAAAAGAAAAATAGTTTCTGTAAGGCTCTAGAACAATTGGAAGTCAACCTAAGAATTACTACTTCAGTAAAACTGTACAAAACACAGCTAATAGCATCTCGTACAGTGAAGTCCATGGTAGCTCTGGTAACACAGTTAAACAGCTGGAGGGATCCAAGGCCCAAGGGTGAGGCACTACCCCACTGGTACTGGAGTACTTTGATAGCAATTGGGGAGGTGTTCTGCACAGTATCTGGGTCTTCTGGAAAATCTGCATGCTATTAGGCTCTGGCCCAGCTATCTGCAAGCCAGTACTGACAATGCACGGCTCCTTACCTGGCTGCAGATCATTTGCTCATCTACTTCTGCCACATTAGGTATAGCCTCTATGAACTGCTTATAGAGGAAGCAGAAACATTTATATTTCCTGGGTGTGTCCAGGAACCCAGGGAGTTGTGGGAAAATTAGTTACAGGGGTCTGTGCCTGAGCATGGGGAGTAAATGGGCACTCCACTATATTACTAGTAAGATTAAAATAGGCTATCATCAAGGTTCTGGATATTCTTCACCAGAGAGATCCTAGTAAAACTTGAGAAAAGTACTCCTCATGTATGGTCCAAGTGTGGCAGGTTAAAGCAATTTACCAAAATTCAGACATGTTTGTGATCAGATCCATGCTAACGGTAATGAACAAGTGAAGCCCTAGTGATGTCAAGAAAGTCAGTGGTGCTGGAATACAGGGGCAATCACTCATTTCCAAAAACCTGTGTTGAATCAGACTCTATAATTGCCCAAGAAGTCACTCAACGGCTTTCATGTAAGTTGATCATACTTGAGCTCGGATGGGTGCCAAAAATATCTCAGTTTCATTGCATGGTGGCAACAGAACTGGCTCCCATGAACAAGCCTAAACATATAGGTCTTAGGACTGAGCTGTTTGTTTTTTAAAGGTAACTTGTGCTTTGCCCTCTGCTGCCGATTCATAAATCAGAGCCCTTGCAAAAGAATCAGTTACTTCCAGTATGGTGAGGTGACTCATGTTAATCTTTACACTCCCTCCCACAATGCAATGTTCATTCTTGGACCAGTCAATTGTCAGGCTCAAGTGCTAGTGCTGTTATGTGGATAAGGAAAAAGGAGCCTTTAGCCATGCTCAAGGGTGGCTTGGGAAATTTGAAGGTAAGTACAGCAACCCTTCTACTTTTTCCTAAATAGCCAAATTCTAGGTTTGCTTTAAGTTGCTAGACACAATAATGCATCTGCTTCAGAGCTGTCATTGTATTCATTGCTCCCCGTTACCACTAGAAAAAGAAGCAAGCACAATAATGTATTCTCCTTATTAGGTCTGGATTGGACTGTACAGCTTCCCATCAATATTCTAGTACATCCATACATTAACTTATTAATGCAAAATTGTTTTGCTTAGCTCCCATTGTCTGATAATAATATTCATGCAGTGTAAATAATTCATTGGAAGTTCATGGACCATAGCTTACTTGTGTAGCCCATTTTTAGAGTAACTTTTTACTCTCAGGATTTAATTCAGAAAGTCATTTTCAGCAGAATAGAGGTATACAGAGGAAGTTCTAATGAGGTGTGAACTGTCTTCATCATCAACGTGAACGTCCCTAGGTCATACATAGAATAATTTGTACAAACACACACAGAGATGTCACACACTCTGCTGTAACATGTGGTGCGTACCATTGCAATATGCTTCAGATGCCAGCAGGTAATGCTTGCATTAACCATAATGCTGGCTGACTGTATTATGCACAGGGAAGTAATTTCTGTGTAGTCATTTGCAGTGGTAGATCCAGTCTTATATAATCAAACCCACAGTATAAGTAAATGTAATGTAAACACATGAGACCTAATCTGAGAAAATCCATAAAATGTATAGACGGAAGTCACCTTCAATAAAATCCACACTGATCATTAATGATCAGCAGATTCAGAGATGCTGCATCTGAAGTTTCAGTGCGTAATCCCTACTTTTCCTGTGATATCTGAGTTTAGTCTGAGTACTCAGCTTGTCCCCTAGCCTCTGTCTTATCATGCGATAGATTGGGGACTATGGAAGAAGAGGGGGGACAAAGAAGACAAGATCACACAGCCTTTTTACACAATGCAGAGGATTAACCCCTTAGGTTCCACAGTGAGTATAACAAGCATGCTTTACTGCACATACGGACTGATTTTACTGTTGTGGGTTTAGTAACACTTTAACTCTTTCAGCCCCGAATGATTTAGCTGCTCAATGACCATGCCATTTTTTGCAATTTGGCACTGTATCGCCTTAACTGACAGTTGCGGTCGTGCAACGCTGTACCCAAACAAAATTGATGTCCTATTCTTCCCACAAATAGAGTTTTCTTTTGTTGGCATTTGATTGCCTCTGCGTTTTTTATTTTTTGCGCTACAAACAAAAGAAGAGCGACAATTTTGAAAAAACACAATAATATCTTTTACTTTTTGCTATAATAAATAGCCCACATTTTTAATCATAAAACACATTTTTTCCTCAGGTTAGGCCGACATGTTTTCTTCGACATATTTTTGGTAAAAAAAAATTGCAATAAGCGTATATTGATTGGTTTGTGCAAAAGTTATAGCATCTACAAAATAGGGGATAGATTTATGGCATTTTTATTATTATTTTTTTTTTTTTACTAGTAATGGCGGTGATCTGCGATTTTTATTGGGACTGCGACATTATGGCGGACACATTGGACACTTTTGACACATTTTTGAAACCACTGACAATTATACAGCGATCAGTGCTATAAAAATTCACTGATTACTGTGTAAATGTCACTGGCAGGGAAGGGGTTAACACTAGGGGGCGATGAAGGGGTTAAGGGGTTATTCCCTATGTGTGTTTCTTACTGTGGGGGGATGAGACTGTTTAGGAGGAGAGAGAGATTGGTGTTCATACAGGCATACCCCAGTTTATTTACTGTTCATACAGCTTTATTTACTAAAGTTGGAAAGTGCAAAATAAGACTCACTTCTGCATAGAAACCAATGAGCTTCCAGGTTTTATTACCAAAGATTAATTGAACAAGCTGGGGTTAGAAGCTCATTGGTTTCTATGCAGAAGTGAGCCTGATTTTGCACTTTCCAGATTTAGTAAATAAACCCCATTGTGTACTTATAAGTGGGGTATGCCTGTACTTAGTATGAACACACAATCTGTCTCCTCTCCCCTGACACTGGAAGAGCCAGGTTTGGGAGCTGAGGATGGATGCAGGTTTTGGGTTGACTGGGGCAGTGTGATTTAAGTAATTATATACAATACAAATACAATAATTTCACTGATGCAATTGCTTTCCTCAAAGTGATTGTAAAGGGATCTTTTTAATAACAAACATGGTATACTTACCTACTCTTTGCAAAGGTTTTGCAGACAGCAGCCTCGATCAATCACTTCTGGTGTTTCCCACCAGTGCTTCTGGCTCCTCCTCCTTGCTGAGTACTCCCATAGCAAGCTGCTCGATCCCAAGAGGCGCTGTGTGTCCATAGACACACACAATGCATCTCGGCGAGCCCCTAACTTTCTATCCACATGTTGTGATTGACAGCAGCAGGAGCCAATAGGCTGCTGCCTCCACGGCTAGTGAAGAGAGGGCGAAGACAACCACTGCTCTGGGGTACAGTGCTGGATTGAGATCGGGCTCAGGTAAGTATAAGAGGAGGCTGGAGGGGAGCTGCACATGGAATGCATTAAGGTAAAAAACCTTCTACCTTTACAGCCACTATAAAGGTACAATGTCCCCTGTCCATTCAAGTAGGTGTACTCACCCACCCACACTGTCATTTGCACCTTTAATTCAATTGTGGGAGTGTGTTTTCCAGATGCATAATATTACCAAAGGCCTACATATAAAAATATCATACCTGTTAAAAGCTCATTTGTTTGGCACCTCACAAACCCAGATGGGATATAGAGGTTAGAGGTCAGCTAATGAAAAGGACCACTGAACCCCTTACCCATATACAGTGAATGGCTGTGCAGCGGGGGCGTATCAGGACAAGTCTGATCATTGAAGGAGAGTACACTAAAAAATAAGACTCTCCAGATTTGACATGCAGACTGATGTGAATCTTTATGGCTTGTATGTAGCCTTTTCTAGGTTGCACATAAATTGCTGATCACTTGAGTCTAATTGGTTGGCCTACACCTCTGCTTTATTCCTTTTAATAGTTTACCCATTTCTTTATCCACACAGATCCAATGTGGTGAAGATATTAGTTCCCTGCTGTGCACGTAGCAGTACCAACTTTACCTAAACCAGTACTAAAATGCCCAGTGAGCCACAGGCTTTCTATTTTTACACATATTATTTCGGAACAGAAGAGAGAAGAAAACATAAGACATTAAATGGCCTGGAAGGAAATGTTAATAATTTCATTTTCAGCAGAAAAAGAAAGAAAAGAAAAAAAAATCTCTCCATTAGCAAAATTCCCAGACGGTACATATTAATTAAAAATAATTGTTAGACTAAATGTAAAAAAGTGACACCACTGTGGGGAATTGCAGTAATCATAGAAAGAGCCTTTAACCTGTAGCAAGCCACTTATCTGTTAACCTTTTTAAAGGATACTTGTTATGAGAGAAGCATTGAGACTGTCACTTTTTTTTTGGAAAGTGTGCATATAAAGGCTGCTGACCACACTCCATCTTTCCTAATCTGCATAAATGTTGCTGGTCAGTAACTCCAAGCCCAACCCTGGATTAATCATTAAAGAGTATGTTAACCTTATAAAAATAAATAATTTATTATATGCCTTTGGTCTGCTGCTTAAAGCAATGCAAGTTTTTTTTTATTTGTTTTTGTCAGTAAATACATGTTGATCCTGCCAGTACTTAGCTTAATTTCCTACTTCTTGTAGTGGGTTCACAAAGCTAGGTTTCTGAATTCCGTGCAAACATTGCCAGCTTCAATTTCACATTCCTAGTCTAAAGGGCCGTACACACGATCGGACATCCAAATTAGCTGTTTTGGAGCAACATCCGACCGTGTGCACTCTCCATCGGACAAACTTTTTCAGTTTCCATCGGACTTTTGTTGGCTGTGCGAACGGACAAACTTTCCGGCAACAAAAGTCCAATGGAGCAAAGTCCGATCGTGTGTACACAAAAGCATCGGACTTTTGTAAAAACTACAGTACGCAGCCGCAAGAATGTTTCCAGCGCGATCGGATCGCGCTGGTTCTCAGCGGCAGGGTACTGTACATCTCGCGCTAGCTGCAATAGGAAAAACACATTTTCCTACTGCGGCGGGCACAAGAGGGAATTCCCCTCTGGGGGAATACCAAGCCCTTCGGTCTGGTATGGATTTTAAGGGGAACCCCCTACGCTGAAGAAACGGCGTGGGGGTCCCCCCAAAGTCCATACCAGACCCTTATCCGAGCACGCAGCCTGGCTGGTCAGGAAAGGGGGTGGGGACGAGCGAACGCCCCCCCCCTCCTGAGCCGTACCAGGCCGCATGCCCTCAACATGGGGGGTGGGTGCTTTGGGGGATGGGGGCGCCCTGCGGGCCCCCCACTCCAAAGCACCTTGTCCCCATGTTGATGAGGACAAGGGCTTCTTCCCGACAACCCTGGCCGTTGGGCCCCTGGATCCCGGCCCCCCACCCTATGTGAATGAGTATGGGGTACATCGTACCCCTACCCATTCACCTAGGGAAAAAAGTGTCAATAAAAAACACAGTACACAGGTTTTTAAAGTAATTTATTAGGCAGCTCCGGGGTCTTTTTCCGACTTTGGGGGTCCTCTTCCAACTTCGGGGGTCTCTCCGGGTGTCCGCATCTTCTGGCGGCTCCACCGCTATCTTCTGCCGCTCTTTTGCCAGTGGTGGCCCGGACTTCTGGATCGTCTTCTTCCCTCTTCTCTTCCAGAGATGTTGACACGATGCTCTTTCCAGCTGGAATGGTCTCTGTGCGCTCCGCAACGGACTTATATAGGCGGTGACCCCACCCCCTATGACATCACAGTCCCGGGGCATGCTGGGACTGTGAGATCATAAGGGGGCGTGGTCATAGGATGGCATGACCACGCCCCCTTATGACCTCACAGTCCCAGCATACCCCGGGACTGTGATGTCATAGGGGGGCAGGGTCACTGCCTATATAAGTCAGTTGCGGAGTGCACAGAGACCATTCCGGCTGGAGAGAGCGTTGTGTCAACATCTCTGGAAGAGAAGAGGGAAGAAGACGATCCAGAAGTCCGGGCCCTGCTGGCAAAAGAGCGGCAGAAGATAGCGGTGACGCCAGCAGAAGATGCGGACACGGGGAGAAGATGCTGGAGAGACCCCCGAAGTTGGAAGAGGACCCCCGAAGTCGGAAGAAGACCCCGGAGCTGCCTAATAAATTACTTTAAAAACCTGTGTACTGTGTTTTTTATTGACACTTTCTTCCCTAGGTGAATGGGTAGGGGTACGATGTACCCCATACTCATTCACATAGGGTGGGGGGCCGGGATCTGGGGGCCCAACAGCCAGGGTTGTCGGGAAGAGGCCCTTGTCCTCATCAACATGGGGACAAGGTGCTTTGGAGTGAGGGCCCCGCAGGGCGCCCCCCTCCCCCAAAGCACCCACCCCCATGTTGAGGGCATGCAGCCTGGTACGGCTCAGGAGGGGGGGGCGCTCGCTCGTCCCCACCCCCTTTCCTGACCGGCCGGGCTGCGTGCTTGGATAGGGGTCTGGTATGGATTTGGGGGGACCCTACGCCATTTTTTTCGGTGTAGGGGGTTCCCCTTAAAATCCATACCAGACCGAAGGGCCTGGTATGCCCCTGGAGGGGAACCCATGCCGGTTTTTTATTTAAAATTTGGTGTGGAGTTCCCGCTCAAGATTCATACCAAACACAGTGCCTGGCATTGGCGGGGATCCAAGTCGGATCCCCGCACCAGTGTGAACCCGGCTCACAAGGTGTCAATCTCACCAATAAAAGTGGCGAGATTGACACAATATCAGACGACAATACAGAAGTTGACCAAAGGGTGGTGGTAAAGAGCTGAAAAACCACGTGATTTGGTGAAAGTTGGCTGGAAAAGTCCTGTCGTCTGTATGCAAGACAAACTTCTAGCCAACGCCCTTTGTACAAAAATCTAAGGGAAAGCTTGTACAAAGTCCTATCGTGTGTATGGGGCTTAAGACTGCAGCAAGCAATGCTAATGCACTGCATACCCGTAGAACCCTGTTTATTTACCAAGTGATTGGCCCTTATTTAACAAATTATTCACTTACACTCTACAGAAATGACCAGCCCTGAGATTGATGTGCCTGGAAAACTATGACTGGAAACTGGGGCTTTACTATATGGCCTATTATTTATTTACAGTGGAACTAAACTCTTTAATTTAACAGTTAAAAAAAACACGTACATTTCCAGCGTTCTGGGAATGCTAACTGTCACAATTGCTTGTGCTTTCAACCAAACTGTCAAACCGGAGTCATAACTGTCATCACATGTGCAGCAACATGGCAGTTGCAGGCCAAACAGACGCCAAGATGGCAGCTTCCTTGGCTGAAAATGATAGAAGGGTTTGTTTCCACTTTAAAGGCCTGTCTTTAGCCAAATTTCAAGTGTATTGCTGTCGCAAGGGGGTTTATTTACTAAAGCTAGAGAGGGCAAAATTAGTCACAATTCTGCATAGACACTAATCCTCTTCTAACCTCAGTTTGTTCAATTATGCTTTAGCAATAAAACCTGAAAGCGGATTGGTTTCTCTGCAGAAATGTGACTAATTTTGCCCTCCCTAGCTTTAGTAAAGCCCCCAAGGGGCCTAACAAGACTCTATGTGATAACAATGGCAATTGACAGGTTCTCTATATAAAGACATTAAAGCGGTTGCATACCCGCGCAAAAAAAAAAAAGTTTTGTTTTTTTAAAAACCTGTAAAGCAATAGGCGTAATGAGCTAGTATGCACCGCATACTAGCTCATTATAAAATACTTACCTTAGAATGAGGGATCAGCATCTGATCCCAGTCACCGCCAAGGGAAGTGACATGTTACCCTCGGCGTGTCTTCCGGGCTTGCGACTCCGATGCTGTGAGTGGCTGGAGCCGCAATGATGTCACTCCAGGGCATACGCGTGGGAGTCTTCTTTCCAGCAAGGTCCGGCAGTGTCTGTCAGACCTTCAGCCGGACCTTCACAGTGCATGCACTGCTGACGTCAGCAACTGCATGCAAAGTGAATATCTCCTAAACCGTACAGGTTTAGGAGATATTCATTTTACCTACAGGTAAGCCTTATTATAGGCTTACCTGTAGGTAAAAATGTAAAAGAAGGGTATACAACCACTTTAAGGTCTGTTTGACCCATAATTTCTCCCCTGCCCTCAACTCTGCTTGATCGGCTGTCTATCTTGCTTTTCTTCTGGGCATTTGAAAGCTCTGAATCAGGATATGCTCAGAACTGATCTCTTCCGCCTTCATTCATTACAGAAAAGATCAGGGAATTGACGATCACTTAGCTTCTCCTGCTTGCCATCCTAGCACAGTTTACCATTCGCTACAGAGGAGTGTGCAGTGGGGGAGGTGTGGTGCTTCAAAATACGGTAAAAATGATTGGGTGGCTCAAAAGCCACCCCAATCACGTTTACATGAAATCTGAGAGTCATCTGTAAAATAATAAAAAAATACCAAGCTCACGACTGCAGAAGCAGCTGTGAACTTTTTTAACCCTTGAATTGCCAGGGAATTTAAAAATGGGTAAATAGTGTAGTGCCCCGTACACACGGTCAGATTTTCCAAGGGAAGATGTTCGATGGGAGCTTGTTGTCAGAAATTCTGACTGTGTGTAGGCTCCATCGGACATTTTCCATCGGAATTTCCCTCACACAAAATTTGAGATCTGGATCTCAAACTTTCCGACAACAAAATCCGTTGTCATAAATTCTGATCATGTGTACACAATTCCGACACACAAAGTTCCATGCATGTTCGGAATCAAGCAGAAGAGCACTGGCTATTGGACGTCATTTTTCTCGGCTCATCGTACGTGTTGTATGTCACCGCGTTCTTGACGTTCGTAATTTCAGACAAGATTTGTGTGACCGTGTGTATGCAAGACAAGTTTGAACCAACATCCGTTGGAAAAAATCCATGGATTTTGTTGTCGGAATGTCTGACCGTGTGTACGCGGCATAAGGGTGCATGTCAACGGGCTTTGGGTTTGTGGCTATGGCATTGGTTTAACATCACAGTTCCAGCAGTGCCAGAAAAAAATCACTGTAGGGTAATTCACTTAGTTTTTAGCATGGCACCCTGGTCACAGCACCCCTGCATGTTTTTTTTATGCCTGCCTCCTGGGCTGTGCCTTTTGGCTTGAACCAGAGGAATTCGTATACCGGCCGGAGGCCCAGCTAGTGTATCACACTTTGACAACCCCAAAGCACTTATCATTTATTTTTGCATTGTTTGCACAGCACTACACACTTTACTCACTCCTGACTAGTAGGGTGTAGATCCTCTGGCTTGCTCTGAAAGTGTCAGGGTGGAAAGACCGTGGCCTTGTAGTCAGGTTCTCCCTCTCCCATGGGGTTTCCCTTCGGGGGGGAGCCCTACCTAACACTTGGGTGGACCTTGCCTCGGCAGGACCTCTTAAAGTGATACTAAAGTCTTTTTTTTTTTGTTTAAAATAACAAAAATGTTAGACCCCTTTCACACTGAGGCAGTTTTCTGGCGTTTTAGCACTAGAAATAGCACCTGTAAAGCGCCTGAAAACTGCCTCTCATTCTCTGCAATGAGTGCTTTTACACCCAGGCGGTGCACTTGCGGCACGTTCGGAAAAGTCCTGCAAGCAGCATCTTTGGGCTGGGTTGGAAACGCTGTATATAGCACTCCCAAAACGCTTCTGCCTACTGCAATGAAAAGTGCTTTAGAAGCGCCACAACACGGGAGTTCTTAACCTCTTCTTTGGGGTTAAAAGTGCAACACTAGCTGCCGAAAAGCGGTGCAAAGGCGCTGTTTAAACAGTGGTAAAGTGCCACTAAAACAAACTGCGCTTTACCGCAAACACGGCCTGAAAGGGATCTTATACTTACAGTGGTTTTACACAGAGCAGCTCAAATCCTCCTCTTTTTGGGTCCGTCACTGTCGCTCCTGGCCCCTCCCTCCTGCCAAGTGCCCCCACTGCAAGCAGCTTGCTATGTGGGCACCTGAACCAAGCCACTGCACTGTGTGTCCATTCAGACTCAGAGCTGCGGCTCTGCCTCACCCCCTCCCTCCCCTCAGTGGCTCACTGACTATGATTGATAGCTATGGGAGCCAATGACACCAACTGCTGTGTCTCAGCCAATCAGGAGGGAGAGTCCCGGACAGCCGAGTCTCTCGTGCAACATTGCTGGATCGAGATTGGGCTCAGGTAAGTATTAGGGGGGATGAGGGGTACTGCTGCACACAGAAGGGTTTTTATCTTAATGCATTAAGATAAAAAAACCTTCAGCCTTTAAAACCACTTTAAGGATGGAAGCTCTCAGGTTTCGGCCTGGTGGTCCCCTACAGGAGTCTTGTGCCCCAGGGGATCAGGGCCAGAGTCCTCTTCAGAAGAGGAACATGTGTACACCTTTTTTTAATTGCACCTGGTTTTAATTTGCAAACTGCACTGCAAAGTAAAAAAAAATATCCATTTAAAATCAATATTAATTGACAGGTGCATTTGACCTGCAGTTGCATCCTTCTGATCTGCATTTGACTGCCTTCAAGTGAGGTTTACTTTTACATAGACTTGTCTAGGAATGCAAAACCCATCTGACAAAAAAGTGCAGAAATATCATAATAAACAATATCAGGTCTCTCTCCCTAACAAATGGCTTATTTCTTCTTCTTTTTTACCTCTTCCTGCTTAGAGCTGCAGCGAAGAGCAGGATCTGTATGTGGCATAGGCTTGATTGGCTGCTCTCTACCACTTTCTGTCAATTGATTTTTTGAAAATGGCTGTTCGTGACAAACCTGTCTTGGAAACATTTTTTTTGTTTTTTCCAATACCTACCTATAGCTTGTTAGAGTGTGGAAAGTGAAAAACTATATATGCTGTCATTTTAAGGTATCACAAAATAGGCATCCATTTTGCTTCAAAATATGATGGATCACCCTGCCGAAAAGCAGGACCTTTTCTGATATTGTTATCTCTCTGGCTTTGAACGGTGAGTCACAGTAATATGGTAGAAATAGGAGATTTCTATGAAACATAGATAATGGCTATCTGAACTAGTAGCACTGATCTCAAATATTTACTGCAGTTGGTAATTATAGGGCACACATTCAATGATTTTTATAACATGGTTTATGTAGAAGAGAAGAGATTTTAATTATATATATTGAAAAATAAGTCAACATTTCAGGACCTTATCAGCTTATGGTATAGGTACAGTGAAGGGGGTATTTTACATATGCATAATTAAGTGGGTTGGAGGATGTGTGGGCTAACATATGCCGGTAAATAAGCACAAGTGTTTTCAAGGTTTTTAACATTATTTTATTGTGCCACTGACTAGAAGTGTCCACTTTAAATGATTGCATTTCCACCTCATTCTGTAGAATCGCTGGCCCATTAAAACTAACATAAAGCTACTCCGGGTGAAAACAAATTATAATTGCATTGGCATTGTAATGAGTAAATATTTTTTTGCGATTCATGTAAAAATAATAGAAAAATGAGCAATCTGTGTGAATGCTGACTTAGTAATAACACTAATTGTTAAAGTAATTGTAAAGGAAAAATGCGGGAGCAATTAGCAATTTTATTTCTGCTTTAAATGTGAAGTTTAACTGAATTATTGATGATTAAGTGTTGGATTCACTCAGTAATGTGATTTTTGAATAGAAGATTATTGAGTGCTCCTGTTCTATAATGCAGTAAGCGAAAAGGAGTTTGTTAGTTACACAAAAATTTCATTTCATTTTGTACAACTGAAGTAGTAATCAGAAAATTATTGGAAGAGGTGCGTTTCCCTTTCTATCATATTCACAGAAGCTTATCTTTATTCAACATTGCTAATGCTGCCAAAGTAGGCCTTGCAGTTTTAACAAGATTGAATACATTTTTCTTTAGGGTGATGGCAGACAGGCCTGTACTGGCCATAGGGACTACAGGGAGATTCCCGGTGGGCTGATGGCTCAGTGGGCCAGTCAGGTGCAGTCCTGGAGCCGCTCCTCTCTGACAGTGAGTGATCGCAATTTCACTCCTGTCAGGAGGAGAAGCTTCCTTCCATTAGGCGTTATGCTCCCTCCAGCCTGCAGGGGGAGATAGACCAACGGCAGACTTTCCTTCCTCTCTCCCCTATCCCTTTTTATCACATAACTGGAGAGAGGAACGAGAAGCTGCCTTCAAAATGGTGAGTACATGTGGGAGGGGGAGGAGAGGGAGGACACTGATGTGAAGGGCTGCTGATGGGGGCTCTCTGATGGGGACTGTGATGTGAAGTGGGCTGCTGGTGGGGACTGTGATGTGAAGTGGGCTGCTGGTGGGAACTCTGATGTAAAGTGGGCTCCTGGTGGGGACTCTGATGTAAAGTTGGCTCCTGGTGGGGACTCTGATGTGAAGTGAGCTGCTGGTGGGGACTCTGATGTGAAGTGAGCTGCTGGTGGGGACTCTGATGTGAAGTTGGCTCCTGGTGGGGACTCTGATGTAAAGTTGGCTCCTGGTGGGGACTCTGATGTGAAGTGAGCTGCTGGTGGGGACTCTGATGTGAAGTGAGCTGCTGGTGGGGACTCTGATGTGAAGTGGGCTGCTGGTGGGGACTCTGATGTAAAGTGGGCTGCTGGTGGGGACTGTGATGTGAAGTGAGCTGCTGGTGGGGACTCTGATGTGAAGTGAGCTGCTGGTGGGGACTGCTATGTGAAGTGGGCTGCTGGTGGGGACTGTGATGTGAAGTGGGCTGCTGGTGGGGACACTCTGATGTAAGGGGGATGCTGTTGGGGACACTCTGATGTAAGGGGGACGCTGTTGGGGACACTCTGATGTAAGGGGGATGCTGTTGGGGACACTCTGATGTAAGGGGGATGCTGTTGGGGACACTCTGATGTAAGGGGGATGCTGTTGAGGACACTCTGATGTAAGGGGGACGCTGTTGAGGACACTCTGATGTAAGGGGGACGCTGTTGAGGACACTCTGATGTAAGGGGGACGCTGTTGGGGACACTTTGATGTAAGGGGGATGCTGTTGGGGACACTCTGATGTAAGGGGGATGCTGTTGGGAACACTCTGATGTAAGGGGGATGCTGTTGGGGACACTCTGATGTAAGGGGGACGCTGTTGAGGACACTCTGATGTAAGGGGGATGCTTTTGGGGACACTCTGATGTAAGGGGGACGCTGTTGGGGACACTCTGATGTAAGGGGGATGCTGTTGGGGACACTCTGATGTAAGGGGGACTCTGTTGGGGACACTCTGATGTAAGGGGGATGCTGATGGGGACACTCTGATGTAAGGGGGACGCTGTTGGGGACACTCTGATGTAAGGGGGGCGCTGTTGGGGACACTCTGATGTAAGGGGGGCGCTGTTGGGGACACTCTGTAAGGGGGGTGCTGTTGGGGACACTCAAAATTAAAGTGGGCCAGTCATGAGGAAGTCCAGGGCCAAATTTTTGTCCCAGTCCAGCCCTGATGGCAGATGACTAATTCTCCTAATAGAGAGGGACTATGGGCCTGATTTATTAAAGCTTATGCATATACGTCAGTGCATTTTCAATATGTGGACAACCAGATGATACCTTCAAGGTATCTACTATACGTTAGTGAATGGTTCGGCCAAGCATCGATTCGGCACGAACAGCACCCGTTGGGTGTTTGCTAAACACCTGAATTTGCAGGGCGCTATGCGGGATGTTTGCCCACCAAGCGCCCCAAATGCACTTTGCACTGCACAGTGCATTCTAAGCCCTTATTGGCTGAAGCAATGCACCACTGTTAGTAAATAGCTGGTTATTAGGGAAGCCAGGCCACTGGCGTCCCTATCACAAGATTAGTCATCAGCTGTCAGCAGGCTTCCCCGCTGACAGCTGAATGAAAAAAAAAACATTGCCGGCAATACAAAAATGTGAAAAAAAAACAACTTGGGGTCCCCCCAATCCATACCAGGCCCGTTGGGTTTAGTATGGATTTTAAGGGAAACCCCACCCCATGCCGAAAAAAACAAAACAAATGGCGTCAGGTCCCCCCTCAAAATCCATACCAGACCCTTAGGTCTGGTATGGATTTTGAATGACTGGTATGGATTTTGAGGGGAACCCTCATGCCAAAATTGTTTTAATAATGGCCTGTGGTCCCCCCCAAAATCCATATCAGACCCTTATTGGAGCATGCAGCCTGGCAGGCCAGGAAAGGGGGAGAATGAGCGAGTGCACCCCCCTCCTGAACCATACCAGGCCACATACCCTAGACATGGCAACCCAAAGTACCTTGTCCCCATTTTGATGGGGACAAGGGCCTCTTCCTTACAACCCCGGGCGGTGGTTGTGGGGGTCTGCAAGCAGGGGGCTTATCACAATCTGGAAGCCCCCAGATCCCACCCCCATGTGATTGAGTATGGGTGCATTGTACCCAGTGGCGGCTGGTGAAGTTTTAGGACAGGGGGGTGCAAGACCCCGCTCTTCCTTTTTGACCCCTCCCACTTCTCATAAGCCCCACCCCTTATAGAATCCACCCACTCCATCCCCTCTATTCCACTAGCTTCCACCCATGGTGTCAGGAGTATTTAGCTCAGCATCACAGAACAGAGTATACAGCTCAGCATCTCAGGACAGAGTATATACCTCCCAACTTTAGAACTTGAGGCTGATGTAAACATGTGGCACGTCACGCCAAAAAGTGGGTGTGGCCAGGCTGTTATCAGTGGAAGGGGCTTAAGGGGCATGTTTAAAAAAAAACAAATCCCCTACCACACCCCTCTCCCCATCATTACACAGGACCTCTTTCTCAACACTACCCCCCATTGTTACACAGGACCCCCTCCCTCATACTAACCCCATCATTAAACACATCTTTAAACACAGAGGATATTTGTTTAGGGTGGAGAGGCAAGGGGGTGTTTAGGGGGTAGAGGCAGGGAGGGGGGTGCTTAGGGTGAAGAGGGAGGAAGGGGGGTTATTGTTCAGGGCGGAGAGGCAGGGAGGGGAGGGTTATCATTTAGGGTGGAAAAGCAGAGAGGGGGGTTATTGTTTAGGGTGGAGAGGCAGAGGGGTGTTTAGGGTGGAGAGGCAGGGAGGGGGTTATTGTTTAGGGTGGAAAGGCAAGGAGGGGGTTATTGCTTAGGGGGGAGGGGGGGTATTGTTTAGGGTGGAGAAGCAGGGAGGGGGCTTATTGTTTAGGGTATCGAGGCTAGATTTAGGGTATCGTGGACAGATTACTGGGAGGGGCTGGGGAAGACCCGGCTGTCATGGTGCACGTTGGCACCAATGACAAAGTCAGAGGCAGATGGAGTGTCCTAAAGAACGATTTTAGGGACTAAATTGAGGAAAAGGACCTCCAAGGTAGTATTCTCAGGAATACTACCGGTACATCGAGCCACACCAGAAAGGCAGAGGGAGATTAGGGAAGTAAACAAGTGGCTGAAGAGCTGGTGCAGAAAGGAGGGTTTTGGGTTCCTGGAGGACTGGGCCGACTTCTCAGTCGGTAACCGGTACTATAGAACGGACGGACTGCACCTAAATGAGGAGGGTACAGATCTGCTGGGAATGAAGATGGCCAAAAAGTTAGAGGGGTTTTTAAACTAGGCGATGGGGGGGAGGGTCCAGAGACAGTGATAGCCAGCGCGGAAGATATTCCAGAGGGTAGTATTGGGGGCATTAGTGGTAGGTTAACCAAAGCACAAAAACACAAGGTGAGTATAGTAGCAAGTCCTAGTTGCAATCTTGAAACACCCAATACGAGGACAATATGCGACCGGTCTAAACTATGTGGCATGTTCACCAATGCCAGGAGCATGGCGGACAAGATGGGTGAACTTGAGATACTGTTGTACAAGGAGGATTTGGATTTTGTGGGAATTTCAGAGACCTGGTTCAACAGCTCTCATGATTGGCTGGCAAACATTCAAGGGTATACCCTATACCGCAAGGATAGAGAGGGTAAAAAAGGGGGAGGGGTATGCCTATATATCAAGAATAATGTACAAGCAAATGTGAGAGATGACATCACTGAGGGAGCTAGAGAGGAGGTGGAATCCTTATGGGTAGAGCTCCAAAGGGATGAAGCTAAGGGGAAAATAATAGTGGGAGTATGCTATAGGCCCCCTAACCTGAGGGAGGAAGTGGAGACGGATCTCCTATCACAAATTGGATTAGCAGCAAGGATGGGAAGTGTTATCATAATGGGGGATTTTAATTATCCAGACATAGACTGGGCGGAGGGAACCGCGCATTCATTTAAGGCTCGCCAGTTCCTTAATGTCTTGCAGGACAATTTTATGGGTCAGATGGTAGACGCACCAACTAGAAATAAAACATTACTGGATCTACTGATTACCAACAATACAGACCTGATCACAGATGTGGAAATACGGGGCAATTTAGGTAACAGCGATCACAGGTCAGTTAGTTTCAGTATAAATCACACAAATAGGAAACATGAAGGGAACACAAAGACACTGAATTTCAAAAGAGCCAACTTCCCTAAACTACAAACCTTGCTAAAAGGCATAAATTGGGATAAAATATTAGGAACAAAGAATACGGAGGAGAGATGGGTTTGCTTTAAGAGCATATTAAATAAGGGCATTAGCCAATATATCCCATTGGGTAATAAATTTAAAAGAGCGAACAAAAATCCTGGCTGGCTTAACTCCAATGTAAAAATGCATATAAAAGCAAAGGAGAAGGCCTTAAAAAAATACGAGGTTGAGGGATCATCCTCAGCATTCAGACTTTATAAAGAATGCAATAAGAAATGTAAGGGTGCAATTAGGACGGCTAAGATAGAACATGAAAGACACATAGCGGAGGAGAGCAAAAAAAATCCCAAGAAATTCTTTAAGTATGTAAACAGTAAAAAAGGGAGGACAGACCATATTGGCCCCATAAAGAATGAGGAAGGACATCTGGTTACAAAGGATGGGGAGATGGCAAAGGTATTGAATTTATTCTTCTCCTCAGTCTTCACGAGTGAATCGGGGGGCTTCAGTAACCAAAACTGCAGTGGTTATCCTCATGACACAACACAGGAAGCACCTCCATGGTTAACAGAGGATGGAATTAAAATTAGACTTGAGAAACTTAACATTAATAAATCACCGGGACCAGATGGCTTGCATCCGAGGGTACTTAGGGAACTCAGTCAGGTGATTGCCAGACCGTTGTTCCTAATTTTTGCAGACAGTCTATTGACTGGAATGGTACCAGCTGATTGGAGAAAAGCCAATGTAGCACCAATATTTAAAAAGGGCCCAAAAAACATCCCTGGGAATTACAGAACAGTTAGCCTAACATCAATAGTATGTAAATTCTTGGAGGGGATGATAAGGGACTATATACAAGATTTTAGTAATAAGAATGATATCATTAGCAGTAACCAGCATGGATTCATGAAGAATCGTTCTTGCCAAACCAATCTATTAACCTTCTATGAGGAGGTGAGTTGCCATCTAGATAGAGGAAGGCCCGTAGACGTGGTGTATCTGGATTTTGCAAAAGCATTTGACACAGTTCCCCATAAACGTTTACTGTACAAAATAAGGTCTGTCGGCATGGACCATAGGGTGAGTGTGAGTACATGGATTGAAAACTGGCTACAAGGGCGTGTTCAGAGGGTGGTGATAAATGGGGAGTACTCAGAATGGTCAGGGGTGGGTAGTGGTGTTCCCCAGGGTTCTGTGCTGGGACCAATCCTATTTAATTTGTTTATAAACGACCTGGAGGATGGGATGAACAGTTCAATCTCTGTATTTGCAGACGATACTAAGCTAAGCAGGGCAATAACTTCTCCGCAGGATGTGGAAACCTTGCAAAAAGACCTGAACAAATTAATGGGGTGGGCGACTACATGGCAAATGAGGTTCAATTTAGAAAAATGAAAAATAATGCATTTGGGTGGCAAAAATATGAATGCAATCTATACACTGGGGGGAGAACCTCTGGGGGAATCTAGGATGGAAAAGGACCTGGGGGTCCTAGTAGATGATAGACTCAGCAATGGCATGCAATGCCAAGCTGCTGCTAATAAAGCAAACAGAATATTGGCATGCATTAAAAGGGGGATCAACTCCAGAGATAAAACGATAATTCTTCCGCTATACAAGACTCTGGTCTGGCTGCACCTGGAGTATGCTGTCCAGTTCTGGGCACCAGTCCTCAGGAAAGATGTACTGGAAATGGAGCGAGTACAAAGAAGGGCAACAAAGCTAATAAAGGGTCTGGAGGATCTTAGTTATGAGGAAAGGTTGCGAGCACTGAACTTATTCTCTCTGGAAAAGAGACGCTTGAGAGGGGATATGATTTCAATTTACAAATACTGTACTGGTGACCCCACAATAGGGATAAAACTTTTTCGCAGAAGAGAGTTTAATAAGACTCGTGGCCACTCATTATAATTAGAAGAAAAGAGGTTTAACCGTAAACTACGTAGAGGGTTCTTTACTGTAAGAGCAGCAAGGATGTGGAATTCCCTTCCACAGGCGGTGGTCTCAGCGGGGAGCATTGATAGCTTCAAGAAACTATTAGATAATCACCTGAATGACCGCAACATACAGGGATATGTAATGTAATACTGACACATAATCACACACATAGGTTGGACTTGATGGACGTGTGTCTTTTTTCAACCTCACCTACTATGATGCAGGGAAGAGGTTATTGTTCAGGGTGGAGAGGCAGGGAGGGGGGTTATTGTTTAGGATGGAGACACAGGGAGGGGGTGTTTAGGGTGGAGAGGCATTGGGGGGCTATTATTTAGGGTGGAGAAGTGGGAGGGGGTTATTGTTTAGGGTGGAGAGGCAGGGAGGGGGATTATTGTTTAGGGTGGAGAGGCAGGGAGGGGGGTGTTTAGGGTGGTGAGGCATTGGGGGGTATTGTTTAGGGTGGAGAAGCCGGAGGGGGTTATTTGTTTAGGGTGGAGAGGCAGGGAGGGGGGTTATTGTTTAGGGTGGAAAAGCAGGGAGGGGGGTTATTGCTTAGGGTCGAGAGGTGGGGGTTATTGTTTTTTATATGTTTAGGGTGGAGAGGCAGGGAGGGGGATGTTTAGGGTGGAGAGACAGGGAGGGGGCAATTGTTTAGGGTGGAGAAGCAGGCAGGGGGGTTATTGTTTAGGGTGGAGAGGCAGGGAGGGGGGTTATTGTTTAGGGTGGAGAGGCAGGGAGGCAGAGGGGGGTTAATGTTTAGGGTGGAAAGGCAGGGAGGGGGTTATTGCTTGGGGTGGAGAGGTGGGGGTTATTGTTTAGGGTGGAAAGGCAGGGAGGGAGGGTGTTTAGGGTGGAGAGGCGGGGGGTGTTTAGGGTGGAGATGCATGGAGGGGGGTGTTTAGAGTGAAGATGCAGAGGGGGTGTTTAGGGTGGAGAGGCAGGGAGGGAGGGTGTTTAGGGTGGAGAGGCAGGGAGGGGGGTGTTTAGGGTGGAGAGGCAGGAAGGGGGTGTTTAGGGTGGAGAGGCAGGGGGGGTGTTTAGGGTGGGGAAGCAGGGAGCAGGGTTATTCTTTACGGTGGAGAGACAGGGTGGGGGAGGGGGGTTATTGTTTAGGATGGAGAGGCAGGGAGGGAGGTTATTGTTTAGGGTGGAAAGGGAGGTAGGGGGGTTATTGCTTGGGGTGGAGAGGCAGGGGTTATTGTCTAGGCTGGGGAGGCAGGGAGGGGAGGTATTTAGCATGGAGAGACAGGGAGGGGGGTGTTTAGGGTGGAGAGGCGGGGGGTGTTTAGGGTGGAGAGGCAAGGAGGGAGAGGCGTTTAGGGTGGAGATGCGGGGGGGTGTTTAGGGAGGAGAGGTAGGGGGTGTTTAGGGTGGAGAGGCAGGGAGGTAGGGTGTTTAGAATGGAGAGACAGGGAGGGGGCTATTGTTTACAGTGGAGAAGGAGGGAGGGGGGTTATTGTTTAGGGTTGAGAGGCAAGGAGGGGTGTTATTGTTTAGGGTGGAGAGGCAGGGAGGGGGTTATTGTTTAGGGTGGAAAGGCAGGAAGGGGGTTATTGCTTGGGGTGGAGAGGTGGGGGTTATTGTTTAGGGTGAAGAGGCAGGGAGGGGGTGTTTAGGGTGGAGATACAGGGAGGGGGCTATTGTTTAGGGTGGAGAGGCAGGGAGGGGAGTTATTGTTTAGGGTGGAGAGTCGGGGAGGAGGAGGGAGTTATTGTTTAGGGTGGAGAGGCAGGGAGGGGGGTTATTGTTTAGGGTGGAAAGGCAGGGAGGGGGTTATTGCTTGGGGTGGAGAGGTGGGGGTTATTGTTTAGGGTGGAGAGGCAGGGAGGGAGGGAGTTTAGGGTGGAGAGGCATTGGGGGGTATTGTTTAGGGTGGAGAAGCGGGAGGGGGGTTATTGTTTAGGGTGGAAAGGCAGGGAGGGGAGTTATTGCTTAGGGTCGAGAGGTGGGGGTTATTGTTTTTTATATGTTTAGGGTGGAGAGGCAGGGAGGGGGATGTTTAGGGTGGAGAGAGAGGGAGGGGGCAATTGTTTAGGGTGGAGAGGCGGGGAGGCGGAGGGGGGTTATTGTTTAGGGTGGAAAGGCAGGGAGGTTGTTATTGCTTGGGGTGGAGAGGTGGGGGTTATGGTTTAGGGTTAAGAGGCAGGGAGGGGGGTGTTTAGGGTGGAGAGACAGGGAGGGGGCTATTGTTTAGGGTGGAGAGGCAGGGAGGGTGTTATTGTTTAGGTTGGAGAGGCGGGGAGGAGGAGGGGGTTATTGTTTAGGGTGGAGAGGCAGGGGGGTTATTGTTTAGGGTGGAACGGGAGGGAGGGGGATTATTGCTTGGGGTAGAGAGGTGGGGGTTATTGTTTAGGGTGGAAAGGCAGGGAGGGAGGGTGTTTAGGGTGGAGAGGCGGGGGGTGTTTAGGGTAGAGAGGCAGGGAGGGAGGGTGTTTAGGGAGGAGAGGCAGGGAGGGGGGTGTTTAGGGTGGAGAGGCAGGAAGGGGGGTGTTTAGAGGGGAGAAGCGGGGGGGTGTTTAGGGTGGAGAGGCAGGGAGGGGAGCTATTGTTTAGGGTGGAGAAGCAGGGAGCGGGGTTATTCTTTACGGTGGAGAGACAGGGAGGAGGAGGGGGTTATTGTTTAGGATGGAGAGGCAGGGAGGGAGGTTATTGTTTAGGGTGGAAAGGGAGGGAGGGGGGTTATTGCTTGGGGTGGAGAGGCCGGGGTTATTGTCTAGGCTGGGGAGGCAGGGAGGGGAGGTGTTTAGCATGGAGAGACAGGGAGGGGGGTGTTTAGGGTGGAGAGGCAGGGAGGGGTGTTTAGTGTGGAGAAGCAGGGAGTGGGGGTGTTTAGGGTGGTGATGCAGGGGGGATGTTTAGGGTGGAGAGGCAGGGGGGGTGTTTAGGGTGGAGAGGCAGAGAGGGAGGGTGTTTAGGGTGGAGAGACAGGGAGGGGGCTATTGTTTACGGTGGAGAAGTAGGGAGGGGGGTTATTGTTTAGGGTTGAGAGGCAGGGAGGGGTGTTATTGTTTAGGGTGGAGAGGCGGTGAGGAGGAGGGGTTATTGTTTAGGGTGGAGAGTCAGGGAGGGGGTTATTGTTTAGGGTGGAAAGGTGGAGAGGTGGGGGTTATTGTTTAGGGTGAAGAGGCAGGGAGGGGGTGTTTAGGGTGGATATACAATGATGGGGCTATTGTTTAGGGTGGAGAGGCAGGGAGGGGAGTTGTTAATGTTTATGGTGGAGAAGCGGGGAGGAGGAGGGAGTTATTGTTTAGGGTGGAGAGGCAGGGAGGGGGGTTATTGTTTAGGGTGGAAAGGCAGGGAGAGGGTTATTGCTTGGGGTGAAGAGGTGGGGGTTATTGTTTAGGGTGGAGAGGCAGGGAGGGAGGGTGTTTAGGGTGGAGAGGCAAGGAGGGGTGTGTTTAAGGTGGAGAGGTGGGGGGGTCTTTAGGGTGGAGATAAAGGGAGGGGGTGTTTAAAGTGGAGATGCAGGGGGGTGTTTAGGGTGGAGAAGCAGTGAGGGAGGGTGTTTAGGGTGGAGAGGAAGAGAGGGGCATGTTTAAGGTGGAGAGGCAGGAAGGTGGGGTGTTTAGGGAGGAGAGGCAGGGGGTGTTTAGGGTGGAGATGCAAGGAGGGGGGTGTTTAGCGTGGAGAGGCAGGGAGGGGCGTGTTTAGAGTGGAGATGCAGGGAGGGCGTGTTAAGGGTGGAGATGTAGGGGGTGTTTAGAGTGGAGAAGCAGGGAGGGGGATTTTAGGGTGGAGAGGCAGGGAGGGGGGGTGTTTAGGGTGGAGATGAAGGGTGGGGGGTGTTTAGGGTGGAGAGGCAGGGAGAGGGTGTTTAGGGTGAAAATGTAAGGAGGGGGTGTTTAGGGTGGAGAGGCAGGAAGGGGGGTGTTTAGGGTGGAGAGGCGGGGGGGTGTTTAGGGTGGAGATGCAGGGAGGGGGGTGTTTTGGGTGGAGAAGCAGGGGGGGTGTTAAGGGTGGAGATGCAGGGAGGGAGGTGTTTTGAGTGGAGAGGCAGGTAGGGGAGGTGTTTAGCGTGAAGAGACAGGGAGGTGGGGTGTTTAGGGTGGAGAAGCAGGGAGGTGGGTTTTTAGGGTGGAGATGCAGGGAGGGGGGTGTTTAGGGTGGAGATGCAGGGGGGGTGTTCAGGGTGGAGATGCAGGGAGGGGGGTGTTTAGGGTGGAGATGCAGGGAGGGGGGTGTTTAGGGTGGAGATGCAGGGAGGGGGGTGTTTAGGGTGGAGATGCAGGGGGGGGTGTTCAGGGTGGAGAGGCGGGGGGGTGTTTAGGGTGGAGAGGCAGGGAGGGGGTGTTTAGGGTGGAGAGTCAGGCAGGGGGGTGTTTAGGGTGGAGAGGCAGGGGGTGTTTAGGGTGGAGAGGCAGGAAGTGGGGTTATTGTTCAGGGTGGAGAGGCAGGGAAGGGAGGGTTATTGTTTAGGGTGGAAAGGCAGAGAGGGGGTTATTGTTTAGGTTGGAGAGCCAGGGGGGTGTTTAGGGTGGAAAGGGAGGGAGGGGGGTTATTGCTTGGGGTGGAGAGGTGGGGGGTTATTGTCTAGGCTCGAGAGGCAGGGAAGGGAGGTGTTTAGCATGGAGAGACAGGGAGGGGGGCTGTTTAGGGTGGAGAAGAAGGGAGGGGTGTGTTTAGGGTGGAGATGCAGGGAGGGGGGTGTTTAGGGTGGAGATGCAGGGGGGTGTTCAGGGTGGAGAGGCGGGGGGGTTTAGGGTGGAGAGGCAGGGAGGGGGGTGTTTAGGGTGGAGAGGCAGGAAGGGGGGTGTTTAGGGTGGAGAGGCAGGGGTGTTTAGGGTGGAGAGGCAAGAAGGGTAGTTATTGTTCAGGGTGGAGAGGCATGGAGGGGAGGGTTATTGTTTATGGTGGAAAGGCAGAGAGGGGGGTTATTGTTTAGGTTGGAGAGGCAGGGGGGTGTTTAGGGTGGAAAGGGAAGGAGGGGGTTATTGCTTGGGGTGGAGAGGTGGGGGGTTATTGTCTAGGCTGGAGAGGCAGGGAGGGGAGGTGTTTAGCATGGAGAGACAGGGAGGGGGGCTGTTTAGGGTGGAGAAGCAGGGAGGGGGGTGTTTAGGGTGGAGATGCAGGGAGGGGGGTGTTTAGGGTGGAGATGCAGGGGGGTATTCAGGGTGGAGAGGTGGGGGGATGTTTAGGGTGGAGAGGCGGGGGGGTGTTTAGGGTGGGGAGGAAGGGAGGGGGGTGTTTAGGGTGGAGAGGCAGGAAGGGGGGTGTTTAGGGTGGAGAGGCAGGGGGGTGTTTAGGGTGGAGAGGCAGGAAGGGTAGTTATTGTTCAGGGTGGAGAGGCAGGGAGGGGAGGGTTATTGTTTAGGGTGGAAAGGCAGAGAGGGGGGATATTGTTTAGGTTGGAGCGGCAGGGGGGTGTTTAGTAGGGATGAGCCGAACACCCCCCTGTTCGGTTCGCACCAGAACATGCGAACAGGAAAAAAGTTCGTTCGAACATGCGAACACCGTTAAAGTCTATGGGACACGAACATGAATAATCAAAAGTGCTAATTTTAAAGGCTTATATGCAAGTTATTGTCATAAAAAGTGTTTGGGGACCTGGGTCCTGCCCCAGGGGACATTGATCAATGCAAAAAAAAGTTTTAAAAACGGCCGTTTTTTCAGGAGCAGTGATTTTAATAATGCTTAAAGTCAAACAATAAAAGTGTAATATTCCTTTAAATTTCGTACCTGGGGGGTGTCTATAGTATGCCTGTAAAGGGGCGCATGTTTCCTGTGTTTAGAACAGTCTGACAGCAAAATGACATTTTGAAGGAAAAAACTCATTTAAAACTACCCGCGGCTATTGCATTGCCGACAATACACATAGAAGTTCATTGATAAAAACGGCATGGGAATTCCCCAAAGGGGAACCCCGAACCAAAATTAAAAAAAAAAAATGACGTGGGAGTCCTCCTAAATTCCATACCAGGCCCTTCAGGTCTGGTATGGATATTAAGGGGAACCCCGGCCAAAATTTAAAAAAAAAAATGACGTGGGGTTCCCCCTAAATTCCATACCAGACCCTTCAGGTCTGGTATGGATTTTAAGGGGAACCCCGCGCCAAAAAAAAAAAAAAAAAAAACGGCGTGGGGTCCCCCCAAAAATCCATACCAGACCCTTATCCGAGCACGCAACCTGGCAGGCCGCAGGAAAAGAGGGGGGGACGAGAGTGCGGCCCCCCCTCCCTCCTGAACCGTACCAGGCCACATGCCCTCAACATTGGGAGGGTGCTTTGGGGTAGCCCCCCAAAACACCTTGTCCCCATGTTGATGAGGACAAGGGCCTCATCCCCACAACCCTGGCCGGTGGTTGTGGGGGTCTGCGGGCGGGGGGCTTATCGGAATCTGGAAGCCCCCTTTAACAAGGTGACCCCCAGATCCCGGCCCCCCCCCTGTGTGAAATGGTAAGGGTACCATTTCACGAAAAAAGTGTCAAAAATGTTAAAAATGACAAGAGACAGTTTTTGACAATTCCTTTATTTAAATGCTTCTTCTTTCTTCTATCTTCCTTCATCTTCTGGTTCTTCTGGCTCTTCTGGTTCTTCTGGTTCTTCCTCCGGCGTTCTCGTCCAGCATCTCCTCCGCGGCGTCTTCTGTCTTCTTCTCCTCGGGCCGCTCCGCACCCATGGCATGGGGGGGAGGCTCCCGCTCTTCTCTTCTTCTCTTCTTCTTTTCTTCTTTTCTTCTCTTCTTCTCTTCTTCTCTTCTTCTCTTCTTCATTTTCTTCTCCGGGCCGCTCCGCAATCCATGCTGGCATGGAGGGAGGCTCCCGCTGTGTGACGGCGCTCCTCGTCTGACAGTTCTTAAATAACGGGGGGGGGGCGGGGCCACCCGGTGACCCCGCCCCCCTCTGACGCACGGTGACTTGACGGGACTTCCCTGTGGCATTCCCCGTGACGTCACAGGGAAGTCCCGTCAAGTCACCGTGCGTCAGAGGGGGGCGGGGTCACCGGGTGGCCCCGCCCCCCCCGTTATTTAAGAACTGTCAGACGAGGAGCGCCGTCACACAGCGGGAGCCTCCCTCCATGCCAGCATGGATTGCGGAGCGGCCCGGAGAAGAAAATGAAGAAGAGAAGAAGAGAAGAAAAGAAGAAGAGAAGAAGAGAAGAGCGGGAGCCTCCCCCCCATGCCATGGGTGCGGAGCGGCCCGAGGAGAAGAAGATAGAAGACGCCGCGGAGGAGATGCTGGACGAGAACGCCGGAGGAAGAACCAGAAGAGCCAGAAGAGCCAGAAGAACCAGAAGATGAAGGAAGATAGAAGAAGCATTTAAATAAAGGAATTGTCAAAAACTGTCTCTTGTCATTTTTAACATTTTTGACACTTTTTTCGTGAAATGGTAGGGGTACTTATGTACCCCCTTACCATTTCACACAGGGGGGGGGGCCGGGATCTGGGGGTCACCTTGTTAAAGGGGGCTTCCAGATTCCGATAAGCCCCCCGCCCGCAGACCCCCACAACCACCGGCCAGGGTTGTGGGGATGAGGCCCTTGTCCTCATCAACATGGGGACAAGGTGTTTTGGGGGGCTACCCCAAAGCACCCTCCCAATGTTGAGGGCATGTGGCCTGGTACGGTTCAGGAGGGAGGGGGGGCCGCACTCTCGTCCCCCCCTCTTTTCCTGCGGCCTGCCAGGTTGCGTGCTCGGATAAGGGTCTGGTATGGATTTTTGGGGGGACCCCACGCCGTTTTTTTTTTTTTTTTGGCGCGGGGTTCCCCTTAAAATCCATACCAGACCTGAAGGGTCTGGTATGGAATTTAGGGGGAACCCCACGTCATTTTTTTTTTTAAATTTTGTCCGGGGTTCCCCTTAATATCCATACCAGACCTGAAGGGCCTGGTATGGAATTTAGGGGGACCCCCACGTCATTTTTTTTTTTTAATTTTGGTTCGGGGTTCCCCTTTGGGGAATTCCCATGCCGTTTTTATCAATGAACTTCTATGTGTATTGTCGGCAATGCAATAGCCGCGGGTAGTTTTAAATGAGTTTTTTCCTTCAAAATGTCATTTTGCTGTCAGACTGTTCTAAACACAGGAAACATGCGCCCCTTTACAGGCACACTATAGACACTCCCCAGGTACGAAATTTAAAGGGATATTACACTTTTATTGATTGACTTTAAGCATTATTAAAATCACTGCTCCTGAAAAAACGGCCATTTTTAAAACTTTTTTTTGCATTGATCAATGTCCCCTGGGGCAGGACCCAGGTCCCCAAACACTTTTTATGACAATAACTTGCATATTAGCCTTTAAAATTAGCACTTTTGATTTCTCCCATAGACTTTTAAAGGGTGTTCCGCGGCATTCGAATTTGCCGCGAACACCCCAAATTGTTCGCTGTTCGGTGAACTTGCGAACAGCCAATGTTCGAGTCGAACATGAGTTCGACTCGAACTCGAAGCTCATCCCTAGTGTTTAGGGTGGAAAGGGAGGGAGGGGGGTTATTGCTTGGGGTGGAGAGGTGGGGGGTTATTGTCTAGGCTGGAGAGGCAGGGAGGGGAGGTGTTTAGCATGGAGAGACAGGGAGGGGGCTGTTTAGGGTGGAGAAGCAGGGAGGGGGGTGTTTAGGGTGGAGATGCATGGAGGGGGGTGTTTAGGGTGGAGAAGCAGGGGGGGTGTTCAGGATGGAGAGGCGGGGGGGTGTTTAGGGTGGGGAGGCAGGGAGGGGGGTGTTTAGGGTGGAGAGGCAGGAAGGGGGGTGTTTAGGGTGGAGAGGCAGGGGGGTGTTTAGGGTGGAGAGGCAGGAAGGGCAGTTATTGTTCAGGGTGGAGAGGCAGGGAGGGGAGGGTTATTGTTTAGGGTAGAAAGGCAGAGAGGGGGGTTATTGTTTAGGTTGGAGAGGCAGGGGGTGTTTAGGGTGGAAAGGGAGGGAGGGGGGTTATTGCTTGGGGTGGAGAGGTGGGGGGTTATTGTCTAGGCTGGAGAGGCAGGGAGGGGAGGTGTTTAGCATGGAGAGACAGGGAGGGGGGCTGTTTAGGGTGGAGAAGCATGGAGGGGGGTGTTTAGGGTGGAGATGCAGGGAGGGGTGTGTTTAGGGTGGAGATGCAGGGGGGGGTGTTCAGGGTGGAGAGGCGGGGGTGTTTAGGTTGGAGAGGCAGGAAGGGGGGTGTTTAGGGTGGAGAGGCAGGAAGGGTAGTTATTGTTCAGGGTGGAGAGGCAGGGAAGGGAGGGTTATTGTTTAGGGTGGAAAGGCAGAGAGGGGGGTTATTGTTTAGGGTGAAGAGGCAAGGAGGGGGTTTATTGCTTAGGGGGAGAGGTGGGGGGTATTATTTAGGGTGGAGAAGCAGGGAGGGGGCTTATTGTTTAGGGTAGAGAGGCAGGGAAGGGGTTATTGTTCAGGGTGGAGAGGCAGGGAGGAGGGTTATTGTTTAGGGTGGAGAGGCAGGGAGGGGGTGTTTAGGGTGGAGAGGCATTGGCGGGTTATTGTTTAGGGTGGATAAGCAGGGAGGGGGGTTATTGTTTAGGGTGGAAAGGCAGGGAGGGGGGTGTTTAGGGTGGAGAGGCATTGGGGGGCTATTGTTTAGGGTGGAGAAGTGGGAGGGGGGTTATTGTTTAGGGTGGAGAGGCAGGTTGGGGGGTTATTGTTTAGGGTGGAAAGGCAGGGAGGGGGTTATTGCTTAGGGTGGAGATGTGGGGGGTTATTGTTTAGGGTGGAGAGGCAGGGAGGGGGATGTTTAGGGTGGAGAGACAGGGAGGGGGCTATTGTTTAGGGTGGAGAAGTAGGGAGGGGGTTATTGTTTAGGGTGGAAAGGCAGGGAGGGGGGTTATTGTTTAGGGTGGAAAGGCAGGGAGGGGGGTTATTGCTTAGGGTGGAGATGTGGGGGGTTATTGTTTAGGGTGGAGAGGCAGGGAGGGGGATGTTTAGGGTGGAGATACAGGGAGGGGCTATTGTTTAGGGTGGAGAAGCAGGGAGGGGGGTTATTGTTTAGGGTGGAGAGGTAGGGAGGGGTGTTATTGTTTAGGGTGGAGAGGCGGGGAGGAGGAGGGAGTTATTGTTTACGGTGGAGAGGTAGGGAGGGGGGTTATTGTTTAAGGTGGAAAGGCAGGGAGCGGGTTATTGCTTGGGGTGAAGAGGCAGGGAGGGGGGTATTTAGGGTGGACAGGTAGGGAGGGGGCTATTGTTTAGGGTGGAGAGGCAGGGAGGGGAGTTATTGTTTAGGGTGGAGAGGTGGGGAGGAAGGGGGTTTTTGTTTAGGGTGGAGAGGCAGGGGGGGGTTATTGTTTAGGGTGGAAAGGCAGGGAGGGGGTTATTGCTTGGGGTGGAGTGGTGGGGGTTATTGTTTAGGGTGGAGAGGCAGGGAGGGAGGGTGTTTAGGGTGGAGAGGCAGGAAGGGGGGAGTTTAAGGTGGAGATGCAGAGGGGGTGTTTAGGGTGGAGAAGCAGGGAGGGAGGGTGTTTAGGTTGGACAGGCAGGGAGGGGGTGTTTAGGGTGGAGATGCAGGGAGGGGGTGTTTTGGGTGGAGATGCAGGGATGGGGGGTGTTTAGGGTGGATAGGCAGGGAGGGGGGTGTTTAGAGTGTAAATGCAGGGAGGGAGTGTTAAGGGAGGAGATGTAGGTGGGGTGTTTAGAGTGGAGGTGCAGGGAGGGGGGTGTTTTGGGTGGAGAGGCAGGGACGGGGGATGTTTATGGTGGAGAGGCAGGGTGGGGGGTGTTTAGGGTGGAGATGCAGGGTGGGGGGTGTTTAGGGTGGAGAGGCAGGGAGAGGGTGTTTAGGGTGGAGATGCAGGGAGGGGGGTGTTTAGGGTGGAGAGGCAGGGAGGGGGGTGTTTAGGGTGGAGAGGCACGAAGGGGGGTGTTTAGGGTGGAGAGGCGGGGGGTGTTTAGGGTGGAGATGCAGGGAGGGGGGTGTTTAGGGTGGAGAGGCAGGGGGGGTGTTTAGGGTGGAGAGGCAGGGAGGCGGGTGTTTAGGGTGGAGAGGCGGGGGGGATTTAGGGTGGAGATGCAGGGAGGGGGGTGTTTTGGGTGGAGAGGCAGGGAGGGGGTGTTTAAGGTGGAGAGGCAGGAAGGGCGATGTTTAGGGTGGAGAGGCAGGGGGTGTTTAGGGTGGAGAGGCAGGAAGGGGGGTTATTGTTCAGGGTGGAGAGGCAGGAAGGGGAGGGTTATTGTTTAGGGTGGAAAAGCAGAGAGGGGAGTTATTGTTTAGGGTGGAGAGGCAGGGGGTGTTTAGGGTGGAGAGGCAGGGAGGGGATTATTGTTTAGGGTGGAGAGGCAAGGAGGGGGTTTATTGCTTAGGGGGAGAGGTGGGGGGTATTGTTTAGGGTGGAGGAGCAGGGAGGGGGCTTATTGTTTAGGGTAGAGAGGCAGGGAGGAGGAGGGGGTTATTGTTTCAGGTGGGGAGGCAGGGAGGGGGTTATTGTTTAGGGTGGAAAGGCACGGAGGGGGTTATTGCTTGGGGTGGAGAGGTGGGGGTTATTGTTTAGGGTGGAGAGGCAGGGAGGGAGGGTGTTTAGGATGGAGAGGTAGGGAGGGGGGTGTTTAAGGTGGAGAGGCGAGGGGGTGTTTAGGGTGAAGAGGCAGGGAGGGAGGGTGTTTAGGGTGGACAGGTAGGGAGGGGAGTGTTTAGGGTGGAGAGGCAGGAAGGGGGGTGTTTAGGGAGGAGAGGCAGGGGGTGTTTAGGATGGAGATGCAGGGAGGGGGGTGTTTTGGGTGGAGATGCCGGGATGGTGGGTGTTTAGGGTGGAGAGGCAGGGGGGGTGTTTAGAGTGGAAATGCAGGGAGGGGGTGTTAAGGGTGGAGATGTAGGGGGGTGTTTAGAGTGGAAATGCAGGGAGGGGGTGTTAAGGGTGGACATGTAGGGGGGTGTTTAGAGTGGAGGTGCAGGGAGGGGGGTTTAGGGTGGAGATGCAGGGGGGGTGTTTAGGGTGGAGAGGCAGGGAGGAGGGTGTTTAGGGTGGAGAGGCAGGAAGGGGGGTTTTTAGGGTGGAGAGGCGGGGGGTGTTTAGGGTGGAGATGCAGGGAGGGGGTGTTTTGGGTGGAGAAGCAGGGGGGGTGTTTAGGGTGGAGATGCAGGGAGGGGGATGTTTTGGGTGGATATGCAGGGATGGGGGTGTTTAGGGTGGTGAGGCAGAGAGGGGGTGTTTAGGGTGGAGAGGCAGGGAGGGGGGGTTTTGTTTAGGGTGGACAAGCAGGGAGGGGAGTTATTGTTTAGGGTGGAGAGGCAGGGAGGGGGATTATTGTTTAGGGTGGAAAGGCAGGGAGGGGGTTATTGCCTGGGGTGGAGAGGTGGGGGTTATTGTTTAGGGTGGAGAGGCAGGGAGGGAGAGTGTTTAGGGTGGAGAGGCAGGGAGGGGGGTGTTTAAGGTGGAGAGGCGAAGGGGTGTTTAGGGTGGAGATGCAGGGAGGGGGTGTTTAGGGTGGAGATGCAGGGTGGGGGGTGTTTACGGTGGAGAGGCAGGGAGAGGGTGTTTAGGGTGGAGATGCAGGGAGGGGGTGTTAAGGGTGGAGATGTAGGTGGGGTGTTTAGAGTGGAGGTGCAGGGAGGGGGGTGTTTAGGGTGGAGACGCAGGGAGGGGGGATGTTTAGGGTGGAGAGGCAGGGTGGGGGGTGTTTAGTGTGGAGAGGCAGAGAGAGGGTGTTTAGCGTGGAGATGCAGGGAGGGGGGTGTTTAGGGTGGAGAGGCAGGGAGGGGGTTGTTTAGGGTGGAGAGGCAGGAAGGGGGGTGTTTAGGGTGGAGAGGCGGCGGGGTGTTTAGGGTGGAGATGCAGGGAGGGGGGTGTTTATGGTGGAGAGGCGGGGGGTGTTTAGGGTGGAGAGGCAGGGAGGGGGTTATTGTTTAGCGTGGAGAGGCAAGGAGGGGGTTTATTGCTAAGGGGAAGAAGTGGGGGTATTGTTTAGGGTGGAGAATCAGGGAGGGGGCTTATTGTTTAGGGTAGAGAGGCAGGGAGGAGGAGGGGGTTATTGTTTAGGGTGGAGAGGCAGGGAGGGGGGTTATTGTTTAGGGTGGAAAGGCAGGGAGGGGGTTATTGCTTGGGGTGGAGAGGTGGGGGTTATTGTTTAGGGTGGAGAGGCAGGGAGGGAGGGTGTTTAGGGTGGAGAGGCAGGGAGGGGGGTGTTTAAGGTGGAGAGGCGAAGGGGTGTTTAGGGTGGAGATGCAAGAAGGGGGGTGTTTAGAGTGGAGATGCAGGGGGGGTGTTTAGGGTGGAGAGGCAGGGAGGAAGGGTGTTTCGGGTGGACAGGCAGAGAGGGGGGTGTTTAGGGTGGAGATTCAGGGAGGGGGGTGTTTTGGGTGGAGAGGCAGGAAGGGGCGTGTTTTGGGTGGAGAGGCAGGAAGGGGCGTGTTTAGGGTGGAGAGGCAGGGGGGGTGTTTAGGGTGGAGAGGCAGGAAGGGGAGTTATTGTTTAGGGTGGAGAGGCAGGGGGGTGTTTAGGGTGGAGGGGGTTATTGTTTAGGGTGGAGAGCCAAGGAGGGGGTTATTGCTTAGGGGACGAGGTGGGGGTATTGTTTAGGGTGGAGAAGCAGGGAGGGGGCTTATTGTTCAGGGTAGAGAGGCAGGGAGGAGGAGGGGGTTATTGTTTAGGGTGGAGAGGCAGGGAGGGGGGTTATTGTTTAGGGTGGAAAGGCAGGGAGGGGGTTATTGCTTAGGGTGGAGAGGTGGGGGTTATTGTTTAGGGTGGAGAGGTAGGGAGGGAGGGTGTTTAGGGTGGAGAGGCAGGAAGGGGGGTGTTTAGGATGGAGAGGCGGGGGTGTTTAGGGTGGAGATGCAGGGAGGGGGGTGTTTATGGTGGAGAGGCGGGGGGTGTTTAGGGTGGAGAGGCAGGGAGGGGGTTATTGTTTAGGGTGGAGAGGCAAGGAGGGGGTTTATTGCTTAGGGGAAGAAGTGGGGGTATTGTTTAGGGTGGAGAAGCAGGGAAGGGGCTTATTGTTTAGGGTAGAGAAGCAGGGAGGAGGAGGGGGTTATTGTTTAAGGTGGAAAGGCAGGGAGGGGGTTATTGCTTGGGGTGGAGAGGTGGGGGTTATTGTTTAGGGTGGAGAGGCAGGGAGGGAGGGTGTTTACGGTGGAGAGGCAGGGAGGGGGGTGTTTAAGGTGGAGAGGCGAGGGGGTGTTTAGGGTGAAGAGGCAGGGAGGGAGGGTGTTTAGGGTGGACAGGCAAGGAAGGGGGTATTTAGGGTGGAGAGGCAGGAAGGGGGGTGTTTAGGGAGGAGAGGCAGGGCAGTGTTTAGGGTGGAGATGCAGGGAGGGGGGTGTTTTGGGTGGAGATGCAGGGATGGGGGGTGTTTAGGGTGGAGAGGCAGGGAGGGGGGGTGTTTAGAGTGGAAATGCAGGGAGGAGGTGTTAAAAGTGGAGATGTAGGGGGTGTTTAGAGTGGATGTGCAGGGAGGGGGTGTTTAGGGTGGAGAGGCAGGGAGGGGGGGTGTTTAGGGTGGAGAGGCAGGGAGGGGGGGTGTCTAGGGTGGAGATGCAGGGTGGGGGGTGTTTAGGGTGGAGAGGCAGGGAGAGAGTGTTTAGGGTGGAGATGCAGGGAGGGGGGTGTTTAGGGTGGAGAGGCAGGGAGGGTGGTGTTTAGGGTGGAGAGGCAGGAAGGGGGGTGTTTAGGGTAAAGAGGCGGGGGGGTTTTAGGGTGGAGATGCAGGGAGGGGGGTGTTTTGGGTGGAGAGGCAGGGAGGGGGTGTTTAAGGTGGAGAGGCAGGAAGGGCGGTGTTTAGGGTGGAGAGGCAGGGGGTGTTTAGGGTGGAGAGGCAGGAAAGGGGGTTATTGTTCAGGGTGGAGAGGCAGGAAGGGGAGGGTTATTGTTTAGGGTGGAAAAGCAGAGAGGGGAGTTATTGTTTAGGGTGGAGAGGCAGGGGGTGTTTAGGGTGGAGAGGCAGGGAGGGGATAATTGTTTAGGGTGGAGAGGCAAGGAGGGGGTTTATTGCTTAGGGGGTGAGGTGGGGGGTATTGTTTAGGGTGGAGGAGCAGGGAGGGGGCTTATTGTTTAGGGTAGAGAGGCAGGGAGGAGGAGGGGGTTATTGTTTCAGGTGGGGAGGCAGGGAGGGGGTTATTGTTTAGGGTGGAAAGGCACGGAGGGGGTTATTGCTTGGAGTGGAAAGGTGGGGGTTACTGTTTAGGGTGGAGAGGCAGGGAGGGAGGGTGTTTAGGATGGAGAGGTAGGAAGGGGGGTGTTTAAGGTGGAGAGGCGAGGGAGTGTTTAGGATGAAGAGGCAGGGAGGGAGGGTGTTTAGGGTGGACAGGCAGGGAGGGGAGTGTTTAGGGTGGAGAGGCAGGAAGGGGGGTGTTTAGGGAGGAGAGGCAGGGGGTGTTTAGGGTGGAGATGCAGGGAGGGGGGTGTTTTGGGTGGAGATGCCGGGATGGGGGGTGTTTAGGGTGGAGAGGCAGGGGGGGGTGTTTAGAGTGGAAATGCAGGGAGGGGGTGTTAAGGGTGGAGATGTAGGGGGGTGTTTAGAGTGGAGGTGCAGGGAGGGGGGGTTTAGGGTGGAGAGTCGGGGGGGTGTTTAGGGTGGAGAGGCAGGGAGAGGGTGTTTAGGGTGGAGATGCAGGGGGGGTGTTTAGGGTGGAGAGGCAGGGAGGAGGGTGTTTAGGGTGGAGAGGCAGGAAGGGGGGTGTGTAGGGTGGAGAGGCGGGGGGGTGTTTAGGGTGGAGATGCAGGGAGGGGGTGTTTTGGGTGGAGAAGCGGGGGGGTGTTTAGGGTGGAGATGCAGGGAGGGGGTGTTTTGGGTGGATATGCAGGGATGGGGGTTTTTAGGGTGGTGAGGCAGAGAGGGGGTGTTTAGGGTGGAGAGGCAGGGAGGGGGGCTTTTGTTTAGGGTGGAGAAGCAGGGAGGGGAGTTATTGTTTAGGGTGGAGAGGCAGGGAGGGGGGTTATTGTTTAGGGTGGAAAGGCAGGGAGGGGGTTATTGCCTGGGGTGGAGAGGTGGGGGTTATTGTTTAGGGTGGAGAGGCAGGGAGGGAGGGTGTTTAGGGTGGAGAGGCAGGGAGGGGGGTGTTTAAGGTGGAGAGGCGAAGGGGTGTTTAGGGTGGAGATGCAGGGAGGGGGGTGTTTAGGGTGGAGATGCAGGGTGGGGGGTGTTTACGGTGGAGAGGCAGGGAGAGGGTGTTTAGGGTGGAGATGCAGGGAGGGGGGTGTTTAGGGTGGAGAGGCAGGGAGGTGGGTGTTTAGGGTGGAGAGGCAGGAAGGGGGGGTGTTAGGGTGGAGAGGCGGGGGGTGTTTAGAGTGGAGGTGCAGGGAGGGGGGTGTTTAGGGTGGAGACGCAGGGAGGGGGGATGTTTAGGGTGGAGAGGCAGGGTGGGGGGTATTTAGGGTGGAGAGGCAGGGAGAGGGTGTTTAGGGTGGAGATGCAGGGAGGGGGGTGTTTAGGGTGGAGAGGCAGGGAGGGGGGTGTTTAGGGTGGAGAGGCAGGAAGGGGGGTGTTTAGGGTGGAGAGGCAGGAAGGGGGGTGTTTAGGGTGGAGAGGTGGGGGGGTGTTTAGGGTGGAGATGCAGGGAGGGGGGTGTTTATGGTGGAGAGGCGGGGGGTGTTTAGGGTGGAGAGGCAGGGAGGGGGTTATTGTTTAGCATGGAGAGGCAAGGAGGGGGTTTATTGCTAAGGGGAAGAAGTCTGGGTATTGTTTAGGGTGGAGAATCAGGGAGGGGGCTTATTGTTTAGGGTAGAGAGGCAGGGAGGAGGAGGGGGTTATTGTTTAGGGTGGAGAGGCAGGGAGGGGGGTTATTGTTTAGGGTGGAAAGGCAGGGAGGGGGTTATTGCTTGGGGTGGAGAGGTGGGGGTTATTGTTTAGGGTGGAGAGGCAGGGAGGGAGGGTGTTTACGGTGGAGAGGCAGGGAGGGGGGTGTTTAAGGTGGAGAGGTGAGGGGGTGTTTAGGGTGAAGAGGCAGGGAGGGAGGGTGTTTAGGGTGGACAGGCAAGGAAGGGGGTATTTAGGGTGGAGAGGCAGGAAGGGGGGGTGTTTAGGGAGGAGAGGCAGGGGGGTGTTTATGGTGGAGATGCAGGGAGGGGGTGTTTTGGGTGGAGATGCCGGGATGGGGGGTGTTTAGGGTGGAGATGCAGGGAGGGAGGTGTTTTGGGTGGAGAGGCAGAGAGGGGGTGTTTAGGGTGGAGAAGCAGGAAGGGGGGCTTTTGTTTAGGATGGAGAAGCAAGGAGGGGAGTTATTGTTTAGGGTGGAGAGGCAGGGAGGGGGTTATCGTTTAGGATGGAGAGGCAGGGAGGGGGTTATTGTTTAGGATGGGAGGGGGGTTATTGTGTAGGATGGAAAGGGAGGGAGGGGGGTTATTGCTTGGGGTGGAGAGGTGGGGGGGTTATTGTCTATGCTGGACAGGCAGGGAGGGGAGGTGTTTAGCGTGGAGAGACAGGGAGGGGCGTTGTTTAGGGTGGAGAAGCAGGGAGGGGGTGTTTAGCGTGGAGAGACAGGGAGGGGGTTATTGTTTAGGGTGGAGAGGCAGGGAGGGAGGGTGTTTAGGGTGGAGAGGCAGGGAGGGGGGTGTTTAAGGTGGAGAGGTGAAGGGGTGTTTAGGGTGGAGATGCAGGGAGGGGGGTGTTTAGAGTGGAGATGCAGGGTGGGTGTTTAGGGTGGAGAGGCAGGGAGGGAGGGTGTTTAGGGTGGACAGGCAGGGAGGGGGGTGTTTAGGGTGGAGATTCAGGGAGGGGGGTGTTTTGGGTGGAGATGCAGGGAGGGGGGTGTTTTGGGTGGAGATGCAGGGATGGGGGGTGTTTAGTGTGGAGAGGCAGGGAGGGGTGGTGTTTAGAGTGTAAATGCAGGGAGGGGGTGTTAAGGGTGGAGATGTAGGTGGGGTGTTTAAGGTGGATATGCAGGGAGGGGGGATGTTTAGGGTGGAGAGGCAGGGTAGGGGGTGTTTAGGGTGGAGAGGCAGGGAGGGGGGTGTTTACGGTGGAGAGGCAGGAATGGGGGTGTTTAGGGTGGAGAGGCGGGGGGTGTTTAGGGTGGAGATGCAGGGAGGGGGTGTTTATGGTGGAGAGGCGGGGGGGTGTTTAGGGTGGAGAAGCAGGGAGGGGGGTGTTTAGGGTGGAGAGGCAGGAAGGGGCGTGTTTAGGGTGGAGAGGCAGAGAGGGGGTGTTTAGGGTGGAGAGGCAGGAAGGGGGGTTATTGTTCAGGGTGGAGAGGCAGGGAGGGGAGGGTTATTGTTTAGGGTGGAAAGGCAGAGAGGGGAGTTATTGTTTAGGGTGGAGAGGCAGGGGGTGTTTAGGGTGGAGGGGCAGGGAGGGGGTTATTGTTTAGGGTGGAGAGGCAGGGAGGGGGTTATTGCTTAGGGGACGAGGTGGGGGTATTGTTTAGGGTGGAGAAGCAGGGAGGGGGCTTATTGTTTAGGGTAGAGAGGCAGGGAGGTGGAGGGGGTTATTGTTTAGGGTGGGGAGGGGGGTTATTGTTTAGGGTGGAGAGGCAGGGAGGGGGGTGTTTAAGGTGGAGAGGCGAGGGGGTGTTTAGGGTGAAGAGGCATGGAGGGATGGTGTTTAGGGTGGACAGGTAAGGAGGGGGGTGTTTAGGGTGGAGAGGCAGGAAGGGGGGGGTGTTTAGGGAGGAGAGGCAGGGGGGTGTTTAGGGTGGAGATGCAGGGAGGGGGGTGTTTTGGGTGTAGATGCAGGGAGGGGTGTGTTTTGGGTGGAGATGCAGGGATGGGGGGTGTTTAGGGTGGAGAGGCAGGGGGGGGGTGTTTAGAGTGGAAATGCAGGGAGGAGGTGTTAAGGGTGGAGATGTAGGGGGTGTTTAGAGTGGAGGTGCATTGAGGGGGGTGTTTAGGGTGGAGAGACAGGGATGGGGGATGTTTAGGGTGGAGAGGCAGGGAGGGGGGGTGTTTAGTGTGGAGATGCAGGGTGGGGGGTGTTTAGGGTGGAGAGGCAGGGAGAGGGTGTTTAGGGTGGAGATGCAGGGAGGGGGGTGTTTAGGGCGGAGAGGCAGGGATGGGGGTGTTTAGGGTGGAGAGGCAGGAAGGGGGGTGTTTAGGGTGGAGAGGCGGGGGGGTGTTTAGGGTGGAGATGCAGGGAGGGAGGTGTTTTGGGTGGAGATGCAGGGATGGGGGTGTTTAGGGTGGAGAGGCAGAGAGGGGGCTTTTGTTTAAGGCGGAGAAGCAAGGAGGGGAGTTATTGTTTAGGGTGGAGAGGCAGGGAGAGGGTTATAGTTTAGGATGGAGAGGCAGGGAGGGGGTTATTGTTTAGGATGGAGAGGCAGGGAGGGGGGGTGTTTAGCGTGGAGAGACAGGAAGGGGGGTGTTTACGGTGGAGAGGAGGGGGGATGTTTAGGGTGGAGAGGCAGGGAGGGGGGTGTTTAGGGTGGTGATGCAGGGAGGGAGGGTGTTTAGGGTGGAGAGGCAGGAAGGGGGGTGTTTAGGGTGGAGAGGCGGGGGGGTGTTTAGGGTGGAGATGCAGGGAGGGAGGTGTTTTGGGTGGAGATGCAGGGATGGGGGTGTTTAGGGTGGAGAGGCAGAGAGGGGGCTTTTGTTTAAGGCGGAGAAGCAAGGAGGGGAGTTATTGTTTAGGGTGGAGAGGCAGGGAGAGGGTTATAGTTTAGGATGGAGAGGCAGGGAGGGGGTTATTGTTTAGGATGGAGAGGCAGGGAGGGGGGGTGTTTAGCGTGGAGAGACAGGAAGGGGGGTGTTTAGGGTGAAGAGGAGGGGGGATGTTTAGGGTGGAGAGGCAGGGAGGGGGGTGTTTAGGGTGGTGATGCAGGGAGGGAGGGTGTTTAGGGTGGAGAGGCAGGAAGGAGGGTGTTTTGGGTGGAGATGCAGGGATGGGGGGGTCTTTAGGGTGGAGAGGCAGGGAGGGAGGGTGTTTAGGGTGGAGAGGCAGGAAGGGGGGGAGTTTAGGGTGGAGAGGCAGGGAGGGGAGGTGTTTAGCGTGGAGAGACAGGAAGGGGGGTGTTTAGGGTGGAGAGGCAGGGAGGGGGGTGTTTAGGGTGGTGATGCAGGGAGGTAGGGTGTTTAGGGTGGAGAGGCAGGGAGGGGGGTGTTTTGTGTGGAGATGCAGGGATGGGGGGGTGTTTAGGGTGGAGTGGCAGGGAGGGAGGGTGTTTAGGGTGGGGAGGCAGGGAGGGAGGGTGTTTAGGGTGGAGAGGCAGGAAGGGGGGGAGTTTAGGGTGGAGAGGCAGGGGGGGTGTTTAGGGTGGAGATGCAGGGAGGGGGGTGTTTTGGGTGGAGATGCAGGGAGGGGGGTGTTTTGGGTGGAGATGCAGGGATAGGGGGTGTTTAGGGTGGAGAGGTGGGGAGGGGGTGTTTAGGGTGGAGAGACATAGAGGGGTTGTTTAGGGTAGAGATGCAGGGAGGGAGGGTGTTTAGGGTGGAGAGGCAGGGAGGGAGGTGTTTTGGGTGGAGATGCAGGGATGGGGGGGTGTTTAGGGTGAGGAGGCAGGGAGGGAGGGTGTTTAGGGTGGAGAGGCAGGAAGGGGGGGAGTTTAGGGTGAAGAGGCAGGGGGGGTGTTTAGGGTGGAGATGCAGGGAGGGGGGTGTTTAGGGTGGAGATGCAGGGAGGGGGGTGTTTTGGGTGGAGATGCAGGGATGGGGGGTGTTTAGGGTGGAGAGGCAGGGGGGGGTGTTTAGAGTGGAAATGCAGGGAGGAGGTGTTAAGGGTGGAGATGTAGGGGGTGTTTAGAGTGGAGGTGCATTGAGGGGGGTGTTTAGGGTGGAGAGACAGGGATGGGGGATGTTTAGGGTGGAGAGGCAGGGAGGGGGGGTGTTTAGTGTGGAGATGCAGGGTGTGGGGTGTTTAGGGTGGAGAGGCAGGGAGAGGGTGTTTAGGGTGGAGATGCAGGGAGGGGGGTGTTTAGGGCGGAGAGGCAGGGATGGGGGTGTTTAGGGTGGAGAGGCAGGAAGGGGGGTGTTTAGGGTGGAGAGGCGGGGGGGTGTTTAGGGTGGAGATGCAGGGAGGGAGGTGTTTTGGGTGGAGATGCAGGGATGGGGGTGTTTAGGGTGGAGAGGCAGAGAGGGGGCTTTTGTTTAAGGCGGAGAAGCAAGGAGGGGAGTTATTGTTTAGGGTGGAGAGGCAGGGAGAGGGTTATAGTTTAGGATGGAGAGGCAGGGAGGGGGTTATTGTTTAGGATGGAGAGGCAGGGAGGGGGGGTGTTTAGCGTGGAGAGACAGGAAGGGGGGTGTTTACGGTGGAGAGGAGGGGGGATGTTTAGGGTGGAGAGGCAGGGAGGGGGGTGTTTAGGGTGGTGATGCAGGGAGGGAGGGTGTTTAGGGTGGAGAGGCAGGAAGGGGGGTGTTTAGGGTGGAGAGGCGGGGGGGTGTTTAGGGTGGAGATGCAGGGAGGGAGGTGTTTTGGGTGGAGATGCAGGGATGGGGGTGTTTAGGGTGGAGAGGCAGAGAGGGGGCTTTTGTTTAAGGCGGAGAAGCAAGGAGGGGAGTTATTGTTTAGGGTGGAGAGGCAGGGAGAGGGTTATAGTTTAGGATGGAGAGGCAGGGAGGGGGTTATTGTTTAGGATGGAGAGGCAGGGAGGGGGGTGTTTAGCATGGAGAGACAGGAAGGGGGGTGTTTAGGGTGGAGAGGAGGGGGGATGTTTAGGGTGGAGAGGCAGGGAGGGGGGTGTTTAGGGTGGTGATGCAGGGAGGGAGGGTGTTTAGGGTGGAGAGGCAGGAAGGAGGGTGTTTTGGGTGGAGATGCAGGGATGGGGGGGGTCTTTAGGGTGGAGAGGCAGGGAGGGAGGGTGTTTAGGGTGGAGAGGCAGGAAGGGGGGGAGTTTAGGGTGGAGAGGCAGGGAGGGGAGGTGTTTAGCGTGGAGAGACAGGAAGGGGGGTGTTTAGGGTGGAGAGGCAGGGAGGGGGGTGTTTAGGGTGGTGATGCAGGGAGGGAGGGTGTTTAGGGTGGAGAGGCAGGGAGGGGGGTGTTTTGTGTGGAGATGCAGGGATGGGGGGGTGTTTAGGGTGGAGGGGCAGGGAGGGAGGGTGTTTAGGGTGGGGAGGCAGGGAGGGAGGGTGTTTAGGGTGGAGAGGCAGGAAGGGGGGGAGTTTAGGGTGGAGAGGCAGGGGGGGTGTTTAGGGTGGAGATGCAGGGAGGGGGGTGTTTTGGGTGGAGATGCAGGGAGGGGGGTGTTTTGGGTGGAGATGCAGGGATAGGGGGTGTTTAGGGTGGAGAGGTGGGGAGGGGGTGTTTAGGGTGGAGAGGCATAGAGGGGTTGTTTAGGGTAGAGATGCAGGGAGGGAGGGTGTTTAGGGTGGAGAGGCAGGGAGGGGGGTGTTTTGGGTGGAGATGCAGGGATGGGGGGGTGTTTAGGGTGAGGAGGCAGGGAGGGAGGGTGTTTAGGGTGGAGAGGCAGGAAGGGGGGGAGTTTAGGGTGAAAAGGCAGGGGGGGTGTTTAGGGTGGAGATGCAGGGAGGGGGGTGTTTAGGGTGGAGATGCAGGGAGGGGGGTGTTTTGGGTGGAGATGCAGGGATAGGGGGTGTTTAGGGTGGGGAGGGGGTGTTTAGGGTGGAGAGACATAGAGGGGGTGTTTAGGGTAGAGATGCAGGGATGGGGGTGTTTAGGATGGAGAGGCAGGAAGTGTTGTTTAGGGTGGAAAAACCCCACAGCTGCCAGTCACTGCCACACACCACAACACTCAGCAGCCCCACCCTCCATGAAACTCTACAGTAGCTAAGAAAAGTGATCAGAGGTGGGGGGAGGGGGGCCAGGCTCATGGCAGGACACAGTACTCACTGGGTGGACCAGACACTCAGTAGCTGCCCTGAAGAGGAGTCCGAGGAGGGGGAAGCATGATGCTGGGAGAGAGAGAGAGAAAGAAAGAGACATGCCAATAGCAAATAGAGAAGGTTAGCTGAGTGAGCCAGCCGAGAAACTGGAAGTGACGCAACAGTGACAAAAAAGCACCGCCCAATCGCCCTCCGGTCCCGGCCAATAAAAAAAACAGGACAGGAGCCAGGGACACTGACACAATCACTGGAGAGTTGGAGTGTTTGCGGGAGCATCGCTTGTGCCCCGAACACGCCCTGAACACGGGCAAATCAGCTTCCCAGCTTGCAATCAGCTGATTGCAAGCTGGGAAGCTTCCCATAGACTGCTGTGTGTCCGGGGCCTTGACACTCTTAAAGAGGAAGTAAACCCTGATTCTGATGGGTTTACTTCCTCTTTGTTTCCCTGCGAAGGTAAATCATAATGGGCTACTATGCATCGCTTAGTAGCCTATTATGTGTCACTTACCTGACACAGGGGCCTGCGATGCCACCGCTGTCCCCTCTGCTACGGAGCGTCCATCTTCTTTCCGGGTATCGTGGCTCCGGCGCTGTGATTGGCCAGAGCCGCGATGATGTCACTCCCGCGCATGCGCACGGGAGCCGCCACTAACGGCACATCGCAGTTAGCAGCGGCATGCTCAGTGCGCATGCGCCGTAGACATCGGTGCCTGTCTTTTTGCAAATATCTCCTAAATCGTGTAGGTTTAGGAGATATTTCTTGTACCTACAGGTAAGCCTTAATCTAACTGATTGTACCCCTGATTGTACCCCTACTCATCTAAAAAAAAAGTGTCAAAAAGAAATAAAAACACATACACACAATTTTGAGCCCTCTCCCCTCAATTATATTTATTGGTTTTAATGAATTTATTTTTTTCTGATGTCTTTAGGTTCTTACTATGGCAGTGGTCAGTCCTGCATGTTGAAACCTGATGTGACGATAACATCATCAACACTCTTTTCCATGCTGGGGGGTGGGCCATGACACCCTGCACAGCACAGCATAGAATTAAAGGGTAGTATAGCACTATTGCAGCCAGAGCTGCTCTTTTTCTAGGGTGCTCAAGAGACATTTAGGGTCAATGCACACTAAGCTGCAGAAAAAATCTCAAAACACTAGAAAAAAATGTACACTTAAAAATGCTTGATGTGCCTAAAAGCTGTGTTTAGGCACATCAAGAATTTTTGCGCACTTGTGATGTTTTTTTTCCAGCCTGTAAATGCTCCTCTACAAATATGCCTGTAAACATCCAAATGTGCATGGACAAGTAGGCTAACATGCCTTTTTTAACCAGGGTGCCCAGGCAAATTGCCCAAAAATGTATGCAAGCCAGCTGGTGGATCAGGCATGTCTTATTCCAGCTGCTACTAACAACCAATGATGTAATTGGTTGATAAGGGGGGTGTCAGGTGCTTGCACAGCATCCTTGTATCCCCCTCTTCTGCCGCTCCATGTCAGCGCTGGGGTCACATTAACTGAGGGAGGGAGAGAAACTGAGGGAGAAGAGAAACATAGGAATACTAGTACCAGTGTGCAGAGTTATATTTGCTTTGAATAAATCATCTCTAGCACTGGGTGTCCCATGTATGAGGATGTTGCTGCATTATGCAAAACTATTAGTTTAGTTTTTTACATTTTAGAATGGAGTGCCTCGAGATTGTTCAGAATTTGAAAGCGTGCCTTGACTGAAAAAAGGTTGAGAAACACTGGGCAAATATAGAGTTGCTTCTACGGGCTGAAAGAAAAAAAAAAACAACTATCTGTATAAGCAGCATTTTTTATGCCCACAGGTCATGAGGTCTTGCAGAAACAGTCCAGAGCTGAAGGTTAATACCTATCTGTCCTGCAGCCCACATCACTGATCTTCAATGTCTTCAGCTATGAGCTTTTTTTGATAATTAATAGCATCCATTGCACTTTCTGAGTCACTGATATGGAACAACTCCCGATCTGCATACATCTTCCAGGCTAGTGACACAGCTAGCAGTGTACAAAAGGTCAGCAATGGTAGCCTTCATAGGCTTCCAGTGCTAGTTTCCACCTTTTTAGTGTTCAACATCTTCCTGAAAATCGTAGTATTATTGTCTATACTCTATAGGCAAGTAAAGTGGCTGAGTGTGCTCATGTTGGTTTTCTCCGTGTGCTTGTGTTGGTTTTCTCTCAAACTCCAAAGACATGCTGGAAGGTTAATTGGCCCTAGTATGTGAATGCATTGTATGCATGTGAGATAGGGACCTTAGATTTTAAGTTCCTTGAGGACAGGGACTGATGTGAATGAACAGTGTGTAAAGGATTGCATATTTTATAAACACCTGTAATAAAATAAATAAATATTGCTCGGAATGGATTACTAAATTATACCTATCTAGCAGCTAATGAGAGATGACATGACTCATTCCAAATGTCTGCTGTTTAGATAAAATGATCTGATACATTGCTTGCTTCATTTCTTTGCTTCATTTGATCCCCCAGCTGTTTCTGATTGGCAATTGATAGAGGTACACACAAACTGTATGTAATAGTGTAATTTTCAGTAAATGTTGGTTTAAAGCAGGTGTCAAGTCCTGGGGAAAAAAGTGTGGGAACGTACCCAAAATCCCCATCCACCCTACCTCAAAAAAATAAATATATATAAATATAATACATACTCCTTTTTAACAAATAAAAGTGCATCATTTATTGTAAAGTGCCAGTTTATGAGGGCATCTTCAAAATTCACATGCATTAACCGCCTGCCGCGGTGGCGCGGCTCTTGTTCTGGGCGGGCATCATATGACGTCCGTCCATTTAAACAGGGCATGCGCGTGATCGTGTGCACGCACAGAGACACCGCTCGCCACCAAGGGGGGGTGAACAGCCATTGGGCATGGCTGTTTACCACGTGATCAGCCGTGATGAAGTCACGGCCGATCACAGATGGTACCGCCCCACTTTGCATGGCTCATGCGCGCGTTCGCGAGCGTGCTGCAGTGCATGTCGGGGGCGGCGTGTTCCCAGGAACACTGCACATCACAGACGCTGTTAAGCAGCCATTGGCCAGCGGCTGTTTAACACGCGATCGGCTGTGATCCTTTCACAGCCAATCACTAAATGTAAATACAGAGTGATAACGAGATGTTACTGGGTTCTCCACCTCACACATCATGTGAAGGAGAAGGAGATTGCGGTACCGTTTACAGTGTACACCAATCACACTGATTACCCCCCCCAATAAAGAGGACCTGTCACTACCCATCAAAGTACCTGTCACCACCCATCAAAGTACCTGTCACCTGTTCATCTGAGTACCTGTCACACACAGTCCATCTGAGTACCTGTCACAGTTCATCCGAGTACCTGTCACAGTCCATCTGAGTACCCGAGTACTTGTCACAGTCCATCTGAATACCCAAGTACCGGAGTACCTGTCACAGTCCATATGAGTACCTGAGTACCTGTCACAGTCCATATGAGTACCAGAGTACCTGAGTACCTGTCACAGTCCATCTGAGTACCCAAGTACCTGTCACAGTTCATCTGAGTACCCGAGTACCTGAGTACCTGTCACAGTTTATCTGAGTACTCGAGTACCTGTCACAGTCTGTCTGAGTGTTAGGTACCTGGTAGTTGAGCCCGACTGGTAGAAGGAGACCTCTCTTAAACGCTGGTTCAGGAGCCACTGGAAGTGGGAACAGTGGTTTCCTGAGCACAGTGGGTAGGAGGGCCTGATGCAGTTTCCAACAGAAGCAAACACTGGAACTGGAAGGACGTCCCTCTGGGATGGCTGAGCTGCGGATGCAGGTAGGCTGATGCAGGCCAGCAGGCAGACAGGTGAATGATACGGCAGCAGCAGAATCTGACGCTTGGTAGAGCAGGCTGGAAGCAGCGTCACTGGACACAGGCAAAGCAGAGTCAGACAGTCCGTTTGGCAGGAGATCAGGCAGGTATATAGCAGGAGGGATAATCCAAGAATAGTCAGGCAGGCAGGAGTTCGGTAACAGGTCACAAGATGTAAGCAAGGTCAGACGGAGCCGGGTCACTAGCAATACAACAACAGGCAGGATACAGGAACTCAGGTGCAGAGCTGCAGATGAACAGCACCTGATAGAAGCATCTGACAGTCTTTTAAAGGGCCCTTGGCACCAAACAGCGCTAGCGCGAACGGGTGCACGCACGGGCGCGCGCGGGAGCTCTCCGGCGCCCCCTGGTGGAGATTTCAGCAGAACTGCCCTGGAAAGGCCCTTCGTGCCCCTGCGTGCACGCATATTCACCCGATGGCCACTGATATGCCTCTGACACTGAGTACCTGAGTACCTGTCACAGTTCTAATGAGTATCGAGTACCTGAGTACCTGTCACCGCCCTTCAGAGTACCTGAATACCAGTCACCAACCCATCAGAGTCCCCAAGTACCTATCTGTAGCCCATCAGAGTCCCATAGTATCTATCTGTAGCCCATCAGAGTACCCGAGTACCTGTCACCAGGCCATCAGCGTACCCAATTACCTGTCACCAGGCCATCAGAGTACCCGAGTACCTGTCACCAGGCCATCAGAGTACCCGAGTACCTGTCACCAGCCCATCAGAGTACCAGCGAGTACATGTCTGCAGCTCATCAAGTTACCCGAGTACCTATCTTCAGCCCATCAGAGTACCTGAGTACCTATCTGCAGCCCATGCCTCATATAATATACATGGAAAAAAGGAAAACTGTGCTATTAGCTAAAAGTACGTAAGCTGCAACTCAAGATGTTATACAACACCAAACAGAAATTTAAAAAAGGGGAAGCTGCGCTAAATATAGTGACCTATGAGGCAATACATATTAAAAATACATGCACTCACAATTATGAAAATAATGTATGAAAAAACATGTGATAATGATTGTCACGGAACGTCCCACACTCCGCTTGAGTGCTTCTGTCATATACCACTTCCTCCCAGTCTGGATACAGATATCAGATATTCCAACTGCTCCCAAGCACAAAACAAGGCGACACTTGTTTAGATGCTAACATGGACTGTTTATTATTATTATAACCATAATACAAGACTTTTTATACAGTAGAAGAGGAGGTTCCCCCTCCTGCTCATATTACTCGAACAATACAACTGTAACCTAATTAACATGAGCTAGCTAACTAATCCCTTTAAGCAGCTGATGTGACTCTGTGCCCATCAGGATTTCACGACGGGTCAGACTTGTTGTCACCGAGCTTCACACAGTACAATAAACACAATAGCAGGAGCTAATTACAATTAACAATACAAACAACAATGAGTTGAATACTCTTAGAACCTGTGGTAAGCCAGACTAGACTCATTTACATTAAACACATTATAGCAGACATCAGACAGGTGAGTGGAGTTGATGACATTAGCATCTCCTCACAGTATGAGTCCCAACAGTATGACTCAGTCACTATTGCTAATATGGCAAATACAGGGTCCCCAGAGTCTGCGTGTCCTGGGGAACAAGGACCAGAAGCCAAAGTAACAACACCTCAAGGGTACCCCAAATTCCAGGGCCCATAATCTGTAGGCAAGAGGCTCACATTCAGTCCCCTCCAAGAGCCTCTGTCCCGGGTGAGTCTGTCACAATGAACATAAGTGAATAAACGCAATACAAAACTATATACATACACTGCCACAATGAATGTGCACAGATGTATAAGTGAAAACTTGAATTAAAAGCACAAAATCTAGTGAATATTAACCCAATAGTGTAGCAATATAAATATAAAATATAAAATTAAAAAATTATGCACATATAGTGACAATTTACCAACTGATTGGTGACAATAGTAAGTGCTGGATTACACCAGAAAAATAATAAAATAATTAAATGGATGATGGGAATAAGTCCATATGTGATGATAGTGACCATAAAAAATCAAAAAAATAATCAAACATAATCCGTGCAAAATAGTTGTTGACTCATCCACGGTGGCACAAAAACAGGAACCCAAGAAAACATGAAGAAATAGGGAATGCCTCCACCTCCACACACACTGCTGCTTACCAGATCATTATGGTCCCTTGTTACAGGGGACCACAGGGTGCAGATGACTTATAACCCAGCCCGGGATCTCCCTGCAATATACTGAACTCCTTGGCCTCAGCGGTAATGGTCCTCACACGAATCAGGCACAGTTAAGGGATCCCTATAAAACAACAAAGGCTCGCATGGTATAAAACCTTCACATTTATTTAAACTTCAAGAGACAAATGAACACTTATGGTTAAGTAGAGTAAAAGCAGCATTAAAAGAATCGAGCCGTCCGGCTCTCGACAAACAGCCCGTTGCTGAAACAAATGAACCGTTCAAAAGACTCATTATGCCTCATAGATTATATGTTGGGGTGTTTGCTTTCCAAAATGGGGTCATTTTGTGGGAAATGCCATTGTCCTGGTGCTCCAGGGCCTTCAAAAGTAATAGGTGGTTGAGAAATGAGATGTGTCATTTATGCTCGTAGAACGCCTGATTGTGCTACTTCAATGTTGAGCCCTTGTATGTGGCCAGGCTGTGTAAAAGTCTCACACTCTCACACATGTGGTATTGCCATACTCGGGAAGAGTAGCAGAATGTATTTTGGGGTGTAGTTTGTTGTATGCATATGCTCTGTGAGAGAAATAACCTGTTAATATGACAATTTTGTAAAAAAAAAAAAAAAAAAAAAAAATCTTCATTTTGCAAAGAATTGTGGGAAAAAATTACAACTTAAAAGGACTCACCATGCTACTTACTTAATACCTGGCATAATGGCATAATGAATCTTTTGAACGGTTCATTTTTTTCCAGAAGTTTTTTTGAAAATGTGGAAAAAAGTGAAAATGCATTTTTTTTTACACAAAGTTATCCATTTATCAGATATTTCCAACACATAGCATGTACATGGCAAAGATGACACCCCAAAATACATTCTGCTACTCCTCCCAAGTATGGCAATACCACATGTGTGAGAATTTTACACAGCCTGGCCACATACAGACTTTCTACGGGCATAAATGACACATCTCATTTCTCAACCACCTATTACACTTTTGAAGGCCCTGGAACACCAGAACAATGGAATAGCCCCCTAAATGACCTACATTTGGAAAGCAAACACCCCAACATATAATCTATGAGGCATAATGAGTCTTTTGAATGGTTCATTTTTTTCCAGAAGTTTTTGGAAAATGTGGAAAAAATGAAAACGCATTTTTTTTACACAAAATACGTCTATCAGATATTTCCAACACATAGCATGTACATAGCAAAGATGACACCCCAAAATACATTCTGCTACTCCTCCTGAGTATGGCGATACCACATGTGTGAGCCTTTCACACAGCCTGGCCACATACAGAGGCCCAACATCCAAGTAGCACCATCAGGCGTTCTAGGAGCATAAATGACATATTGTCAGGGCTGGCTCAGCCCCTCCTTCTCTGAGCTGGACGCTCAGCTGTCGGCTAATTGCCAGCTCTCATCTCTCTCCACAGTTAACCAGCTGTTGTAGATCTACACGTCAGTCCCGCCTACTTAAAGATCTCCAGCTCACGTCATTCCTGCCTTCGCCTTGGTCACATCACAAGAAACCATCTCCTGCGTTCCTGTTATAAGACTGGCTTTGCTGACATCCCTTCTGGCTCCTTATCCTGCTTGCTGTTCGTCTACTTGGATCCCTGACTTCTGGCCTGGCTGATTACCCGATCTGGTTACTGAACTCTGGCTTGGCTGATTACCCGATCTGGTTACTGAACTCTGGCTCGGCTGACTACCGGATTCGGTTACTGGACTCTGGCTATGCTTTGACTAAGCTTACTCTATTTACCTTTTTATTTTTATTAATAAACAAGTGTGACTTTACTGTACGTCTGTCTCGATCTGGTTCATGGTTTCTGATAGTAGGTGAAGGCCATGAATTCAGACGATACAGTCAATCCACTTGTTGGTAATATTTTTTTCCAGATTGGATGAGCAAGATCACAGCATGGATCAGTTTACAATGGCGTTACAAATGCCCCTGAGTAGCACAGCTCACCTGGAATCCCCCATTGTGGCTGCTCCGGTACAACCTGAGTTGCAGACTGTCCCTGCTGCTGCGCCAGTCTCTGTGCAGGCACGCGCCTTGAGTGTTACCTCTATAAGGAGGTATGTCTGGTTCCACCCCAGTTCCCAGTGATTTGGGGGCGATCCAGTTCAATGCAGAGGGTTTCTCATCCAAGTTGAGATATACTTTGGGATGCTGCCCCAGGCGTTTCCCACGGACAGAAGCAAAGTAGGGTTCGTGATATCTTTGCTTTCTGAGAGAGCCTTGGCCTGGGCTAACCCTCTATGGGAGACGCAAAAACCTGTTGTCTTGAGTTACCCTGAGTTTGTGGCCTCCTTTAAAAGGGTATTTGATGTTCCCGCATGCTCTGCTTCTGCTGCAAAGTGCCTCATGTCCATTAAACAGAGTGCCGACTATGCTATTGAGTTCCTTACTGTGGCAGCAAAGGTTGCTTGGAATAATGAGGCCCTCGTGGCTGCTTTTTCTCATGGTCTCTCAGATTCCATCAAGGATGAGATAGCAGCCTGAGATATACCCACTGAGCTGGAGAGCTTGAACTCGTTTGCCATCCTCATTGACTCCAGACTCCGACAAAGACTTTCTTTTAAGGAGCGCTTGTGGAAGCCTCCTGTACGTTTGCCTCCGAGCTTTGCAGTCCCACCCATGCCTCCCTCACCTCTAATGCCTCCTGGTACCAAGTTGGTCAGTGAAGATGAACCCATGCACTTGGGCTTCACGTGTCTCTCTGCGGATGAGAGAGCCTTTAGGAGGAGGGAGAGATTGTGCCTTTATTGTGGCCAGGCAGGTCACTTTTTGAAGTCCTGTCCTACCCATCTTGGGAACACACGAACCTTGAGGTCCTGTCATGGACATACCTTAGGTGGTGTTGTGTCATCCCCAGTTATCCAGAAGGATAAGCCCCTGGTTTCGATAACCCTTTCTTGGGCTAAGTCGTCTATCGAGATACAGGCTCTAATCGACTCTGTGGCTGCAAGGCCTGTTCATTGATGCTGCCTTTGTATCAAAACACTCGATTCCTCTGCAGCTGCGTGACACTCCACTTGCCATTGAGGCTCTTGATGGGAGACCTCTACAGCCTGCCCATGTGATTCATGAGACGGTTCCGTTGTCCATGGCCATAGGGGCTCTTCACCATGAGATAATCCAATTCCAAGTGATTTCCTCTCCTAAGTTTCCGCTAGTTATTGGTTATCCTTGGTTACAGAGGCACAACCCCTCTTTTGATTGGCTCCATGCTGAGGTTCTCTCCTGGTCACCACAATGCAGTGAAACATGCTTCCGGAAGGTAGCCATGGTCCTGTGTATCTCTTCACTCTCCTCCCTGCCAGAGGAGTACCGTGATTTTAGCACTTTCTTTGACAAAGGTCAAGCCGGTAGTTTACTTCCACATCGGCCGTATGATTGCGCAATTGACCTTCAACCTGGTGCCACTCCCCCTCGTGGCTGGATTTACCCTTTGTCAGTCTTGGAGGATAAAGCCATGGAGGAGTATGTTGCAGACACATTTTCTTGGGGTTTCATCCACAAATCCTTGTCTTCTGCTGGTGCTGGTTTCTTCTTCTGTGAAGAAGAGGAGTGGTGAACTGAGACCTTGTATTGATTATAGGGGTATCAATCATTTCACGATTAAGAATGCCTACCCGATCCCGTTGATTACAGAGTTATTTGACTGCCTCAAGGTCCTGTGCACCTCTTGGAGGAGTACCATGATTTTAGCTATGTCTTTGACAAAGGTCAAGCTGATAGTTTACCTCCACACCAGTTGTATGATTGTGCAATTGACCTTCAACTTGGTGCCATACCCCCTCTTGGCCGGGTTTACCCTTTGTCGGTCTTGGAGGATAAGGCCATGGAGGAGTATGTTGCATGCGTACTTATTCGAAGTTTCATCCGCAAATCCTTGTCTCCTGCTGGTGCTGGTGTATTCTTTGTGAAGAAGAAGAGTGGTGAACTGAGACCTTGTATTGATTATAGGGTTCTTAATCTTTTCAATCATTTATTTGACCACCTCAAGGGAGCAACAGTTTTCACTAAGCTTGATCTGAGAGGGGCTTACAATCTCGTGAGTATTAAGGAGGGCGATGAGTGGAAAACTGCTTTTAGTACCAGAACAGGCCATTATGAGTATTTTGTAATGTCTTTTGGCCTTTGTAACGCCCCGGCAGTTTTCCAGGAATTTATTAACAATGTCCTCCGAGATGTGTTGCAGTTATGTGTGGTGGTTTATCTCGATGATATCCTCATATTTTCCAAGTCCCCGGTGAGCCACCACACAGATGTCTGCCTTGTGCTTCAGAAATTAAGAGCGAACAATCTCTATTGTAAACTGGAGAAGTGTGAGTTCCATCGGGAACAGGTTAAATTCCATGTCATTTCCACTGCTGGTTTTTCGATGGACCCAGAGAAACGTTCGGCAGTCCTACAGTGGCCTCGACCCATGGGGTTACGTCCTCTGCAGCATTCCCTGGGTTTTGCCAACTATTATCGGAAGTTTATTTGTATCTTCTCGTCTCTGGTCAAGCCCCTGACCGATATGACCAGAAAAAAGGTAACCCACAGAGTTGGTTTCCGGTGTCCATTAAGGCCTTTGAAAGTCTCAAGGCTGCCTTTGTTTCTGCTCCTTTGTTGGCACATCCTGATCCTATGTTACCTTTTATCCTTGAGGTTGATGCTTCTGAGACTGGAGTTGGCACCCTTCTGTCTCAATGTCCTACTTCTGAGAGTGCTATGCATCCTTGTAGCTACTTTTCCAAGAAATTGTCACCTGCTGAGTGCAATTACAAGATTGGTGACAGAGAGCTGTTGGCAATCATTTTAGCCCTGAAAGAATGAAGACATCTTCCCAAAGGTACCACTGTGCCGGTTCTCATTCTTACTGACCATAAGAATCTCACATTCTTGTCTGAGGCTAAACGCTTCTCTCCCAGAAGTGCGCGATGGGCTCTTTTCTTGTCAAGTTTCAATTACATTGTCTCATTCTTACCCGTGCTAAGAATGTAAGTACTGACACCTTGTTACGACAATTTTCCTCCACTTCCAAGTTGGAGTCGGTTCCGGTTCCTATGATTCCTCCTGATCGTATTCTGGCTACGGTTCGCACCAGTCTTACTTCTCCTTTGGGTGACCAAATTCTTGCTGCTCAGGTCGATGCTCCTCCTGAGAAACCTTGTAACCACTGCTTTGTCCTAGAGTGTCTCCATACTGCCGTGCTCCAGACTTACCATTTTCCCAAGTCAGCTGGCCACCCTGGTAAGAATCAACTCGTTTGGGCCATTTCCCAAAAATTCTGGTGGCCTAGTCTACGTGTTGATGTAACTGCCTTCGTAGCTGCCTGTTCCGTGTGTGCTTAGAGTAAGACTCCACAACACCTTCCAGTGGGCCTTCTACAATCCATATCCAATGGAGAGAGGCCCTGGACCCACCTGTCTATGGATTTCATTGTGGAGTTGCTCAACTCCCAAGGCAACATAGTTATCCTTATGGTGGTTGACCGGTTCTCAAAGATGTGTCATTGTATTCCACTTAAGAAGTTGCCCACTTCTAAAGAACTGGCTTCCATTTTCGCTCGGGAGATCTTTTGCTCACATGAGCTACCCAAGGTGATTGTCTCGGACAGGGGTAGTCAGTTTGTTTCCCTGTTCTGGCAAGCCTTTTGTGCACAGCTGGGAATTCAGCTTGCTTTCTCCTCTGCGTATCACCCGCAGTCTAATGGGGCTGCAGAACGAGCCAATCAGTCCTTGGAGCAATTCCTACGTTGCTATATTTCTGACCATCACAACAACTGGTCAGACCTATTACCATGGGCAGAGTTTGCTGGCAACAGTGCCTTAAATTCTGCTTCCCCATTGTCCCTGTTTTTGGCGAATTATGGTTTCCAACCTCCCATGTTGCCTGACTCATTTGTTCCGCAGAGTATTTCTGCGCTAGAGGAGCATCTCCGTGGTCTTCGTTCCACTTGGGCACAAGTCCAGGAGGCTTTGCGTCATGCTAATGATAGGTACAGACTCCATGCTGACCGCAGACGCCTGTCTGCGCCTTCCTACCAGGTTGGGGACAGGGTCTGGCTGTCAACTCGCAACCTCCGACTTTGTGTTCCCTCACTGAAGTTTGCACCTTGGTTTATTGGGCCTTTCCGTATCCTTTGCAGGATTAACCCAGTGGCTTACGCCTTGGACCTTCCTCCTAGTATGCGCATCTCAAATGTGTTTCATGTCTCCTTATTGAAACCGTTGGCCTGCAACCGCATTACCACCTCGGTGCCACGTCCTCACCCTATACAGGTTGAGAACCATGAGGAGTATGAGGGACAATCCATTGTTGACTCTTGTAGGTTCTGTGGCTGCATACAGTACCTGGTGCATTGGAAGGGGTATGGTCCGGAGGAACTCTCCTGGGTCTCATCCTTGGACGTACATGCTTCTGCCCTCCTCCGTGATTTCCATAGACGTTTTCCCTTCAAGCCCGGTGGTCCTCTGAGGGAGAGGGGTCGTTGAGATGGGGGTACTGTCAGGGCTGGCCCAGCCCTTCTTTCTCTGATTTGGTCGCTCAGCTGTCGGCTAATTGCCAGCTCTCATCTCTCTCCACAGTTAACCAGCTGTTGTGGATCTGCTCGTCAGTCCTGCCTACTTAAAGATCTCCAGCTCACTTCATTCCTGCCTTCGCCTTGGTCACATCGCAAGAAACCATCTCCTGCGTTCCTGTTTAAAGACTGGCTTTGCTGACATCCCTTCTGGCTCCGTATCCTGCTTGCTTTTCCTCTACTTGGATCCCTGACTTCTGGCCTGGCTGCTTACCTGATCTGGTTACTGAACTCTGGCTTGGCTGATTACCCGATCTGGTTACTGAACTCTGGCTTGGCTGACTACCCGATCCAGTTACTGGTCTCTGGCTATGCTTTGACTACGCTTACTCTATTTACCATTTTTATTTGTATTAATAAACAAGTGTGATTTTACTGTACTTCTGTCTCGGTCTGGTTCATGGTTTCTGATACATATATAATTTCCTGGCAACCTATCATTTTTGAAGGCGCTTCATATTTCTAAAACATAGCATGTACATACCAAGAATTCCAATCCAAAATAAATTCTATTGCGGAAAGGGTAAAAAAAAAAGCATTAACTGTGCTTTTAGTAGTATCCACAGAGGAGAGCACTGGTCCAGGCAGCAGGCAAGGATGTGCTTAGGGACAGCAATAGTAATTATTCAGACAGCAAGCAGGAATATTGTCTATTGTCAGCACAAGGATATTGTCAGCACAGCACAATCCATAGAAATTGTCCAGGCAGAGACAGCCAGCACAGCCATAATATTAGTCCTGGTACAATGTTACCTGCAGACACTCATTATTGTACCACTCTCCAGCCCTTCATAAACATACTGCCTCTTGCTACAGCTAATTATTTGCATAGTCCAGGTAGCGGTGTGGTCCGTTCATGCGGCAGGCAGAGGCATGATGGCAGTAAGTCAGCAGCAGGCTGAGGGCCGCAATCAAGTAAGACCTGTGCACAGGGGCACAGAGGTAGAGGCTTCGACCCACCTAAAACTCTATGAAGCCTCCGGACTCCAGACCCTAATCCGGAAATTCTGAAACCTGTAGAAAACAAAAAAAAAATAGTTTTCTCCATCTGGAAAACAATTCTGGAGCCCCTCACATATGTGAGACCCCTGTGTACTACAGTAGCAGGGCAACAGATCAGTCCAAGCGATAGGCAAAAGCATAGTCCATAAAACAGGCTAGGGTCAGTTCTTGTGCAAGCAGTCCAAGCGGTAGGCAGTAGCGTAGTTCATAAAATAGGCCAGGGTCAGTTCACGTGGAAGCAGTCCAAATGGTAGGCAGAGGCATAGTCACAAAACAGGCCAGGGTCAGTTCACGTGGAAGCAGTCCATACAGTAGGCAGAGGCATAGTCAAAAAACAGGCCAGGATCAGTTCACGTGAAAGGCTGTGGCATGGTTATTTGAGGAAGCATGGAAAATGGTCAGCACAGATGATGGAAATGGTTAAAAATATGGGCTAATATTTTAGGAATGTATGATAAAGTTGGAAGCATTCACCAATGCAAAGGCCAGGTTGGGAGGGACACTGGGGACAATGATAACTGGTATCTTTTCAAAATCCTCTTTTGCTGCACACGCAACTTTTTTTTGCCATCTTCGGCCTGCTTCATATGGTGGAATGTTGCAGGGGAAGTGGCGCTCATGAAGTCGGCTAACAGCATCAGAGCAAAGGTCTTGTGGGGGGGTCTTTGTTGATAGATGAGGGACATGACAACTTCTACTCTTCTCCTAATTTGAGGAAGGGGGTGGGAATTTCTGTGGATTTGGTATAGACTACGTAGGAATTATAAATGGCCAGATGGATGAGATAAATTGCTACCTTCTTGTACCAGAATCGGGACCTCCTTATTGACAAATAGGGCTAAATCATTTGATCATTGAAATCCACCCCCCCCCCCATGTAGAGATTATAATCTTGGACACATGTTGGCTTTTCAATGAGACCTTATCTTCTTTGAACCTCAATTGTAGTGTCGTCATGGATGGTGGACAACATGTGCAGGTCCCTTTTATCCTTCCACCTCAAGGCCAGCACTTTGTTGAATCTCAATGTTGCTATTTCCCCCCTTCACAGCTTTTTGTTCGCTAGAGATTGTGGGAAGCCTTTCCTATTTTTCCTGGAGGTTCTGCAGGCCAGGGTTTTTGCGATGTATAAGTGTTTGAAAAGGGGCAGGCTGGTGTAGAATTTGTTAAGGTATATGTGACATTCTTTGTTCATAAGTGGTTATGCCAGGTCCCATACAATTTTTCCAGTTGTGCCCATGTAGGCCAGGCACTCAGAGGGCTGGAGCTGGGAATCTCTTCCTTCATATGCAACGCAACGCATACAGATATCCCGTGGCTCTCTCACAGAGCTTGTAAAATTTTACTCCGTATCTGGCCCTTTTGCTAGGAATATATTGCTTTATTCCTAGCCGGCCTGAAAAGGGTACCAGGGACTCATCGTCACATATATTCTGATCAGGGACATAGAGTTCTGCAAATTGTTGGGAAAAGAAATTTATCAGTGGGCAAATTTTATATAACTTGTCGTAATTTGGATGATTGCGGGGAGGGCACTGGGTATTGTCACTAAAATGAAGAAAGCACATTATCATCTCGTATCGGGACCTGGGCATTACGGCAGAATAAATGGGCATGTGGTGGATGGGGTTGGTGGACCAATAGGCATGTCCTTCATTTTTTTTGTAAGCCCCATGTTTATGGTGAGGCCCATAAACAATTTGAACTCCTCCAAATTCAGATCTCTCCACTCAAATGGATGAGCATATGATGATTGGGGGTTGTTGGCAATATACTGCTGGGAATGTAAATTTGTCTGGTTCACAATAAATTGCAGCAAAGTGTTGGGTGGAAAAAGATAAAAAAAATCAATCGCTGTGAAATTTTGGGTGTTGGCCTGCACACTTGGCTGTGCTGTGAAAGGGGGAATAATTGGTGATCCCGAGTTGGAAGGCAGCCATGTTGGGTTGGCAAGACCATCTGGTATGTATGTAGAGGCCCTGGCTCTTGGGGGACATGACACTCCAGTAGTTGGGGGATTTGAATTTCCTGTGCTGGTACTCAGGCGTGATGTGGCAGCACTGGTACTGGGCCTGGGCATTTGTTCCTGGGGCCTATCGCCAGCGGCAGTGCTAGTACTAGGCATTTGTTCCTGGGGCCTATCGCTAGCGGCAGCGCTGGTACTGGGCCTGGGAATTTGTTCTCGGGGTCTATTGCTGGCGGCAGCGCTGGTACTGGGCCTGAATATAATCCTGGTGGCTGGCAGCTGCCTGGTTTCCAGAGTGCCGTGCCCTTTTAGGAGGGACCCATTCTTCATCTGAATCATTTGCCGATTCACTATTCACAATTGGTTCAAATGCTGAATTTGATTCAGAATCAGAATTGGAATCTGATGAGAACTCCCCTCTGCTCTCATCAGTCATGGAGAGGATCTGGAATGCCTCCTTACTAGAATAAAATCTTTTGGACATGACGGTGATGGCTGTGTGACAGGTAGCAGGTGACGGTCACTGATGGGCTGTGCGATGGGTGGCAGGTGATGTTTACTGATAGGTGATGACGATGTGACAGGCGATGGTCACTGATGGGTGACAGGCCACAGATGGTGACGGTCACTGACGGGTGATGGTCACAGATGGGTGACAGGCCACAGTCACTGATGGGTGATGGGTGCACCGCTGACGGTCACTGATGGGTGATGGGTGCACCGCTGACGGTCACTGATGGGTGACGGTGACAGTTGACGGTCACTGATGGGTGACGGAGACAGGTGACGGTCACTGATTGGTGATGGTGACAGGTGATGGTCACTGATGGGTGACGGTGACAGGTGACGGTCACTGATGGGTGACGTGACAGTTGACGGTCACTGATGGGTGCACCACTGACGGTCACTGATGGCAGTTTCTTATGTGACAGGTGCACTTTATGGGGTGACTGTTGGGTGACAGATGACAATGGGGGGGGCGATGGGACAAGTGTTTTGCTTGTGCAGTACAATACAGACACAGATCGGTAACTCACTACTCCTGGCTCTTTTCTCCTCACACTGGAAACAGTGTGTGAGGAGAGAAGAGCTGGTAACAGCTAGTTACCGCTCTGTGTTTACATTTAGTGATCGACTTTGAAAGGATCACAGCCAATCACATGGTAAACAGCTGTGGCCAATGGCTGTTTACCAGCGTCGGTAATGAGCAGTGTTCCCGGGAACACGCCGCCACTGACGTGCATGCGCCGTGCGTGCGTGATCGCGCGCATGCACCATGCACAGTGGGGCAGAACCATCTGTGATCGGCGGTGACTTCATCACAGCCGATCACGTGGCAAACAACCATGCCCAATAGCTGTTCACCTCCCTCGGTGGCGAGCGGTGTCTCCGTGACACACCGCCACAGAAGGTACAGGGATCGCGTGCATTCCCTGTTTAAGTGGGCGGACATCATATGACGCCCGGCCAGAATGAGAGCTGTGCTGCCTCACTGTCACATGACAGCTGGCGGGCAGCAAGCAGTTAAGGCAAACCGAGGTCAGGATAGGAGGAAAGCAAGCATTGTCAGGATAAGCCAGGTCAAACGCAGGAATCAAGCAGAGATCACAGGAACAGGTACACAGGGTAAAGCTGCAGATCAGACAACAATGCACTAGTGCAGCAGCTGCCCTTATATAGGCCATTTGGCTCCAGCATTAATGGCTAACGTGTGCGTGCATTTTATCGCATGCACATAGACATTCAGCGATGTTCCCAGCAATGCAGCCTTACCAGTGTACTGCAATGCAGCCTGATCAGTGCCCAGGATAGCAGCCTTACCAGTGCCCAGCAAATGCAGCCTCTCTAGTGCCCAGCAAATGCAGCCTTATCAGTGCCCAGCAATGCAGCCTTACCAGTGCCCAGCAATGCAGCCTTACCAGTGCCCAGCTATGCAGCCTTACCAGTGCCCAACAACACAGCCTTACCAGTGCCTAGCAATTCAGCCTTCTTAGCCTTATCCGCTGTGTAGCAGGTCTGGGATTGGAATATCCCGTCACGCCTGTCCTCCCCTCCCTTGGTCCTCCTCTTCCAGCAGCCACAGTAACATGGTCCCGCCTCTTATAAACACGTCACACTGATTTCCTGCTGTTGAAAAAGTATAGGAATGCTGTTCCCATGCGTTCCTGCAGTACTCAAGCCCTGGTTTAAAGCATATTTAAACCCCAAAACAAAAATGTAACATATCATAGCTGGCCAATCCTGAGATGTGGCTGCATTAGTTTTATTTTTTTGGGCTAAGAAAAGTTTCCGCCAGAAAATACCCATTGATCTTGCCAGAAATGCAGTGTCCTGGTCACTTCATGTGTGCTGAAATGACAGAACACATCTTTATCTTTCTTGTGTGAACTACTAGTCCCATCAATACACCATGTAACAGAGATGAACAATGGCAGACATGTTTAACATGAAGCCTGAGGGACAACCATGGTTCCCTGCTAAGTTACAATTGAGGAAAAAATGTAGTGCAGTGACAGGAAATGTGTTATTTGCAGAATTACCAGGTGAAAGAAAAAGGAAAAAAAAAGTATATAAAAAAATGTAGGATAGGATTGGTAAGCAGTATATTACATTTTTGTTTTTGGGTTTAGATACACTTTAAATTACAATAACCTTAACAGAAACCTATAGGGTAGGGATATGCAATTAGCGGACCTCCAGCTGTTGCAAAACTACAAATCCCATCATGCTCTGCCTCTGGCTGTCAGGCTTGTGGCTGTCAGAGTCTTGCTATGCCTCATGGGACTTGTAGTTCTGCAACAGCTGGAGGTCCGCTAATTGCATATCCCTGCTATAGGGGTTGCTTTACTAAAACTGGAGTGTAAAATCTGGTTCAGCTCTCCATAGAAACCAATCATACTTCAGTGGCGTTGCTATAGGGGTGCAGGGGGTGCGTCCCACAACCGGGCTCAGACTGGCACCAGGCTCAGACTGGCACTGGCACCGCATTAAGAGGGGCGCTGTGGCTCCCTCATTCCCTTCCAGGAACTCCTCTGCTCCACGCGATGTGCGGGGAGAGTGGGGCAGGAGGGAGTGAGGCAGAGACAGACTGAGTGCCCTGGTCCAACCGTCCCACACACCCCCACACCCTGCGGCTGCAATCACATCTCTGTTCCCACTGGCTGCACTCACTGCAGACCGGACTCTAGCCACTTCCCCCTCGACTCTGACGTTTAAAGAGCACAGGCCTGGAGGAAGAACCAAGGAGGAGGAGGGACACCATCCAAGCTACAGCACCTGAAGTATGTAATAACAGGAGTATTGCAGAGGAGAGGGACCTGGTGATGGGGGGGGGGATTATGGTAACAATTATGCTACCAGGAGTGAATTGGGGGGATAGAGGATAGGTGCTAGGGGGTGTTTTGTTTTGGGTTAGAGAGGACTTATACTAGAAGTAGAAGGTGGGGCAGATTTGAAGTTTGACCCCCCCCAGCACAATTCCTCTCTCCTCCCAAAGCACCCCTCGCACATATCTTCTAACCCCCCCAAATCAAAGATCCCATCCCGGCTCCATCCACACCCCCGATCCTATCCCGCCTCCATGCACCCCCCAATCCCATCCTGGCTCTATCCACCCCCGATCAGATCCTGCTCCATCCACCCCCCATCCCATCCTGGCTCCATGCACCCCTGATCCCATCCCGGCTCCATCCATCCCCGGATCCCATTCCGGGTCCATCCATTCCCCCCGATTCCATCCCAGCTCCATCCAACCCTCCGATAACATCCTGGCTCCATCCACCCCCCAATCCCATCCACCCTCTGATCCCCAATCCCATCCTGGCTCCATCCACCCCCCATCCCCTGATTGTATCCTGGCTTCATCCATCCCCCCAATCCCATTCCGGCTTCATCCATTCCCCTGATCCCATTCCAGCTCTATCCACCTCCCAATCCCATCCCAGCTCCATCCATTGTGGCAGGTAAGGGGGAGACCCACACTGACACACTAGCCTGCTTAGTGCCGGGGAAGGGGGGAGACACCATGCTTGACACTGTAGGACTTAAGCCCAGTCTCCTAATATTTATACCTTACCCCACATTACCCTCCCTCCAAAAACATCATAAACGACTCAAACTAGTTTTTGGAGTAAATGGCCTAACGGCCTTATATTTTTATTAAAATATAAATTACCATAAATATAACATAAATAACCGTAAACTTTTAATAATAACTTTATTGTGTAACTATCAGTAAACAACTAACCATGGTCACTGTAAACAATTCTTTTACTTTTTGAACCTACCAGACGAGAACCCCTGACTCGGCAGTACCCTAACTTCCGGTGACCAAAACCTTTTTACCTCCTCCAAGCCCTACATAGCCTGAAAGTACACAACTTCAATCCCCATCCTTCATGGATGGGTACCAGTAAAAACCCCCATCCAATGGATGGGTACCATAACGCAACCCCCATCCCCTGGATGGGTACAACATGTTTCATACATGTAACTTGAGATATCCTATTCAAGGAAACCAACAAACTGCCACAGCACGAAAGGGGTAACCCCTTACCCTTGCACGCACCTCCACACCCGCATACCCGGGACCCCGATCCACCTGATGAGTGCTTCTTGCCTGGGGATCCTTAACTGCCTGCCGTTCGGCCGAACGTCGGCTCTCTTGGCCCCCCAAAAAACGTACGAGTGGCCGAGTATCCATACCAGGCCCACATCATTACCTGTAAACAAGAAGAACAATACAAACTCGAATAAACATACAGTATCGAACAACATGCCCTGTAAACTTAACCAACTATACTTGCAACAGTTGTGGGCGGACGTACAATTTAAATCTATCCGAATCCCACCTTCCAATACGTCTAATGACGTCCTGGCTCAAACCTGCCCTAGCAGCCTCTGTGGCCGCCCCAATCCTAAAGGAATGAGAAGAAAATTGTCGCGGGTCGCACCCCACCCTGACCACACATTTTTTAAAAACTGCTATAAACTGAAATTTTGATAAAAATACGCCATCCTCATGTATTAACAAGGGCCCCTCAAACTCCGATCTAATCTCCAAAAAGGATTTTACGACATTAACCGGGCAGATACTTACCTCGTCAATCCTGCCAACATCCAAGTACCTGCCTTTTCCAGCCTGATCAGTCTTAGACCTTCTGATCCACACTCTAATCGACTCCTGCCACAACTCTACATCTCCCACCATGAGGCCCCCTGGTATTGTCTTAGAGGGGCTGACTAACTCGCTGATGCGCAGTGCCCCAAAAATTGCCAAAGCAAAAGCTGCCTGAAATAACATGCGTTCGTAAACGGATATACATACCGTTTCCAAACAACCAAGCAACCTTCTCAACATGTCAAACGATACCGGTCGCCTCCCATCCCTGCTTTTGTGTGTCTTCCTATACCCTTTTACAGCCTGTCTTACCCAAAATTCATTGGTATAATCACAGAGCCCTTGCCATTTAAAAAGAAAGACCAAACCTGCCAACTCGCGGTCTATGGCAGCTGCCGAGATACCCTTTTCAAAACCCTGAATGATGAAATACAGGACAGCGTGTCCGACTGCCGGATCATCAGAGGCTATACCCAACTCGTTTAAACAGGTAAACCATGCTGTCCATACCTTGGAGTAGGCAGTCCATGTAGCCCTACTCACGGATTGCTGAATTCACTTTGCTGCAATCCCAAAGCAATGTTCCACATCCAGTTGGGACAGGCAATCCCTTGTTGTTCCGCCTCTGGCGCCAACGTCCGGAACCTGTCCCACTGAAAACGAGACAAAGCGTCAGCCAAAGTGTTATCGACCCCAGGTAAGTGTACAGCATAAATAAATGCGTTCACTTGTAAACAGCGAAGCACCAAATGTATTAACAACCTGACCACTGGAACCGATGCTGCAGTCAGCCGGTTAACCACTTGGACCACCCCCAAATTGTCACAATTGAAGCGTACTTTTAAATTCCTGAAGGATTCCCCCCACAGTTCCATGGCCACAACAATAGGGAACAGTTCCAATAGAACTAGGTTCTTCAAGAACCCTGCCTCCTGCCATGCCAACGGCCATCTGGCCACGCACCAATGACCTTTGCAGAAAACCCCAAACCCCGTGGAGCCGGCCGCATCGGTGAATAGTTCCAGGTCACAATTGCTGAAGGGACCCGACATCCAAAGAGCCCTTCCATTGAAGGACTCTAAGAAAACCTGCCATACACGCAAATCTTCTCTATGTTCCCGAGTAAGACTGACAAAATGTGTTGGCGCCCTGATCCCTGCTGTAGCAGCCGCCAAACACCTGCAAAAAACTCTGCCCATTGGCATGATTCGGCAAGCAAAGTTCAGCTTTCCCAGTAAAGATTGAAGTTTCCGTAGCTGTATTTCTCTAACCCCTATGGTCCCACGCACTGCCTCTTGTAACTGCACCAGCTTGTCCATCGGCAGCCTGCACTCCATCCTCATCGAGTCTATCTCAATGCCCAGAAACGTTATAGTCACAGTTGGACCTTCCATTTTTTCAGGGGCCAGTGGAACCCCAAAACGATCTGCCAGGTGTTGTAGTGTACCCAACAGAACCGCACAAATCTTAGAGCCAGCTGTGCCAACACATAAGAAATCGTCCAAATAATGGATGACTGAGTTGATCCCTGCGACATCCCTAACTGCCCATTCCAGGAATGAGCTAAATGTCTCAAAAAGAGCGCAAGATATAGAGCATCCCATGGGTAGGCATCTATCCACATAGTAAGCCCCTTCCCAGGTACATCCTAGTAACCGGAAACTGTCCGGGTGCACCGGCAATAACCGGAAAGCCGATTCAATATCAGACTTTGCCATTAAGGAACCCTGCCCATACCTCCGGACCCATGCCACAGCCACGTCAAATGACGTATACGTCACCGCACACTCTTCAGGTGCAATGGCATCATTGACCGACCCCCCTTTTGGAAAAGAGAGGTGGTGTATGAGCTTAAACTTATTGGGCTCCTTTTTGGGAACCACTCCCAAAGGGGAGACCACTTAATCCGGCAGCCGCAAGTCTTTGAAAGGGCCCGCCATGCGACCCAACGCCACCTCCTTCCCCAATTTTTCGGCAACTATCGCTTCAGATTCTGATCCTCTGGCGGTGTTGTTGCCAAAGAACATGGAATCCGAAAACCGCTCGTAAATCCAGCTTCTAATATAGCAGCCGCTGTCCGATCGGGGTATCTACTGAGGAAAGGACGCATCCTTTCCACCCGCACCAGAGTCCTCCCTCTTACCCGAAGCATCTCCAACCCGACCTTTTCCTTTTTTAAAACATTTGGACAGCGCATGAGATCCCCGCAGCCGGAGCACAGATGTTTAAAGCAACAGTTGGATCCAAATCTGCAGGTGCCCTCGTTGAATTGCCAGCAATAACCCCATCTTTTTTCAGCCGGTTGTCCTGGAGCTGCGGAACCTCCGACCCCTGCCTGAAAAAACTGATTCGGGGCCCTCGCCGCCGTCATCAACCTCATCCATAGGCTTATGTCCTTATGGTCCCAGCACAGAGTTGGTCTTACCGCCATCCGCTGACGGAATTGTTCATCGTAACGTAGCCAAGCCATGCCACCATACGTCCTGTGGGCTTCGCTAATGGCTTCTAGATAAACGAATAAAGCTGAGCAGTTCTCTGGTGCCTTTTCACCTACCACGCTTGCTAAAATGGCAAACGCCTGTAGCCAATTAGCAAATGTACGCGGAATTAAGCGGTATCTCTGCTTTTCCTCATCCTCCTTCTTGCCCTCCACTGGTTTTAACCTATCCAGGTTAAATTTTTCCAACGGCAATAACGTGAAAATTTCCACGTACTCGCCCTTCCATATCTTTTCTTTTATCTCCGTCTTCAAATGAGCACCCAAAGGGCCCTCAAAACACACGTATACTTCGCTCCTAGCCGCATCTGCCAACCTAACTGAATCCGGCCTTTTTTCGCCCGTCTTCCCCTGATCCCGCGAAGTCGTGGCCACTGCTGTCGGGTTGACATCCACTACAGGCGCCACCGGTGGAACGCCTGTGCCCTGTGTGTCCCCTCCTGTCTGCGGGAGGGTAGGTGCCATCCATGCACTCGCGGGACTACTACTCATTCCCGCCTCAACCCGTGCTACTAGCTCCTTCAGCCCAACTAACAGATCCCGTAATCCAGCGTTCCCAGACCTGGGTCCCCCCACTGTCGGTGTAGCTATGGTTGACCCAGTCACCCCCGACCCTGTTGACCCCCCTGTATTTGTCAGTCCCCCCTGTTTGCCTTGCCCCAATAATGCATGTAACAAAGATGTAATAGAGTTCGAAGAATCGCACTCACCGGGCTGCCCTGGACTGGGTCCAACAGCCGCCACTCCTGGAACCACCGCCGCTGGAAGTCGTTGGTCTTCTCCTCCATCTGACCTGGACAATTCTCCTTCCGATCGATCATCACTGGGTTCATTCCTTACGACCGCCTGCTGCACCCCAGACACGGCTGCTCTGGGTGCCGAGGGTCTGCGGTGCTGTGGCCGACCTTCTCTTTCAGAATTACCGCCAGACCCATTCGATGACCCCCTAGATGAACTCCTGCTTTGTGGGGTACGTATGACCTGGCTGCTTCCTGCACTGGAGCCCGACCCTGCATTCCTCGCTGGCCCACTCCTATGCTGCCGAGTGTTTCTAGCTGACCCAGCCACCTGTGCTGTCTCCTGGCAGGCTGATCCCCTCTCCCTGGTGTCATTCCTCCTCTCTGTCCCTGCTGCTCCATCCCTCAGTGCCATGCACTTGCGACGCACTGGAGGGGAAGAGCCGCGTGGTCTGCTTGGCATCCTGGTGCTTGTCCCTCTGCCTCTGCGACTGGCCCCCCTTGCCTCCCCTGCTCTGGTCACAGGGGGCCGAATGCTCATACTGCTCTGTGGATCACTGGTGTCCTCTGGTCTCCCCCCCCCCGGGCTCTCCTGGGCCTGATGCAGGGCTGTACCTCTCAGGCGGCCGGGACCACCGTGCACGAGGTGTGGGCGCCCCCCCCCCCCCGCTCACCGCTGCTCCGTCCTCAGCTATATGAGAAAGCTGCTGCTGCAGCCAGTCCGCGCCATGAGCGGCAACCGCCGCTCTAAGTTCAGCTAGAAATCCCTCCATCGCCGCCATCCTGGTCACTGAGTCACTAAAAAGGGAGTAATGTGTCTGGATTGAAGAGCGGTGAGGTGCTGTGATCAATCTTCTTCCTCCACCGCTCTTCGAATGACATCACTTCCCCCCTCCTGTTCAACTTCCCCTCACTGCTCACTCAGCCCCTCCCTTATTCTAAAAGGGGAAACCTCTCTTAAGACGGCAACTGTGCCATCCCAGCATTGTCATGCCTTCCCTGTGCCCATCGTTGCACTTAGCTCCGGGCCTCTCTTTACCAGGTGACACCAACCCTAGTGATGCCACTGAGCAGCTTTCAGGTTTTTTTTCAAAGATTAATTGAACAAGCTGAAGTTAGAAGCTGATTGGCTACCATGCACAGCTGCACCAGATTTTGCACTCTCATGTTTTAGTAAATCAACCCCATAATGTTTAGTAGTAGCATTTAACCCATTGATTTGAGAAAAGTTCAATTCAGGTTGGTTAGTGGGGGTGGTTCAGAAGTCAAATGTTTTATTAAAATATGTTGTTGCTTACAAAGCAGTTACTGTTAAACATTGAGATTATGTTTCAGCCAGTACATGGGATCTTCATAAATACGTGTAGCGCTTACCCTCGATGGACACGCTGGATGTATTGGGTCCCCAGTTTTTTCTTCCTTCTGAGATAAAGATTTTACATAAATAAAAGTTGACTACTGCCAGCACCACTGTCAGTGGTAAATGGTTTGTCTAAACCTTCTAACTGCAAGAGAGCTTGCTCTGTTGAAAAGCAACAGACTTACTGGCCAGATCACCAGATGAAAATCAAGCAAAGAAAGTCTAACAAAATAAAACAAATGCAGCCCTCACATCTAAGTATTGGTAAGCTGCAATATAATAAATGTTTGGTTTTGGATTTAATACTGCCTTAAATAATCTATAAAGTGGTTATAAAGTAATTTTTTTCCTAAAATAATAAACATACAATACAATGATATTGCATAGAGTGGTTCTGAACCTCCTCTTCTGAGATCCCGACCCCTGCTGGTGCTCAGGGATTCTCCTCTTCTGCATGCACCACCATACCAAGCCTCTTGCAATGGAGGCGTATGTGTGGGCTTGCTCCGGAGCCAGGCTAGAGCCAGTCCATAGACACACACACAGCAAAGCTCGATCCCACCTCCCGCTCCCTCCCCACAGGATTTGATTGACAGCAGCAGGAGCCAATGGCTCACACTGCTGCCTCTCTGTCCTTTGATGAGAGAGAGACCAGCACAGCTGCAGATGGGTAGTGGCACATCACTAGATCAAGAATGGACTTAGGTAAGTATAAAGTGGGACATTTTTAACCTTAATGCAGGGAATGCATTCGCGTAAAAAATGTCTTACCTTTTAATAACCTGCACATTTATACAGAAATGTTACTGGGGGTTTTTAAAATTTCCAGTTCATTTGAAGGTGTAAAGGTCACAACAAGCTAGTGTGGCAAATTTGATGCTGAAGTTGTGATTCCATTATTTACCCTAATTACACTATATTGTCAAAAGTATTGGGATACCTGCTTTTACACGCACATGAACTTTAATGGCATCCCAGTCTTAGTCCGTAGGGTTCAATATTGAGTTGGCCCACCCTTTGCAGCTAAGCTATAACAGATTCAACTTTTCTGGGAAGGCTGTCCACAAGGTTTAGGAGTGTGTTTATGGGAATGTTTGACAACTCTTCCAGAAGAGCATTTGTGAGGTCAGGCATGTTGAATGAGAAGGGCTGGCTCACAATTTGTGCTCTGATTCATCCCAAAGGTGTTCTATCAGATTGAGGACTCTGTGCAGGCCAGTCAAGTTCCTCCACCCCAAACTAGCTCATCCTTGTCTTTATGGACCTTGCTTTGCACACTGCTCCAAATCATTTGGTGGAGGGAGGTGTGAGGTTGTTTTCCAGGGGTTGGGCATGGCCCCTTAGTTTCAGTGAAGGGATCTCTAAAGGCCTCAGCATACCAAGACATTTTGGACAATTTCATGCTCTCAACTTTTTTGGGAACAGCTTGGGGATTGCCCCTTCCTGTTCTAACATGATTGTGCACCAGTGCACAAAGCAAGGTCCATAAAGACAAGTATGAGCGAGTTTGGGGTGGAGGAACTTGACAGAGTCCTGACCTCAACCCGATAGAACACTGTTAGGATGAATTAGAGTGGAGACTGCGACCTCACAAATGCGCTTCTGGAAGAATGGTCAAACATTCCCATAGACACACTCCTAAACCTTGTGGACAGCCTTCCCAGAAGAGTTGAAGTTGTTATAGCCGCAAAGGGTGGGCCAACTCAATATGGAATCCTACGAACTAGGACTGGGACTCCATTAAAGTGTATGTGCATGTAAAGGCAGGCATCCCAATACTTTTGGCAATATAGTGTATGAATCTTGCATCTGCTTTTAATAGATTTTCTCTAGAGTTTCACTGATCCCTATAGAAGCAGCAGCAGTTGTGCCATCGGTGCTGTCCATGGTGCTGAAATAATGTACTGTAACACAGCAGGAGTAATGCTGTTTCATTGCTTTTGTCATGCAACATACACTTATTGGTGATTTTTTTTTAGGTACCCCTATACATGCAGGATAAAACAGGTTCATCAAAACTCTGCTCAGCCACTAAAAGCAAAAAGAAGTCCCTGTGTAATCTAGGAGATGCCAGAGTCATAGCTTACGCAGAGCTATAGACTCCCCTATGACAGCACTGACTTGTCCAGCACTGTTACATGGAGTGAATCACATCCTCCTCCATACCTGAACACTGTGGCAGATGAGTGAAGCTTCTTGGGCTAGTAGATTTTAAACAAAGTGTTGTTTTTTTCCTGAATGGGCAAAGCACAGGTTTGCTATAAACTCCAAAAGCCTCCCATATGGAACCCAGATGGAGGAAAAAGGTGGAATAATTCTGAAAGTGCTTTAAGCCAATTATACTAACCATTATTGAGCAGGATTAATAGCAAAGCCTTTCTTTCTTTGTAAAACTGGATGCTATGTGGCTGGATAATTTATGGGACAGGAGGGCTATCAGTTAGGCAGACGGGAGCAAAAAGTGATATATTTTTTCCAGCAGCTGTGGCCATCATCAGCTGAAGCTTCTATTCGTCTAACAGCAGGAAGAATTGGAGCGCAGGTGAAGGAAGCTGAAGGGAAATGGCACAATGAAAGGTGATGTTGTGTGAACTCTGCAGTAGGGGATACAATCATCTCTCACTGCTGTTTTCATGTATCAGGATATGTCTGAATCATACTTGCCTATAACTGGTAATAACTATATCAGCAGTGCTGCATTTGTGGCTATTTCACCTGTTAAAGGAATAAAAAGTAGCATCCTTTCACTATATTATGCTAGACCAGAAATGCTGCATCTCAGTGAAACCAACAAGAACTTCTTGGTCAACAACTAGACATTGAGGGGTTTATTTACTAACGCTAGAGAGTGCAAAATCTGTCTCACTTCTGCATAGAAACCAATCAGCTTTCAGGTTTTATTGCCAAAGTTTAATTGAACAAGCTAAGGTTAGAAGCTGAACATAGACTGATTTTGCACTCTCCAGCTTTAGTAAATAGACCCCTAAGTGACACTGTCACTTGGCAATAAAAATTCAGATACAAGCACTCTATTATAGAAGATTATTAATACTTAAAGTGATTGTAAAGGCTCTTTTTTTTTTAAATAACAAACATGTTGTACTTACCTCCTCTGTGCAGTTGATTTTGCACAGAGCAGCCTGGATCCTCCTGTTTTCTGGTCCTTCTTTGCTGTTCCTAGCACCTCCCTCCTTTGAGTGCCCCTCAGCCAGCAGCTTGCTACAGGGGGCACCCAAGCTGAGTCAGAGCTCCGTGTATCCATTCAGACATGGAGCCCCAACCTGGCCCCGATCCCTCTCTCCCCTGTACTCTATACTATATCTGGTCTCCCACAGTACACAGAACACGGAAATGCAATTATTTTAGTAAATATAAACTGCTAAATACCTTTTCTCATCAGCGTTATATAGCAGTCTTGTGACTTCTATCAGTGTCCTGCTGTAGTAGTAGTAGTAGATCTTGTAGAAGGAGTTGTCATTCTCATCTGACTGTCCTATGAGACTGAATGACCACTGTCCCTCCATGTGGACAGTGCTGGTTGGCCCTGTGCTGATCACATGCACCCTCCCCAAAAGAAAAAAAAAACGCTCCAGCAATACACATCAAACTGAGCATGTGCAGAGTGCCTCCAAGGCTCTGTACTATCAGCAGATGGATTGGGAACAGTGGAAGTAGGGGAGGATCAGAGAAGACAGGATCAAAAAGCCATTTTACACAATGCAGAGGATTAACCCCTTAGGTTCCACAGTGAGTATAACAAGAATGCTTCACTGCATATTCATACTGATTTTTGTGGGTTTTGTAACAATTTAACTGAAGTGTGGTGACTGCAATCTTCCTTCTCTTGCCAAGCAATGATCACTGCTGGTATCCATCCACTGGCCACTACCTCATTACTGTGTCCTATAGTGGTGTAGAGGCTGGTGGGTGGAATCACAGTGTGTAGTGAAACAGCAGGTATCTGACCCACCTGGAAGTGTTGGATATCAAGACTGGGTGATTATATCTTAATTTCATTTGACAGGATTGTTTTATTAATTTAAATTGGCAGGTTCACATTACATACAATCAATAACAATTTGATACAATGTTAGAAAAATATAAGGTTGTCTGCACATGTATCTGAGCAGCCAATTATTTTTAAAACCTCATGTTGGCAAACTGGCTCAGATCAGATACTCAAAAAGTCCATGTATTGTAGTTAACACATTGACATTTCTGGATGTTAGTTATGCCCCTGTCTAAGCCCATTTTACACACATATTAAGGCATTCTTCATATCCCCATTAAGGTCCTTCCTTCTTGTAATGTACAGAACCCAGACACATATATTTACAATTAGGTGCTTGCTGATTGCCTGGGCTGTGTTGGATCTCCACATATTAGAAACACACATTTTGACACGGTCTACACTTGTAATACGAATAGCTTGAAAAAAGCATCATTACCCAGACAATGTTCTGTACAATTACCTAAAAACAATGCCTGAAATGTTTGTTGCACTAATAATAGGCAAAGATGCATATACATCATTGATGCCATTATTTTTGCACGCACATACTTCATTTGTTTTTTTAATGCAAAATACAGGGGGCATTTTTAAAGCTCATAAGGGTGACCATACAGACCTTGTGCGAAGGGGGAAAACCGAGGGACAAAAAAGGTGACAAACTGTATATAATGTCGATCCTGCTTAAGTGGACACTGTATCAATTAAAAAAGAAAATGTACAATAATGATGTGTATTCACTTATGGAATTATATTATACCCACTCTTATTTTAAATGATCATTTGCAAGAATTATGAATAACAAATGCATGAATATTTTCATTACCCATCATCATTACTTTACAATTTAAATGTGGATGGCTGCTGCCACAAAAACATGTCCTGGCCCAATTGCCTATGTTTGTGATATTTATTTTGCTGAAAAACAACCGTAGAACTGAAATTTTAGCAAAAAAAAAATGCAAAACTGCTGAAGAAAAATTACATCCATATAAAACACCAACAAAGACACAAGCACTTGCAATTTATGCACAGACAATTCTGAACAGGACTTACATTATGTTTTTGGCACAAGAGACTTGATGCAAGAGACTGTAGGAGGCAGCAGAATTATAAATGCACAATATAATGGCTTTCTTGTCTATACTACTATACTATGCTATATCATACTATACTACCTTATGGAGACATTATGGAAAATACTTTGCTGCGTCTTCTAGCAGGTTACAGTTACTATAATTGCACTCATGGGCCAGTGCCTAGGACAACAAGGTTATGTAGGGCAGCACCAAGCCTCACAATTTTCAAACTGTTAAAATGTTTTCCTAATTCTTTTTCCCTCTGCTATCCAATTTTAGACATGTGTTGTTAAATTCACCTAAAGGCTCGAAAGGCTCCCTATATTCAGGAACTATCAAACCATCTCTCTTCTCTCTCTTGTTTGGGGCTATGTACAGTTTAAAAAGTAGCTCTGAATAAAAAGCAGCAGCATGACACCTCCAATAGTGCATCCTATAATTTGTTTTTACCAAAACCGTATACTTACACAAGGGTCAAGCTTTTTACAAAAGGGCTTCATCATTCAGGAGTTGTTTATACACACAAATGGCAGGAGGAAGCCTATCTATCCTTAGTGCTGGATGATAGCACAAAAGGTGTAAATGCATTTCTATTTGTATTTTATTTGTTTTGATAAAGAAAGTTGCACAATGATCCTCTATGTTTCTCCACTTTTGATGGAGTGTGGGATGCAAAAAGAGTAATGGTCACCATTTACTTCTGCTATAAGGTGAGTTTATCACCATTTGAGTGTTGCTGGGAGTGGAGTGAGCTCTTTCGTTGAGAAACTGGAGAAGAGGATATTTCATTTTTGGTTGGCACTATAAAAGTGGACTTTGCGCATACAGTACATCGATCAGCCATAACATTATGCCACTGACAGGTAAAGTGAATAACATTGATTATTTTGTTACAATGGCACCTAAAAGTGGGAAGGATATATGAGGCAGCAAGTTGACATGTTGTCCCTGAAGATGATGTATTGAAAGCAGAAAAAGTGGCAAGCATAAGAATTTTAGCAACTTTGACAAGGGCCAAATTGTAATAGCTAGACAATTGAGTCAGAACAACTGCAAAACTGCAGCTCTTGTGGGATGTTCCCAGTCTGCAGTGGTCAGGACCTCCCACAAGTGGTCCAAAGAAAGAAAACTAGTGAACTGGTGACAGGGACATAGGCAGCCAAGGCTCAGTGATGCAAGTGGGGAGATAATGCTGGCCTTTGTAGTTCAATCCAATAGAAGAGCTACTGTAACCCTGATTGCTGAAAAAGTAAATGTTGGTTCTGATATAAAGACAGAAAACACAGTACATCACAGTTTCTTGTGTATAGGGCTGTGTAGCCACAGACCAAGTAAACGTGCTCATGCTTTGTTAATATTCCCATCTCACATGTTCCTGGGATAGGCGGAAAGAGTAATGGGTGTTGCAGCAGCAGCCAGCTGGAGACTGGAACCATGTACAGAAGAGTGTCTTTAAACAAATCTTTAAAGGCTAAGTTCACCTTTTTTTCTAAATTCCAGCTCCCCTATGTACCAATGTAGCATTCATGTACTTTTTACGCAAAAATATCAAAGCTTTCCATAAAATTTACAGACACTTAACTTACTGTCTTACATCCATGTTTCCAAACGTATCTGTTGCTTCTGTCTTACTTCCTTACAGACTGTAGGTCATGACACAGGAAGGAGTTGACCAGCTGACCTCATTAGCACACACCCTGCATCATCCACCCACCCACTCCCAGCTGCATGTTTTTTAAATGAAATGCAATCAATCAGTGATCTCCCTTCTTACTAAATACACAATCAGATTGCATAGTGTATGGCCATCTTTATACAAGTACATAAACACTCAGCTATCAAGCCCTGTTCACATCTCTGCATAGCGGGAACTCGAATTCCCACATACGTTATTTTTTTTGCGAGGGAGGGAGGTGTTTTGGAGCATTTTCACTCATGACACGTAGGGCAGCCCACCCACTTGAATGGGCTGCCTTGCACACAGCAATCGCTCCAAAGAAGCAAAAGAAGCTTCAGAATTTTTTTTAGAGGGGAGCTTGGTGTGTTTTTACTGCAATTTTTGGTGCAGTGCATTTGTGAAATGCAAGGAAATGCACAGATGTGAATGGAGCCTCATTGTTCTTGTGTTATCGCACCAATTTCATTTTCAGGCCCCATTCACATCTAGCATAGTGGGACTGAGCATTTTGTGGCTCGTTTTTCCTGTGACACACATAGGGCAGCCTGTTGATTTCAATGGACTGTGCTATATGTGGCTTATGGGACATTTTTGTGTTTTGTAAGTTGTGTGTCTTTTACTGTGCGTTTTGCAGCATTTGCCACTCGTTTTTTTTCACATGGCAAAATGTGTGTTTGCTTCCGTGTTTGGTGTGCTGTTAACAATTAATGGCACTGAAAGTGCAACTAGTAATTTTAGGTGTATAAAGGTGGCTATACACTATACAATCTGATTGTAAAATCTCCTTTAGATTTACCAAATTTATATAATAGGAGGAAACACCTATCTAGCCAATCACTCTGTATCCAATCAGGCAGGCCCTTGCAAGGAGATTGTACAATCAGATTGTATAGTGTATGGCCATTTTTATACACCTAAAATTATTAGTTGCCCTTTCAGTGCCATTAGTTGTAAACGGCACAGCAAACACATTTTGCCATATTAAAAAACCGGTGGCAAATGCTGCGAAATGCACAGTAAAAAACAGGCAACCCACACAATGCCAAAATGTCCCCTAAGCCACATATTGCACAGCCAATTGAAATCTGTAGGCTGCCCTATGTGTGTCAAAGGAAAACAAACTACAAAACATGCACTCCCACTATGCTACATATGAGTGTGGCCTGAAAGTGAAATTGATGCATTAACACAAGAACAATGAGGCTGCATTCACATCTGTGCATTTCCTTGTATTTCAGAAATGCATGGCACCAAAAATCGTAGTAAAAAAAACACCAAGCTCCGCTCTAAAAAAAGTTCTGAAGCTTCTTTAGGGCGATTGTTGCGTGTGTGACGAGTGAAGGTTCTTTGGGGATGCCCTATGTGTGACGAGTGAAAATGCTCCAAAACACCCCCCCTTGCTAAAAAAATAAAAAAGCTATGCAGAGTTGTTAACAGGACTTAATAGCTGAGTGTTTTTTGTCCACTCCTTCCTATGTACTTGTATAAAGATGGCCATACAGTATGCAATCTTATTGTATATTTTGTATTTAGTAAGAAGGGCGATCACTGATTGATTGCATTTCATTTAAAAAACGTACAGCTGTGAGTGGGTGGGTGAATAGTGCAGGGTGTGTGCTAATGAGGTCAGCTGGTCAACTCCTTCCTGTCTCATGACCTGCAGTATGCAAGGAAGTAAGACAGAAGCAATAGATACGTTTGGAAACACGGATGGAGGACAGTAAGGTAAGTGTCTGTAAATTTTATGGAAAGCTTTGATATTTTTGCAAAAAAAGTACATGAATGCTATATTGGTACATAGGGAAGCTGAAGTTTAGAAGAAAAAAAAAAGGAGGCGCATGCGCGGTGGCACCTAACATGGACGCTTAGCCCGGGAGCTCCGTCCCACCCCATCAGCTTCGGCCTCATCTAAGGCAGATAGAACGGCACCTGCCGACTGGACCCACTCCTCAAGTGTGGCGGAACACCTGGGGATTTCTACCCCCGATGTACTCCGGAGCGGTAAGACGCAATCTACAGCCTGCTTTCGAAGCCACTCAGCCGCGGCCTGAAACAGTCAAGATGGCGACAGCCCCTTACTGTGCCTCCTCAGACAGTCTACCCAACTCACAGTCCACGGCCTCCCCTTCTCTGCTACAACAAGATCTCTCTGCAAGGAGCCATGCCCTAGGCTTAGCCTCCCCAGCATCTACTGAGTCCCTATTAGGACGCTCCACAGCTGGCATAGACTTTTCCCCCATGGAGGCAGGCCCTCCCCAGACACACCAACTACTACAGCCCGGGGATTCCGGCCCACTCCACCTGTTGATGTAGCAGACCTCTTCAATAAGTTTGCTGTACTCTTGGATAGAGGTTTACTTAACACAGCTAACAAGATAACAAACAATATCAAAGCAGATCTTCAGAATATAGGATCTCGTATGGAAATCATAGAAACACACCTGGAAGCCACCTCATCCAGAACAAATCAAAATACTGCATGCATACAGATTCTTCAGGAACAGCTAGAAACAGCGCATGCAAATATAGACGACCTTGAGAACAGAAACCGAAAGGTACAACTTCAGATTAAGGGGGCTTCCTGAATCATACAAAGACATCGCCAAAACCATTCAAGCTTTCATCAAGGATTTACTCTCTGACATTCTGCAACACAGATTGGAACTAGACCGGGCTTACAGGGCTCTCAAACCACCTAGAGCAGATGGTCTTCCCCATGACATTGTGGTCAAACCACATTTCTACTCTGTAAAGGTGGAAGTGATGCGGAAATCAAGAACCCTGTCTAAAATTGTCTTCCAGGGTCCACCAGCTGCAAATTTTTGCGGACCTTTCCCCATCCACCATCCAAAAGAGGAGATCTTTGAAGCCACTACTCCAAATCCTGATGGACAAAGCAATCAAGTATTGGTGGCTCTTCCCATTCCAGCTCAAATTCCTCTGGAAAGGCAAATCGTTCACCTTCGGCTCGCTTCAAGAAGGAGAAAAACTTTTGCTTCAATTGGGTCTCATCAGCCTGGACTCTAATCCTCCACCGTCGGCATCGAATCCTAACTCAGCTAAAAGGCAACTTCCAACCAGCCCTCTGACTCTAGTATGGGAATCGTCGAGGTCCAAGAAATCTAAGGAAACAGCCCCCTCATGACTCTCTTGACTCTATGGACTTAAATGTCTTCGCCTGTCCTCATGGACCCCTTGTCTTCCCCCAGGCACCCGGGGGAGAATCACACCCCCTATTGGTTTCTCACGAGATGAGCACCCCTTGGCCTGAACCTTCATCTCAGCTGAGGGGGTCTCATGAGTAACCCCACTCGGGGTTGTGAAAACCTTTAAAAATGCGCTTGACATGCATAGTGGTCAGGCTCCCCCTCTCGTTCATACCCCCTTGTGGATGGCCGAGGGGAGGAGGTAGAGAGGGGATTTCAAAAATTTGCTGTGGCCCCCCATAGGGGCCTTCTCCTCTCTCATCCCTACCACTGAATATGATATCTAGCATATCCAAGTAATTCCAAACATTTCCCATCCCTCACCCCTTCCCCGTGGGTAATATTACCCCATATGGATCCAGTTATCTATCCCTTTCATATGATTGTTCGCTGTCCTACATTGCTAGTATTCAAGGCTATATGTAGATTCACCCCCTGCTTTACTCTCCCTCTCTTTTATTATAGTATGCTCGAGGAGAATTGTTCTTTTTTTTTGTCTTTATGGGCCCAGTGCCCATATTAGGTTATAATTTTTTGATGTACATATTGACATAGTATTTGAGACCTATTTGCTGGGGTGGTGTTCATGCACCCCTTCTTGTCTAGAAGAACAGGTTTACTCCCTTCTCTAGACAAGTTTAGTCCCTGTTGGTTGGAGGGACTCTAGAGTTCACCTTACTCATAGATGGAGGATTCTGTCACCTCCACCCTACGGAAGACTCCCTTGTCTCCCGTCTTTCCTTTCACCTTTCCTTTCCTCTCTCTTTTACAAGACATTTATTATAGTCTCTTTACAGAAGTCGATTGGGGGGAAGCCCCCCGATGCTACCTCCCACCCTCCGAAGTCCCAGCCTGTGATCCGTCTTGGACACCATGGACTCATGTTGGTAAGTGCTGATGTGTTCCCAGATCGCTCCCCGCCTCTGCTCAATGGCTGATACTCCTCCGGTGCAAATACCTCTCAAGGTAGTTACACATAATGTGCAGGGCTTAAATTCACCAATTAAAAGACGTAAAGTTTTTCACTACATGTACACACAAAAAACTGACGTAGTCCTTTTACAGGAAACCCACTTCTCAAAAAGTTTCTGCCCATCTTTCATACACTCCAGTTACCCCTTCTTTTCATTGGCCAATGCCGAGAACAAGCCTAAGGGAGTAGGCATTTTAATTTCTAAGAGATGCAAATTCACCTTAAAGTCAGAACATAAAGACCCGGAAGGCAGGTACATGCTTCTAGTGGGAGATTTAGATGGTCGATTATACACGTTTATATCATTCTATGCCCCCAATAGGGGTCAATTAGCCTTTTTCCAACACATGTTGACGACTCTGACTCCACTAGTAGAAGGCACAGTGATTTTTGGAGGCGACTCCAATACTGCTTTCGACCAGGGGCTGGACAAGTCCAGACCACTGGGCAAACGTCTCACCAGACCTACCAAATAAAGCCTCCGAATAGCCAAACTACTAGTTCAACATGGCCTAATTGACATTTGGAGGGAAGTAAATCCTATTACTCAAGATTTCTCCCACTACTCGAACCCACACGGATCGTTCGCAAGGATCGACCATATCCTCCTTACATCAACCTCCGTCCCACTAACAAACAAGGCATTTATCAAAGATGTGGTCTGGTCGGATCACTCCATGATAGTCCTGACACTTCGCCGCCAGGGGAGCCAGAACCCTGATAGACGTTGGAGACTCAATGAGTCCATCTTGAGTGATCCGACCAGAGCAACGGAAATCGAACAGCATATCCAAAACTATTTTCATACCAACGACACACCCGGTGTTAGTCCCTCCGGCCTTTGGGCAGCTCACAAGTAGGGATGAGCTGAACACCCCCCCTGTTCGGTTTGCACCAGAACATGCGAACAGGAAAAAAGATCATTCGAACACGTGAACACCGTTAAAGTCTATGGGACACGAACATGAATAATCAAAAGTGCTAATTTTAAAGGCTTATATGCAAGTTATTGTCATAAAAAGGTGTTTGGGGACCTGGGTCCTGCCCCAGGGGACATGGATCAATGCAAAAAAAAGTTTTAAAAATGGCAGTTTTTTCGGGAGCAGTGATTTTAATAATGCTTAAAGTGAAACAATAAAAGTGTAATACCCCTTTAAATTTCTTACCTGGGGGGTGTCTATAGTATGTGTCATGAAGATCCTGCCAGTAATCGGCGATCCAGATGCACGGGAACACGGCCACGGGTTCCACCGCACATGTGCGCGCGTTCACGGGTGCTGTCATGCACGGGCACGCTCGCGCACTCCCGCCGGTGTCAGGCGAGCTATTTAAACCGGCCTGTCACATTCAATCCCCACTGTCTGCTCTACAGCGTTCCGTGTGCCATAACCTGATCTGACCTGTGTACTCTGTTATCTGACCCGGCTTCCTGTTAGACCATCCTGCTATCCGCCTGCACCAGACCCTCTTGGCTTGCCTGACCATCCCTCTGTGTAATCCCTGGTACCTCTGCTGCTTGACCGATACCGACCACAGGCTTGTTTGACCATCCCTCTGTCTGATACCAGTATCCAGTCTGTTTACCTGCTGCTTGTTCCTGGTTCCAGTCCAGCGTTCCAGACTACTACCTGCTGCTTTGTTCCTGGTTCCAGCCCAGCATTCCAGTCTACTACCTGCTGCTTGTTCCTGGTTCCAGCCCAGCGTTCCAGTCTATTACCTACTGCTTGTTTCTGGTTCCAGTCCAGCTCTTCAGTTCCTGCCTACTTACCTGCTGTGGTTCCTGGTCCACTCTGCATTCCAGGCTCCAGTCTCCTCTTCAGCTTCAGATTCCAGAGGGTGCCACCATTCCCGAACTTCTGGTGACTGTTGATCCTGCCAGGCACCCATGCCACTCGTCACTCCTGGGCCCTCTGTCTCCATTCCAGAGGAACGGGAGTGGGAGCTGTAAGGGAGGTCTTTCTCTGCAATTCAGGCTCAAAACCTACCAGGTACATGACAGTATGCCTGTAAAGGGGCGCATGTTTCTCGTGTTTAGAACAGTCTGACAGCAAAATGACATTTCAAAAGAAAAAAAGTCATTTAAAACTACTCGCGGCTATTAATGCATTGCCGGTCCGACAATACACATAGAAGTTCATTGATAAAAATGGCATGGGAATTCCCCACAGGGGAACCCCAAACCAAAATTTAAAAAAAAAAATGACGTGGGGGGTCCCCCTAAATTCCATACCAGGCCCTTCAGGTCTGTTATGGATATTAAGGGGAACCCCGCGCCAAAATAAAAAAAAAAACGGCGTGGGGTCCCCCCAAAAATCCATACCAGACCCTTATCCGAGCACGCAACCTGGCAGGCTGCAGGAAAAGAGGGGGGGACGAGAGAGCGCCCCCCCTCCTGAACCGTACCAGGCCACATGCCCTCAACATTGGGAGGGTGCTTTGGGGTAGCCCCCCAAAACACCTTGTCCCCATGTTGATGAGGACAAGAGCCTCATACCCACAACCCTGGCCGGTGGTTGAGGGGGTCTGCGGGCGGGGGGCTTATCGGAATCTGGAAGCCCCCTTTAACAAGGGGACCCCCAGATCCCAGCCCCCCCCGTCTGAATTGGTAAGGGGGTATGTACCCCTACCATTTCACTAAAAAACTGTCAAAAATTTTAAAAATGACAAGAGACAGTTTTTGACAATTCCTTTATTTAAATGTTTCTTCTTTCTTCTTTCTTCTATCTTCCTTCATCTTCTTCTTGTTCTTCTGGCTCTTCTGGTTCTTCCTCCGGTGTTCTCGTCCAGCATCTCCTCTGTGGCGTCTTCTATCTTCTTCTCCTCGGGCCGCTCCGCACCCGCCCCCCATTATTTGAGAACCGTCAGAAGAGGAGACGTGTCACACAGCGGCAGCCTCCCACCATGCCAGCATGGGTGTGGAGCAGCCCAGAGAAGAAGATGAAGAAGAGAAGAAGACGAAGAAGAAGATGAAGAAGAGAAGAAAATGAAGAGAAGAGCGGGAGCCTCCCCTCATGCCATGGGTGCAGAGTGGCCCGAGGGGAAGAAGATAGAAGATGCCGCAGAGGAGATGCTGGACGAGAACACCCGAGGAAGAACCAGAAGAGCCAGAAGAACAAGAAGAAGAAGAAGATAAAGGAAGATAGAAGAAAGAACAACGAAGAAGCAAATAAAGGAATTGTCAAAAACTGTCTCTTGTCATTTTTAACATTTTTGACAGTTTTTTAGTGAAATGGTAGGGGTACTTTTGTACCCCCTTACCATTTCACACGGGGGGGCCGGGATCTGGGGGTCCCCTTGTTAAAGGGGGCTTCCAGATTCCGATAAGCCCCCTGCCCGCAGACCCCCACAACCACCGGCCAGGGTTGTGGGGATGAGGTCCTTGTCCTCATCAACATGGGGACAAGGTGTTTTGGGGGGCTACCCCAAAGCACCCTCCCAATGTTGAGGGCATGTGGCCTGGTACAGTTCAGGAGGGGGGGCGCTCTCTTGTCCCCCCCTCTTTTCCTGCGGCCTGCTAGGTTGCGTGCTCGGATAAGGGTCTGGTATGGATTTTTTTTTTTAATTTTGGCGCAGGGTTCCCCTTAAAATCCATACCAGACCTGAAGGGCCTTGTATGGAATTTAGGGGGACCCCCCACGTCATTTTTTTTTTAAATTTTGGTTCGCTGTGGGGAATTCCCATGCCGTTTTTATCAATGAACTTCTATGTGTATTGTCGGACCGGCAATGCATTAATAGCCGCGAGTAGTTTTAAATGACTTTTTTTCCTTTGAAATGTCATTTTGCTGTCAGACTGTTCTAAACACGGTAAACATGCGCCCCTTTACAGGCATACTATAGACAACCCCCAGCTACGTAATTTAAAGGGATATTACACTTTTATTGTTTCACTTTAAGCATTATTAAAATCACTTCTCCCGAAAAAACGGCCATTTTTAAAACTTTTTTAGCATTGATCCATGTCCCCTGGGGCCGGACCCAGGTCCCCAAACACTTTTTATGACAATACCATGCATATAAGCCTTTAAAATTAGCACTTTTGATTTCTCCCATAGACTTTTAAAGGGTGTTCCGCGGCATTCGAATTTGCTGCGAACACCCCAAATTGTTCGCTGTTCGGCGAACTTGCGAACAGCCAATTTTCGAGTTGAACATGAGTTCGACTCGAACTCGAAGCTCATCCCTACTCCCTAAATGGCCCGATTCTTTAACGCCCTCAGACAGGGGGGACAATTAGACTCTTCCCTTAACATGGCCCACATCACAGTCCTCCCCAAACCCAATAAAGATCCCAGCTCAGTCTGCAATTATAGGCCAATATCCCTTATTAATAATGACTTAAAGTTTCTGATCCTTGCAGACCGCCTGGCTTCCTTTATTAGCTTATACATTCACAAAGACCAAGTAGGCTTCATTCCTGGGAGACAAGGCCCTGATCTAACTTGATGAGTGATATACTTAATTTCCCTCCTCAACTCCAATTCGGATAAGAGCCTTCCCAGACAAGGTTGCCTGTTATCCCTAGATCTCCAAAAAGCTTTCGATTCTGTCCATTGGTCATATATATTTAACATTCTACATAGATGGGGCTTTGGGGACTCATTCCTCAATGTTTTACATGCTCTATATTCCTACCCTTCAGCTCAGGTGCGTCTGCAGGGATTTTTTTCTGAATCTTTCCCAATTTCCAGAGGCACAAGACAGGGTTGCCCACTCTCCCCATTGATCTTTGCTATAGCAATTGAATCCCTAGTAATAGCCATCAGAATCAACCCGAACATCCAGGGTATTCAATGTGGCCCCCATCATCACAAATGTGCATTATTTGCTGATGACATATTAATGTTTATCTCGTCTCCTCTGACCTTCCTCCCTAACATTTGTCGTCTCCTCGACGAGTTCGGAACGATCTCAGGCCTTAAGGTGAATTACAACAAGTCCCACGCACTTAACATTAACATACCTGAATCGCTGCTGGCCAGGCTTAAGGAGAGTTTTCGGTTCACGTGGAATGATTCAAATGTAACCTACCTGGGGATTAAATTGACCCCCAAGATAGAGCTCCTTTACCAAGCAAATTACCCTCCGCTTTATCAAAAACTAGAGGAAGACTTGGCCAGGTGGTCTGGGCTCTCTCTATCCTGGCTTGGCAAAATTAATTCAATTAAAATGACCCTGCTACCCCGCATCTTATATTATTTTAGGGCCATCCCAATCCCTGCTGACAAAGCCCGTCTAAAACGATTCCAAGCTAAAATTATCAAATTTATCTGGGGTAAATGGGGTCATAGATTTTCCAAATCGATCTTGTTTAGATCTAGGACAGATGGGGGGTTTGGGCATCCCTAACCTAATCTGGTACCTCCAAGCAGCACACCTTGCACAAATAGCAGCAGTTTATTCACGCTGGGAACAGCCTGACTGGATACACATTGAAAGACAGGCAGTACCCCTCTATTCCCGGTTTTACCAGATATAAACACAGCTCCCACAACCAATCCGGATCCCCTGATGAAGTCACGTGATGACGTAACGCATAGGGAATGGCTGGAGGTTAAGTAAATACCAGAAGTGACGTGAGAACGGCGTTCTCACGTCACACGATCTGTTTTTTATGCTTGTTTTTAGTTTATTGATGTAAGAGTCCAGCTTGTTTTAGTAATAAAAGAATATTTTAAACTTTGAACATACTACACCATTGGAGTTCTCTTTTTCTCCCATCCCTTCCTTACTCCCCTGGAAATTGGAACAGAGGACCTCTTGGTGGTAGATGTTGGAATAACGTTGGAATAGCCGAACAGATCCCTGTACACTATCTTATGCTGTTATTTCAAGATATTAAGGTGAGAGTTCTGTGAGCTCATTGATGGGATTTTATACCTCTCGCCTTTTTGATGTGTGGTCTATTTGAATGTTTTTTGAAGAAATATTTTGGACATTTATGGAAAATGCTTGAATAAGAGACAATCATCACATTGACTTTGATCAATTTTTAAGGCCCCTGGATTGATACACCAGTTTATTGATTAACCATTTATACACCATTTAATTATCCCAATTATTGGGCACCATTTGCACACCATTTGTTTACCTTATTTATCGAGCACCATTTGCACTTTATTTACTGCTGTAGCACGGGATCATTATTTGATTTTATTCATTTATGAGTGTAATGTGAACACTGTTAGATCCTGCTGCAGACGGCGTTTCATTGTATTTGATTGCACTTTAACTGCACAGCACGCACTTTGATTGTTTTTCTCTTTTTATGGTGGTTGCCGTCTTTTTATTAATTATTGGATCATTCCGAACACATCATAGTAGCTTAAGGGCTTTTTATTCTCATTTAGTACCCCTCCATACCTTAGATTATCTCCTCTGGTGTCCTAAAAAACTGAGACCCCCAATCCTGTCACCAACGCTTTCACACTCCTTCGCTCTTTGGGTGGCTTACGGAAAAATAATCAGGTCTCCTCCCCCATAAAACCACTTAAACACATATTCCAAAACCCTGAATTTCCACCGGGTCTAGACATTAAAGCCTTTAGATGGTGGCTAGACAAAGGGCTATACAGGATAGGTCACTTCCTTAGACCCTTGGACCCGCTCTCCAAAGCTTACTGTGTAAGTAACCTAGAAATGCCTTCCTCAGAATTTTTTAGATTCTCTCAACTCTCAAACTTCCTAAAGAAAAATTGCAAAACATCACCAAACGGCCCCTTAATAACTGCATATGAATCATGTTGTGGCCAGGCCAATGAGCAGAAGGGGGGGAATTTCGGTGATATACAAGGCTTTATCATCAGCACGTTCCAAGGCACCTTACATGCTTCACTGGGAAGAGGACCTAGCACAGCACTGGAAACTCGATACTTGGCACCAACATTTTTCCCACTCCTTCGAAGTTATCCTTAATTCTTCCCTCATGGAAGCTAGTGTAAAAGTCATAACTAGATGGTACCTAGTTCCGTCAAAACTAGCTACAATTTTCCCATCATCTCCTCTCTGCTTTTGAGGTTGTGAATTACGAAGAGACATGTTCCATACTTAGTGGACCTGTCCCAGAATACGTCAGTTTTGGCACAAGATCTTTGCTTGGATCAACAAAATGACCACATTATCTATTCAAGTGTCTCCTCTCATAGCACTCCTTAAAGGGGTTGTAAAGGTAATTTTATTTTAAAAAAAAAATAACTAACATGTCATACTTACCTTCACTGTGCAGCTCGTTCTGCACAGAGTGGCCCTGAACCTGCTCTTCTGGGGTCCCTCGGCGGCTGTTTCAGCTCCTCCCCGCAAGAAATAACCACCTTAATGCGAGCTCCCTCGCATGGTGGTTAGTTGTTGCGGGCGCGCTCCCGTGATACAGCCGGCGGCTATAGCCGCTCGCTGTATCACTCGGCCCCGCCCCCCGGCGCCGCCGCGTCATCGGATGTGATTGACAGCAGCGCGAGCCAATGGCTGCGCTGCTTTCAATCCATCCACTGCAGCCAATCAGCGACCAGGCTGAGCTGCAATAGAGATGACGGGAACGAGCAGCGAAGATTCGAGGTGTCAGGTAAGTAAAACGGGGGGGCTGGGGGCGGCGGTATTGTCAAAAGTTTTTTCACCTTAATGCATATAATGCATTAAGGTGAAAAAATTTTTACCTTTACAACCCCTTTAACTTCCCGGTCCAGGGGGCATCCAGGAGTACGCAACGCCTCATCTACTTTATCCTTCTAGGCGCAAAGCTCACACTAGCCAAGGCTTGGAAACAACCATATGTTTCCACCCTCCTGGCTAAAAGAAAGATATCCTGGATTATAAACCAGGAAAAGATAGCTAGCTTACTCCTGGATTGCTCAGACATGTTCAAACACACGTGGGAACCTTGTGCAACCATTGTGGGAATCACTCTCTATTAGAGTCCCCGAGGGATAATATGCTGATCTTATTTCCCCCCAGTCGACTTCCACTCTCATCTCTCTTCTCTTGTTTCATTCCTTTCTTTTCTCTTCTCTCCCTTTCCCTCTCCACTCTTTGTTGGTTCTTGTCCCCTACTATTCACTCCAATGACCTTTACCAAGACCGAGACCTGACACTCTACAGCGTTTTGGTCTAGTCTTAAGATGGTTTACTCGCATGCTCTTCAAGGCTGTGTAGACCAGATCTTTGTTCTTAAAATTTTTGTTCAATTACATGTTATGTTTTTCTTATTTTTATAATATCGAGGCCTCTGGTCTCTCACGTAAGCCAACAGTATTCTCTTTCAACTGCAGCCACCTATAGGTGGGAATTCCCTGGTCTTTTTCTTAAGTATGAGCAGCTCATAGGCATTTACTGGGCGGGGGGTCTTGGAGCGTGGAGACTTTACCACAGTATGCTCCCTATTGGGGTGGTGGAGCGCTCCCCTTCCTGGATCCTTCCCATTTCCCTAACCCGTGTAAAATCTGGCTGCTTACGGTGATATATTTCTGAATTCAATTTCCAGGTCAACGCTTCACTGCACAATTTATCTGATCTGTGTATAGACAGCCTGTTTAAATCTGTTGGTACTATTCTGTCATACAGAGGTAATTTTCGGCTCCCTATGGGCTGAGGACCTTCATTATTTCTATGTTTCATGTTGTATTTCTTTTACCTTGAAAATAAAATATATTGAAACGTAGAAAAAAAAAATGGTGAACAAAGGTGAACTTATTCTTTAACCACTTGCTGACCGCCGCACGCCAATGTACGTCCTAACTTTGCCGGTGGATATCATTATTATGGCAGCAGCTAGCTGCCATAACCCTGGTATCCCCGTTTTCGTGCGGCGGTTGGCTACAAGGTAAAAGTGGTCTCTGTGGCGGATTCGCTGCAAGATCACTTTTATTGGTGGCGGGAGAGAGCCCCCCTCCTGCCGCGATAAAATGCCCTCCGCCACTTACCGGAGCAGTTGGTAGCGGCGGAGGCGATTGCGTCTGTCATCTAACTGTGCCTGGAGATGAGTGAGGGGAAGATGGCGTCCACTGGTCTCCATGACACTGCAGGGCGAAGGCGACGTCAAAACGTCACCTACACCATACGTCTTAAAGGCATATTTTTTTCAATGTCATTTTTTTAAATGACTTTTTTTTTATTGCATTTTAGTGTAAATATGAGATCTGAGGTCTTTTTGACTCCAGATCTCATATTTAGGAGGACCTGTCATGCTTTTTTCTATTACAAGGGATGTTTACATTCCTTGTAATAGGAATAAAAGTGACATATATATATATTTTTTAACAGTGTAAAAATAAATAAAATCATATAAGAAAAAATAAGAAAAAAATTTTTTAAACGCCCCGTCTCGATTAGCTCGCGTGCAGAAGCGAACTCATATGTGAGTAGCACCCGCATATGAAAACGGTGGTCAAACCACACATGTGAGGTATCGCTGTGATCGGTAGAGTGAGCGCAATAATTCTAGCCCTAGACCTCCTCTGTAATGCAAAACATGCAACCTGTAGAATTTTTTTAAACGTCGCCTATGGAGATTTTTGAGGGTAAAAGTTTGACGCCATTCCACGAGCGGGCGCAATTTTGAAGCGTGACATGTTGGGTATCAATTTACTTGGCGTAACATTATCTTTCACAATATAAAAAAAAATTGGGCTAACTTTATTGGTGTCTTATTTTTTTATTAAAAAAATGTTTTTTTTTCCAAAAAAAGCACGCTTGTAAGGCCGCTGCGCAAATACGATGTGAAAAAAAGTATTGCAATGACCGCCATTTTATTTTCTAGGGTGTTAGAAAAAAATATATATAATGTTTGGGGGTTCCAAGTAATTTTCTAGCAAAAAAAACAGTTTTAAACATGTAAACACCTAAATTCCAAAACAAGGCTGGTCCTTAAGTGGTTAACCACTTGCCGACCAGCGCACGACGATGTATGTCGACAGAATGGCGCTGGTAGACAAAGGGGCGTACAGGTACGCCCCCTTTAAGAAGCGTTGTCGCAGGCGCGCACCCACGGCCGGCAGTGTGGGCATGCACCCACCGCAGTCTCCGTGACCGCGGGTCCCGCAGATTTGATGTCCGCCGGGTGCCCGCGATCGTATCACGGAGAGGAAGAATGGGGAGATGCTTTTGTAAACAAAGCATTTCCCCATTCTGCCTAGTGACAGGACAGAGATCACTGCTCTCTGTCATCGAGAGCAGTGATCACTGTCCTGTGTGTTAAAGCCCAGCCCCCTCACATTTAGAATCACTCAGTAGGACACGCTTAACCCCTTCACTGCCCCCTAGTGGTTAAACTCTTCACTGCCAGTGTCATTTACACAGTAATCAATGCATTTTTTTTGCATCAATCGCTGTATAAATGACAATGGTCCCAAAATAGTGTCAGAAATGTCCGACGTGTCCGCCATAATGTCGCAGTCCTGATAAAAATCGCAGATCGCTGCCATTACTAATAAAAAAATTAAATATAAAAATGCCATAAACTATCCCTTATTTTGTAGATGCTATAAATTTTGTGCAAACTGATTAATATATGCTTATTGCTATTTTTTTTACCAAAAATATGTAGAAGAATACATATTGGCCTAAACTGAGGAAAAAAATTGTTTTTTATATATTTTGGGGGATATTTATTATAGCAAAATGTAAAAGCTCTTTTTTGTTTATGGCGCAAAAAGTAAAAACCGCAGAGGCGATCAAATACCACCAAAAGAAAGCTCTATTTGTGGGAAAAAAAGAACGTCAATTTTGTTTGGGTACAACGTCGCACGACGGCGCAATTGTCAGTTAAAGCGACGCAGCGCCGAATCGCAAAAAGTGCTCTGGTCAGGAAGGAAGTAAAATCCTCCTGGGCTGAAGTGGTTAAAGAAAGTCCTCAAACATATTTTATTAAAGAGAGGTCACATCACAGCAAAGAAGTGCAGAATCTGGGGGGAAAGAAGAGTGAGGTGAAAATTTTTATAGAAGCGCAAAGTTTGTTGGTACATATTTTATCACTCAGGTGTGCCTAGGGTATTGTGAAATTTGAATGTGGCTCTGTCTCCTAGCCTTAATTTCCCAAAGCAGCCATACAAGCTGCCATAGCTGTAATTGCACTACTGTGGGGGTGTGCAGTGATTTTGTTAATGTACCCGAGGATTCAGAAAGTTGGAGACTTTTCCTTATCTTTTACTGTGCAACAGCAGACCATAAATTTGTCTACACAGAAAACTCCCATAATCACTTGCACTCAGTATATATTTTAGCATGAAATGTTTTTACATGTCAAATCATCATGTAGCCAACTGAATGAGTCATCACACAATATACATTTTGTTTAGCAATGCAAAAAAAGAAGTTGTTTTAATAATCTGGACAGGTAAAGCCACTATATTTTGTGCAACAACTGTGTACTGCCTGCAGGTCCCATTGGAGTAGTCATGTCGGATCTTGGAGAACAGCTGCACTTGGCAAATCCTCCGGGTACAATTATAAGCCACATAACTCCAGATGCTAGATCTGGTCCTGCTTTCAGATGGTTCCCTTCTAGCATACCATAAGTCTCTGCTAAGCTCTGAATGTTAAAGAACAGACACACCATGCTGGAAATCTGATGTTGTGGTGAGCAGAAGAACTTAACAGAATACGTATAATGTCATTTTTCTTATGTAATCTGTAACTGAGTGACAACAATGCCAAAAAAATCCTGCTGTATTTTACATGTAGGAAAAAAAAAAACAATGAACGTAATGTTGTTGAATCCATAGTGATGCTAGTGGAGACACAAGAGTACAAAGACTGGTGACACTATTGGTAATTTTACTTCCCATGTTTGGTGTCATTAGGGCAGTGTAGGACCTGCTCCACTGGTGGTTGTTGCTCTTATTGTAAGTAATACACTAGGGCTCAGAATTTCTGTCCAGAACTGCCTCATACGGCATCAACTGTTATGGGTAAAAACCATAGGTACATGGTGAAATTGTTTGTAGAGGTTTGTGTTTGTACAAACAGTAATTGTTGTAATAGTGGTATACAGCTGAGCAGAGTTTGTGGAACACTGCATCAGTTGATTAACTTAGCTTGCTCAGTTGTCCATTTGTTATGCAGTCTTCCATGACTTCAGCTACCTTTTTGTTATTTTTTTTATTTATGTATTTATTTATTTATATGTTGTCCTTTTTTACCGTACATTTTTCCAGATTTCATTTATTATCCATTTGTATTGTCTTCCGTTGCACACATCTTCATGTTGTCCCTTTTTCCCTGTCTATGGAACCCAGTTACTACAATTCCTACTGCACCTGTAAAAGCTAGCAATTTGTGCTAGACAGCTCTCTTACTTTTACTCATGGTCCCAATAGATAATTTAGCACCCCACATGGAACTAGAGTGCTCTTTTAAAACCATTTTCCACCCATAGGTTGTCATATGACATCTGGGATTTGAAGTGGAGATATCAGGATGATGCCTGCAGCTACAGGCTTTATCCCAGTAAGTTTATTTTTAGCCAGCCATTCCCTGTCATGTAAAAGCCATCCTAGAGGCTGATTAGCCACTGGATTGCTTTTACAGGCAGCGGGAGGGGACTGGTGCCTCTCTGGGCTCTCTCCTGTGTGTTCAGAGAACCCAGGATTACCATAGAGCTGGTTGTGGACCGGATGGTCACTGGCCATCTCTATGATCCCACAAGGCCAGAAGCGAAGTCATGGCGTCACTTCCGGCTCTGACAGATGTAAACGCAATTTTTTTTCCTGGAAAGCAGAGATCAGTTTTTTATAGACCCCAGATGTCTCAATAAAGAGGACCTGTCATGCCTTTTTCTATCACAAAGGATGTTTACATTTCTTGTGAGAGGAATAAAAGTGATTTAAAAATTACATGGACAGTGTAAAAATAAAAAGATAAAAATAAAATAAAATGTGAGGTTTTTCTGCAAACTTTATAGTGAGAGCAATTTTTCTAGCACTGGACTACCTCTGTAACGCTAAACTGATAACCTATGGAGATTTTTAAGTACCGTAGGTTGGCTCCATTCTCAGAACGTGTGCAATTTTAAAGTGTGAGATGTTAGGTATCTATATACCAGGCGTAACATCACATTTTTTGTTATTGTGTTTTTTTTTGCATTAAATTCCATTAAAGTGTATTTGTCCCCAAAAATTGCATTTGAAAAATCGCTGCACAAATACCATGTAACATAGAAAATTGCAATGACCGCCATTTTATTCTCTAGGGCCTCTGAAAAAAAAATACATATAATGTTTGGGGGTTCTGACTAATTTTTTAGCAATGTATGATTTTTACATGTAGGAGAGAAGTGCCAGAATTGGCCTGGGCTGGAGGTCGTTAAATTTGGCTGGCTAAATTTAAAGTGTCATAGCGGCCTGACCCCTTTAGAAGCTTGAAGCTAAAATTTTGCTAATAAAATATGTTTTTTCCTACAGCTTTAGTGACATAACTTAACTGTAATGAAGTATGTCCCAGATTGTGGAAGCAGATGGACCCTGTAGAAATATTCTGTGCAGTGATGATAGGTCTTTTGCCTGGCGTTCAACTTCTGGCACTGCAGAGGTTAATAGGTCTGGCTCTCAGAGCTGAACTCAATAGAAAAAGCTCCTAATAAGGACCCACCCTCTCCTCTCATCCATTGAGAAAAGGCTGTGCATAGTTTATACTACATGTAACATGATCTGTGAATGGGGCAGAGTCAGATGAACGACACAATTCTGCCACCTATTCAGAATTCATGTTACTTGCAGTGTAATCAATGCATTAGCTTTTCTCAATGGCTAGGAAGGGAAGAGAGGGTGGGTCCGCAACAGGAGCTTCGCTTGTTGAGTATGTGTCCTCAGTAGCAGTATGACTCGTCTGACATGACCCTAAGCCCCTATCCTCTTTATTCAACTACTAAATGCAACTACGAGGGGTGTTGAATAATCTTGACATTGAAAGAAGTTGAAGTTAATTGTGCAGCCTGGGCTTAGATCCAAGAGGTTGCACAGGGACACATGAATCAATTGGAAGACTAAACCTGAGCACACATTACAATCTGATTGTGGTAAAACTGCCAATAACTATGTAATACAATGATCTGTCTGAATTGATACAAATTGAATGTATTGTATAATTAGGTCCTCAAATTTTGTAAAAATGAAGGAGATTGTACAGAGTTTGTGTAATCAGATTGTAATATGTATAGACAGTTTTAGGCTTCATGTACACTAGCCTACACTGGCAGCTCCTAAACTTGAGTTTAGGAGCCTTTGGCATTTTTTGTCAAAGCTTCTAAACTCACCTCCGTAAAAACCTATGTGTCCATGTACACATAGGCTTTTAGCAGAGTTGAGGAGCTGCCGTGTTTAGCCGAGCTTCAACCTCCCTCTCCTGAAGGCATAAGAATCGCATTCAGGGTAGGAACATTTGACAGCTAGGAGAAAACACAAAAATGCAGCAAAATCGATTGAATGATTTTGCAGTGATTTTGCTGGGTTTTGTGTTTTACTGCGGCCGTGGTAAATGTAGGCAGGGTATACATGAAGCCTAAAACAAACACTTGCACACACGCTGCAACTCTGTCACTTTTGAAGCCAGGTTCGGTACTTTAATAACACTATGTTACTTATATTGCTGAACATAGTTATATTTTGTTTCGTATGTTTTATGCATCTGTACTTCAACTTATTTGTTGTTTGATGAATAGTAATATTGTTATTATTATTAATAATAATATTAATAATAATTCATATTATTATTATTATTATTATTGTTGTGATTGGATTTTTATCTTTTATGAAAACTTAACGTGACCTATGTCATTCCCTATGACATCCCATCTAACAGTATTGGCAGCATGGAGACTGTTGTAAGTTTGTTTATTGCCCCCTCTCCCGTGTCACAGGTCTCTAGTAATCCCTAGATATCAGCTGTGAAAACTGAGACTGGAAATCAGACTGTTAAAGGTAGGTTTGGGTCTTACACAGTTTAGCTGGCTTACATCAGCAATCTTTTTCCAGCTGGCTAAAACAGTTTTTTTGTTTTTGGCTGAGGCTAAGGTCAGAGATTGTGTAAAGATTATTCCTGGGTAGGGGTGAGCCGAACACCCCCCGGTTCGGTTCGCACCAGAACCTGCGAACGGACCGAAACTTCGCATGAATGTTAGAACCCCATTGAAGTCTATGGGACCCGAACGTTCAAAATCAAAAGTGCTAATTTTAAAGGCTAATTTGCATGGTATTGTCCTAAAAAGGGTTTGGAGACCCGTGTCCTGCCCCAGGGGACATGTATCAATGCAAAAAAAGTTTTAAAAATGGCCGTTTTTTAAGGAGCAGTGATTTTAATGATGCTTAAAGTGAAAAAAAAAGTGAAATATTCCTTTAAATATCTATCTGGGGGTGTCTATAGTATGCCTGTAAAGTGGCATGTGTTTCTCGTGCTTAGTACAGTCGCTGCACATAATGACATTTTTAAAGGAATACAAGTCATTTAAAACTGCTTACGGCTTTATTGTAATGTCGGGTCCTGGTAATATGGATGAAAATCAGTGAGACAAACGGCATGGGTACCCCCCCTCAAGTCCATTACCAGGCCCTTTGGGTCTTGTATGGATATTAAGGGGAACCCCGCACCCAAATTAAAAAAAGGAAAGGCGTGGGACCCTGGGCCCTCTGAACAGCAGTATACAGGCGGTGCAAACAAGACAGGGACTGTGGGTTAAGTAGAATCTGTTTGTTATTTTGAACTGGTACATTTTTAAAGTGTTTAGCTCCAGCCAAAAAATCTATTTTAAGCTTTTTGGAAAACATAGGGAAGGGTTATCACCCCTGTGACATTTGTTTTGCTGTCTGTGCTCCTCTTCAGAAGATTTCACTTCACTTTCTCTCCCAATGACAAATGTTTTTTGAAAATTTGGGGTTTTTAGTGAAACAAGGATTGGTGATAAAGCATCAGTGGAAAGGAGAAACGTTTTTCCCATATTAACTCTTACAGGAGAGAATTTCCCTTCCTAGGGGTAGATTTCATCTCACTTCCTGGTGTCTCCTTCCGTTTGCAAGTAGGAGTCCTTTGTAAGTTGGATGTTTGAAAGTAGGGGCCTGCCCTATATACTCTGCAGAAATTGGGGCGTTAGGTGTTGGTGTTGCCACAACACTGTAAGCCCTCACAGGGCCCTGCTGTGAAATATTAGATCAAGAATTGTAATTACATGCCCCTGTTGAACAGGGGCAGAAAAATTGGGCCTTTGGTGGTGGTGGTGGTGCTGGTGCCACAACACTGTAAGTCCTCACAGTTACTCTTGGTGGGCGCAGAAACGGGCCCTGCTGTGAAATATTAGATCAAGAATCGTAATTACATGTCCCTGTTGAACAGGGGCTGAAAAATTGAGCCTTAGGCACTGGTGGTGGCGCCCAGAACCAAAAACATTCTTACAAGCAAAATTTTTTCGGTTACATCAGCATCAGGTGCTTGGTATCTGCTGGTGATCCAAGACTGATTCATTTTTATAAAGTCAGATCTTGCCCCTAGGTATTCCTGCACCATGAAAAACAGACGCTGGCGATGGTTGCTGGAACCAATCATACCTTGGGGCTGCGGACTAAAAAAATTTTTCTGAACGCATCAGTCAGACGGCCACCTTCTCCACCGCTTCTTCTTTGGCTGACCGAAGCCTCAGCAACACGTTGTCCAGGAACAGGAGTTTGTAACCTCCCAGTCTCTGGGAACGTGTTGCACAGACCTTTCTGCAAGGCCTCCCGAAGATGTTTCATCCTCTGCTCCCTCTGTGATGGCAAGATAAGGTCTGCAACCTTACCCTTGTAACGTGGATCAAGGAGGGTTGCTAGCCAGTAACAATCCCTCTCCTTAATACCACGAATACGAGGATCCTTCCGCAGGCTTTGCAGGATCAGGGAGGCCATGCAGCTTAGGTTTGCTGAGGCATTCGGTCCTGAGTCCTCTGGGTCACTAAGAACGACATGATACGCAGCCACCTCCTCCCAGCCATGTACAAGTCCATGGGTTTCTTGGGACTGTAAATGATCCCATAAAGACTGCTGCTGATGCTGAGTGCCAGGCTCCACCTCCATGCTGACACAATCCTCCTCCTCTTCCTGTGTGATCAGTGGGCACGCAGGAACACTGCCTGGATAAAGGGGGCCTTGAGAGCTAAGGAAGTCCTCCTCTTCCTGTCTATGTTCTGCCTCAAGTGCCTTGTCCATTGTTCCATACAGCACTGTCACTGCTCACCACCCTCGTGGCCTCCTCAAATGGTGACAGGACAGCGCATGCATCCCTGATCATGGCCCACTGGCGTGGGGAAAAAAAACAAGCTCCCCTGACCCTGTCCTGGTGCAATAGTCACACAGGTACTTATTGATGGCCCTCTGCTGCATGTGCAGCCACTGCAGCATGGTCAACGTTTAGTTCCACCTGGTGGGCATGTCACAGATTAGGCGGTTCTTGGGCAGGTTAAATTCCTTTTGGAGGTCAGCTAGCCGAGCACTGGCATTATACAACCGGTGGAAATGCACACAGAATTTCCTGGCCTGCCTCAGGACATCCTGTAAGCCCGGGTACTTGCCCAAGAACCGCTGCACCACCAAGTTAAGGACGAGAGCCAAACAGGGCACATCGGTCAGTTGTCCCTGTCGGAGGGCCGAGAGGAGGTTGGTGCCATTGTCGCAAACCACCATTCCTGGCTTAAGCTGGCATGGTGTCAACCACCTCTGAACCTGCCTCTGCAGAGCTGACAGAATATCTTCCCCAGTGTGGCTCCTGTCCCCCAAGCACACCAGCTCAAGCACCACATGGCATCTTTTGGCCTGCGTACTTGCGTAGCCCCTTGAACGCCTACGGAGCACCACTGGTTTCGAGGACAAAGGACAAGAAGAGGCCATGGAGGAAGAAGAAGAGGAGGGAGTGGAGTAGAGAAGTGTGTCAGAATCACCAGTAGTAGCATTTTGGAGGTGTGGTGGAGGAACAACCCCCAACACTACTGAACCTTGTCCTGCATCCTTCCCAGCTGCAAGCAGAGTCACCCAATGTGCCGTGAAACTTAGGTAACTTCCCTGTCCATGCCTGCTGGACCATGAGTCAGCGGTAATATGCACCTTACCGCTGACCGCCCTGTCCAGCGAGGCCAAGACATTGCCCTCCACATGCTGGTAGAGAGTCGGAATCGCCTTCCGTGAGAAAAAGTGGTGTTTGGGAACCTGCCACTGAGGAACCGCACATTCCACAAACTCACGGAAGGGGCAGAGTCTACCAACTTAAAAGGTAGCATTTGAAGTGCTAGCAATTTTTCCAAGCTAGCATTCAACCGCTGGGCATGTGGATGGCTGGGAGCGAACTTCTTTCTGCGGTGCAGCAGCTGGGGCAGGGAAATTTGCCTGGTACAATCTGATGTTGGTGTACCGATAGCAGATTGCCCACAAGTACTTGGCTGTGACACACCTAATTCTACACCTTCATTCCTCTCAGTGCAGGTCCCAGAGAGGACTGAAGGAATAGTGGGGTTGGAGATCCCAGCTGATGAGGAGCAAGGAGAGGTCCTCTTTGTTCTTTGGTGTGGGTCTTTTAGGTACGCTTGCCAAAGAACTGCATGGCAAGTCAACATATGTCTGGTCAAGCATGTGGTGCCCAAGCGGGAGATGTTTTGGCCACACAAGATACACTTGAGACATATGTTGCAAATAGCAGCGGTGCGATCTGATGCACTCATCTCGAAAAAGGCCCACACCAAAGAACTTTTGGAATAACGCACAGAGACATCAGCGCCCTGCACATGCGGAGCTCTGCAGGGTGATACAGTCAGTGTGCTGCCCTTAAGCTGGCCCCTGGAGGGCATCCTGCCTCGTTGGTGATGTGCCTCCTCCTCCTCCTCCTCCTCCTCCTCCTCTCTCCTATCAGACTACCACGTGGAGTCAGTGACCTCATCATCCCCTCCCTCCTCATCACTGGAGCAAACCTGGCAGTATGCTGCAGCAGGGGGAACATGACTGCCAGATTGCTGTCCTTCTTGGACACCCCCTCTGTCTGAGCTCACGTTACTGCCTTCCTCTAGCTGAGTACCATCATCGGAGCCTTCAAAATGCTGGGCATTCTCCTGGAGCATGTACCCAACACTGTGTTCAAACAGTTCAGGGGACTCCTCAGGGTGACATGGTGGGGCTAGGGAAGGAGTGACTGATGCCATTGAGCCAAGGGAAGAGGCCCCATTGGCAGCTGCTTTGCCAGACAAAGTACCCTAAGCCTGGGTGAGAGAGGATGAGGAGGACGAGGATGGCTTGGTCATCCACTCAACCAATTCTTCCGCATGTTGTGGCTCAACATGGCCAGCTGCCGAAAAAAAGGCCAAGTGTGTCCCACTGCCACGTGCTAATGAGGATACACCGTGTCCACTACCAGCACTGTTGCCTCTAGACACAGAACCTGCTTGCCCTCTTTTATTGGCTTATGACTGTCTGCCTCTCCTTGTTGGCCTTCCAGACATACTAATGGCCTGCAGTGAGATGTACAAGATATTTGGGGGGCACACCCTAAAAGATGCATTAAAGATGGTGCAGCCATAAGACCATACAGTAGAAGAAAATATTACAGTGCACACATGCAAAAAAGACATTTACCTCCAGCCAGGCTAGTTTAAAACACCTAAACATTTTCAAAAAAACATTATCAAAAATGTGGGGATTTGTTTACACCATATTGCTATATGGTGCTAAGCCCACTTACTGCTACAAAGTACCCCGTGATTAGTGGGCCTACACTATCCATAGATTGGGAGATCCTGCATCTCTGAACCATGAGAGCAATACACTCTTCTAAATGGGAGAATCTTGAGGTCTCCATCCATGACACAAGTGGACACTAATGAGAGGTATTTAATGAGGGAGTGAGGTGCTCCTCACCCAAAGAGATTTGGTCAGAATCCATACAAAAGACAAACAAGATATTTGGGGGGCACACCCTAAAAGATGCATTAAAGATGGTGCAGCTTTTAGGGTGTGCCCCCAAATATCTTGTTTGTCTATTGTATGGATTCTGACCAAATCCCTTTGGGTGAGGAGCACCCCACTCCCTCATTAAGTACCTCTCATTAGTGTCCACTTGTGTCATGGGTGGATACAATATGGTGTGACCAGACCAAATCCCCATATTTTTTGATACTTTTTTTTTTAAATGTTTAGGTGTTTTAAACTAGCCTTGCTGGAGGTAAATGTCTTTTTTGCATGTGTGTGCTGTAATATTTTCTTCTGCAGTGAGATGTAGCTGCACAAAACTGGGATGTATATATATATACCGATTATACTGCAGCTAGCAGAATCAACTGCTTGCCTGTAGTATTGTTACTATGAGAACACTTGCACTTGTCTTCAGGTAGCTATACTGTAGGTGCAACTGTGCAGGGTACACAGTACACTAACTGGAAATACTTCAAGAGCCTGCCTGTGCTATTAATAGGATCAGAAGAAGCACACAAGCACTTGGCTTCAGGTAGCTATACTGTAGGTGCACCTGTGCAGGGTACACAGTACACTAACTGGAAATACTCCAAGAGCCTGCCTGTGCTATTAATAGGATCAGAAGAAGCACACAAGCACTTGGCTTCAGGTAGCTATACTGTAGGTGCAACTGTGCAGGGTTACACAGTACACTGACTGTAAATACTTCAAGAGCCTGCTTGTGCTATTAATAGGATCAGAAGAAGCAGACAAGCAACTGTCTTCAGGTAGCTATACTGTAGGTGCAACTGTGCAGGGTACACAGTACACTAACTGGAAATACTCCAAGAGCCTGCCTGTGCTATTAATAGGATCAGAAGAAGCACACAAACACTTGGCTTCAGGTAGCTATACTGTAGGTGCAACTGTGAAGGGTTACACAGTACACTAACTGTAAATACTTCAAGAGCCTGCCTGTGCTATTAATAGGATCAGAAGAAGCACACAAGCACCTGTCTTTGGCTAGCTATACTGTAGGTGCAACTGTGCAGGGTTACAAAGTAAACTAACTGGAAATACTTCAAGAGCCTGCCTGTGCTATTAATAGGATCAGAAGAAGCACACAAGCACTTGGCTTCAGGTAGCTATACTGTAGGTGCAACTGCGCAGGATACACAGTACACTAACTGGAAATACTTCAAGAGCCTGTCTGTGCTATTAATAGGATCAGAAGAAGCACACAAGCACTTGGCTTCAGTTAGCTATACTGTAGGTGCAACTGTGCAGGGTACACAGTACACTAACTGGAAATACTGTAAAAACACTTGCCTGCCTGTCAGTATATTAGGAAGAGAATAACAAGAACGGATCTAGCTAAACTGAATACACTGTATATATATATATATATATATATATATATATATATATATATATATATATAAATAACACCTGGGATGCATTTATATACACAATACACTGTAAGTGTAGCTAACTGACTCAATCTGCCTACTCTATCTAACTTAAATCAAATGACACTGTCTCTCTGTCTATCTCTCTCCGCCGCAACACACTACACAAGGCTGTCACGCAGGTGGCCTTATATAGTGTGGGGCGTGTACTAAACTTTCTGAGCCATAATTGGCCAAAGCCTCCCTGGCTTTGGCCAATTACGGCTCTCTGTACACACGGCGCTGTGATTGGCCAAGCATGCGGGTCATAGTGCATGCTTGGCCAATCATCAGCCAGCAATGCACTGCGATGCCGCAGTGAATTATGGGCCGTGACGCGCCACTCGAATTTGGCGCGAAATGCCCATAACGTTTGTAATTCGACTAACTGCCGAACACACGATGTTCGAGTCCAACATGCGTTCGACTCGAACACGAAGCTCATCCCTATTCTTGGGGCAGTGACATGAGAAATGGATCCAACAACAGCCTTGCTACAGCCTTTATGTACAGATACTAATAGATAGTGTAGTCCTCTTTGGGTTGAGGAGGAGGGGGTTATAGCAAATGTAAATAGAAGAACGAGAACCCACGCTAAGTGTAAGAATGGGATGATAATGAATTTAGCAGACCCTCCACCCAGGACAGGGCCTCTTTGAACAGAGGGGATTCCCTCCCTGGGAAATTAATCAGTAATCTAAGCAAAGTCATTTGGAGCAGAAGAAATACTACAACCAGCATATAACATTAGTCATAAGTATATACTGTAGATACACATCAGAAATAATACAAGCTTTATATAAGAAAACATTAACAATAGTACATACAACCAATGTACAAACAGGTGTTATCAGCAAAGGGTCTTGGAGGAATTGTGCACATAAATCCAGGCAAATATAGTTATTAATAGAGATACCTACAGGTAAATGTTGCAGCAAAGTTCAGTTGCAGGGGCCTGTGAGGATGATTGTGATACAGTGTCTGTCTTTCTGTCGGAGAGCTGAACATAATATCAGCACTGATGGGGAGATCCTCCAACTGTTGTCTTTTTTTTTTTGTTTCATAAAGATTTTATTGGATAATTTAAACGGACATTACAGAAACATCAACAGAAAGAAAAAACCCCAAAAACAAGAGGGCTGTGGCTTCAATTGGAGTATAACCTCATGATATACAATAATGACAAAGCCCATGAGGTACTCCCAGCACACACTATAATCAACTTTCCTAGCATGGAGATACATAAGGCGTACATCAATATATTGTTGCGGGATCATGTCATTATGAGTTAAGTCAGGTGCCTATAGTCCCATCAAAGTTATTAAAAGGTCAGAGCCTTTTGTCAAATTTCCTGTTCCTACTTCTGAATATCCGCATAATGTGAAAAGGATGGGCGGAGGGGTCAACCGTTAGGTAAGCCCGTCATCCCAAGTTCTCCACTCTTTCGGGATTATTTACGAGAAAAAAAAAGGGAAAAAGAGAAAAAGGAAAGAAAGAAAGAGGGGGGGGGTAAGGAGAGAAGATATAGATTAGGAACGAGGGAGGGGGAAGGGGGGGAGAGGAAATGTCTAAAAGGAAAATGCCAGGAGAGGGAGTGGGGGACCATCAGCTACCCTCTCTATCTACTTCTGTTTGAAATGTGTCAGCTCTAAGATCACAATGCGTCCGTTTATGTCTATATACTGTAGAGCGCTGCTGAGGAATCTCGGCTTACCGTTATCTTGCATCAGGTCTTAGTACCTTGCAGAGTTCTGAAATTTAAACCAATCTTCCCATATATTAGAGAAGCTGGAGATCTTATCTTGTGCTGTATAAATCAGCTCCTCTATCACTGCCAACTGTTGTCTAAATGGCTTGGAACGCAGATTCTCATCAGCAGAAACCATAGCGTGTCACAGGAAATAAGAGTCAGCCTATCTACTCTGTGTCTTAGTCCATAGTAGTTACTAATCTGTCATGCAACCAGATCTCTAACTCCCAGAAGTGGCCGTTGGATGCCTAACCTGGTTCTAGCTAATGCTGGTTATTGAGCCCTAGGCTAAAGCTAGCTACAGAATCCTAAACCTGAAAAGACAGGGTTAACTAAAATACTAGAAGCTGCAAGTAAACTCTATTGCAATAAGCAGGTGTCAGGGCTGGGCTCTCAGCCCTTCCTTCTCAGTACTCAGGTTGCTCAGCTGATGGTTACTTGCCAGCATTCATCGTTCCACAGCTGCTCACCTGGTGATCATTTCCTGCTCATCAGTCCAGCCTACAGCCAGCCCCTTCCGACTATTTAAACTGCCTGGTTCATTTCTTCCCTGCCTTCACCTTGGTCAAACATATCTGGATATTCTCTGCTGTGTTACTGTTGAAGACTTGATTGGCTGGCATCCCTTCTGGTTCCTGATCCTGTCTGCTGCCTCCGACTACACTGATCTCTGGCTTCCTGATTTATTGGCTTGTTCTGACTACCCACTTTGGCTACATACCCTGGCTATGTTTTGACTATGTTTACTATTTGTACCATTTTTAAGATTCTATTAAAAGGTGTGATTTTAACTGCATTTCCTGCCTCCGTCTGATTCATGGTTCCTGACAGCAGGTTCACCTATTAATATACTGTACTTGAAGATGACCACTACCTTCATACAGTAGTACAAACCTAGCTATCTGGCACTGTGCATGTGAAATAATAACAGTAGAACAAAGATAAGTCTTTCACTAAGATTTAGATGCACACTCTAGAAGCTATGGGCAACTGCAGTTAAACTATTAGAATATAGGAATATGTGCCTAATGGGCTGGGTGAAATACAACAGCAACAGCAGCTCCTATGTGTGTATGGTCATGAGGTTCTGCTGTGAGCTGTGTCTACTTCCAGGAAACTCTCTTTTATATAACATCACAGTCCTCCAATCAGGGTTTCTGACCCAACTAGCAGGGACAGGAAGTACCTCTCTGTAACCAACTATCGCTTTGCTAATTAAAACAAAAACTAACAAGCACAGACTATAGAAGGCAGCAGACCTGTACAATAGAATAGTAATAGGAATTGTATATTCATTTTAAGTATGTTTTGGATTCAGAATAAATGTTCTGAAATTATTATATCTACCCCTTTATCAAATTAAAGCATGCATGCCATGAAGTGATCACGCTCTGAATGAAAAACTTCTAATTTATTTCCGCTTTTCAAGTTGGTTTTATACCCTTGCAAAAGAATACAGTATATGCAAAACATGTTGTTATGACAATTCATAAGATTCTAGCAGTGTCAGCAGTTTTTAGCAGTTTCAACAAATTTAACAATTAATCAAAGCTATTATTATATGTTGACGTCATGTCTGGTCTTGGTGCGACTTCTGGGAGATGGATGAGGAAGAAACAGGAAGCTGCAGTCTATTGATAACTCAGTGTGGTTTGGCTTCAGACAGGAAAAGAGGAAGTAGCAAAATATCTGAAAAGTTCTTTAAGGTTCTTAACAACATCAAACCTCTGATGCAATATTCAATTGAAATAGACATTTTAATATACCTCACCTGGTAACACATTATTCACATCCATTACAGTTCCCCCCTTGAAAATGTCTATTTAAAAATCTGTCCCTCACACTGGAAAAAACTACCCCCTGGCCCGTTCCCCTTGCAACTTTTTTCAACTGTATATAGAGGAAAGCAATGACTAATTCATTACCCTACTCGATACAGCTGGGAGGGGCGATCAGGTGTTGTCTGTCCCTGCAACTTTATGGTGTTGCATCACGAGGGGAAGTGACTGTAACGGAGTGCATTTCATAATTTTCATCTGGTATTTCCTGATTCACAAAAGCAAAAGAACATTGGTTAATAACTTTCCCTACACACTTTTTAAAACAGGGGAGAATACAGCAAACTATGACAGCCAAGGTCACCAAAATTATCAGGATGGTTATTTCTATCTGTGTTAGTAATCCCTGCCACCCTCCCCTAACCCAGGTGAAGTATTGATCCCAAGGGTTGGTGAGCCCTGAACTATTTCTTAATTCTTCGGACAAATCCTCAAGTTTCCTGATGGCCAAAGTCACCTTACCATTTGGGCCAGTGTTGTCTGGGATGTAGGTACAACATGTACCTGTTTTAGGCACCATTTTACACACACCCCCTTTTCAGCTAGGACCATATCTAAGGCCATGCGGTTTTGGAAAGTCATGCGTGACACGGCTTCTAGTTGTTCGGCTAAACCTTGGGGTGCATCTCTGGTGTAATTGAAAAACCTTTGTTGGTTATAGTAGATGTAATTTATCCAGTCTACATTCTTATTTACAGTGATGATGGGGATCAAAGATTCAAATTCTGCTGCTACTTGGTCTTTCGTTTTGAACTCATCTGGGACCCCTATGTTGTCTATGTATACATGAGGGTCAAAACTTCCTGCTGGGGCACTCCTACACCTCCTGTTAAGCCTGGGTATGTCATTTAAGTCTGGTTCTATTTGTGGAGTGGCCTCTGGAAAAATATGCAGAGGCATTATGGCCTTGGCCAATGCGCATTCTCCTGTCCACTGCTCTATCAATCTGCTTCTAATTTTCATGACCCCGCAAATCCAGTATATGTCTCCCAAGGACTGGACTTGATTTTGTGCTAGATCTACGGAGGCCTCACTATCCATATTAACCCTTAGGAAAATTCCTGAAGGGTTTTCCCATTCCCTGATACCATCCATAGCATGTGTAATTGCCAGGATATATGGTGATACCTTCTCCTGGCTTGGGAGTTTTGGTGACTATGGGATATTCCTCCTTCTAATGTTCACACAGGGAGTGGTGTGGTTAATGGTTGTGTTGGTAAACAGGCTAAAGAAACATGTCTCATGTTCGGGGGGTATGTTTAGGGGTACTGTTCCCAGATGAGGCCTAGCCCATCCACATGCATAACAATTGGTCTTGTTATGTCTCTCTGCATTATACCTCATACATTCTAGCCACAAGTTGACATCTGAGAATCTGGTTTCTGCAGCCATGGTTTCCTCAAAGGTAGGGTCTGCTATGGCCACCATGTCCCCTAACTTCTGTACATGGGGCCTCAGGGGGTTTGAGCTAAATGTGGATTGGGGAACTCTCCACTCAGGGTTATTGAACATAGGTCCCACTGTCTTCTGGGCTAGGATTCTCAATGGTCAGCCTGAACTCTTTGGTGTAAGGCTGATCTGTGTGTTTGTTGATTGTCATTCTAAGAGTGACTTCTCATTTTTGTCTTTCCTATTTTGGGCGTTTTCAGATTTGTACCCCCAGTTTGTACCCACTGTATTACTATGGAAAGGATATACAGAATCATTTGGTTCTCTTGGCCTCTTCCTCAGGTACAAGGACTTTCTTGCAGTGGAGGCAGGTGTTCACGTGTTCTTCCCGGTCACCTTGACTGATGTCTTGTGGCACTTGTTAGGAGAACCTGGAGAGGACCATCATATCTGGGTTCAAGGGTGTGTTTTCTCACAAACTTCTTTACCAGGACCCAGTCTCCAGGGACCTACTTGTGTGATCCTGTATCTCGCTCAGGATCTGGAATGGAGGAGAATACTTCCAAATGGATATAGATTAATTCTCAAGATAAAGCAGTCACATAATCAGTTAAATACATCAGATTGGAGTTACAACTATTGTAGGAAATAACAACCTAGTCTAGGGGCTGAACCAAATATTATCCCATAGGGTGACAGACCATGGTTTCCCCTTGGAGTGTACCTAACACTGAATAAGGCTATGGGCAGGCTATCTGGCCAACTCATCCCTGTATCCTGAGACATTTTAGCATTCTTAATTTTATTGTGCCGTTTAATCTTTACACCTTCCCACTGCTCTAAGGATGGTATGGGGTGTGGAGACATAATGTAACCCCTAAAGCTGCCTATATTTCCTTGGTTACTGAGGCCGTGAAAGCTGGCCCCTGGTCACTCGCTATAACCTCTGGGACATGATACATGCACACTATTTCCGTTAAAAGTCTTTTAGCCGTGGTTTTTGCTGTCAATTAATGCATATTCATATCGGCCACTCTTTGGCATCTGGATGTGGTCGATCTGAATCCTTTGAAAGGGGATACTGGGCCCTTGCTAGATACTTCAAAGGTACCTTTTCTGTTCTTCCTGGGTTACATTTAGCATAGCACATGCTTGCAAAAGTTGTTGGTAAGTGGTGTAATCCCTGGGGCTAAGTAGTATTTATTGATCAGGGCATTCATCAAAGTTTTTGGCAGATGAGAGGCACCGTGGGCCCACTGTACCACTGCAGGGAACATTAATAGTGGCAGACACAGCATCTTATTTACTTCCATGATCCCTTCAGTTTCTGTGGCTCCTTTCTTAATCCACACTTCTTCTTCTTCTTTATCAGCTGCTTCTTGCTGCTCCTTGAGATGGGTCCTGCTCACAAGAAGGTCTTGTAGAATCATGGTGGTCTGTACCGTTTCTTCAGGGGTACCCACTGTACCATCCAGGATGGGTGCATACACTCCACTGACAACTTCTTGTGTTCTGTTTGCAGCTTGTTTCGCAGCAGTATCCACCATTTTCATCACCTCGAAACAGTCATGAGCGGTGAGACAAGCATCTTTCTCTAAAAAAGGATCCCCCCTCGAGAAGTGGAAGTAGAGTGGATGGGTTGAGAGTATCACATCGGAGGAGAGTGATGTTATCAGGGAGGAGCAAGGCACACATTTCACATATCCACATTTTCTGTAAAGTCAGCATTTACACAAGGGATACCTTGAGATTCTGGATCGGCTTCCAAGTTGCTGATAGCAGGAGTTATGGAAATGTGGATATAACAGAGGAACTCGGAATCATAAATTTGTCAAATCATCAACTTTCTACACCAGAAACAGTCCTCTCCAAAGGCCTCACATTCTGCCCAACCACCAAATTGGATAATTTACAGGTATGGTCAGATATGGAGGAATTCTTTAGGAGACTAAGGCTCAAAGAATATTTTCACAGTAAGGAAAGGAATCCTAGGACAATAGTAGGTGACAAAAAGAAAAAGAACAGCAACTTCACACCTCCACAAGGACGCAACCCCAAACTGGATACCTATATTGACAGCCTCAGGCTGCGAGTTACATCCCTGATATCCACCCAGCAAAAGAAAATATTATACAACCTTTCACCACTGGAGCGAAGAGCTGTACATGATCTGCGCAATAATCAGGCCATAACCATCAAACCAGCAGATAAAGGGGGAGCAGTCGTTGTAATGGATACAGACAAATATATACAAGAGGGCCAGAGGCAGCTTGCAAATACTACTTACTACAAAAAACTGGATTATGATCCGACCCAGGATTTTACTAAACAATTAAAAGGTCTCATTGCGACAATACCAAGCACCTACATTCAGAACTCATCAATGCGATTCCGGATAATCCAGAAATTGGAGACTTCTACATGCTGCCCAAGATTCACAAGCCAGGAAATCCGGGCAGACCCATTATAACAGGTATGAATACACTTACCGAACATATCTCAGGCCTCGTAGAAAACATGTTAAAACCTTCAGTCATGAACACTGCGAGTTTCCTGCAAGACACCACTGATTTTCTGAACAAGCTTAACAATATACAACAATTACCACCAAATACACTTCTAGTCACTATGGATGTAGAATCTCTGTACAGTAACACCCCTCACAAGGATGGGTTGGCGGCATGTCACAGATTCTTATCATCCTCACCAAACCACAAATACACGGCTGAGGATGTGACACAGCTCATTGAATTCATTCTTACACACAACTACTTCACTTTCAATAATGACATCTATCTCCAGTGTATGGGTACTATTATGGGAAGCAAAATGGCACCCCAATATGAAAACTTATTTATGGCTGACCTGGAGGACAAATTCCTGAACAGCATACAACAAAAGCCATACAGATATTATCGCTATATTGATGATATATTCATGATATGGATTGAAGGTGAAGAAAATCTAAACCAATTCTTCTCCTTTATGAACACATTTCACCCATCTATCAAACTAAAAATAGACTATTCGAAAACACATGTCAACTTCCTGGACACTACAGTATACATCAGGGATGACAAGCTTCACACGTCGATATACAGAAAACCTACTGACCAATGCAGCTATCTTCATAGTTCCAGTTTTCACCCCCAACACACTAAATGGGCCATCTTACACAGCCAGGCCATCAGATACCACAGAATTTGTTCAGACCCAGAAGACAGAGATAAACATCTCAGAACACTGGCAGACTCCTTCCATAAGAAAGGTTACAAAGAAAAAAACATCAACAACAGCATAAACACAGCCTTGAAAACCCGAAGAGAAAATCTCCTCCAATACACAGAGAAAAAATAAATAACCGAGTACCTCTAGTCACCACATACAACCCAGCACTAGAAGGGATCAAAAAGATAATCAAAGATTTACAACCCATTATAACAGAGGATAAAACTCTAAAAGGAATATTCCAACAACCCCCATTATTGGCTTTCAGACAACCACCCAACCTCAGACACAAACTAATCAGCAGGAAACTTCACTCTGATTATGAAGTCACAAATAATGGAAGCAAACCCTGCAATAAAAAACGCTGCAAACTATGCAGCCAGATCAATCTATCCAAAAGTGTTACACACACAAATGGGACCTTCAATATCATGGGATCTTACTGCTGTACCTCCAGTAATGTTGTGTACCTCATCCAATGCAAAAGGTGCAGCAAAGGATCTTATGTTGGTGAAACAGGACAGAAGTTGCAAGCAAGGATAAATTTGCACAGACATACCATCAAAGAACATAAAGAAGACAGTTTATGCACACCTGTGGGACATCATTTCTCACAGCCGGACCACACTATAGAAGACCTCAATGTTTTAGTTCTTAAAGGGAATTTCAGAACTATCCAGGAAAGGAAAACGTTTGAACTAAGAATGATACTTCTTTTTGACACTAAAAATAACAGCCTGAATTTAGATATTGGTTTCCTTACACATTATGCTAAAGTTTTACGACCCCTCTGTGACTAGTATCCCCCCTTGCATTCTATAGCTCTCTTTCCCTCTGTCTTATCTCACTAACTCTGCTGCTATCTTTATTACCATTGATTTGTATGTGTTTGGCTTTCCCTTTTTTTTTTTTTTCTTTAACATGCTGCTTAAAAATTTGTGAATCAGTACTGCTTGGACCTTGAAGAAGGGGACATACCCCGAAAGCTTGTCCTGAAAAATTGTATGTAAGTGCAAATAAAAAAAGTATCACGAACAGTACTCAATTTTCTCTGTCACAATTGCACTAATACGGCTACAATCAAATCAAATATGATGGGAGAAAGAGAGAAAAGGCATCATAGAGGGGTTGCATCAAGAGGGAGGCTTCTGGGATTCAAGAGCGGCCATAGGAGATTAAACCTAGGAAAGCATGTAAGGGTTTATGACCTTGAGACAAAGGGATGGCTTTGATTGCAGCAACTCCTTCTTCAGTGAGATGTCGGGTGCCTTGAGAGATGCAATGACCCAGGAAAACCACCTTTTCTTTGCACCACTGGACTTTTTGCTTTAAGGCCTTGCATCCTTGCTCGGCCAAGTGTTGGAGGAGACTTTCAGAAAAGATTATGGCGTCCTCAAGGGTATCTGCACAGAGCAGGAAGTCATCTACATACTGAAGGAGTGTAACGTCTGGGTGTAACTTCATCCAGTAGTCCAGAATGAGGGCCATTACCTTGGCGGATTGGGAAGGGGAGTTCTGGGCACCTTGTGGCATAACGGTCCAGCTAAGTCTACTACTGTAAAGTATTTTGCTGTGGGCAGTATTCCTGCCAGCAAGGTGTGTGGGTTGTCCACAATAAGTGTTTCTAATACAGTAGCTTTGTTCACAGCCCTAAAGTCTTGTACCATTCTGTGTCTTTCTGGCTCTCCTTTTGCAGTTTGTTTCTTCACTGGCGACAGTGGTGTGTTGCACTGAGATGTGCAGGGTATCAGAACTCCATTTGACAGAAGGGTTTCGATTTGCTTTGAAATATATGCAGCTTGAGCTGGCTTCAAGGGGTAATGCGGTCTTCTGGGCAAGGGGGCCCCAGGCTTTAGCTGCACACAGGCATGTAGGGACTTGATCCAGAACCTCTTTTGGGATTCGGGATTCCAACCTCACATTGTGCATCCAATGATAGCAAAAGGGGAACAGAGCATAGTGCTGAGGCATCATCGATGGTCAGCGGTGAGGAGACCAGAACACCACCATCGGGTTGGAAAGAAATAGAAGCCTGGAGTCTGGTTAAGACATCAGCCCCTAAAAGATTTAAGAGGCATGTGGAAGAGACCACAAATCTTGCTAGTAGATCAGGAAAGTTGCCCACTTGTAAAGGGCGTGTAAGGGCGTGTTTTTCCTGGGTGTTCCATCCACCCCTACACATGTTATGTCAATGTCTGATAAGAACGAGGTATCGGATTGTTTTGTGAAAGGGCCTCCTAAGTCTCTAGAAGATACCATTACAGGGGTAAGTAACACAGGTTTGCTGAAATCCTAGTGGAGAAAGTCTGTATGGTCTGGAGGGGGTGGAGGAGGAATGTCATGTCTCCTATTGGACGTCTTCACGAGGGTCACAGTTGGGGCCTTGTGGGCAAGCTTCTACTGTCTTCGGTTTTCTCTTCTGGAATGGCCAGGTCTTCCACAGTTGTAGCAGACACGTGGAGTTGGTACTGATGGGTGCAGATAGGGTGTGTCAGAAGCCATCATGAGAGGAGCTACTATCTACTGCTCTGTGAGGATTCTAGACCTAACAACTACTAACTCCATTAGCTTCACTAGCTACTAGCATCTCAAGCTCCATTAGCTCTATACTCTATACTTTATACTCTATACTCAGACCCTTTCGGATTAACTCTTTAAGATCTGAAATAAGTTAATATGTGTCTGTTCAGCACACTAAAACCCAAATCAGTAAACTTCTTGTGCTATTTCTCAACAGATTCGCCTTTCCTTGAGTGACCTCCTGTACACATATAGACATCAGACGTTTCAGAGTGCATATATGAATACATACAGAATAACAAAATACTCAGATGTGAATGAGCCCCGAATCTAGATACAGATTTGAGTGAGAAAAACACTTCCTCTTTCACTCTTCTCTTGGCATAACGCCCAGAGCATAAACTTCCTCTTTCTTTATAATACTGTTAAATATATTCTCAATTGAATTTGAACATTTTAAACTTCATTTTAAAACCAGTTATTGCTAATACAGCTTAAATACAATTAAAACAATTTGCATAAATATAGCACATTTGCTGCATTCACTGTTTTTAGAGAAACTTCTTAAAGTCAGACTCTCAGATTCTCGGTGATGAAGGGAAAGGATCATATTGGGGTTGTTGTCTTTGGTGGTGTGAGGGTCCAGGAACCCATTCAAAGGGGGTTCAGGGAAAGTACTGGGTAATGGCTGCATGATTGCAAGGGCCGTAAGAGGGACTGTAAACGTATGTCACCGTATAGGTGGTCAAATGGGACGTTGGACAATGGCACAAAGGAACCCATTCCCCCAGCTTATGAGTCGTACATGGGGATGGATCCAATGCAGAGTGTGCCTTACAATGTAACAGTTTGTTGTTTTGGGGTTGTACCTGTTCCAGCATGCCTGTCAGCTTGGTGCATCCTGGCAGGGCCGGCGTGACCCTGGTCGGGACTTTAAGAGGAGGGACCGGGTTGGGCCTAAAGTTGGGTCCCCTAGTCTATTAGCGTTAGGTCGGGCCAAGTCTGAGTCCCTAGTCCTAGGTCTATTAGGGCAGGAGGGCCAAGGGGGGGACCTCCTGAGTGTTTGTGTTTCCCCTCTTGGGAGCTGTCCAAGTCTTTCCCAGAATGTACACTTGTCATTACTGGGGTAGGTTGGGCTCTGTAATACGATACCAAGGACTGGTCTATCACCGGACATATGTGAGTAGGTTCTGGTGGGGGCGGTGGTACAGGTGGTACAATTTGGGTCGGCGTGTGTGACAACAACCACCTGAGCCGTACAAAGACAAGTGCATATTGTCTACTATTAAGCACCGTGGGGGAGGTGTCACAGGTTCCTCTGTCACTTGTAGCAGAGGGGCAGTAGCGTTTTGGGAGTGTGTACTTCCTGGGGTCCAGACATCATTATAGGGCGGTGGCTGGTTATCGGTCTTAGCTTTTGACCCCTTTTCTGGCTTCTTGTACACATACATAATACAACCATTCTGACATATTTCATGTTCTATTCATCCTTCTTCATGAATGGCTTTGGCAACTTTGAACCAAGCATCTGCTGTTTGCAGCAGCCCATGGCTCCATAACAAACCCCTTTACCTTCTTAAAAGAGCACACCATTCATTCGGCTCTAGTCGACCACCCAAATGCCTAGTGACCCCACACTTTTGCCAATCTCTTCCCTTCCTTGACAGCATCTTCTCCTTCTCGCTCTAATACCAAATCACAAGCCAAACTACCCTCTTTAGGTCTCTCTAACTTCTGCCCCATCGTTAGCTATTGGGAAGTTTATGTGTCCAGGCTCAGGATTTGTATGGAGGTTTTATGAAGCTGTCCTGGACTCGAGGGTCTGACAATCCTCTGACCACCACCTGTCCTCTTTCAAACCACCTTCCAATATATAACACTATCTTGCTACATTCTGTCTTGCTAACTGTGATATTTATGTGTGTCTGCTCAGGATTTTTTTAACGGGTCATGAGGCTGTCCTGACTCAAGGGTCTGACAATCCTCTATCCATCACCTGGTATTGGTTCAGACCATATCACAGTCTCAAGTTAACGAGGACAAAAGACAAAATGGATAGAGAGAGAGAGAGAAAAGAACGTCTACAGTGTTCAACTGCCGTGCAAGTCTCCTTACACGCGTCTTCCCAAAACGTAGATTAGTCACATCCCTGCCCACTCAGGTGGCCACAGGTAAGGGAGCGAGCAGGTAATACATGACTACTTATTACCCTCAACAAGACAATTAACAAACAGATAAGGAGTACAGTAATTAATATTCAATGCACCACTTTAAATCTCATTTACATGTCCCAACTCAATACCCAAACTTCTCACTCTGTCTCTTTCCCCTTCTTCTAACCCTTCCAGTTGTTCAGGTTGCAAGGGGCACCTTTCGGCTCCACGTCCTGTTATTCTAGTTTGAGCCTCTATTACTTCCAGTGATTTGCTAACAACAATTTTTACTGGATAATGCACATTCAATCTGAACACCAATAAATGCTGAGTATGTGGCAGAAGGGATTTGTAACCAAGAGACTCAGCCATATATCCTGGCTCTACCACTTCAATCAACCCCCAGCCCTCTTCATGTATCCCAAATAAGAGACCACAAACACATTTAGGACATGACATAATCAACCAACAACAAAATGTGACCAACAACCAGATATGTGACGGCTGCAGCGAAGTACAGGATTTCTCAAACTGTCACAGGATCCCCCACGCCACTATGCGTGTTCCTGACGCCCCCCCCGGGGTTTCGTTTCCCGATTGCCCGTACTTCCATACTTATTGTACCCGTGCTTTGCCTGTACAATTATTTAGTTTTATCCCACCAGGAGGAGTTTAACCATGTCCTGACGCCTTTTCCTAGTCCCAGGAGAAGTTTAACCACATCAACTATTTTCATCCGTCATCCATGACTATATAAGCAATCCCCAACTCCCAACAGCCATTACAAAACACAAGATTGATCAACAAAACAGAACAGAACACAACAAAATAGGCGGTAGATATAATTTGCAGGTTCCTTAACTTATCAACAGACTCGAGGCAAGATTAATACCTGTCTTTGAGGGTCGCAGGAAGCCGATATGGGCACAAAGATTGACCAGCCCCGGATACAGGATAAACAGTAGACTAGATATACAAGATATCAAAAGTGTCTTACCGTTTCTAGAGTTGATCAGTCTCCTCCTGTATTTCTGCGATGGCTTCTCCTGGTCCCTCCTGGACCAGCTACCTGGGATCCTAGCCTCAAGCCCCACGTTGGGTGCAAAAATGTTTTGGATTCAGAATAAAAGTTCTGAAATTATTATATCTACCCCTTTATCAAATTAAAGCATGCATGCCATGAAGTGATCACTCTCTGACACTTAGTTCAGAATGAAAAACTTCTAATTTATTTCTGCTAGTTGGTTTTATACCCTTGCAAAAGAATACAGTATATGCAAAACATGTTGTTATGACAATTCATAAGATTCTAACAGTGTCAGCAGTTTTTAGCAGTTTCAGCAAATTTAGCAATAATTTCAACAAATTTAACAATTAATCAAAGCTATTATTATATGTTGACGTCACGTCTAGTCTTGGTGCGACTTCTGGGAGATGGATGAGGAAGCAACAGGAAGCTACAGTCTATTGATAACTCAGTGCGGTTTGGCTTCAGACAGGAAAAGAGGAAGTAGCAAAATATCTGAAAAGTTCTTTAAGGTTCTTAACATTCAAACCTCTGATGCAATATTCAATTGAAATAGACATTTTAATATACCTCACCTGGTAACACATTATTCACATCCATTACAAGTATGCATGGGGTACATTCTGCATTGTAACTAACTAAAAAGAAAAAGGGGATACTTTTCTTAAAAAAAAAAAAAAGAAAGAAAAAAAAAACCTGTAGGGTTTCTTTAACTGATGCCATATGCAGATGAAAAGTGACATCTTGATCTAAATATGAATTGAATATTATTTAACGACACTTCCAGGTTGGTTTAAAAGAGGGGTAGCAAGGAAATAACTAAAGGTTAGTGAGAAGCCAGGAACAGCCAGTGAGGTTTGGTCCTCCAACCTTTCCATTTGGTAATAAGGTTGTTGACAGGACTATGTGACTAGGAAATTTGGTTGATGGAAGTATAAGAAGAGGGCTGGGGATTTTTGGAGAACTTTGTCAATTTGTCACCCCCGTGTTGCTATGAGTGGATTAACCTCAATAGTCAGGAGTATGTATGATTATGTGGAGTTTATGGAGGAAGTTATATAAAGGTTTATTCCAGGTAAACAATGTTGTAAAATTATCAAGCTAGTTTATGTCAGACTGCTGAGACCTGAACCACTAATGCACAGCTCAGCAATCTGGTTAACTGATATGCTGCAGAAGGGCTGCTAACCATTAGTTTGGAGCACATAAAATAAATAACAAGATAAATACTTTAATAATTTAATTAAAAAAGAAAAAAATGACCAATTACTTAATTTATTTATATTGCAACTTTGCTTTATAGAAACATTTCAATGTAAAGCTTCAGTTGGTATTTAAACACTGTATACATTTGCTCCATCATAAACCTTAGTGTATTAATTAAATAGGGTATCTAATCTGCATAATTATATTATTCTTATTATCTTCTATTATTTCTGATTTAGGTAATCTATCTATTGTTTTATCCATCTACAAATAGAAATCTATCTATCTATCTATCTATCTATCTATCTATCTATCTATCTATCTATCTATCTTTTCATATAAAATATATCAAATTGTCCTTTCCCCTTTTAAATGCTTTATACAGACATGTGTATAGCTTATTAGCCCCTGCAGACTCTGGTTTGTGTACATCACAGGCCTGGTTAAGCAGTGTGTCACTGCTGTGAGAACCCATGCAGATGTAATATTATGAAGATATGAACTCCCGCTAAGAGTACCAATTGAATATTGTATGTCTCGGAACACTGTGCTAAGTGATTTCTTACAGTGAATGCTGTTTCCTTTCTACCTTCTTCTCAAACAAAAATAAGTACATAAAAACTTCCAAAGCGAAAATGTCATCAACTTAAAAAGATAGACTGTGCTGGAAATAAATTAGATAGATGTATTTCCTGATCCATTATCATGAACACCCCTGCAGGTATGCAATTTGTTATATATATTTTTAATATATAAATTTCTTCTTTAAATGAATATAAGTTATTAATCCCATTAGATGACTACACAGAATGTTTTGATGAGGTATGTTATTATATCACAAAAAAACAAGACATAAAAGAAGTAAAAAAAAAGGATACGGGTTTAGTAGTAATTTATGAAGCATTAATATCCTGCAACACTACATTGATTATAAATCACCTACCTGGGCACAGACCAGAATAATTTTAAAAAAATAACTGTCATGAAATATGAGAGCTGCCATCACTGACCTCTCAATAAAAATGCCAGCGGCTTTCCTGTAACTGATTCATTAGCTTCTGTTATTTCTGTATAGGGTTGAGTCAATGGTTTGGTCCAAACCTAGGTTTGGACCGCCTCTTGGCTGTTTGAGCCTTTGGGTGAACAATCTTTTGCTCATCCAGCCCCCTGTTCAGTGGGAGTCAAGCATCATATAGAACCAGTATTTCTATTGCTTTTATGTATGACAGCTTCCTGCTATCACGGGTTGCTAAGGAAGCTGTGTTTGCACATCCTTAGGAACTGCTGACACCACTACATAAGCAAAGGGCAGGGGGAGTAATGACATCAGTACCCAAATATAACCATTCTGGTCATATTTGGGCAATAATGTCCCCAATATCCCTATCCCTTCCCGTTTATATAGCTGATGACTGCTCAGTGAGCAGCTTGTGGTACCACCAGGATCAGTCATGTATGTCAGGTTGTTTTTTTTAATTTTTACGGCGGGTCGGCGGACAATATGATTTATCATGGATTTACAAAGAGGGACATTTTTGGGGATTTTTATTTCTATACTAAAGAACTTGTTAAACATTTGGGTGTCTTTATTTATAGGTTACACTTGAATGAGTAGGGGTACTATGTACCCCATACTTGTTTACATGGTTAAAGTTGGTATCAAATGGTCCCCTTTTTTTTAAGGGGGTTTCCAGATTCCAATAAACCTGAAGATTCCCAAAATCACTGACCAAGGTTGTGGGAAAGAGGCCCCTGTCTTCATTAATAAGGGGCTTTGGATGCTTTTGCCAGGGGTCACCCTCCCCATATCCTGGTATGGTTCAGGGGGGCGAATGTTCACCCCACCCCTCCCCCAGCTTCTTCCTTTTCCTGGCCAGTCAGGTTGCATGCTTGGATTAAGGATCTGGCATGGATTCTTAGAAGTACCTTGTACATTTCGATTTTTTGTTTTTTTTGCATGGCGATCCTCTTTAAAATCAATATCAGGGTCTGGAATTCATTTCATGGGGGACTTCATGCATTTTTATTTTTTTGCATGAGTTAAACCCCTTAAAATCTATACCAGACTCAATGGGTCTAGTATGTGTTTTGAATAAAAATCTTGTGTATACTGCCTTGTATATATAGCTATATATTATAGAAATATTAGGCTGCAATGCTGTATATTAGGTCCATGGGTGTAAGTGACATGAAAATGTTTTTAAGGTTCCTAAACATTATACTGTATGGTCTAATAAGGATCACCTTACAGTGCTAATTTAAAGCCTCTTAACAATGTACATAGACACAAAAGTGGCTTATTCATAAGGCAAAAAAAAGCAATGTTCCAGGTGTAATAAACCAAAATAAGCGACTTCAATAAATTCAAATTGGCTGTATGCCTGTTGATATACACATAATTGAATACAAGCAAGTTTGCTACCAATCCACCAGCCCCGGTTTCTAGTTTGAAAATATTTTTAAAAAGTAATCTTTTCAAATGCTACCAGCCTGGTGCAAGACGGATATGGGTTAGTTCTTCCAGAGTAAGAAGAACAAGTGTTTAAGAACCTTAATGCCTTTCACATTAGTGCCAGCCAGGTGCTTTATTGAAACCATTCTAAGCAGTCGGGGAATGTATAGGGGCTTATGTGCAACCTGCTTATGATGTTAATCATTGGGCAAGGGTAGGTAATCTGCTACATTCTACCCTGTGAATTCACAAAGAGGACCTTTAATAAATATGGTCTCCATTCTACAGGATGTCAGCCCATATATACAATGGGTCTCTGTGTTAACCATAATCAGCCAGGATGGCAACATAATTATACAATCTAACAGGGCTTCACCTCCTCCCATCTTCATGAACAACATAGTTACATAGTTGATAAGCTTAAACAATAACACAGGTCTATATATGAATATATTGGTGTATGGATAAATCCCCGAATTCAATTCCGATTTTAAGAATTCCCATAGCCCTGTATATTATGCTGACCGATGAAGATATCTACAGTAAATGTTCTTTAGAATTAATGATTTATAATTCTAACCTCAATATCATTAATAACCAAGTTAAACAGCATTGGCCCCAAAGCAGAGCCACTGGAGCACACCATTCACAAACTTAGCCCATTTAGAGAATTAGTCATTTATCACTACTCTCTGAACTCATTCCTTTAACCCGTTTTCTGTCCATGTATACACAATTTCTTCAACACCAATAGACCTTATTTTTGAAAATGAATCTTTAGGTGGTACGTTGTCAAATGCTTTTGCGAAATCCAGATATGCTACATCCATAGGCCTGCCTCTATCCAAATTCCCACTGCCTTCATTATAGAATGTTGTTGGGTTGGTCTAACAAAAACAGTCTTTCATAAACCTATTTTGGTTGTTACTTATGATGCAATTTTTTTCTGGCAATGTTTTGAATATAGTCTCTTATCAGCCTCTTAAATATGTTACATACGATTGATGTTAAAGTGTTTGTTACCCCAATATTTCATATTCCTAATATGTGTCTGCTGTACCATGTACGAATAAACGTAAGTACCCCCAGGTACTAATGGGACTTTAAAGGCAACTAATGAAAACATAGAGTTGTATAAATGTCAAATTTTATTTGTACAAATATAAAAGCTGTATACATCACCAACAAAAACATAGATTGTCAAAAACATGTCACAGTGCTAACTGTTGTTGCACTGGTGGTCTCTCTTCTATGTACCCAATGCGTTTCGGAACAGGGTGGGTCCCTTCATCAGGGGCGTATATGCATAGAAGATCACACAAAATATATTGCATGCTATAAGAGAGCATTAATCGTAATCAGAACATATGACAGGGAAAAGGATATAATGCACCTGGAATAATATGGACTGATATAAACACACCAACAAAATGATCAGCAGAGAATCAGCTGTAATGTAAAAACAAAATGTTGCTGTGCCAGAAGTGAGAGAGTCCCATAGTCCCCCAGAGGGGTGGGGAAAGAAAAGAGCCTGTGGCCCCCAAGGTTCCACACAAGGATCCCTGTTAGACCTGGAGCCGCGATAGGGGGTGATATAGTGTATCACAGCATGAAGCAGTTGTCAACAGGCAGTCTGCAAATAGGAGGGGAGGTTAAATCGGTTAACTAATGGGCCTAAGGCATTAGGGCAAAAAAGCATAGACTTCAAAGGAGGACATATCATAGGGCCACAAAGGTGCCGTGGTGTCCTCCAGAGCTGGGCTATCAGCAGACATAAGCCTTTCAAAAAGCCCATTGATAATACGCAGGAATTACTGCCATTTGCACATACCTTCACCAAGAAATATAGCAGAACAGTCCATCGAGGGATCACGGCAGCAGCACCCAGTCAGGTCGGGCCCGTTGTCTTAAATGAAACCCCGGACATTAGTGTAAGTGTGTCACGCATTACAATGTGCATGCGTGTCACACATCATCGTGCAGGATCGCACACGCGCCTTGCCTGTGAAGGAGTCAAGCCGTGACATCCTCCTGGCATAGCAACCGGGCTGCTGATGAGCAAAGAGAAACATTGACGCATGCATATTGCGGTCAAGGAGGGATCCCTTGCAGCGAGAGTGCATAGCACCCTGCCATGGCAACACGGGGCGCGTCATGCAAGGGTGATCCACTGACGCACAACATGGCATTCCCAAGAGAGAGGGGAGGCCAGACAACCACAGGTCCTAGACCTGGGCAGCCATGGTGGATCTTTCCCCCTGGGACGCAGTTAGGCCGCTTGCAAATGCAGGAGGCCTTTGTGCACCGGGCGGGAGTCAAACAGGGCCACACATCCCTGATGGGACACTCTCACCGGCAGAGCAATTACATACAGCAAATGGCATAGCCTTTGAATATAACAATGCATTGCAGTACAGACATATACTCCTAAAGAATCCAACGATCCAACTCCATATATGATAGAAAAATTATATACAACATCCAGGTAGGTTTGTACATCAATTAAACCCTGTGGAACAGACATATCATATGCAGCCCATCACAGCCATCCAGAAAGAAGTGGAATGGGAGGTACACCAGGATGGGGAGGAGGCAAAAAAGGAAAGACAAAAAAACACACACTTGTTGCATCTGCCCATGGGGATGATAGAATTGCCCCATTTATTCTTTTTCACACCCTCCTGAAGAAAAACCTTCTAGGAAGGGTCGATAACTAATCTGTTCATTCAATCCTGGGGACAATTCGCCCCAAGGTCTGCAAACCAACGGCTTAGTGGTTTTCATACTTGCCACATGTCTATAGACCCTTTAGAGAATTCTAGCATAGTTTTTCCTACATAAAGGCTCTTACATTGGCAAGTTAGTAAATAAACTACTCCCGCTGTTTTGCAATTTCCATAATGGTGTGGTTTGTATAGACGACCATTCGGTAATATCGTATTGGGTTGAGTGTTCATATATTGAACATATATGCATATATTGAACACTCACGTACGCACGTCAAGGTACCTACTCTCTTACAGGGATCTTGTATAAATGTTCCCACAAATTCACTTTGAACCAGTTAATCCTATAACCCTTTCGCTGCCAGGCCCTGTGGTCCATTTTGTACACTCAGATGGCCAGACCATTTTTGCATTTTTTCCTTTGCTTTTTTATTTTTCACTTATAGCTTTCAGAATTTGTGAAAGATCCCCCAAACCATATATTTTCACATGATCAGTAGAATAAAAAGAAGGTGCTACTGATTTTTTAGACCCCGCGGTAATTGTGCAAATGTTTATCAAACCAATATATTTGCAAAAAAATACACTAAAACCATTATTAGCAGATAAAAAATACAGCAAATTTTACAAAATTCCTACTAAATATAAAAGCTTAACCTGTATTGAGTTAATAAATAACAAATATTTGTAACTTTTAAATTGCACCTTTTTGCGAAATGGTGAAAATTCAACTGACGCAAAAGTGTAAATATACAAATTTCTCTAAAAATCTGAAGGTTTTTATTTTTCCCTTGCAGCTTTCAGAATTTGTGAAATATTCCCAAAACCATATATTTTCTGAAAGCATATGACCTCTAAGATAAAAAAGAGATGCTACTGATTTTTTAGACCCTGCGGTATTTGCACAAATAATTATCGAACCAATATATTGGCAAAAAATACACTAAAACCATTTTTAGTAGATAAAAACACAGCTAATTTTACAAAATTTCTGCTAAATCCCTACTAAATATAAAAGCTTAACCTGTATGTAGTTAATAAATGACAAAAAGTTTAAATTTTTACATTGCTCCTTTTTGCAAAATGGTGAAAATCAAACGTACGCAAAAAATGTAAGTATCCAAATTTCTCAAAAAAAGGTTTTCATTTTTCCCTTACAGCTTTCAGAATTAGTAAAAGACCCCCAACACCATATATTTTCTGAAAGAATATGACCTCTAGAATAAAAAGAAGGTGTTTCTGATTTTTTAGTCCCTGCGATATTTGTGCAAATGTTTATCAAACCAATATATTCGTAAAAAATACACTAAAACCATTATTAGCAGGTAAAAACACAGCTAATTTTACAAAACTCCTGCTAAATCCCTACTAAATATAAATGCTTAACCTGTATGAAGTCAATAAATAACAAATATTTGTAAATTTAAGATCGCGCCTTTTTGCAAAATGGTGAAAATCAAATGTACCCAAAAAGTTCTCTAAAAATCTGGAGGTTTTCATTTTTCACTTACAGCATTCAGAATTTGAAAAGACCCCTCAAACTAGACATTTTCTAAAAGCACATGACCTGTAGAATAAAAAAAAGTGCTACTGATTCTTTGGGCCCTGCAATAATTGCACAAATGTTCATAATATTGCTATTTTCACTGAAAATACACTAAAATCATTATTATTGCACATAAACACAACGTAACTTACAAAATTCCTGCTAAATTAGTACTAAAGCATCGTTCACATGTGGCATACTAAAGTGTACACCCATGGAGGGCCATGTTTACCCACACAGGGATGCACAGGTGTTCCATGTATCCCCGTACAGGCAGTCCCATTTACTGTATGTAAATTAGGATGCAACGGCTGCACAGGCATAGCTGCTTTTCCCATTCTGACATCTGTGTGGGTGTGGGTATATGACCACGAACGCAGGCAGTGTGAGCTCTGGGAAATGCAAGCGGACCTACATAGATGAAAAAATTGGGAGCAACAGCTCTGTTCGTGTAGGTGCTACAACCCAAATGACATCAATGGGAGCGCTTGCACAGAGATGCACAGAATACCTGTGCATCCCTGTAAAGGTACGCTGTATATGCCCTGTGTTAACAAGGCCTTAGGCCCCTTTAACACAAGCACATCGATCGAGTCTGCCTGTCCGTTTTTCAGGTGGGCCCAATCGGACCGCCCATTGTTCTCTACAGAGAGACTGATGTAAATGGATATGTGTCCATTTACACCCGCCTGCATCCAATCCAATGCTCAGGGCGCAGAGCATTGCACCAGGAACCCACCCACTTGCGACATAAGCAAATTAATATTCACTATCGTCTTCCGGCTTCTCTTCCTGGCCAATCAGTACAGATCGGATTGGCCGGGAGGAGAAGCTGAGGTATCCGTGGAGGGGTGAGAGCGGGGGGGGGGGGTCACCATGGGGGGGTTGGGTGCGGGCAGACCTGGGAGGTCTTACTACGTTTGCGTGTTTCCTTTTTTTTTTTTACTTTTTCAATTTTATTTACAGTCATTTTTTATTTTTTTTATATATTTTTTTTGGTGGGGGTCTTTGGTGAGATATCAGAGGTTTAAACAGAACCCCATATCTCTTTTTTTGAGATAGAGAAAGGGACTGAAGATAGTCCCTTTTCTCTGCAGCACTTTACTTGAATGAATGACTAATGTGTATAGAGATTTCATTCATAAAATGACAGTCTGATACATTGTAACACTCGCGGTTACAATATATCAGCTGTCAGTGTCAGTGGGCATATGGCAGCAATCAGTAGTAATCGCTGCATGCGCCCTCTCTTCTACAGGGGGGCCCCTACTTCACCCCCACCTGCACCGCTCTCCCCCTCCCCCCTGCCGCACTCCCCAGCCTGATAGATCAGGAGATCAGTGTAGGGAGAAGCTGCAGGCGCAGGGAGGGTAAGGAGAGATGCCGCTCGGAGCAGCCATGGATTGGGGGTGCAGGGGCAGTTGGGGGATGATCTGACTGGCGGGAGAACACATCTGGACCCCCCCAAGCCCCATGCAGCACCTTAAGCTGGCAAGAGTGTAAGAGGAGGGATGGCAGTTAATGATGGTGGCTGCGGGGAGCGGGTTTGCACGGAGGGGGTTGGATCGGGTGGAGGGGGGTAATTAGTGCTGGGGGTGAAGAATGGGGGGAAGGGGATAGGAGAGGAGAGTGGGAGGCAGTTTTAGATGGAAGGGTGTGGGGGGGTGGAGAGGCAGGGGACAGGGAAGCGGCGGCATGGATGGGGGTGTGGTCACATTAGGGGTTAATAACTCTGATCAGCGGGTGGTAATCCACTGATCAGAGTTATAGAATTGTTCAACAGAGTTTGCTGAACAATTCTGATATAAGCTTATGGTCATTGAAGTGACCATAAGCTTATAGGAGAGGAAGAAAGGTGTTCCGTACGCTGTACTGACTTGGCCACCTGCGATCACTTCTGTATGTCTGTACTGACCTGAGGACACTTCTGTAGGTCCATACGGTGTATGGACTTGGCAGTGAAAGGGTTATGTAATTGCTGGAACAGCAGGTGTATGGGGATTTAAGTTAGGATCTGTGTCAGAATTTCTCGATAATTTTTTTGATAGCTTTATGTTGTTTGTTATATCTTGTGATAATACGAGTAGTGTGTGGTTTATCTAGCTTTCTTTTGGGGAAAAGGAGGTCATGTCTTATTTGATCGTTGGCATGCTTAAATGCTTTTTTAAGACAGGTGGGACAGCATCCTCTCTGCAAAAGTCTTTTTCTTAACTCCCTGGCTTCTCAAAGAAAGGATTCCTGACTAGAACAGTTTCTCTTAAGCTCACGTATTGACTGTAACAAATAGAGCTTATCAGAGGTTGTGGATGTGAACTTGTAGCATGCAGAATGGTTTTGCCTGCAGTGGACTTAGGATACAGTCCACTAGACAGGCTTCCATCTTCATTTTTGATGATAATAACATCCAAAAATGTTTCACTGTATGATATAGTAAACTTCAAATTGAAAATGTTTCTATTCATAATTAGGGATGGGTGAACGGTTCGGCCCGAGCATAAGTTCAGGCCGAATTTTTGTTGTTCGGTCTTTCGGCGAACATGCATTGCGGTGCTGAACAGTGCATTGGAAGCCCTGATTGGCTGAAGCAGTGAAAGCTTCAGCCAATTAGGGCACAGAGCACTGTCAGAGTCATGATTGGACACAGTCATCATGACTTTATCCAATTATGGCTCATTCCCGCCCCACAGTATAAAAGTATTCTTTCAATGGCAGCCATTTTCAGTGTGATTTTGGCGTGAAGAGAGATAGAACAGGTCTTTGTTCAGTGCTATTAGTTAGTTAGTGTGCTATACTGTGCTATTTTGCTTCAATTGTCAGTGTAGAATATTAGTTTAGTGTCAGCCTAGGGATAGTGTGAGTGTAGTGAGGAGGACCATCATTCAGCTTTGCATAGTGTGCAGCTAGAGTAGGGACAGCTCAGATAGTTTCAGTGTAGTGTAGCCCAGCGAGACTGTTTCAGTAATCTTTACATTAGTGTATAGCTAGAGAAGGGACAGTTCACATAACGTGTAGTGATGGCTGAACACCATCTATTTGATTGCGTTACTGCCATTTTAACACCATATAGTTTTGTCTGCATTACTGCCACTTTAACACCATATAGTTCTGTGTGTGTTACTGTCAGTTTAACGCCACATAGTTTTGTGCGTTACTGCAAGTTTAACACCATTTACTTAAATAGGCATTACTGCCAGTTTAACACCATATAGTTTTGTGTGTTGCTGCCAGTTTTACACCATGTAGTTCTGTGTGTGTTACTGCCAGTTTAACTCCATATAGTTCTGTGTGCGTTACTGCCATTTTAACGCCATATAGTTTTGTGCATTACTGTCATTTTAATGCCATATAGTTCTGTATGCTTTACTTCCAGTTTAACTCCATGTAGTTCTGTGTGCGTTACTGCCAGTTTAATGCCATATAGTTTTGTGCGTTACTGCCAGTTTAACACCATATAGTTCTGTGTTCGTCACTGCCAGTTTAACGCCATATAGTTCTTTGTGCGTTACTGCCAGTTTATTGCTATATAGTTTTGTGTCCATTACTGCCAGTTTAACGTCATATAATTTTGTGCGTTACTGCAAGTTTAATGTCATTTACTTCTGTGTGCGTTACTGCAAGTTTAACGCCATTTACTTTTGTGTGTGTTACTGCAAGTTTAACACCAATTACTTCTGTGTGCATTACTGCAAATTTAATGCCATATAGTTTTGTGCATCACTGTACATTTGGCACATTATATTGCAGCATATTATAGTGTATCCAAGGAGTGCTCAAATTAAAGTGCACCAAACACCACTCTACATTGATCAAAGTGCGACAAAAATAAAGAGAGAGAAAATACTCTCTCTGATATGGTGGGATTTTAAAGGGAGATAGTGTATCTGTTTTTATCAACCCGTGCGGTATTGGCTTACCACTAACAGATACACTATCTCCCTTTAAAATCCCACCATATCAGAGAGAGTATTTTCTCTCTCTTTATTTTGTTTTAAAATTAGGGATTGGGAGTTCCGTCTCTGTTATTTCCTGTCAATAGCCCAACCATCTATTATTATTGATCAAAGTGCATCTACGTACAGATTTCCACTTCTTTACATTTGCTTATAAGCACCGCCCCCTCCCTCCCAATAATGTCTGGGAGTACAACAAGGAGAGGCAGATGTTCCCTTGGTACTGTAAGTGGGCCAGCAACAAATGTGTCCACAAACAAAGGTGGACGTGGTGGTCAGTCCTCAGGCAGGGCATCATTCCCTCTGTTTAGTGAGCCCATAGCCCATGCTATCCTGCCACAGCATGCAAAGGAGGTGGTGGACTGGCTTACTAAACCTTCCTCATCCTCCTCATCCTCTCTCACGCAAGCAGGGACAAGTGTGCACTCACCTGCAGTTGCCAGAGTGGATAAACCTACCTCCTTGTCCACATCTATTCCTGCCATAGCCCCAACATCAGCCATGGAGGAGTCAGCTGAGTTATTGACCCAAGCATCAGCCACTTGCACCTTGATGATGCCCAGCCATTACTGGATTCAGATGTTGGTTCTGAGGTTGAGGATGACAGTAACATGAGCCTAGAGACAGGGGAGAACACTGGTAGAGAAATTGGCATTCATGTTCCCCCAGCCGCAGCTAATGCCAAGTGGTCCTTCAGTGGTAATAATGATGATGAAGATGGAGGAGATGGAGATGATGATGATGAGGTCACTAATGCGACTTGGGTGCCAGGTAGAGCAGAGGAGGAAACTGAAGATAAGGCGGCAACCCCAAGGAGGCCGACATCAAGAAAGAGTAGAGAGCAGCCACCCTATTCCATTACATTCTTCAGCTGTTATCTCCCAGCCCACTCCCCAAAGCTCAGCTGTCTGGGCCTTTTTCAGCACATCTACAGCAGATCGAACTGTTGCTATCTGCAAACTGTGTCTCAGACACATCAAACGCGGCAAAAACACCAGCCATTTGGGTACCACATGCTTAACAAAGCATTTAACGTCCAACCACTCAGCCTGTTGGCAAGAGCACCTAAAAGCCACACAAAAGGGGAATAAATATGTCCCTCCTCCTCCTCCTTCTCCTCCTTACCCACTTCAGTCTGCCCTGCTATACTGAGTCATTACCTCTCAGCAGCTTCCAGTGACAGAGATAATGGTATAGCACAGGGTGTCCCAGGTCCTAGTAGCACATCTGCCAGCAGCACACCACCAGCTCTTGACTATAGCTGGCAAATTGCTCTGCCCCATCTGCTCAGTGGAAAAAAAAATACAGTCCCGGACACCCACATGCCCAGTGTCTAAATGCAAGCTTTTCAAAGCTGTTGGCTTTCCAACTTCTGCCTTTTAGCCTGTGCTGTACCACAATGGCAGGTTCCCAGTCGCTACTACTTTTCATGTAAGGATGTTCCATCTCTCTACCATCACATGGAAGGGAATGTTCTGGCATCGTTGGGCAAGGCAGTAAGCCATAAAATCCACATTAATACTGACACGTGGTCCAGTAAGCATGGGCAGGGATGATATATTTCGTACACATCACACTGGGTAATGTTGGTTGCAACTCAAAAGGATGCAGGACAGGGCTCTGTGCTGCAGCTTCTTGTGCCCCCACATCTATATACAGCTGGTGGTGATGATGCCAGACCTGTGAGCTCTACCCCCTCCTTCTCCTCTGCCAGCTCCATGCCCTCCTCTGCAGAATTGTCCTATGAACATCAGGTACCCCCTAAGCGTTCAAAGGGCTATTCCATGAGTCAGGCTAAAAGGTTCCATGCAGTGCTTCAGCTGGTGTGTTTAAGGGACAGCAACCACACTGGAGCAGGGATTCTTGCAGCTCTGCAGGGACAGACCCAGAGGTGGTTCACACCATGCCAGCTGGAGCCAGGAATGGTGGTGTGCGATAATGGCTCAAACCTCCTGTCTGCCCTTAGACAGGGAAATTTGACACATGTGTCATGCCTGGCACATGTCCTCAATTTGGTGGTGCAGCGTTTCCTAAATATGTACCCAGGGTTGCAAGATCTGCTAAAGCTGGCCATAAGAGTCTGTAGCCATTTCAGGCAGTTATACACAGCCAGTGCTCAGTTGGCTGAAATTCAGTGGGAATTCCACCTGCCTGTGAACTGCCTGATTTGTGACATGCCCACCAGGTGAAACTCGACTTTGACAATGCTGCAGCAGCTATATATGCAGCAGAGGGCCGTCAATGAGTGCCTGTGCGAGTACGGCACAACGACAGGCTCAGGCCACCTTGTTTTTTTTTCACCACGCCAATGGCTGATCATTAAGGATGCATGAACTATATTGTCACCATTTGAGGAGGCCACAAGGATGGTGAGCTGTGACAGTGCATGCATCAGTGACACAATCCCTGTTGTGTTCCTGCTGGAGCAGACTCTGCATGGCATTATGGACAGGGCACTGGAGGCAGAGCAGCAGGAGGAAGAGGAGGAATTCCTTTCCTCTCAAGGCCCACTTTATCCAGACACCATCATTCCTATGTCACAGAACACACAGGAGGAGAGAGAGGAGGAGGATGAGGAGGAGGATTCTGGCACTTTCATAGGCTTCAAAGAAGAGTAAGACATGCATAAATCTGTAAGCAATAGCTTTCCAACTCCGGAACCCTTGGGAGAAGTGCGTGGCTGGGAGGAGGAAGTTTCAGATGCTGTCATCCTGAGTGAACCCAAGGAGTCTGCTTCTCAAGCCTCTGCAAATTTGAGGCGTATGGGCAACCTCATGCTTCAAAGCCTGCGAAAGGACCCAAGAATAGGTGGCATAAAGGAGAAGGATGATTACTGGTTGGCAACCCTCTTTGACCACTGTTATAAGGGGAAGGTCTCAGAACTCATCCCGTCCCAACAGAGAGTGCAGAAGATAAAATCTCTTGAGGACACGTTAAAGAGGATTTTTTTAACGTTTTTCCTGACTCCAGTAGGTTACAGTATCGTGGAAAACATAGTTTTGAGTCTTCTGTTGGTCAAGAGAGGAGCGTTGGAGAAGCCGTCCGCCTAAGTGAGGAATTTTGGAATTTTTCTATCCCTCGCCGCCCAGGGCTGTCAGCTTCCACATCCCATCGGCAGCGTCTTCATCACATGGTGGACGATTACTTCGTGACCAAAACAAAGATGGAGAGCTTTCCAACTTACAATCCACTGACTTACTGGGTCATGAGAATAGACCACTGGCCAGAACTTGCCCAGTAGGCTATTGAGTTGTTGGGCTGCCCTAAATCCAGCGTGCTTCCAGAACGGGCATTCAGTGCTGCAGGAGGTTTTGTTACTGATCATAGAACACGTCTGTCCACAGACTCCGTAGAACGTTTGACTTTTATAAAAAATGAATCAGTCCTGGATTACCAGCTATGAAGCCCCTGATGCCAATGTCACTGATTAAGTCTTTTTGGGATTTGAAATTTCTGCAGGACTTTGAGGCTCCCTAGCTTTGAAGGTGTGCAATCATTTCATCTAGAAGAATGTTTTTAGTATAGATTTCATAGGCACAATTAACACCCAAAGACCAATTTTTCAGCACCTGTTTGACAGGTGCATATCATTGCAATTTTTTTGCCTTCAATAAGAGCACCTCTATAGGGTTACAGTGGGAAGGTGCCCCCGACACCCAAAGAGTAATTTTTCTGCGCCTGTTTGACAGGTGCATATCATTGCAATTTTTTACAGTAAGGCCAATTCTTGCTTTTATCAAGCGTACCTCTATAGGGTTATGGTGGGAAGGCCCCACTGACACCGAAAGACCAATTTGTCTGCACCTGTTTGACAGGTGCATATCATTGCAATTTTTTACAGCAAGGCCAATTCTTCCTTTCATCAACAGTACCTCTATAGGGTTACGGTGGGAAGGCGCCACAGACACCCAAAGACCAATTTTTACACAAACGTTACTTCTATCCAAAGTCAAAGTGACACTAGAATGAATCCAAAAAATCTCTAATCTTGTTCCCAGTGCACTACTTTGTGGCCTTACCATACATACTGGCTCCCCAGCTGTTGCTGAGCAAAATAAAGGCAGCTTACAGGGAAAATTTCATTTTTTTTTGGCTTTATAAATGCAATTATTGCTGCAGCAGATTCTAGAAATGGTACAGATCTGCCACTTTACAGGTAGACTAAGAGGACCCCCAGGCACTATATTGGAAGGAATTTTTCATTTTTATGCTTTCACTTTAAAAATAAAAAAATCACTGCTCATTTAAAAATTATGTTTTTCACAAACATTTTTTGTATTGATACATGTCCCCGGGGCAGGACCCGGACCCCTATAACCATTATATGCCCAATTACTTGCATATAAGCCTTCAAAATGGGCACTTTTGATTTTTGACATTCGGGTCCCATTGACTTTAATGGGGTTCGTTGTTCGGGTCCAACTTTTGCGGTGTTCAAAAGTTTTGGTGTGAACCGAACAGGTGTCCGTTCGGCCCATCCCTATTCATAATCAATATGCAATCCATCAGAGCCTCCAGAGGACCCTCCCAGGTCAAAAATATATTGTCTATACATAGGAACCAGTTGGTAATGTGGCTCGTCACAGACAATAAAGACTCATCAGTAAGAAAAGACCGCTCTGACTCCCCAGGTACAGGCTGGCGTAGGGTGGGGCACAACAAGTCCCCATTACCATGCCCTGCACCTGGAGGAAGTTGGAGCCGTCAAATGAAAATACATTATGCATTAGAATAAATTCCAGTGCAAAATGTCATTCCATTTCCAATCATCTTTATGAGTTCGCTGCAATACCCAGATGTAAGGAATAGAGCTATATAGCACCTCAACATTCACTTCAATGAGTAGTGTTTCTGGGGACAGATGCAGGCCTTCCAGATTTTGTAAAAAGATGAATATTATCCCTAATGTAAGAGGGAAGATTAGTTACAAATGGCCTGAGGTATGCATCTATGAACCTGCTTATGTTCTCAGTGATATAACCTCTTCCAGAAACTATTGGTCTGCCAGGTGGCATTTTGAGGTCCTTATGCACCTTGGGAAGACTATAGAACGTAGGAGTTTTGGGGTGTTTAATGTGAACAAACTCCCATGTGTCTTTGTTGATAACATTTAAAAAGGCATCATCCACTAACGCATAGAAGTTTGTATTAAACTTTTCAATGATGGATTTGGGAATAGATCTATACCATTCTTTGTTTGAAGAATTTTATTGCACATCAATTTGTATTGTTCATTGGTCATAATTACTATATTACCTCCTTTATTGGATGAGACCATGTACTTGTATGAAAAAGTCTCCTGTTCTCTTTGTATTGCTTCCTTGTTTGAAATCCCTGGTGTTCCTGCCAGTCTCTCAGTTTTCCTATTAAAACTGACCACACTAAGCAGGATAGCACACCATGGTCAGTTCTCTAGCTGTGCTGGTAACTCAGTTTACTCTCCTCCAATGATCAGACTTGTCCTGACACGCCCCCCCTGCACAGCCTGTGATGGAATTGCTTGGTGCCCCGACTAGGTGCTTCCATCCACTAAACAGAGCCTTCTGCCCTACAAACAGTTCCAAGCAGACCGAGAGCTAATACCAGCCTTTACCCCAAGCATCATACACAGATGAGGTGTTGAGGTAAACTCCAAAGGAATGACTGTTTATTGAACAGAAATGCAGGCTTTTTATACACTTGAAAAGTGGGTCAGTCACCACATGAACAATAAAACCTATTTTTTACCCAAAACATCATGCAATTCTTTAGATAATGAGGTAGAGCTGACACAAGGTTAATCCCATCATAGATACCTCCAAGGGTTAGCTAAGTTAGTCAACAGACAGAAACAATAGGTGACTCAATTAACAATGGGAGAGATCCACTTAACAATAAACATCTAACAAACAGTGATCTCACCCCACTTTAGACTATCCGGCAACAGTATTCAAGTAGAACCAAGGCTGTCCAAATCTCATTAACCAGCTTTCTATTCACATACATCTGTTCACCGAGTTTCAAGTTGGCAGAGACCATCATGGCTTCCTTAACTGTTAAATGTAATAATGTCCTTTTGCATTATATAACAGGACACCTTCCTAAACTCTTGTAGCTCCCTCAAATATCAGGGCCCATAGTCATTGGGTAGAAGGCTTGCCCCTTGTCCTCTCCAAAATTCGCTGTCCTAGTTGGATCTGTCACACGGCCTATCACTGGGAAGCTCAGTGTAGTGTTACTTCTCCTCCCCCCAGCTTGTATGCAGCTGAGAACAGAGGGAATAGAGGGAATGTAAAAACTTATATGTAGCCAAGTCCAGGACCCTTTGAGGCCTAATGGTCACCTCCAGAGTTAGGGACAGCTGACATACTTCTGTGTAGAGTGGGTTACACGGCATGGTGGTTGTAATGCAAGGTAGATTGATGGGCGCCAGACACTTGAATGCAAAGAGATTTCTTGTCTCTTAAACTGAACTGTGGGAGAGAGGGTTGGGGCCAGGACACTCTTTAGTAGAAACAATGTTAATTGGCAGACTCCGAGACTTCTATAGGCAGCAGACAGCCATTCAGGGAAAGGCATCCAGCTAGACACCACGTCTGAATGAGTAGGACCGCTGTCTCCTATGGAAACAATCTTGTAACAGTTTCTAACACGGTTGCAGTGAACTCTACCGCTTCTTCTACAACGTCCTAATGTAGAACTTCACTCAGCTAAGCTCCCAGTCTTTCACTAGTCTAACACTAGCCACTGGATCTCCTGAGCTCTTACACTCTTTTCACCAAGTATCTTCCTCAAGCATCATCCCAGCATAGCTGCTGGGTCCCTAGCTTGGTACTCACAGATACTCCTTAAGCGTCACCCCACTGGCCTGCTTGGTCCCTGGCTTGGCACACAATAATGCTCCACAAGCATCATCTCCACAGGCTGGGTCCCTGGATTGGCACCTGTTGAAGTTTTCCCAATTCTTCACTGTCCCGGCTGGTGAGAATACTGCTCAGGTACTTGCTTCGGCTACTCCCAGTGGTCTTCCAGAGCAAAGTGAATGGCCACTTAGTGGCGACAGCTTACCCCTCTACCTCCGACCACAGCTGGTTCTCCGGCCCAGCAGAACCGTTGTTTCTGGTTGGACTGCAAGCCGCAGTCCCAAACCTACGCTGCTCTCTTGCTTCTGGGTAGGCCATCAGACAGCCTAGCAGCCAGATGTCCCTAAGACAGGCCCAAGGCTTATGGCCTAGCAACCTGGGGCATTACAACTCACATCCACCCAGACAGCCGTCCAGGTGGCACAGAACCCCAATCACCTGACTCCACCCAAATAAATAGGCTCTCCCAGTAGGCCAAGGGAACCAAGAAAATCCCCGCCCATTGGCTGCGACACCCCATTCATTCCTAATCTGTCCTTGCAATGCCCTTGTCTTATCTAATGCCACCAGATACCCGGCCATCTAGTGATAGAAGAGAGAAGTGCAGCAATTCCAGAAATAGGGTGAAATCAATTGACCTCCTATCAACTGGCCAAGGCAACTATTACTTGGCAAATAAATTTAATAGCAACCCTGCCTAAACATCAGGGTGCTACATATAAAAAAGGGAAAAGGGTATTTATAGTGGTTTTTTATATCTACACACAAATGTTTTGCCTTTCATTTCTATTTTAAACTGAATGGGGCACACTGGAGGGCACATGAAAGGAATCAGCAGGGTACATTATAAGGCACAGCAGAGCATATTACATGGGGGTAGGAGTGCACATTATGGGGAACAGCAGGGCTTATTATGATGTACACACACAGCAAGGCAATTATTTAGCACAGAATGGTGCCTCCCAGGGCACACAGCAGGGTACAAAGCAGGGCACAGGGCACAAAGTAAGGCCCATCCCTGGGCCCACAGTAGGGTATAGGGCACATTATGGGGCACACAGTAAGACACATCACAGGGAACACAGCAGGGCACAGGGCACACAGTAGGGCACATCATGGGGCCCAGGGCACATCAGGGGATGCACAGGAGGGCACATCACAGGGCATGGGGCACACAGCAGGGCACATCATGGAGCACACAGTAAGGCACATCACAGGGCACACAGCAGGGCGCATCAGGGGGTACACAGCAGGGCATGGGGCACATCACAGGGCATGGGGCACACAGTAGGGCACATCATGATGCACACAGCAGGACACATCATGAGGCACAGGGCACATCAGGGGGTACACAGAAGGGAACATCATGGGGCACAGGGCATACCATGGGGCACACAGTAGGGCATATCATGGGATGCAGGACATATCAGGGGGTACACAGCAGGGCACGGGGCACATCACATGGCATTAGGCACACAGTGGGGCACACAGAAGGGCACATCATGTTGCACCCAGTAGGGCACATCAAGGTGCACACACAGGGGCACCTCATGGGGCACAGGGCACATCAAGGTGCACACACAGGGGCACATCACAGGGCATGGGGCACACAGTGGGGCACATCACAGTAGGGCACATCATGGGGCACAAGGCATGTCATAGGGCACAGGGCACATCAGGGGGTACACTGCAGGGCACAGGGCATACAATGGAGCACACAGCAGGGCACATCGTGAGGCACATCACAGGGCATGGGGCACATAACAGGGCATATCACTGAGCACAAAGAACACAGGGCACACAGCAGAGTTCATTGCTTCAGCAGTTTCCTGCCATATTGTGTCCAAGCACTGGGATCCTCCAGACTCTGCAGCACTGCACTAGACTCCTGGTGCTGAGTACATAAAGAAAGCAGAGTTTACACTAACACATTCTCATCCGATATGCCTGTAATAATTATACCTGTCACGGGCATGCTGATCCGCGTCAGCCCCTCCTCTCTTTCCAGGTGATGTCACATACAAGCACCTGGGATGGACTGGAGGGAAGGAGAGTGCACCATGAAAGGTAAAATTACAGCGGCTTCCTTCACTACACTGAATGTGATGCAGAGCCTCTCATGGGGCCCCTACTGGCCACGGGCCCTCAGGCAGTGCCCAAGTGCTCGATGGGTCAGTCTGCCCCTGCACTATGCACATTAGCGCAATTTCCTCTGCCCCTGCTGTTGCACTGCAATGCAAATCACATTATTCTCTATGGTGCTTGTTCACATCAATGCAACATGGTGCAGTGTGATTTTTAAAAAAGGTGCAGATGCTTTTTTTGGTGCAGCAAAGTACATTTTTGGCCCTATAGACTTCATGGGAGCAAATTACAACTGTGTATATATTTTTGGCTCTTTTTGGGTGCATGGCATGAGTAAAGCACAGTTTGTTTAGGAGAGCTGAGAGGAAAAGCTCTACAAGATTGTACAATGAATACCAGCCTGTGTGACTGCTCTGTTGCGCAGGTATTATTAGTAAGGGGAAGGCTCACTTTTATTTTACTTTTAATTAAAAAAGCCAAAAAATAACTAGGTGGGAGGAAAACATTTTAGTGAATTTGGAAAACGTGGCCAACAGATTTTAGGACTGTAGATGGTGAGTCATCAACATTTAAAGATATACTCATCTCCAGATAATACACTTTTTCTATACTGAATAAACTCATTAGAGGCCTAACCAGCGCAGAACAGCCAATATAGCAACTGACACAACCACTATGGGGTCAGGGGGCATAGTATGAGATTCCTCTTCCCCCTGTTGCCTGATTCCTATCTTGTGGTCCCAGGTATCAGAGGCAACGTCATGGTATTAAGATTACTAATAGTATTATTTCATTTGTAGTGGCACAGTACTAGGCTGCCTATTCCCCTTGTATAGTACTCCAGAAATATACATCACCTATGCCCTTGTTCTTTTCTACAATTGCTCTCCCTCCTACCAAGAGCCAGTTGTTACACCATGAGATTAGCTTGTTATACTCCCGTTGCTGACTACATACAGCATATTCCAGAAATAGAGAATAAATGCTGTACAGACTTATTGTAAATCACAGCTCTTTTTTATTATATATTTGAATACATTATTCCAAATGCATTAAACCTGCTTTTTACTGTAAGAGTTAAACAGAATGATCATGAACGTAGGTTGAAATTACCATATGGTTTGGGGAAAAAAAGAAAAAGCTGGCAAATAGTCCCTCCGTGGGAAGGATGATTCCTCTTTTGTAGAACAGAATTGACTTTGTTCAAACTAATGAATCATCTTCCAATAATTTCTATTACTGAGAGAGGAACGGGCCCAGTGTAATCACTAAATCTGCCTTGTTTGGTGCTCCTGGGAGTTAGCAGCTGTAGAATAATAAGTGTCATGTTTTTTTTGTTTTTTTTCTCTTTTTCTTCCTCCTCGTATTCAGCATATAGTTATTTTAGGGAGATGAGCAAGAATTGAAGGTTATAGCAATAAAGCAGCATAAAGTGGCTTGTTGAACAATTGTATTCCATTTTTTTTTATTTATCAGGCTTGAAGAAGTGGAAGTGATGACTGAATGGGACTACTGTATTGATTCCCAGTGGTGGTTAAGATGCTCTGTGCCAGCAATTCTTTCTGTGCTTATAGCAGCCAGCGGTAGATGATTAGGTACACTGTATAGAGGACTAGAGCTCTGTCTTTTTCCCACTGACAGCCCTGATTAGAACACAATGACAGAAAATGGTGTATGTGACACATCTAGATCTATTATGAATATAGTGCAAATCATGTAACTTAGCCATGCCATTCTTATCAATCACTTTGTATTATACAACAATGCATGGCAAGGCTATGCTATAAATAAAGAGACATGGTCGTAAAATAAAATATAGTTTTTCAAAATCAATAAGTCCTGCCTACTCGTAAAACTTTTTTTCTACATCCAGTCCCTAAATAACAATGGCCTATGCCAAATCTTTCTTCTGGCCTCACAGGATATGCTACATAGCAACCAATCAAATTTATAGTGTTATAATATTAATAATAAGTAATACAAATTATACTTCAGTAACGGTTAGGGGTGCACACTCTCAGAGATATGACAGGTAATATAAAAGGGGTAAGTGAAAATGTGGTCACTAGTTAAAAGTGCCTATTTTGAAGGCTTATATGCAAGTTATTTGCCATTAACCAATTAAGCCCAGGACCATTTGGCTGCCTAAAGACCAGAGAACTTTTTACAATTTGGCACTGCGCTGCTTTAACTGGTAATTGCGCGTTCATGCAACCTTGTACCCAAAGGAAATTTGCATCCTTTTTCCCCACAAATAGAGCTTTCTTTTGATGGTATTTGATTGCCTCTGCGATTTTTATTTTTTGCTATATAAATGGAAAAAGACTGAAAATTTTGAAAAAAAAAATGATATTTTCTACTTTTTGTAGAAAACTCCAATACACTCAATATTAGTCATACATTTAGCCCAAAATTATTCAGCCACATGTCTTTGGTAAAAAAAATGTCAACAAGCGTATATTTATTGGTTTGCGCAAAAGTTATAACGTCTACAAACTAGGGTACATTTTCTGGAATTTACATAACTTTTAGTTTATGACTGCCTATCTCATTTCTTGTGGTGATAAAATGACAGAGGAAAGTAGACACCCCAAGGAAATTGCTGAGAGGCATGTTGAGCCCATTGAATATTTATTTTTTTGTCCCAAGTGATTGAATAATGACAAAAAAAATAAAATTTGTTACAAAAAGTTGTCACTAAATGATATATTGCTCACACATGCCATGGTTATATGTGGAATTGCATCCCAAAATACATTTAGCTGCTTCTCCTGAGTACTGGGATATCACATGTGTGGGACTTTTTGGGAGCCTAGCCACGTACGGGGCCCTGAAAACCAAACACCTCATTTAGGATTTCTAAGGGCACAAGGTTTGATTTCACTCCTCATTACCTATCACAGTTTTAAAGGCACAAACCCCCCCCAAATGACACATTTTTGGAAAGTAGACACCCCAAGATATTTGCTGAGAGGCATGTTGAGTTCATGGAATATTTTATATTTTGTCACAAGTTGCGGGAAAATGACAAACTTTTTTTTTTTTTTTTTGCACAAAGTTGTCACTAAATGATATATTGCTCACACATGGCATGGGCATATGTGGAATTACACCCCAAAATACATTCTGCTGCTTCTCTTGAGTATAGGGATACCACATGTGTGGGACTTTTTGGGAACCTAGCCGCGTACGGGGCCCGGAAAACCAAGCACCGCCTTCAGGATTTCTAAGGGCGTAAATTTTTTATTTCACTCCTCACTACCTATCACAGTTTCGAAGGCCATAAAATGCCAAGATGGCACAACCCCCCCCAAATGACCCCATTTTGGAAAGTAGACACCCCAAGCTATTTGCTGAGAGGCATGTTGAGTCCATGGAATATTTTATATTATGTCACAAGTTGCAGAAAAATGACAAACTTTTTTTTTTTTGCACAAAGTTATTACTAAATGATATATTGCTCAAACATGCCATGGGCATATGTGGAATTACACCCCAAAATACATTCTGCTGCTTCTCCTGAGTACAGGGATACCACGTATGTGGGACTTTTTGGGAGCTTAGCCATGTTCGGGGCCCCGGTAACTAAGCACTGCCTTCAGGATTTCTAAGGGCATAAATTCTTGATTTCACTCCTCACCACCTACCACAGTATTGAAGGCCAAAAAATGCCAAGATGGCACAACCCCCCCCCAAATGACCCCATTTTGGAAAGTAGACACCCCAAGCTATTTGCTGAGATGCATGGTGAGTATTTTGCAGCTCTCATTTGTTTTTGATGAAGAAAGAAAAGAAAAATGTATTTTTTTTTCTTTTTCAAATTTCAAAACTTTGTGTCAAAAAGTGAGATCTGCAAAATACTCACCATACCACTCAGCAAATAGCTTGGGGTGTCTACTTTCCAAAATGGGGTCATTTGGGGAGGGGGGGTTTGTGCCATCTGGGCATTCAATGGCCTCAGAAACTGTGATAGGCAGTGAGGAGTGAAATAAAAAATTTACACCCTTAGAAAGCCTGAAGGCGGTGCTTGGTTTTCGGGGTCCGTACGTGGCTAAGTTCCCAAAAAGTCTCACACGTGGAATCTCCGTACTCAGGAGAAGCAACAGAATGTATTTTTGGGTGTAATTTCTCATATGCCCATGGCATGTTTGAGCAATATATTATTTAGTGACAACTTTGTGCAAAAAAAAAAAATTGTCTTTTTCCCGCAACTTGTGTCAAAATATAAAATATTCCATGGACTCGACATGCCTCTCAGCAAATAGTTTGGGGTGTCTACTTTCCAAAATGGGGTCATTTGGCGGGCGTGTTTGAACTGTCCTGGCATTTTATGCACAACATTTGGAAGCTTATGTCACACATCACCTACTCTTCTAACCACTTGAAGACAAAGCCCTTTCTGACACTTTTTGCTTACATGAAAAAATTATTTTGTTTTTTGCAAGAAAATTACTCTGAACCCCCAAACATTATATTTCTTTTTAAAGCAAAGGCCCTACAGATTACATTTTAAATATTTAAATATTTTAAATATTAAATATTTGTGCAGCGATTTTTCAAACGCATTTTTTTTGGAAAAAACACACTTTTTTAATTTTAATGCACTAAAAAACACTATATTGCCCAAATGTTTGATGAAATAAAAAAGATAATCTTAGGCCGAGTACATGGATACCAAACACGTCATGCTTTAAAATTGCACAAAAAACATGCAGCGACAACAAACTACATACATTTAAAAGCCTTTACAGGTTACCACTTTAGATTTACAGAGGAGGTCTACTGCTAAAACCACTGCCCCTGATCAGACCTTCGTGGTGATACCTCACATGCATAGTGAAATTGCTGTTTACATACAATGCCAGACCAACGCCTGCGTTCACCCCTTTGCGTGAGAGCGGGGGGGGGGGGCAGGGGTGCTTTTTTTTATTATTATTTATTTTGCTTTTTTATTTTATTTTTAAACTGTTCCTTTCATTTTTTTTTTATTTTATCATTTTTATTGTTATCTCAGGGAATGTAAATATCCCCTATGATAGCAATAGGTAGTGACAGGTACTCTTTTTTGAAAAAAATTGGGGTCTATTAGACACTAGATCTCTCCTCTGCCCTCAAAGCATCTGACCACACCAAGATCGGTGTGATAAAATGCTTTCCCCATTTCTCAATGGTGCTGTTTACATCTGACAAAATCTAAGTCATGAAATGCTCGTAGCTTCCAGTTTCTTAGGCCATAGAGATGATTGGAGCCATTCTGGTCTTTGATAAGCTCTATGGTCAGCTGGCAGAACCACTGGCTACATTCTCAGGTTCCCTGTTGGGACAGGAGAGCCAGAGAAAACCATGGAAGATGGTGGGGGGGGGCATTCCTTCCCACTGCTTGTAAAAGCAGTCTAGAGGCTAATTAGCTGGCTGAAAAGAATGATACCAAGATGATACCTAAATCCACAGGCATCATTCTGGTATAACCACTCAAAGGACCAGCAACATACCAGTACATTGCTAGTCCTTGTTGGACATATATTGTAATCTTTTTTTTCATGCAGCCTTTGGGCTGCATGAAAAAAAGAGATTAATTTGGTGGGTATGCCCACCATTAGAATACCTCCCTTCATCCACCCACTTCTAACTTCTAATGATGGGCATACATGCACCATTTTGTTTTTTAACTGTGGTGGTGAAATCACCTCCTACAGCACTGGAGTCATGGCTCTATGTATCGTTTGAGCAAACACTGTTGCTGTTAACATAAATAAATCAGTGCTGCAGCTGAATGCCCTAAAAAATGTATGCCGAAGCATGGGGGCATACCTGAAAAAAAAAAAGGTTAACAATAAAACACAGTAAACAGTAGGGATGGGCTTTATGTTCGGGTCAAACATGAGTTTGACTCGAACATTGGCTGTTCGGCCGTTTACCGAACAGCGAACAATTTGTGGTGTAATGGTGACAAATTCGAAAGCCGCGGAACACCCTTTAAAAGTCTATGGGAGAAAACAAAAGTGCTAATTTTAAAGGTTAATATGCAAGTTATTGTCATAAAAAGTGTTTGGGGACCCGGGTCCTGCCCCAGGGGGACATGTATCAATGCAAAAAAAGTTTTAAAAACGGCAGTTTTTTCGGGAGCAGTTATTTTAATCATGCTTAAAGTAAAACAATAAAAGTGAAATATTCCTTTAAGTTTCGTACCTGGGGGGTGTCTATAGTATGCCTGTAAATTGGCGCATGTTTCCTGTGTTTACAACAGTCCGAGAGCAAAATGACATTTCCAAAGGAAAAAAAAAGTCATTTAAAACTATTCGCGGCTATTAATGAATTGTCAGGTCTCTGCAATACACATAAAAGTCATTGAAAAAAACGGCATGGGATTCCCCCACAGTCCATTACCAGACCCTTTGGGTCTGGTATGAATATTAAGAGGAACCCCGACCCAAAATTAAAAAAAAAAAAATGCGTGGGCGGTCCCCCCAGATTCCATACCAGGCCCTTCAGGCCTGGAATGGATTTTAAGGGGAACCCCGCACCAAAATTTTTAAAAAAATGGCGTGAGGGTCCCCCTAAAAATCCATACCAGTCCCTTATCCGAGCACGCAACCTGGCAGGCCACAGGAAAAGAGGGGGGATGAGAGAGCGTCCCCCCTTCCTGAACCGTACCAGGCCACATGCCCTCAACATGGGGAGGATGTTGAGGGGGACAAGGGCCTCATCCCCACAACCCTTGCCTGGTGGTTGTGGGGGTCTGCGGGCAGGGGGCTTATCCGAATCTGGAAGTCCACTTTAACAAGGGGACCACCAGATCCTGGCCCCCCGTGTGAACTGGTAATGGGGTACAAATGTACCCCTACCATTTCACAAAAAAAGTGTCAAAAATGGCCAATAGCCGGTTTTTGACAATTCCTTTATTAATGTCTTCTTCTTTCCCCGCTTCTTCTTCCATCTCCTTCTGGTCTTCCTTCTGTTTTCTTCCCCTATCTTGTTCTTCCCCCGCTTGTTCCTCTGCTTCTTCCTCCGATCCTCTGCTTCTTCCTCTGGTCTTCTTGTCCGGCATCTTCCTCCAGCTTCTTCTTCCCCGCATCGTCCTCTGGACGATCCGCCTCAATGGGAAGCTCCCGCAGTGTGACACTTCTGTTCTGTGACAATTCTTATATAACTGAGGCCACCCGGTGACCCCGCCCACCTCTGACACACGGGGACTTCCCTATGGATTTCCCTGTGTGGTGTCAGAGGGGGCGGGGTCACCCGTTACGCAAGCCCTTAAAATTAGCACTTTTGATTATTCATGTTCTTGTCCCATAGACTTTAACGGTATTCACGTGTTCAAACAAATTTTTTGCCTGTTCACATGTTCTGCTGCGAACCGAACCAGGGAGTGTTTGGCCCATCTCTAGTAAACAGTAAAATATAAAAAAATTACACACCTGAAAAGCAAGCATGATAAAACTTAATAACAATAAAACATTGCAGAATAGAATACAGTAAAAAAAGAGCAGAACAATAGAGATAATAGAGAGAGAGAGAGAAAACAATAAAACTATTTTTGTTTTTTTAATTTTATATATTTTTTTTACACTTTTATTTGTAACTCTAACTGTAATGGTTCGGTTCCAGGTTCGGGTTTCTCAAAATCTGATGGCATCTTAGGAGACCCTGTGAAAGTGTGTCCTAGTCAGTGCAGTGCTGTACCCTACGCTAAAACTCCACTAGTGTGTGGTAGCGTTCAAAACATTCACCAATGCAAAGACCAGGATTGTCAGGACAGGAGGGACAATAATAGCAGGTGTCATGCCTATATCCGCGCTTGCTACAGACACAACATCTTCTTTGGGGGGCTTGTCGGGTAGGGGTCATGGAGTCCATTCCCCATAAGGTGTAAATATGGGGATAAGATAAATTATATGGGTGTCACCACACTAATATATTGAGTATATGTGTGCAATAGTGGGACCAGTATAAGTTTATATACCAATATGCCCCAAAGCGGAAGGTTACAAATAAGCTGCCATTACTGGAGCTGGGGGCTATGTCTCAATAAGTGCATTTATCAACAAATTCCATGTACTACAAACCAGCCCCATACATAATTATCTACATACAAACAATGATATAACCGCACATAGGTGTGCATCAGGGGGTGGAGGTGCTCACAAACCACTGTTAATGCTGCATATATCAGACCTGGATCAAACTGCCTTAATCGCAAACCATATGCACATCAATTTGTGGATTGAAAATCACATAACACATAGTAGTTCATATTATACAGTTGCAGCAGTTATATCTCAATATGATAGTCCCATATATTAACGCTAGGTCAAGTTAGGAATTCCCACGGGTGACTTTGGTGCAGAGATAGTTGTCTGGTGACTTTGGTGCTCCCCCTTGTGGTTGCCTACTCACCAGCTCCCGGAGCCCCTGCAGGGGTAATACGCCTGTAATGTATTATAGATGGAACTCTCTGCTTGCTGCTTGCTGCGGTAGGTGCCTTTGGTGTAACCAGCTCCCCGGACCCCTTACGGGAGTAGTATGCCTGCAGTAAGTTGTAGATGGAAATCTCCGCTTGTTGCTGTCTCCGATGGATGCTGTATGTCCTAATTAGTGGAGGTATTGTATTCCCTCGTGCATCACAAGATAACAAAAAGAGCTTCCATAGCGTGATAAAGTAAAGTCACTTTATTTTCTTTAAAAAACATGTATAAAACAAAGAATATAATAAAAAAACTATACCAAAAACTTGTTTATTCCTACCCAGTAGGTGACTGGGATAGGGTACAAAGGTTCCTGACAGACAGACAAAGTAAAAAAAGTCACTTCCTCTAGAGTATAGAGCGAGATGGGGGATACAACAGCCAGACGCTGATACAGCATTCCACCCTCTTGTGTGCCCGGAGGTGACATGACACCCATATAATTTATCTTATCCCCATATTTACACCTTATGGGGAATGGACTCCATGATATCTAAGGCCACATAGATATAGAACAGTGGAATCATAAAGTACTTTTAAAGTTAACCCTATACAGACCTAACGCTTAGGTTTTTAGGTAGCGCCTATTAAACCCATTTTTTATTTTTTAATACGTTTAACAGAGCACCTAACTTGGGGACTCTGTGTAAGGGGGGCAGCAACCTTTGTTCTCTTGCCGTATAGGCCTGCCCTAAGCGCAGTTTTATACACGAGTTATTGTTGGGTAGGGGTACTCGGGAGGACATACGGAAATTGCCTCTCATGCAGCTGACTTACTGCATTTGGATCGGGAAGGTGAGGTGGAGCACCGTCTGGAAACAAAAGGGCTCTGACGATCTCTTCCTGGAATTTAAGGAAGGATCCAGTCCGTCCAGAGGCTCTGTATAGCACATGAGCATTCAGCAAAGCCAATTATTATTATTATTATTATTATTATACAGTATTTATATAGCGCCAACAGTTTACGTAGCGCTTTACAACTTGAGGGTAAACAGTACAAATACAATACAATTTGATACAGTAGGAATCAGAGGGTCCTGCTCCTTAGAGCTTACAATCTAAGAGGAAAGGTCAACAGATACAAAAGGTAATAACTGTGGGTGATGTGCTGATTGAGAAGATAAATGTACAGTTGTTAGGTGGGGGCCAGATAGGCTTCTCTGAAGAGATGAGTTTTCAGGGATCGTCTGAAAGTGGATAAAGTAGGAGAAAATCGGACGGATTGGGGTAGAGCATTCCAGAGGATGGGGGAGGCTCTGGAGAAGTCCTGAAGGCGAGCATGGGATGAGGTGACAAGGGAGTTTGAGAGCAGGAGGTCTTGGGAGGAGCGAAGAGAACGATTAGGTTGGTATTTTGTGACTAGGTTAGAGATGTAGCTGGGGGCCAGGTTGTGGATGGCTTTGTAAGTTATAGTTAGTATCTTGAATTAAATTCGGTGACTGAGTGGCAGCCAATGGAGAGATTGGCAGAGGGGTGTGGCAGACGCTGAGCGGTTTGTGTGGTGGATGAGCCTGGCAGCAGCGTTCATGATGGACTGAAGTGGGGATAGCCTATTTAGAGGTAAACCAATGAGGAGGGAGTTGCAGTAGTCGAGGCGGGAGATGACCAGGGAGTGGATTAGAAGCTTTGTGGTGTCATTGGTTAGGAAGGGGCGTATCTCGGAGATGTTGCGAAGACTGAGGCGGCAAGCTTTGGATAGTGATAGAATGTGGGGTCGAAAGGTTAATTCAGAGTCCAGGATTACACCTAGGACCTTGGCGAAGGGAGATGGGTTGATAGTTGAGCCGTTGATCTTGACAGGGAAATCAGGGGAAGTGGCACCTGAGGGAGGAAATATCATGAGCTCAGTTTTGGATAGGTTGAGTTTGAGAAAGTGATGTGACATCCAGGCTGATATGTCTGCTAGTAAGTTGGTAATGCGTGAGGAGACAGATGGAGAGAGCTGGGGGGTGGAGAGATAGATTTGGGTGTCATCAGCGTAGAGATGATATTTAAAGCCGTGGGAGGCAATCAACTGACCCAAGGAGGTGGTGTAGATTGAGAAAAGGAGAGGTCCAAGAACAGAACCTTGGGGGACCCCAACGGAAAAAGGAAGAGGAGAGGAGGAAGTAGAGTTGTAAGTGACACTGAAGGAGCGGTGGGATAGGTAGGATGAGAACCAGCGAAGAGTACAGTCACGGAGACCGAAGGAGTGGAGTTTTTTGAGGAGGAGGGGGTGGTCCACTGTGTCAAAGGCAGCAGAGAGATCCAGGAGAAGTAGTACAGAATAGTGTCCATTGGCTTTAGCCATTAGTAGATCATTTGAGAGTTTAAGGAGAGCAGTTTCCGTGGAGTGTTGAGATCGAAAACCGGACTGAAGGGGATCAAGAAGTTTATTCATGGTCAGATGGTCGCTTAGTCGGTTGTAGACCAGTCTTTCAAGAAGTTTGGAGGAGAAGGAGAGTAAGGAGATGGGACGTAAGTTGTTGAGATTGGTGGGATCCAGTGAGGGCTTTTTTAGTATGGGGGTGACTAGCGCATGTTTTAGAGAGTTTGGGAAGATGCCACAAGAGAGGGAGAGGTTGAAAATGTGAGTTAGAGAGCGTAGAATCGAGTCAGAGGGTGAGCGTAGCATTTGCGAGGGAACAGGATCCAGGGGGCAAGTGGTTAGATGAGTGCTAGATAAAAGTTTAGCAACCTCAGTAATAGTAGCAGGGTTGAATGAGGGAAGTAATGATTGTGTCTGTGGACATGGGGTGTTGCATGGGGGAGGTTTTTGCGCATTGGCGATCTCCTCATGAATTGTATTAATCTTAGTTTTGAAGTGATTGGCAATCTCCTGGGCAGTGAGTGAGTTGGTGGGTGGAGGCAGTGGAGGACAGAGTAGAATATTGAAGGTAGAGAAGAGTTGACGTGGACTGGATGAGAAGGTGTTAATGAGTGTGATAAAGTAGGTCTGTTTGGCAGTGTGAAGGCAGGAGTAGTATTTTAGGAGGGCAGATTTATATTGTGTGAAGTCTTCCTGGGTCTTAGTCTTATGCCACAGGCGCTCAAGAGCGCGGCTACGTTTTCTGAGACTTCTGGTGTCGTCTGTTTGCCAGGGTTGTAGCAGTCGGGGCCTAATTCTGCGTGTAGTGAGGGGGGCAAGCTTGTCTAGGGAGGAAGACAGTGAGCTGTTGTAGATGAAAGTAGCTAGGTTGGGGCAGGACAGAGGTGAGATTTTGTCATAGAGGTGATCAGTAGCAGAGTAGAGAAGAGAAGGGTTGAAGTGGCGAAGGTTTCTACGTGTAACTGTTAGGCGGTTGGAGGGAGAGGAGGTGGAAGACAGGGAGAGATCAAAACTAACAAGGTGGTGATCAGAGAGTGGGAGTGGATTGTTGGAAAGGTTGCACGGAGTGCACAGATAGGAGAAGGCAAGGTCAAGGGTGTTGCCATTGGAGTGGGTAGGAGCCTGTATCCATTGCTTCAGGTCAAGCGATGAGGTTAGACTGAGAAGTTTAGAAGTAATAGTAGTGTTAGTGTTGGCAGGGATGTTGAAGTCCCCAAGAATAATTGTGGGGATTTCAGAAGAGAGAAAGTAGGGTAGCCAGGCAGAGAAGTCATCAAGAAAGGCTGATACTGGTCCAGCGGGCCGGTAGATGACAGCAATTCTTAGAGAAATGGGAGAAAAAAGACGAATGCAATGTGCCTCAAAAGAGGAGAGTGTCAGAGAGGGAGGTGGGTGAAGAACCTGATAGGTGCTGCATGGGGCTAGAAGGATTCCCACTCCACCTCCCTTCCGTCCGCTTGGTCTGGGGGAGTGAGTCCAGAGAAGGCCCCCATGGGAGAGGGAAGCAGGAGAAATAGTATCCGATTCATGAAGCCAGGTTTCAGTAATGGCAAGTAGGTTAAAGGAATTTGTGATAAAGAGGTCGTGAAGGGCGGTGAGTTTGTTGCAGACAGAACGTGCATTCCACAGGGCACAGGAAAAGGGGGGGCTGGTTTTGGAAAGAGGAATAGAGACCAAGTTCTGTGGGTTACGGCTCCTGCCAGAGGGTGTAGGGGAATGGGAGCAATGGGCAAAGACAGATGATGGTGGCCCAGGGTTTGGGGATATGTCACCAGAGATTAGGAGAAGCAGGAGGGTGAGGGAGGTAATGTGGGATTGTGATTTATGTGAAGGGGCATGTCTCAGAGTACTGGAGGTTTTATCAGTGTATGGATGTAGAATGAGCAAGAGTTGGTAGGAGCAGTAGTAGGGAGAAGATAGAAGGCAGGGTGATATGTATAAGCAGGCGGGTGGAGAGGGGGGGTGAAGGTAAGAGAGTTTGAGGAGAGAGGAGAGGAGTGTCAGAAGCAGTGGTAGAGAGTGCATGTTACAGAGCGGAAGGAGAGCCTATTAGAGAGACAGGGTCACCTGCAGTCTGTTAGCTGCTTTCCAGTGCAGATTGCTGTATTTGTTTGCTTCATGCAATCGCTGAAGTGCAGAGAATGAAGTGCATATCACTTGTAGAAAGAATCACTTAGAGAAAGAAGCCTTAATGATAGAAGCCCCTGCAATGTGCACCCCGAGCAATGTGCTCACCCCTTAAGGATGCTCAAATATATACTGTTATAAGGGTGGGGTTGAAGTTCGTTAATTAATCATGAGTGACTATAAGAATGCCTAGCAATCAAAGTGGACTTTTTGCTTCAAAAGTCAGAATAGCAAGAAGCCAAGATAAGATCAACACATAAAACTTAGGTAAGACAGTCCAGAGCAACAAATAATGTCATGGTTGTGAGCACAGGGCAACAGATAGAGAAGGCCACATACCAGAGACACACACATACAGACAGCAGGCAGATCCCAATTTCAGTTAACGGTGGAAGATGTGGGTGAGCTGACACATACCAGAGACACACACATACAGACAGCAGTGAGCTGACACATACCTGTAAGAGACAGAGAAGGAATGATCAGGTGAGGCAGATCTTGAAGCAGAGAATGAAGTGCATATCACTTGTAGAAAGAATCGCTTAGAGAAAGAAGCCTTAACGATAGAAGCCCCTGCAATGTGCACCCCGAGCAATGTGAAATAAGTATACAGACACTTTTTTATACCACCGTCTGGCCTTGCCTTACAGGCAACTAGGTACAGCACCAACAACTGGTCGTTGAGGTCCACCCCTCCCATATTTTGGTTATATTCGTGGACCGTAGGAATTTGGACCATCGTATCTGCATGAAGGGAGGACAGAACGAAAACATTCTTATTATCCCTCCACTTCACAGCGAGCAAGTTATTACACTTCAAGCAGGCTCTCTCCCCCAGCCTAAGACGGGAACCTACAAGCCTCTGGGGTAAGCCCCAGTGATTAGATTGCACGGTGTCACATGCGCCAATCTGATGATCAAACAAGTGACTAAAAAGTGGCACGCTCGTGTTATAATTGTCCACATACAAATGGTGCCGAGTAAGGGTGACACCAAGTCCCACACAATCTTGCCAGCGCTCCCTATGTAATTTGGGCAGTTCCCTATATGTATAGCCTGTGGCCCTGGCACAGCTTATACATCTTAACCCCGTATCTGGCACGCTTGCTGGGAAGATACTGTTTGAAAGACAAGCTGCCAGAAAATGTAATCAGGGGCTCATCAACGCAGACAACATGATGGGGAGTAAACAAGGCTGCAAAACGTTTGTTGTGGTGGTGGTTTACGAGGGGCCGAATTTTGTAGAGCCAATCGTATCCAGGGTCTCCACGAGGACGACAGAGTTCATTGTCGTTGAAGTGCATGAACCGCAAGATCTGCTTGTATCGTGCCCTGGAGGCAGAGAACATGGGCATATGGTAAATTGGGGCAGTGGACCAATATGACCACAACATACTCATTTTAACCATGCCCATGTCGAGGGATAGGCCCAGATAGGTCTTAATTTCTGAAACCGCAATTGGTTTCCAATCTCTGGCAAGGGAGGACTGGGGATTAGCGGTGATGAATTGACCAGCATACAAATTACTTTGGTCCACAATAGATCTATAGAGATCTTCCGTGAAAAACAGTAAATAAAAATCAAGTGACGTAAAATCAACTGTTTCCACCTGAATTCAGGGTTGGCCAGTGAATGGGGGAGGTACGGATGCTTCAGAAGTGGGGGGCTCCCAATTAGGATTGGCAAATTCTGCAGGAAGGACACTATGGGCACGACGGGCCTGTCTTTGTCTTCTTGGTGGCAGGGGGACACTACTTGTGCTTGCCACCTTGCCAGCTTGAACTGCACTTATGGGTCTCGCCACGTCACCACGTGATAATGCAGTGCTGGATATACGACCAGGGTGTACTAGGCCGCTGGTGCTTGCCAGTTCACCAGAAGGATGAGCGGCACTAGTACTTCTCTGCTCCATATGAGAGCCCTGCAGTTCTTGCACCTCAACAACAGCAGAAGAAGATCGGGGTCTGGTACGCCTGACCTTGGCAGGGACCACAACTCCATCGTCAGAGCTATCTGTCATGGAGCCGCTGTGGTCTACAGGATCGTATTCTGAGACTGAATCTGACAGATGAGTGACTTCCTCTTCACTATCTGTCATGCTCAGAAACGTGTAGGCCTCTTCACTAGTGTACCTTCGATTTGCCATTTTGGGCTCTAAATTTACTGGTAAATCACCTTTTTTACTTGTGAGACTCACAGGTAAAAAAGCTCCTAGACCAGTGGTTCTCAACTCCTGTCCTCAGGACCCACCAACAGGCCAGATTTTAAGTATTACCTTGGGGAGATGCAGACTAGAATACTGCAATCACTGAGCAGCTAATGATATCACCTGTGATGTATTTCAGGTATCTTGCAAACCTGGCCTGTTAGTGGGTCCTGAGGACAGGAGTTGAGAACCACTGTCCTAGACTGTCAGCAACTGTATCAAACGCTACCAAAAAAACTGTTAGTGATCGCAGGGATCAGGCCTGACTCTGCGAACGCTGCAGTTATGTGTTTAATGTTTTATAAGTGACAGTGATCCCGCTAACACTGTGTTTTTGGGAACCCTAAACTGCTGGTGACGCTAGTATAGATCTGATCAGATATTGATCCGTTCAGACACTATACCACTAAGGGAGGTGTATGCTGCGTGCGTAGGTGTTAGCGGTACTGGCACTAATCTGACACTGCCTGGGGTGACGCAGACCCTGACTGACACTAAAACCTAACTGATATCACCTGCCGGGCGATCAAGGAGTTAAACCTTTATTGGGTAATAAATGGCGGGTATAAAAAACAAACGATCCAGCATCACCCGTAACACTTATATGGTGATCACTGGTGAAAGGATTAACTAGGGGGCAATCAGGGGGTTAAAACCTTTATTAGGTAGTATATGGGGGTACCTGATGCTATAAAAAGCTGACAGTGAACCTAAATAACTAGCAGGCTAACTAGCGTCACCCATGACACTTATACGGTGATCAGAAAAAATGATCGATTAGTGACACTGGCGACAGGGAGTGAAAGGGTTAACTGGGGGGTGATCAAGGGGTTAAACCTTTATTAGGGGGTTAGGGGGTACCCTAGACCTAAGGGGGCCTACCACTAATTGCCCTAACACTTATAACAGTCACAAAATGACACCAATGCAGTGATCAGTAAAAAAATCAAAAATGCTATTGGTGTCACTGTGACAGGGGGGTGATTTGTGTGCCTATGTGTACTGGTGTTAGTGTGCTGTTGGTGCAAACTCACATTGATATCTTCTCTCCTCAGGAGCCGTAACGAAAAGGCTCCAGGAGGAGAGATGACATCACTTACTCTGCTTCTGTTTACAGTTTCAGCCTGAACGTGATGGAACGCTGGCAACCCACTCCTCTCTAACCTTCCATTTAACACATAAGCCAGTAGAGGAAGTTTTCAACACAGCTTTCTTTCTTTCTTTCTCTACCGCCTTCTCTGTACTAGTGATGGGCACCCAGGGTTTCTGCCATCAAGCCCTGGTCAGTGCCTCAGGTCCCAGCACTGCAAGTGCAGCTGCCTGTATTGATTTGGAAGGCAGCTTCTGTCCCCACCTGCAGTTGCTACTCATTGTAGACATTGAAGCACAGAGCCAAGTAATGTCTCTGCCTCATTGGCTCAGTATTGTAGTTACCCGATCAAACTGTGCTGGGATTAAGAAAAAAAACCTGCACATAGTGTAAAGAGCGGTGCTGGCTTTCCTGAAGAGGTGAGGGAACTGTGAATGATTTTAGCAGAGAGTAGAGCTGGGGGTGATTTGTGCAGAGAGGAGAACTGTAAAAGTGGGAGGGGATTTTAGCAGGGAGGAGATGGAAAATGTGTGCATGGGGGATTTTAGCGCAGAGAGGAGAGCTGGGGGTGATTTGTGCAGAGAGGAGAACTGGAAAAGGTGGGGGGATTTAAGCAGATAGGAGGCTGTAAAAGTGTGTTTTGGGGGGTTTAACAGAGGGGAGAGCAGAGGGGAATTTGTGTAGAGAAGAGAACTGGAAAAGTTATAGCAGAGAGGAGAGTTGGAAAAGTGTGTGTGAGGGATTTGTGCAGAGAGGAGAGCTGGGGGGAGGGGGGAGATTTTAGCAAAGAGGAGAGCTGGAGAAGATTTTTACAGAGGGGAGAACTAGAAAAATGTGAAGAGAGGGGCTTTTAGCAGAGATGAGAGCTGGAAAAGTGTGTGTGGGGAGGAATTTTAGCAGAACAGAGAGTTGGAAAAGTGTGTGTGTGTGTGTGTGTGTGTGTGTGTGTGTGTGTGTGTGTGTGTGTGTGGGGGGGGGGGGGGTTGAGAACTTTAGCAGAGAGAAGAGCTGGGGGATTTGTGCAGAAAGGTGAACTGGGAAAGGTGGGGAGATATGTGCAGAGGTGAGAGCTGAAGAAGGCAGGTTGTGCAAAATGAGAGCTATGGAGGATGGGGCAGGTTGCGCAGAGGGGAGTCCTGTGGGGGAAGCTAGGGGTGCAAAATCGAAATATCTGCTCCTTGTAAAAGGGATAATGAAGGAATAACACACATCTGGCCATGGAACAGCTGAGCAGCCAATTGTCCCATTACTTTTGGTCCCTTAAAAAGTGGGAGGCACATATACAAACTGTTGTAATTCCTACACCGTTCACCAGATTTGGATGTAAATACCCTCAAATTAAAGCTGAAAGTCTGCAGTTAAAGCACATCTTGTTCATTTCATTTCAAATCCATTGTGGTGGTGTATAGAGCCAAAAAGATTAGAATTGTGGCGATGTCCCAATATTTATGGACCTGACTGTATATACACAGTTAAGCCATAACATTAAGATCACCCAGCATAACATTATGATCACCCACCTAATAATGAGTAGGTTCACCTTTTGCCACCAAAACAGCTCTGACCTGTTGAGGCATGGACTCCAAATTAACATCCACATGAATGGCAGAACCCAAGGTCTCCTAGTAGAACATTGCAGAACATTGCACAAGCATTACACTGCCTCTGCCGACTTTCCTTCTTCCCATACTGCATCCTAGTGCCAACCCTTCTGCAGCTAAGCAATGCAAGCACACTTGATCCACATGATGTAAAATAAGAGGTGATGCATCAGACTAGACCACCTTCTTCCGTTGTTCCGTGGTCCAATTCTGATGCTCATGTGCCCATTGTAAGCAATTATGACTGTGGACACGGGTCAGCATGGATCTAGCTTGCCCATTATGCTTGCCCATTTTTTCTGCTTTTAACACATCAGCTTCAGGGACAATTGCTGCCTAACATATTCCACCAACTTTCAGGTGCCATTATAATGAGATAATCAATGTTTTTCACTTCACCTGTAAGTGGTCATAATGGTATGGCTGATTGGTGTGTATGAAACCTCTCTATAATTTACTTATAAACGATGGAGTTTCTTGCCTGTCTGAAAACTAGAACTTTTTTTCCACAGACAGAAGAGGACTTGTGCACATTGTTATCACAGATCAAAGAAAAATAACAAAACATCAAATGACAGAAATGACAGGAAACAATCGTAGTGCTGAATATTTAGTATGTTCACTGTGAATATCACTGAAAACATAGTTGAGGCGATTCAGTAAATCATTTGCAACAATTATCTGGTTGCATGGTCCCTTTAAAAGGTCCTGCACCTAATTCACAAAAGACTTGCAACTGAATTAGCACCTAATTCACAAAACACATGCAACAGATTCAGGTAGTTCATATTTGCTCCACTTTCACAATAGATTGCTATTGCTGTGACATAGTCAAAAAAAGATTCTCGACGGGGGTGTGGCTAACCGCCGAGCAAGATGGACGTGACACTCCACAGCTCCTGCACCTACCGAAACACAGCACAGCATCCCCGCTATCCTAGTAACCTCCAGCGACTGCACCACATACCGGCTTACCAGATTACACCCCCAGAATGTCCTGCCTGACCCGCAAGAGAAAAGAATATCGTCAACCTAAGAAACTGACAGATTTCTTTACACTGCCGAGAATCCAAGATGGCACCCGCGGCCCTGCACATGGAGCAACGGCGGCCTACACAGATCTCCCTGACGCTGATGGCCTGGAAATATCCCCACAACTTTACTCCCTGGATGCCTCACCATCCTCCCTCACCTCATCAGTCAGCAACAGCCCAGCAAAATCGTGGATGGGACTGGATGCAAATTCAGCAGCAAACAAGGTGAGCCCTGTATCTGATCCCACCCCAGCTCCTCCATCCCCCTTTGCAGCCTTCCCTACCACAAACCAACCTGTGTTAGACACTACCATGCAGAAGATGCTCATCTCCCTTCAAAGCTCCCTTCACAATGACATCTCCACCATGTTCAGCAGATTCGCCTCACAAATGCACTGTATGGGGCAAAAAATGCACCTTGTCGAAAGACAAGTGGGAGAGATGACTGAAACGGTTAATGATCTCGTAGACGCCCATGACCACACACAAGAGGAACAACAGTGGATGAGGGCCAAAATGGCGGACCTTGAGGACAGGTCACGTAATAATGTAAAGATCAGAGGGGTCCCTGAAACCGTCAATGTATATGCCAGGAAACTAATTTCCACGCTCCTACCTGTCACGTTCCTGGTCGGAGTCTGAAGTGACGAGGTCAGCCTCTCTTGTATCTCCAACCCGGGTCCCGCTGAGAGTGGAGACAGAAGGACCCAAGGGATAGGAGGAACACAAGTGCCTGCAGATGTAGCCCTGGAAGCAGGAAGCAGATGATGCGACTTTGGAAACGCAGCAGGTCGCAGGAGCGGAGTTGCAGACACCTGGGAGACAGCGTGGAGCCAAACAGGAGACAGAAGTGAAATCACAGGAATAGCCAGGTTCAGCAGCAGGTGAGCAGCAAGGTACCAAATCATCAGGCAGGAGCAGGGTCAAATGGGTAGCCAGAATCAGGAACCAGTAGTCAGAAATGTAGGCGAGTCCAGAAGCAAGGTAAAGGGAAGCCAAGGTTCAGCAACGAATATCAGGCAGGTAATAGCAGGATTCAACAGGGTACGGGTACAAGAACAGCTGAAAATCGGTCAGCATCTGTTACAAGTCAGTGCGCCCCTTAAATAGGCTGTCTGGTGCCAAAGGGACGCACGGACGTGCTCCTGCGGATGCACACACTCCTTCGCGCATGGGCATTGGCTCGTGTTTGATCCGCAAAGTCTCTTGTGCGCGTATGCGCTCGCGAGTGTTCCCGGAGCGCAACAATAGTTCTCTTACACTACCTGATCTCACCCCCATGGAAACTATCATTGATCGAACTCATCACCTTCCCAAACCCCCACACCTCCCAGCAGAAGTCTCACGAGATGTCCTGATGAGAATACACTTTTTTCATGCCAAAGACCAACTTCTACTCAAGTCGAGACATCTTGGTCAACTCTCAGCCCCATATACTAACCTTCAACTGTACGCTGATCTCTCGCAGCATACTCGAAACATTGGTATGCTAAAAAGCTTGCCTGATAATCTTTTGATAATACTACCACGCACTAGATTCAAATTGCTATGATTATTGAGTCTACCGTACTGCTCTCCACTTCCCCTCCTCCTTCCCTTCTTCCCCCTGTCCCTCCCCCTTACCTTCTTTACTTTATTTTACTATACCTTATTTTATTTCTTTCCCTATTTAAAAAGTTACATATAGTTCACTCCCAGTACATATGCATTATTATGTACACTCAAGGTACAACAAGTACTTTTGGCATATACCAATTCATGCACAACTTCATACTTGAAAGTTTCACAATCTCTGTTGATGTACTATTTCCATCTTATATTGTGAGTTGTTAATGTTATCCTAAGTTATTAAAGTTGCTTCTTAAAACCTCACCCACTCAATAGGAGGGATGTGTCCCTTTACCCCCCAGGACACAGCATGCTCCCATGTGGGATGTCTGGGGATATCCGACTACACAACGCACCTTACCTCCAACACCTGTTTATAGACATGAAGTTTGACCATGTTTGACAATTATGTCCTGATATGTACATTCCTTAATATGTATCTTATCTCAAGTGAGATATATAACAATGACTGTTCACTCTTTTACTTATATCTTCAATAAAAACTATTGAAACAAAAAAAAGATTCTCATCCAGTTCATAGATAAGGAAACTGGAGGTAATTAAGACCAACTATATGTTGGAATAGAGAGACAGGTCAGAGTGCTCAGAGTAGGACAGCAGTATATATACACTTTTGCAAGCGTCAAGGGTTCCAATTTGCCACTGGTTGCTAGGATGTTCTCAGCTACACAGCATCACTGGTTTCTAGGATGCTGCCTGACATCCACTGAAGCTGTGCAGTGCAGTGGCTGAACATACACTGAGGATGAATTGTCTGTGGTATGGACACTTTACCCTCAGTGCTGCCCCCCCCATTGATAAATTCATGTACCTGTTTCTGACAGGTACATTAAATTGTTATAGGTAGCAACATTTGTAGTTCAGGGGCACTATGCAATTCTGTCTGCCACACACTTTCTGAATTACAGGGAGTGTGTACAGTGCAGTCTAAACAAGTTTGGAGAGTGGTGAAAAAACTGAAAGCATACGTGGTCTGCCCCTATGCAACTGTATGGGGGGGGGGGGAGGGTGTAGGATAGGGAAGCATGGAAAACAAGAAAACAGTTTTCAACAAATAAAAGCCTTTATCACTTTGTTAAACAGGAAGATCTTTTCACTACAGGTCCTCAGGTACACATTTCACTCCAGCAAAGAGAACAATGAGCACGGTACAGTAGTGACATTACTGAATCTCACTCCACATTTTATAAGACTAGCAGTCACAGAGAGCACTGCCTTAGATGATCTTACATCATGGATTTACAACTTAGAGGGCATATAAGTGCCTAGGAACAGGAAGCACAATAATATTTTGCAGGAGGAATTCAAGACAAAAGGTGCTCTTTAGCACAGCTAATATTTGTTAAAGTAGAACTATGTTTTTTTTTTTCCTTTTGGAAAGAGCAAGGGAGAGTTATAACCCCTGTTAGATTTTTTTTCGCCATCTGCATCCCATTGCAGAGATTTCCCTGTCCCATAGCCAAACAAGAAGTGAGCAGAAATCACTGCAAATTAAGGGAATTCCTTGGGGACCCCCCAGGTCAGCAGAACTAGTGTCCCCATTGGAAGTTTTCCCCTCTTTTACTTTTCTGGGGACAGAACCCAGAATCTGGGTTTTCTTTTCATTTCACTTTCAATGATTATTTTAAACAGGACAAATAGAGAGGGTGAATCTCCTGAACGGGGACACAGACAGCAATAAAAACTAACAGGTGTTCTAATCCCTCTCCACTCTATCCAAAACTAAAAAAAAGTTTTGCGTTTAGTTGTACTTTCATATAAGAAACACATATGAATACAGTAATATACTGTACTCATACAAGTAATTAAATGTATTTTTCAATGTAACCAGGGTAATTACTGAGTTTGTCTTCATATAAACCACCTATAATGCCTTAAAACAAGCCGGGAGAGAAAAAAAATAAAAATGCAATAGCAGCTAAATATGCTCTGCTGCCATGCACATATGCTGATATTGAACATGCTAAAAAGAGTAAGTGGAGTGATGACTCATCACTGCACTGCTGCTCCTTCACTGTCCAATGAGCAGACTGACAGCGCATTCATGAACGAGTTGTTCTGCTGCCATGGTGACTGAAAACCCAATGCATGTATTTCAGCTGTGTACTGGGTATTTTGCAGTAATTTTGCTTTAACAAATTCACCAGAGCCAGTGAAAGTTTAATCTTTAATTTATAATTTTGGGAGAGAAATAATGTATTATCTCTCTCACAAAATGAAGGGGCTGATGTATGGCAAGTGTGTTACGGGAAAAGTGTCTTATTGCCCATATCAGCCGATCACCTTCCAAAAGTCAATGCTGCAGTCCAGATCTTATTTTTCAGGTGGTGATCTGCTTTAACAATACATAAAATGGTCGTTTGGTTTTGATTGTAAAAGCATGGTTACTTGTTGCTTTAAAAGTATATTTGCTGGTTAAATGATACTAGGCTGTCATCGTCTGCTTCTTAAGTTGACTTTTTTTCTGTATGACTCTGTAAACTGAAAATAAAAGTATACTTGAAAAAATATTTTGTACCCACTTTTTCAGGCCCACCATTTTCTTGGTAAATCAATAAACTGATTTAAATAAAAGACTGTACTACTTTTTCCTGGCAGTAAATAGTTAATATGGCACATATGGCAAAGTGATGCGGCTGAGCAAGAACACAGTGTTCATTGGTACAGATGAGTTGTATAACCTGCTTCCATGTCCCCTACGGCCAAACAACAAAGTCATTTCAAGCTTATTTCTTCCCAGCTGAGTGTTTCCGCCAGTCACCGATCTGTTCTATATATTTATATCATAAAGAAAGAAGTTCATGTGACTGTGGGAACGCTTTAGATAATGCAACAGAGTTTCTGACAAATTTCAATTTTGAAGCAAAAAGCACTTCTTCCATAATACCTTTTTTGTAGATTAATGCTGCGTACACACGATCGGATTTTCCGACAACAAATGGGATGGGAACTTGTTGTCGGAAATTCAGACCGTGTGTAGGCTCCATCGGAATTTCCGACAAACAAAATTTGAGATCTGGATCTTAAATTTTCCGACAACAAAATCCGTTCTTGTAAATTCCGTGTACACAATTCCGACGCACAAAGTTCCACGCATGCTCTCAATCAAGTACGAGACGGAAGCGCTCAATCTGGTAAAACTAGTATTTGTAATGGAGATAGCACATTTGTCACGCTGCAAATTTTAAAATCTTTTAATGCAGTGCATTTTCTTCTTCTTTATAATGCTAGAATAATGAAGTTGTTTTGCTGCTGATATTCACAGCTGATTTCTTTATTATTTTTTGTGATCTCATGAATAATTTTTTTTTTTCCCGTCAGATCTCCATAATAATGTTTCGAATTTTTGTTTATATTTATATATATATATATAGATATATATCTATATATATATAGATATATATCTATATATATAGATATATATCTATATATATATAGATATATATATCTATATATATAGATCTATATATATAGATATATATATCTATAGAGATATAGATATATATCTCTATAGATATATCTCTATAGATATATATATATATATATATATATATATATATATATATATATATATATATATATATATATATATATATATAGTGGGGACAGAAAGTATTCAGACCCCCTTAAATTTTTCACTCTTTGTTATATTGCAGCCATTTGCTAAAATCATTTAAGTTCATTTTTTTCCTCATTAATGTTCACACAGCACCCCATATTGACAGAAAAACACAGAATTGTTGACATTTTTGCAGATTTATTAAAAAAGAAAAACTGAAATGTCACATGGTCTTAAGTATTCAGACCCTTTGCTCAGTATTTAGTAGAAGCACCCTTTTAATCTAATACAGCCATGAGTCTTTTTGGGAAAGATGCAACAAGTTTTGCACACCTGGATTTGGGGATCTTCTGCCATTCCTCCTTGCAGATCCTCTCCAGTTCTGTCAGATTGGATGGTAAACGTTGGTGGACAGCCATTTTTAGGTCTCTCCAGAGATGCTCAATTGGGTTTAAGTCAGGGCTCTGGCTGGGCCATTCAAGAACAGTCACGGAGTTGTTGTGAAGCCACTCCTTCATTATTTTAGCTGTGTGTTTAGGGTCATTGTCTTGTTGGAAGGTAAACCTTCGGCCCAGTCTGAGGTCCTGAGCACTCTGGAGAAGGTTTTCGTCCAGGATATCCCTGAACTTGGCCTCATTCATCTTTCCCTCAATTGCAAACAGTCGTCCTGTCCCTGCAGCTGAAAAACACCCCCACAGCATGATGCTGCCACCACCATGCTTCACTGTTGGAACTGTATTGGACAGGTGATGAGCAGTGCCTGGTTTTCTCCACACATACCGCTTAGAATTAAGGCTAAAAAGTTCTATCTTGGTCTCATCAGACCAGAGAATCTTATTTCTCACCATCTTGGAGTCCTTCAGGTGTTTTCTTAGCAAACTCCATGCGGGCTTTCATGTGTCTTGTACTGAGGAGAGGCTTCCGTCGGGCCACTTTGCCATAAAGCCCTGACTGGTGGAGGGCTGCAGTGATGGTTGACTTTCTATAACTTTCTCCCATCTCCCGACTGCATCTCTGGAGCTCAGCCACAGTGATCTTTGGGTTCTTCTTTACCTCTCTCACCAAGGCTCTTCTCCCCCGATAGCTCAGTTTGGCCAGACGGCCAACTCTAGTAAGGGTTCTGGTCGTCCCAAACATCTTCCATTTAAGGATTATGGAGGCCACTGTGCTCTTAGGAACCTTAAGTGCAGCAGAAATTTTTTGTAACCCTGGCCAGATCTTTGCCTTGCCACAATTCTGTCTCTGAGCTCCTCAGGCAGTTCCTTTGACCTCATGATTCTCATTTGCTCTAACATGCACTGTGAGCTGTAAGGTCTGATGCAGACAGGTGTGTGGCTTTCCTAATCAAGTCCAATCAGTATAATCAAACACAGCTGGACTCAAATGAAGGTGTAGAACCATCTCAAGGATGATCAGAAGAAATGGACAGCACCTGAGTTAAATATATGAGTGTCACAGCAAAGAGTCTGAATACTTAGAACCATGTGATATTTCAGTTTTTCTTTTTTAATAAATCTGCAAAAATGTCAACAATTCTCTGTTTTTCTGTCAATATGGGGTGCTGTGTGTACATTAATGAGGAAAAAAATGAACATAAATGATTTTAGCAAATGGCTGCAATATAACAAAGAGTGAAAAATTTAAGGGGGTCTGAATACTTTCTGTCCCCACTATATATCTATATATATTTTATCCAGATCTCCTATTTTTTTTTATAGTGATCTCCATAATTTTTTCTTTCGTTTTGTGTCAAGTTACCACAACACCATTATTTTCGTGTATTTTTTAACCTCAAGGAGGTTGGTGTTGGTGTCCCTTGTTAATTTGACATTGTATTTTTGAAATGTACCTGCCTACTCACAAACAAACTGTCCTTTTTGAAGTAAAACACATAGGGAAGTATTTGTGAAAGTTAAATAGCCATTTATTATGGGTCATAACAAAATAAAGGAGGAGGGCAACGCTGGAGAAACTGGTGAAATTTGAGAAGCTTTTGTACCCCAGGGCAGACATCAATTATTTTACAGGCAAAATTGGTGGCCTGAGGAGTCCTTATAATAGTGAGCACAATCCGGTCCAGGACTACAAGAGATCAGGAACAGCAGTAGATGACATATCTGTTCCCAGGCAGTGATCTTACAACAGCCTGCATTTTTTGTCAGACCAGACTGAACCCAGGCCATCACTTTCTTGTCTTCCTTCCATGCTTCCTTCCACGCTTGCTTCCAGGCTGTGGCTCTGGTGTTGTAGTTGTGGCAGGATGTGGAGGAAGAGGAGGAGGACCATGGTTGAACTCACAAACGTGACTTTGGCATGTGAGTTCACCCCTCAACCCCTTATTTAGGGCTTGTAAGATAACTTGCTCACATAAGAGGCATTGGTCCTCCTCCATTTCCTGCATTTTGTAGGCTGCCATGTAGGTATTGGGGGGGTTCTGAGGGCCGCAGTAGCCTTCTGAAATAGGCCAAGTGCTGCCTCCTCCAGGTTACTCCTCTTCCTGGGACTTTTTTGGAAGGCGGAGGGGAGGGACCTGGGATTCAGGCAGGCTACTGGGCCCGGGCCACCTCCTGGCTGCCACTTACCCCCTCCACCTCCTGGCTGCCACTTTCCACAGCCTCCTCCTGGCTGATACTTTCCTGTGTATGAAAAAGGGACATAGTTTTAGTTTTTCGTTCATTAATCACACACCATTTTTTAGCTCATGACTGTTGCAAATCAAATGTTAATAAATAGAAAAGACTATTATTCTGACCCCAGCATTTTTCATTCTTGTCCCAATCATTTGTGGCCACTACTGTCTATTGATATGTAAAACACTTTGTAAAATCAGAAATTACTGATCAATAATAACATCCAGTAAACATCATTAATTATTTGACTAGAAATATGTTGAACAATGCTATACCTGGCTCAAGATGGTCTCCTCCACTTTTTCCTGGCTGGAAGGCCCAGGTTGGACGTTGGAAGCCTCAGCTGAGGTGGAAGGAAGCCTTGAAGGAAGACTGGAGAGTGCTGGCCTATGTTCAGTCTGGCTTGCCAGAAAATGCAGTCTGTCGTAGTACCACAGCCTGGGTACATAAATGTCATCTGTTGCACTCCCTATAATAAGTGCTCCTCATGCCACCAATTAGGGTCTTCAAATAGGAGATGTCTTCTGTGGGGATCACTGGCTTCACAAATTCCAGCAATTGATCCAGCGCTGCCTTCCTCTTTGTTTTATTGTTATAAAAGGGGTGGTTTACCTACCACAGACAAGGCAGCTCCCTGTACATATAAATGAATATGGGATAAAGTCCTGATCATTCAATAGATCCATTTTCTCTGCAAGACACAACACATGACAAACCCTAATGTCAGGCTAAACTCTCCTAATCTTGTCCCAATATAGGCCTCAATCTATAAGCAGTATAGGCCACTGATGCACCAAGTTAAAATTGTACCTTCGTTCTAACGATCGGCGCGTTTCCGATACTCCTTCCTCCTCTCACAGATCGTACATATGAAGCACGCGTGTTACGCTTTATATACAATGCGTATGCATGAAACTCCGTCCGCCCCTGACGTTCTTACTAGCCTATTCCCCGCCCCTTGTCTTTCGGCGCAGTGGGAGAGCACATGGCGGAGAAAGAGCAAGTGCATGCAGAGGAGAGCAGCAACGATGAAAGCCCAGAACCATGAACATCCTGATCCCAGAGGAGATTTAAGCCTCAAATATGTCCTTTATAGAGATGGTGGAGATGGTGGACATCTTGAAGAGGGCCGACTTTGATGGGAAGTATGGACCTTACCCAAACCCAAATGTCAGAAAGGCCAAGATCATGGTTAAAGTTGTGAAAAGTCTGCACAGGAATTTTGGGGTACGACGATCCAAGGATCAATTAAGGAAACGCTGGTCAGACCTGAAATTGAGGGAGCAGGATCAGTACAGAAAGATCAAAAGAGTTCTTCAAAAAAGTAAGTAGTTGTCGTGTGTTACTATTATTATTATTTTTTGCATGCTGCTCCATGTGCTTTTCTTTACTGTTGTACAGTTTAAAATTACAACTTTCAGGTTCGTGGGCACAGTAATTGTTCGTAGTAAACATCGTTCGCTCGCCCACTAATACAATGTTTTTGGCAGATACAGGTTAATTACATTTGTTCGGGCCTATTTGTATTAAAAGAAGTTTATGACATTGTTGTCTAGATGGGTTTGTACTAGAATGGAATGCAAACTTGATTCAGTGTAAGGAGAGGACACTCAGCAGTTGATTACACATCTGGACGCAGGAGCACTAGTGAAGGACACCAGAACAAACTTTTTAGGGTGTCCCACACAGGTGCTCCAGTGAATACTAGGGGTGTCTCCATGTGTAAAAATTGTACAAAAAAGGTAAGTATTCCAGCTTTAGAAAGGGAAAAAAATAATGTCTTCAGCTTGGAACTCTGCCAAAAAGACAATTGTACAACACTTCCAAGCAATGTTTCATATTACTATTTCTGGCCTCAAATATCTGTGTGCTAAGTATACCTTTTTTTTTTATTCACATAGTGGAGAAAAGACTCGGGACATCTGAGGACACCAGGGACCCGCACCTCCGAAAGAAAAGCAAATCCCCACACCACAACCAGAATATGTGGAGGAAGGAGAGGTTTATGAAGTGGGCGAAATAGTGACCACAACAGGTGAGTCTCTGAGACCACAGCTTCAAGTAATAGATGTATGCCTGCATATTTATAATACATGGTGTGTTTTTTTATTTTAGGTGATGTGGATGTTGTGGAAGAAGATTCTCATTTCACAAGTGCAAGTGCACACGTCCTCATCGGGGAGATCATGGTGCGCAATCGTGATTTACAAAAGATCAAGGAAGACATCAATGATGTGGAAAAAAGATTTAAAAACATCATTGGTGTTTTAGGCAGAATCTAAAAAAACACACAATTCTTCCAGTTTATTTTTATTTTTAGTATTTTCACACATTTTAAATATTTTTTAGAAAGCCAAATTTTGAAGATGCACATAGTGTGTCAACATGTGCTATCTGCCATCACGGGAAAAGCAAGAGGCTTAAAAGTGCGAATCGTCTCTCACCAAACTTCTACTAACACGAGATTAGCAGAAGGAGCCCAAAGGGTGGCACACTTGGTATTAAACTTACCTTTTCTAGTGCCGTTAGACGTGTTGTACGTCACTAGGGATGAGCCAAACACCCCCTGGTTCGGTTTGCGCAAACTTTAGAACCCCATTAAAGCCTATGGGACTTGAACGTTTGAAATCAAAAGTGCTAATTTTAAAGGCTAATATGCAAGTTATTGTCATAAAAAGGGTTTGGGGACCCGAGTCCTGCTCCAGGGGACTTGTATCAATGCAAAAAAAGTTTTAAAAATGGCCATTTTTTCGGGAGCAGTGATTTTAATGATGCTTAAAGTGAAAAAAAAGTAAATATTCCTTTAAATATTGTACCTGGGGGGGTGTCTATAGTATGCCTGGAAAGTGGCGCTTGTTTCCCATGCTTAGAACAGTCCCTGCACAAAATGACATTTTTAAAGGAATAAAAGTCATTTAAAACTGCTTGCGGCTTTAATGTAATGTCGGGTCCCGGCAATATGGATGAAAATCAGTGAGACAAACGGCATGGATACCCCCCCAGTCCATTACCAGGCCCTTTGGGTCTTGTATGGATATTAAGTGGAAACCTGGACCCAAATTAGGCCCTATATACTCTGAACAGCACTATACAGGTGGTGCAAACAAGACAGGGACTGTAGGTTTGTTGCAAAGTAGAATCTGTTTGTAATTTTGAACTGGTACATTTTTAAAGTGTAGCTCCAGCCAAAAAATCTATTTTTAAGCTTTTTGGAAAACATAGGGAAGGGTTATCACCCCTGTAACATTTGTTTTGCTGTCTGTGTACCTCTTCAAAAGATTTCACCTCACTTTCTGTCCCAATGAAAAATGTTTTTCGAAAATTTGGGGTTTTTAGTGAAACAAGGATTGGTGATAAAACATCAGTGAATAGGAGACACGTTTTTCCCATATTAACTCTTACAGGATAGAATTTCCCTTCCTAGGGGTAGATTTCATCTCACTTCCTGTTGTCTCCTTCCGTTTGCAAGTAGGAGTCGTTTGTAAGTTGGATATTTGAAAGTAGGGGCATGCCCTATATACTCTGCAGTAATTGGGGCCTTAGGTGTTGGTGTTGCCACAACACTGTAAGCCCTCACAGTTACTCTTGGTGGGCACAGGAATGGGCCCTGCTGTGAAATATTAGATCAAGAATTGTAATTACATGCCATTGTTGAACAGTAGTAGAAAAATTGGGCCTTTGGTGGTGGTGGTGGTGCTGGTGCCACAACACTGTAAATCCTCACAGTTACTCTTGGTGGGCGCTGGAACGGGCCCTGCTGTGAAATATTATATCAAGAATTGTAATTACATGTACCTGTTGAACAGGGGCTGAAAAATTGGGCCTTTGGTGGTGGTGGTGGTGGTGGTGTTGCCACAACACTGTAAGCCCTCACAGTTACTCTTGGTGGGCGCAGGAATGGGCCCTGCTGTGAGATATTAGATCAAGAATTGTAATTACATGTCCCTGTTGAACAGGGGCAGAAAAATTGGGCCTTAGGCACTGGTGCCACAACACTGCAACCCCTCACAGATGCTATAGTTGGAGCGCAGAAATGAGGCCTGCTGCAAAGTATTGCATCAAAAATTATAATTATATGCCCCTGTTAAACAGGGGCTGAAAATTTGGGCCTTGGGCACTGGTTCCACAACACTGCAACTCCTCACAGATACTCTAGTTGGAGCGCAGGAATGAGCCCTGCTGCAAAGTATTGTGTCAGGGCATGTGATACACAACATCCAATGCAGGTGATCAGATCGCTGGGCTGCACCAAGGAATCAGGGACAAACGAGTAAATTAAAAAAGGTATGTTTATTATTAATGATACAGACAAGTGTGTAATCAAGACAGCAAACCAAAAACAAGTAAATAGTGAGAACACAGCCCAAACCCAACTAACTACCTATCTATCTAACTAACTAATATAATACACAAGCAAGTAAACAAACATGAAATAAAAATAAGGCAGGGGCAAAAGCAACTAGGGAACAGAAACCAGGAATAAGGGAGTGGACCAAGGAGCAGGGAACAGGAAGCAGGACTCAAGGACAGGATACACAAACGGGGTCCAGGAACAAACAAGAACAGGCTGGAACAAGAACAGGTACTGCCAGGGACAAAGGCTAGCAGAGGAATTCTGAAGCACTGAGGCCTAGTTTAGGGCGGATCTATATAGTCGAGCAGACCCATGACAGGTGTGCTTGATGTCAAGTCTGAAATCCAGGCAGGGAGACACCCGCTGGTGGCCACTGGAATTACACACTTTTGGTGCTGAATGTAATAGTGCCACAAGCAGGTGAAACCGGAGATGACACCGTTCCTGACATATTGCATCAAAAATTGTAATTACACACCCCTGTTAAACAGGGGCAGAAAAATTGGGCCTTAGCCACTGCTGCCACAACACTGCAACCCCTTACAGATGCTTTAGTTGAGCCCTGCTGCAAAGTATTGCAGCAAAAATTGTAATTATATGCCCCTGTTGAACAGGGCTGAAAAAATGGACCTTGAGCACTGGTGCTGGTGCCACAACACTGCAACCCCTCACAGATACTCTAGTTGAAGCGCAGGAATGAGCCCTGCTGCAAAGTATTGCATCAAAAATTGTAATTACACGCCCCTGTTAAACAGGGGCAGAAAAATTGGGCCTTGGCCACTGGTGGCGGTGCCCAGAACCAAAAATGTTCTTACAAGCTATCAGCATGAAAATTGAGGAGGAAGAGGATTGTCACTCAGCATAACAGGATAGTCACTCAGCATCAGTATAGGCAGTCTGTGAAGGGATCTCACATTTAAAAAAAAATCAATCGGTTACATCAGCATCAGGTGCTTGGTAGCTGGTGATCCAAGACTGATTCATTTTTATGAAGGTCAGCTGATCAACCGATTCGGTGTGATTGTTGTGATTGTTACAAAGCCTCCAGCAGCACTGAATGTGGGTTCCGAAAGAATGCTGGATGCAGAACAGGCCAGTAGCTCAATTGCATACTGTGCAAGCTCTGGCCAGTGATCCATCCTCAAGAACCAGTAACCCAGAGGATTTTCAGTGGGAAAGTTGTCCAAGTCTGATCTTGCCCCTAGGTAATCCCGCACCATGTGAATCAGATGCTGGCAATGGTTGCTGGAACCGATCAGATCTTGGGGCTGCGGACTAAAAAATTGTCTGAACTCAGACAGCCACCTTCTCCACCGCTCCTTCTGTGACTGACTGAAGCCTCAGCAACACGTTGTCCAGGAGGACCAGGAAATTGTAACCTCCCAGGCTCTGGAAACACGTTGCACAAACCTTTCTGCACGGCCTCCCAAAGATGTTTCATCCTCTGCTCCCTCTGCGACGGCAAGATAAGGTCCACAACCTTACCCTTGTAACGTGGATCATGGAGGGTTGCCAGCCAGTAATGATCCCTCCCCTTGAAACCACGAATACGAGGATCCTTCCACAGGCTTTGCAGGATCAGGGAGGCCATGCAGCGTAGGTTTGCTGAGGCATTCGGTGCAGAGTCCTCTGGGTCACTAAGGATGACATGATCCGCAGCCACCTCCTCCCAGCCACGTACAAGTCCATGGGTTTCTTCGGACTGTAAATGATCCCTTGAAGACCGCTGCTCATGCTGAGTGCCAGGCTCCACATCCATGCTGACACAATCCTCCTCCTTCTCCTCATCCTCTTCCTCTTCCTGTGTGATCGGCAGGCACGTAGGAACACTGTCTGGATAAAGGGGGCCTTGAGAGGTAAGGAAGTCCTCCTCTTCCTCCCTCTGTTCTGCCTCAAGTGCCCTGTCCATTATTCCACGCAGCGTGTGCTCCAACAGGTAGACAAGAGGGACAGTGTCACTGATGCATGCTATGTCACTGCTCACCATCCTCGTGGCCTCCTCAAATGGTGACAGGACAGTGCATGCATCCCTGATCATAGCCCACTGGTGTGGGGAAAAAAAACAAGCTCCCCTGACCCTGTCCTGGTGCCATAGTTGCATAGATACTCATTGATGGCCCTCTGCTGCATGTGCAGCCACTGCAGCATGACCAACGTTGAGTTTCATCTGGTGGGCATGTCACAGATTAGGCGGTTCTTGGGCAGGTTAAATTCCTTTTGGAGGTCAGCCAGCCGAGCACTGGCAATATATGACCTGTGGAAATGCACACAGACTTTCCTGGCCTGCCTCAGGACATCCTGTAAGCCCGGGTACCTGCCCAAGAACCGCTGCACCTTCAAGTTAAGGACATGAGCCAAATAGGGCACATGGGTCAGTTGTCCCTGTCGGAGGGCAGAGAGGAGGTTGGTGCCATTGTTGCAAACCACCATACCTGGCTTAAGCTGTCGTGGCGTCAACCACCTCTGAACCAGCCCCTGCAGAGCTGACAGAATCTCTGCCCCAGTGTGACTCCTGTCCCCCAAGCACAGCAGCTCAAGCACCACATGGCATCTTTTTGCCTGCGTGCTTGCGTAGCCCCTTGAACGCCTATGGACCACTGCTGGTTCAGAGGACAAATCAGCAGAGGAAGAGGCCATGGAGGAAGAAGAAGAGGAGGGGGTGAAGGAGAGAGGTGTGGCAGAATCACCACTAGTAGAATTTTGGAGGCGTGGTGGCGCAACAACCTCCAACACTACTGCACCCTGTCCTGCATCCTTCCCAGCTGCCAGAAGAGTCAACCAGTGCGTGGTGAAAGATAGGTAACGTCCATGTCCATGCCTGCTGGACCATGAGTCAGCGGTAATATGCACCTTACCACTGACCTCCCTGTCCAGCGAGGTCAAGACATTGCCTTCCACATACCGGTAGAGAGCAGGAATCGCCTTCCATGAGAAAAAGTGGCATTTGGGAACCTGCCACTGAGGAACCGCACATTCCACAAACTCATGGAAGGGGGCAGAGTCTACCAACTGAAAAGGCAGCAGTTGAAGTGCTAGCATTTTAGCCAGGCTAGCATTCAACCGCAGTACTTGGCTGTGACACACCTGATTCTACACCTTCATTCCTCTCAGTGCAGGTTTCAGAGAGGACTGAAGGTATAGTGGGGTTGGAGATCCCAGCTGATGAGGAGCAAGAAGAGGTCCTTTGTTCTTTGGTGTGGGTCTTTTAGGTATGCTTGCCAATGAACTGCATGGCAGGTCGACACATGTATGTTCAAGCATGTGGTGCCCACGCAGGTGATGTTCTGGCCACGTGAGATACGCTTGAGGCCACGTGAGATACGCTTGCAAAAAAGGCTCACACTGAAGAACTTTTGGAATAACGTGCAGAGACAGCAGCGCCCTAAAAACATGCGGAGCTCTGCGGTGTGATGCAGTCAGTGTGCTGCCCTTAAGCATGTCCCCTGGAGGGCATCCTGCCTCGTTGGAGATGTGCCTCCTCCTCCTCTCTCCTATCAGGCACCCACGTGGAGTCAGTGACCTCATCATCCCCTCCCTCCTCATCACTGGAGCAAACCTGGCAGTATGCTGCAGCTGGGGGAACATGACTGCCAGATTGCTGTCCTTCTTGGACACCCCCTCTCTCTGGGCTCATGTTACTGCCTTCCTCTAGCTGGGTACCATCATCGGAGCCTTCAAAACGCTGGGCATCCTCCTGGAGCATGTACCCAACACCATGGTCAAACAGTTTGGGGGACTCCTCAGGAGGACATGGTGGGGCTAAGGAAGGAGTGACTGATGCCATTGAGCCGAGGGAAGAGGCCGCGTTTGCAGCTGCTTTGCCAGACAAAGTACCCTGAGCCTGGGTGAGAGAGGAAGAAGAAGATGAGGACGGCTTGGTCATCCACTCTACCAAGTCTTCCGCATGTTGCGGCTCACTCTGGCCAGCTGCCAAAAAAAAGTCCCATGGCCACGTGCTGATGAGGATGCACTGTCTCCAGGACCAGCACTGTTGCCTCTAGACACAGAGCCTGCTTGCTCTCTTTTATTGGCTTGTGACTGTCTGCCTCTCCTTGTTGGCCTTCCAGAAATACTAATGGCCTGCAGTGAGATGTAGCTGCACAAAGCTGGGATGTATATATGTACTGACACTGCAGCTAGCAGAATCAACTGCCTGCCTGTAGTATTATTAGTATGAGAACAACAGCAATTGTCTTCAGGTAGCTTTAGGTGCACACTGTGCAGAGGACACAGTACACTAACTGTAAATACTGCAGCTGCCTGCCTGTGGTACTAATAGGATCAGAAGAACACCAGCAATTTTCTTCAGGTAGCTTTAGGTGCACACTGTGCAGAGGACACGGTACACTAACTGTAAATACTCTAGCTGCCTGCCTGTGGTACTAATAGGATCAAAAGAACACCACCAATTTTTTTCAGGTAGCTTTAGGTGCACACTGTGCAGAGGACATAGTGCACTAACTGTAAATACTGTAGCTGCCTGCCTGTGGTGCTAATACAATCAGAAGAACACCAGCAATTTTCTTCAGGTAGCTTTAGGTGCACACTGTGCAAAGGACACAGTACCCTAGGAATGGATCTAGCTAAACTGAATATAGATATATATATATATATATATATATATATATATATATATATATATATATATATATATATATACACACACACACACAACACCTAGGATGCATATATATACACTATACACTGTAAGTGCAGCTAACTGACTCGCCTGCCTACTCTATCTAACTTAAATCAAATGACACTGTCACTCTGTCTATCTCTCTCCTCCGCAACACACTACACAAGGCCACCACGCAGTGCATGCTTGGCCAATCATCAGCCAGCAATGCACTGCGATGCCGCAGTGAATTATGGGTCGTGATGTGCCACTCGAATTTGGCGCGAACGACCCATAACGTTCGCAATTCGACAAACGGTCGAACAGGCGATGTTCGAGGCGAACATGGGTTTGACTCGAACTCGAAGCTCATCCCTTTACGTCACCGCGTTCTTGACGTTCTGAATTTATGACAAGATTTGTCGTGTGTATGCAATACAAGTTTGAGCCAACATCCGTTGGAAAAAAACATGGATTTTGTTGTCGGAATGTGCGATCGTGCATACATGCCATTGGAATTGTGGTAGGATAAATAAAATAACAAACTTTTAGCAGGGTAAAATGTTAGTAATAACAGTAAAAGAATCGTGTAGGGCTATGTATATATACACATTCTAAATGTAACATACATAAATAGTGAATCGATATGTCCTTTACGGAAAAAAACAAGTATTGAAACAATACTGAGTGATACAAATTGACATTTAAAAGTGGCTACAACAGGAATATAAATCCGTGGTATAAAAATAGATAGTGAATCTAAAAAACAGTACATATGTGACAAATCAAATAATATAGTCCATAAAAATTGGTAGTTATAATGGTAGTGACTAATGGGAAGAAGGACCAACACCAAAAGTCTATGAGGGTTGTGTGCTAAAAAAAACTGAGAAAAAAAATAAAAATAAAAATAAAAATCCCCGGGGTTTCTACCAGAACGAGATTAATCACTTCTGGCAAACGGATAAATAGGTCACAGTTGGGTGAAAGATCTAAATAGGTGGCGGGACCATCACCAAAGCTTCAGAGGAGGCTTACCAAAATCAAGTGACTTGAAAAAGACATACGTCTTACAAGTCAAAGAAAGCTTAATGACCACCAGGTCTGGCAAGATGAATCGTCAGATTATCCTCGGCTTCCAAAGTGGGGGGAGGGGTCTCATCACAGCTTCAAACGTCCCCAGGACAGTCCAACAGGCCCAATGGATGTTTCAAATATCATGCGAGAAAGAAAGCTCACATGGCATAATAACATTTAAAAAACATCAATTTATTAAAATAATAGAAAAAACACTCACATGGTAGGAGATCAAAAACAGCTCATAAAGAATCAATTGCGGTAATCGTGAGGGGTTCACCCGACATGTTTCGGCTACTAAGCCTACTAAGCCTTCACCCCAGATGAAGGCTTAGTAGCCGAAACATGTCGGGTGGACCCCTCACGATTACCGCAATTGATTCTTTATGAGCTGTTTTTGATCTCCTACCATGTGAGTGTTTTTTCTATTATTTTAATAAATTGATGTTTTTTAAACGTTATTATGCCATGTGAGCTTTCTTTCTCGCATGATATTTGAAACATCCATTGGGCCTGTTGGACTGTCCTGGGGACGTTTGAAGCTGTGATGAGACCCCTCCCCCCGCTTTGGAAGCCGAAGATAATCTAATGATTCATCTTGCCAGACCTGGTGGTCATTAAGCTTTCTTTGACTTGTAAGACGTATGTCTTTTTCAAGTCACTTGATTTTGGTAAGCCTCCTCTGAAGCTTTGGTGATGGTCCCGCCACCTATTTAGATCTTTCACCCAACTGTGACCTATTTATCCGTTTGCCAGAAGTGATTAATCTCGTTCTGGAAGAAACCCCGGGGATTTTTATTTTTATTTTTATTTTTTTTCTCAGTTTTTTTTAGCACACAACCCTCATAGACTTTTGGTGTTGGTCCTTCTTCCCATTAGTCACTACCATTATAACTACCAATTTTTATGGACTATATTATTTGATTTGTCACATATGTACTGTTTTTTAGATTCACTATCTATTTTTATACCACGGATTTATATTCCTGTTGTAGCCACTTTTAAATGTCAATTTGTATCACTCAGTGTTGTTTCAATACTTGTTTTTTTCCGTAAAGGACATATCGATTCACTATTTATGTATGTTACATTTAGAATTTGTATATATACATAGCGCTACACGATACTTTTACTGTTTTTACTTTTGCCTTTGTCTAGAGGTGTGTTAGCTGCTAACGGTATATTATAATTTTTCCCTTTCAGTATTGTGTGGCACAGCGCTGTACTTATTCCCATACTGTAAAATGTTAGTAATGACAAGGAAGAAGGTGAGTCTATGACACTAGGGGGTTGATTAACAAAAGGCAAATTCACTTTGCAAGAGAAGTTGCATTTTTGCAAGGGGATGTTCACCAGAGCTTAGTTTATGTGGTACAAAGAATACTTATTCACATGCAAGGAAAATAGAAAAAATTATTTTTGCTTGCATATGATTGGATGATGAAAGTAGCTTAGCTTCACCTCATCCACTAAGCTCTGAGAGAAATATCCTTACAAAGTGCAACTACCTTTGCTAAGTGAACAGTCTATTTAGAAAAACAACCCCTAAGACATTGAAGTAAGCCTAAACTTCTGCTTGCTGAACCAAACTAAACAGATGGGTAATTCATGAAGTGTTACTCTAATGATAGAAAGCAATCATCTTGTACTATGTTCTATATGACAGATAAATAGGGATTTTAGTATGATTTAAGAAATGGTTTGTAGCAAGAGATATACAAATAAACCGCCCCTGAATCTCTCTTACTCCACTGCGCCAAAGAAAAGTGCAAAGCTATATAAAATATGTGTAAATGAATACAAAATGTGTGTACATACACAGTGTACAGTGAAAAAAGCTGCCACTTAAATAAATACGTAAACTGATCAGAATCCCAAAACTATACCTCTCACACGTGTACAGATAGAGATAGCGGCGCTAATATAAATTGTGTAAAATAATGGGTCAGAGCAGCATAATGCCTATGAACCTCTACTTATACATAAAAATAATAATATAGTGTCATGAAAAATATTATTTTTATCATGAAAAGAAATTTCTTTAACATCCAGTGAAAAGTGTCACTATAAATAATAAATTACAAGAAATGAATGAATAAGTTCAACAGTTGTTTTTCAATCTTCTTGTGTGAAAAATCTTCTACTCTTCCACCACACCACCGTGATAGTGACACCACTCCCTCTGAAGAGTGCACTCACCAGATGATATAGCCTCCCACTCTCGTGTTCGGCAAAACAGCAATTGAACCACACCTGGGTTGCATGTGATGAACCGTGAATCCAATCAAGCCAGCTCCATATGTGAAAAAATTAATAAAGTGCTCCACATAGCGTGATACCATTTTGACAGATTTATTAAAATCACTTCAAACACACTTCAATGGTTACACTCACTTTTGAACTGAAACATAAAAGCCTTTAAAAAAAATCCACAACAAGCACAGCAAGCAACAGGATCAGTGATCCAACGGTGCACCGCGGTCACAGCGGACCTGAAGTGTAAACTGGTGCCAACTGGAGTTAATGGCGAATTCAGCCAAAGGCAAACACTCAAACCAATTGGAGTGTAACAAATTGACATAATGTCACAGATAGGTTTCAAGGGTCTGGTTCATGCGTTCGGTTTGACTATCTGTTTGAGGGTGATGTGAGGTAGAAAATGAGAGCGTTACTCCCAGTTTCCTACAAAATGCTCTCCAGAATCGGGAAACAAACTGGGATCTGCGGTCTGAGACAATATTTGTAGGTATACCATGATCTTTCATACTATGGGAAAGAAAGAGGTTAGACAGTGCTTCCGCTGTAGGTAATCCAGGGAGCAGAACAAAATGAGACAAAAAGCAGTCATTCAATCGGATTTAATTAACTCTGTAATGAATTTAAACATTTAGCAGTCTGAAGATACAGCAGGTTTTTAGGGTCAGTCAGGATAGAAAAAGGCTTGGGAGCCCCTTCCAGAAGATGTCGCCATTAGGACAATGCCAATTTGATAGCCAGTAGTTCTCGATTCCCAACATCAAAATTAATCTCTGCTGGAGAAAACTTTCTAGAGAAAAACGCCAGTGGATGGATTTTATTCGTCTTAGATTGTCTCTGGGACAGCACGGCACTTGCTCCTACTTCAGAGGCATCAACCTCCACTATGTACTGGAGATTGGGGTTTGGATGCTGAAGAACTGGAGCCTTGCTAAACATGCCTTTTAATTGCTGGAAAGCTGATTCTGCTTCTGAGGGCCACAATTTGCAATCTGTACCTTTCTTAGTCATAGCAGTAAGGGGGGCAGCAATGGAGGCAAAACCTTTGATGAAGAGCCTGTAGTGATTTGTGAACCCTAGAAAGCTTTGGAGCCCCCTCAAAGTGGTCGGTTGGGGCCATAGCAAGACAGCAGAAAGTTTTTGTGGGTCCATTTGGAAACTAACAGAACTTATGATGTTTCCAAGGAAAGGTATGCAGTTTTGATGAAAACTGCACTTCTCAATCTTTTGCGTAAAGGTGGTTCTCTCTGTAATACTTGTTTTACATGTGAGATGTACTCTAGGTGAGACTTTGAAAAGATTAAAATGTCGTCCAAGTAGATAATCACAAAACTGTTGCTGAAATCATGAGAAATGTCATTCATGAAACGTTGACAGACAGCAGGGGCATTACAGAGTCCAAATGGCATAACCAGATACTCAAAATGTCCATTGCGGGTATTGAATGTTGTCTTTTAGTCATCTCCCTCTCTAATTCGAATCAGATTATAAGCTCCTCAGAGGTCCAGCTTAGTGAAGATAATGGCTCCCTTAAGCACATCAAATAATTCTAGAATAAGAGGCAAAGGATAGGCATCATTTACGGTGATCTGATTTAACCCTCGATAGTCTATACATGGTCGAAGACCCCCATCTTTCTTTTCAAAAAAGAAAAAAACCTGTCCCTACTGGAGAAGAAGAGGGTTAGATAAAACCTTTCTCCAAGTTGTGCTTGACGTCTTCCTCCATGGAGTTTGTTTAAGCAGTGACAGAGGTTCTTTCTTTGGGAAGAGGTGCTCCAGGAATCAGATTAATTGTGCAGTCAAAGGCATGATGTGGGGGTAAAACCTCTGCCTTTTGCTTGCAAAATACATCTATAAATCCATGTTATTCATGAGGCAAGGTAGGAGGGATGGCCACAGAAGCCAACAGACAACCAGAAAGTCTAATGGGTTGAGACAAACAGTTCAGAGAACAGGAAGGCCCCCAAGAGGTTAATCCTCCATTTACCCAATCAAATGAAGGGTTGTGTTGTTGTAGCCATGGGTAACCAAGGATAACAGGCAGAAGTGGAGAATCAATAAGAGACAGGACGGCTTCCTCTTTGTGCGCCGACCTGAAGGGTGATTTTTGTAGTCTTAAACTTTACAAGGCCATCTACCAATGGTTGTCCATTCAGGGTGGTGATGCTCAGGGGTCTAGACTTGGGAACAAATAGTATGTTATTTTCCTTAGCAAAAGTGTAATCCAGGAATATGCCTGCGGCTCCAGAATCCACAAAAGCCTCACAGGAGACAAGTTTAGAGGCTAAATGGAAGATTGCAGGTACAGTAATCTTGGTCTTGGAGAAAGTACTTGTAAGGTCTAACCCAGCTCCTCCAAAACTTGTTAGACCCTGCCTTTTACTGGACAGGAAGGGCAGATACATAACAAATCTTCTTAGTACAAGTCCACAGTACAAGCATAGGCCCAAAGCATGCCTTCTTTGTTTCTCTGACTCTGTTAGGTGAAGACGGCTGACTTACATGGCTTCTACATGTGTCTTGGACTCAACTGAAATTTCAGGTTCAGGCTGAGGTGGTGCTTTGAAGTTAGGGGCCAAACGGCAAACTGGCCTAGGAAGCTTGCAGGGTTCTAAGTCTCTCCTGGCACCTTTCATGATACCGGGCATCCAGACAAACACACAGCTCTATGCATTTTTCAAGGTCTTCTGGGGAATCCTTATAGACCAATTCATCCTTAATGCGATCTGTAAGACCTTTATGGAAAGCTGCCTGTAATGCCCTTGAGTCCCAATTAGTCTCAGCAGCCAGGGTACGGAACTCAGTAGCATACTGTACCACAGTTCTGGTACCTTGCTGTATGTCCAAAAGTGAGCACTCAGCTGCAGAAGCTCTATCTGGCTTGCCAAATACAGTATGGAGAGAAGCCAGAAATCTATAAGCATCTTGCAGCACAGGATCATTGCGTTCCAGGTAAGGAGAGACCCATGCCAGGGCTTTCCCCTTTAACAATGAAATTACAAAAGTCACTTGGCAGCAGAAGTGCTGAAAGTCCCAGGGTTGTTGCGGAAATGCAAACAGGAAATGCCTCTGCAGTCCTCAGTCTTACCACCAAATTTTTCAGGCAAGGGAAGTTTGGGTGGCACAGAATAGGCAGGTTGGATTGGAGCAGGAGAAGGAGTGGGAGTCTGGACAGGTGCAGAGGAACCGGGCAAACAAGACTTAAGCATAGCACAAAGTTAATCTAGCTTAGCGTCCAGAGAAGAAAAATGCTGTTCATGAGCTCCAATCAATTGTCCGTGACATGAAATCGCCTTAACAATCTCAGCATTGCCATTGTGGCCCATTTGTAATGTAAGGTACCTGTGGTAGGTAATGTCCGAAGTGGAGCTTGTGTGCTGAGGATTCAGGCAAAAATGTAATTAGACAAGTCAGGTCGGCAACACATCAGGTAAAGTGGTACACAATCGAAATCCAGAGAGTGGTCAGGCAGGCAGAGGTCATATACAAGCTGGCGGTGAAGTACAAAATCAGCAGGCTAGAGAGTGGTCAAGAATCCAGGCAGAAGTCCATACATGGTAATCAGAATCACAGAGCTATCAATACACCCAGGGAGCTAGTCCACACAAACGGCACTTTGGAAGTGCTGCTATTTATGGGCTGCTTGATTGTACTTTGTCCGCAGCTGGCAGCAGGTGGGGCTAGTGAGTCCAAGGCAACGCATCAAGCTGGGAGAACATTGCGACAGCTCCAGAGCTCCGCCGTGGCACAACAGGTAAGGCTGCAGCTGTGGAACCCGATTCAATGACACCCAGGTACATGACAGAATCAGGCAGAAGAGCCTGTTAGGACAGTGTTTGGAAGACTGATCACTGTCAGAAGGACATCTGTGAAGTTTTGGTATGATGAAGAGTCTTTACCCATTCTTATTTGCATTAAAACTTTCTTGCTGTTTATGGGACTTTGTTATTGCTAGTAGAGCTCTGTCCAGTACACTTTAGAAGTATCCAATCTATAGGTTTGTACATGTCTGTTAGACCCCCCTGTGGCACAGTGATTAAACCATATTTTGTGGGTACAAGGAGTGTGCCATATGTTACTGTATGCATAGTGAGTAAGCTCTCCCACTCTTTGCAAAATTTTGCCACACCCAAAATTTGCCATTCTTCACTGCAGGCACCACCTTATTATTATTCTCTGGGTGCCCAAGACTGAACTCCCTTTCCCTGGCCCGCAGGTTTGTCTATGATACATAAAACCAGCCCCCACAATGCTCTAAAAATACATTGTCATTACTGACTATGCTAAATGTGTACCCCAATTTAAAATAAGACAAGTTGGGTTAAAATCTGTGAGTGAAAGAGATTGAAGTGAGATGGGATTGACAGCAGCATTAAGGTGTCCACAGCTGCACTACATTTTCAACATACACTACTTAGCATGACAATGATAGAGCTTTTGTCGCCAGGTCCAGTCTCTTATTGACAAAATCAGTATAGCAACCAACATCATGCAGTAGTAGCGCCCCTTATACCTTACATTAACAACAGCTGGTAAGCAATGAGCTACTTCTAGTGATGGATTAAACATTCCATTTCTTAGCAATTCCATTCCAACTGGTCATCATGTGTATGATACAGAGTGGTAAATGTGTTGGTTATGGCCTTCCTAGGAGCAAGCAACAGATCCCCTAACCGTTTTGTACAGTTAAGCCTTGCCAGTATGGAGCACCCACAAACTTTTTAATTTTATTTATTTATATATATATTTTTGGCTTTTTTTCTTTCAAAAGATTTTTATTTTTCAAGAAAAGATCAACAAAATTAAATTACATACACTTTGTCCAGTGAAACAGTGGTAGGATCGTTGTGGTTACACAGATTAAATGCATATACATAGGGGTAAGACATTTTTGTTCAGATGTGTAATATTCCCTGCATGGCGCAAGCTCGATGGATCCGAGTGCGGAGATCGGGAGGCCATTCTAGGCACCCCTATGGGGACCATGCTCTGTCTGGGGAATGGAATCCCCCGTGGGGGAGACTGGCTGTGAATTTGCAACGAACAATGCAGCGAGGAAGGAATCACTGGAACTACAACATCTCGCTCTATGGGTAGGGTCCTTTTGGGGAGTCGTCTTAGAGGTTATTGTACCATAGGAACCCTTAGGATAATGATATGGTATCTAGTGTATGGTGTAAGGGGAAGAGAGAGAGAGTAGTAGGAAGAAAGAAAAGAGAGAGGTAAAGAGTTGGACCAATCAACAGGAGGGGGGTGGGGTAGTAAACTTGTTAGGCTTGTACACCAGGGATGAGAGCAATACCCATGTATTTAGCCCAGGGTTCCCAAGTGGCTTCAAACTCACTGGCCGTGTCTAAGAGAACGCTGGTAAGTTTCTCCTGAGACATAATCCATGAGATTTTGCACTTGGCAGCCAAGAGGGAGACCCTGGGTTGTTTTCACACTTTAGTTATTGTCAGCTTAGCACCTAACAACATAAAGTGGATCAATTTGCATGTGGATTTGGACATCTTGGGGAGACTGGCATTCAGGAGAGCAATGGCCAGGGTTCTTGGGATCTGATAGGTTGTTACTGTTTGGATCAAAGCAAACATCCTGTTCCAGAATGACTTTATTCTGGGGCATTCCCACAAAGTGTGGGCTATAGTGCCTGTTAGTTGGCAACCTCTGAACCATTGAGGGTTAGCTGTAGGGTATATGGTAGCCAGCTTGGCAGGGGTGAGGTACCATCTGGTCATCACTTTTAAGCTTGATTCGATCAGGGAGACGTTCCTAATCCCCTTATAGGATCTAGAAAAGGAGTTCTGCCATCTTTCCAAGTCCCAGCATATTTGGAGATCATTTTCCCAGGCTATCATTAATGGAGCTTTGCAAGGCTGTTGGGCTAGTGACTGGTAGACAATGGAAATTCCACCCCTCTGTTCTGTTTCATATGGAGTGAACTTTGGGGGGGCAGGTTTACCCCTACAGATTTTGTATAGAATGTGTTGTATTTGTTGGAATCTGAAATGTTCAGAAGTCAGGATTTCCAGCTGCTGCATACAGAATTTTATAGAAATCGGTCTAGAGGAGGTAAAAAAATCCCGATTCGATACAACCCCTTGTCCAACCACCATTTAAAAGCTTTAATGTTTTGGCCTGGGATGAAGTTTGGCTTGTTAACCATTTACGGACCGCCCGCCGCAGTTTTACGTCGGCTGTTTGAAGGAGGATATCGTTGTTATGGCAGCAGCTGGTTGCCATAACCCGGTATCCCCTTCTTCAGCGGGCAGTCCACTACAAGATAAAAGTGGTCTCTGCAGCGGATTCGCCGCTTGATCACTTTTATCGGCAGCAGGAGAGGGCCTCCCTCCCGCTGCGATTCGGTGCCCTCCGCCACTTACCAGAGCCATCGGAGGTGATCGCGTCCTGTCACTAGCTGGGTATGGACACAAGTGAGGGGAAGATGGCCCCCACCCGTCGCCATACAATTGCTGGGTGGAAGCGACATCAAAACGTCACTTCCGCCCACAGCTCTTAAAGGGCCATTTTTTTTAAATGATTTTTTTAAATGACATTTTTTTTTTTAAATTGCATTTTGGTCTAAATATGAGATCTGAGGTCTTTTTGACCCCAAATCTCATATTTACATTCCTTGTAATAGGAATGTTACATTCCTTGTAATAAGAATAAAAGTGACACTTTTAAAAAAAAAAAAAAAAGCAGTGTAATAATAAAAAATAAAATGTAAAATAAATAAGAAAAAAAAAGTTTTTAAACGTCCCGGCAAGCTCGCGTGCAAACGCGAACGCATACGTGAGTAGCGCCTGCATATGAAACCGGTGTTCAAACCACGCACGTGAGGTTTCGCCACAATCGGTAGAGCGAGAGCCGGTAGCCCTAGACCTCCTCTGTAACTTAAAACATCCAACCTGTAGAATTTTTTAAACATCGTCTATGGAGATTTTTAAGGGTAAAAGTTTGCCGCCATTCCACGAGTGGGCGCAATTTTGAAGCGTGACATGTTGGGTATCAATTTACTTGGCGTAACATTATCTTTCACGATGTAAAAAAAATGGGCTAACGTTACTATTGTCTTACTTTTTAATTTAAAAAAGTGTATTTTTTTTTAAAAAGTGTGCTTGTAAGACCGCTGCGCAAATACGGTGTGACAGAAAGTATTGCAACGACTGCCATTTTATTCTCTAGGGTGTTAGAAAAAGAAATGTATAATGTTTGGGGGTTCTAAGTAATTTTCTAGCAAAAAAAAACAGTTTTTAACTTGTAAACAACAAATCTCAGAAAGAGGCTCGGTCCTTACGTGATTGAAGATGTGGGCTAGGGGTTAGCATTCAGAAATAAAGGAAGGGTTCGACCTCAGATTGTTTCATAGAGACAGAGATTGGGAGAGGATGGGCTACAGAATTGGGGTCGTTCCCTGGAGGGTACCCTGAAAAGGTAGTCGAGGGTGTACGAGGGGGCAGCCTGCCTCTCTATTTGTATCCAGTCTGGTTTTTTAACTCTGGAGTGCACGGTGGAGAGTTGTGTTAGTCTAGCTGCTTGGAAGTACCAAAGCAGATGTGGCAGTCCCAGTTGTTTGTGGCAACCTGTGGCCTGACCCCCCCCAGATGAATTTGTTTACCTTTTGTTGGAAAGATTTCAGTTGGCCTTTTGTTATGTTGATCAGTAAGGCGCTGAAGAGGTAGAGCAGTCTGGGGAGGAGTGTCATTTTAATGGAAGGAAAGTTCCCCTTTAGCCCAATTTTTCATGTTGGACTCGAGCTTCTGGTATGTGGTAATGAAGTTTGTGGAGTATAAATGTTCAATTTTTGCAGTGATCCCCGAATACTCTATGGAGGAGTTGTACCATTTGAATTCAAAGGCGCTTTGTAGTGATGCTACTAATTCCGGTTTCAGGGAAATGTTGAGGGCGTGAGATTTGATGTAGTTTAACTTTAGTCCCAAGATCGCTTTGAATTCAGTTAGTAGTTTGCAGAGGTTGGGAAGGGACGTAATCGGGGAGGTTATAAATAATAGCATGTCATCGGTGAACAGGCCGCATTTAAGGGTTTGTGAGCCATAGGATACCACCTGTATATTGGGGTTGGAACGTATTGCCATCGCCAACGTTTCAATAGCGATAGCAAATATTAACGGGGATAGGGGATATCCCTGTCTATTGCCTTTTGCAATGTTAAGGGGTTTTAAATATTGTCCCTGGAGGTGAATCCTAGCGTTCGGGGTGGAATAGAGGGAGTAGAGAATCCCCATGAAGCACTGGCCAAAACCCCAGTGCTCCATGAGTTCGAAAATGTATGCCCATTCGACTGAGTCGAAAGCTTTATGTAGGTCGAGGGACAATAGCATTCCCTCTTGTTTGGGGCCGTTGTCCAAGTTAGACTGCAAAATGGATATAATGTCAATGGCCCTCCTGGTTTGGTCAGGCCACTGTCTACCTGGAATAAATCCCACATTTTCCTTATGGACGTATCTGTGAATGAAGGAGGAAAGACAGTTGGCTAGAATCTTTGTTAAAATCTTTAAATCATTATTTATGAGGGATATGGGCCTGTAGTTCTCCACTTCCCCCTGGTTTTTGTTCAGTTTGGGGATCACTGTTATGTAGTCAGTGTTGAGTTGAAGGTCTAAGGGGACACCTAGGGTTTTTGCATTAAAAAATTTTGCCATATATGGAGCCAGGGTGTCAGCAAAGGCCTTATAGTATGGTACTGAAAGGCCATGTCGGAGAAGCTCCCAAAATAGACCCAGTAGCGGGTGCCCTGGGGTGCGCCAGTGAGCGCCCGTGCACGCCGTTGTGCGGGCGTGCGGGTGCGCGCACGCACAGCGTTTGGCACAAATCACCCTATTTAAACTGCTGGAGCACTTTGCTCGGTGCTGTCCGATCTGCAGCTCCCAGGACCTGTGCTTCCTGTTTACCTGTCTGAACGTTTGATCTTCTTGATACCCGGCTTGTCTTATGGACTACTCTCTGCTATCTGCCTGCACCTGACCCAGGCCTGCCTTTGACCTTGAATCTCTGTACCATGCTGACCGCACGCACAGCGTTTGGCACAAATCACCCTATTTAAACTGCTGGAGCACTTTGCTCGGTGCTGTCCGATCTGCAGCTCCCAGGACCTGTGCTTCCTGTTTACCTGTCTGAACGTTTGATCTTCTTGATACCCGGCTTGTCTATTGGACTACTCTCTGCTATCTACCTGCACCTGACCCAGGCCTGCCTTTGACCTTGAATCTCTGTACCATGCTGACTGCCTGCTGCCAACTCTGCCTGTGACCGGACCTACCTATCCTGCTCCTGCTCTGCATCTGCTGCCTGTGCTCCAGCTCACCAAGGACTTCCAGTCTGCTTGCACCAGGATCCTGGGCCTTATTTCTGCAAGCCACCCACCAGGCTCTCATACCACTCTGTGCTCCCGTGTCTTCTGTTTATACTATCAGGGGTCGGGAACCAGATACGTAAGGGAGACCTTCCCCTGCTGTATCGGGCTCATCAGTCAGGTACGTGAAAGTCTGACAGGCCATCCGGTCCGGGGGCAGAGCCCTTCTTGAGTTTTTTAATGAGGTCCCTAATCTCTTCCACTGAGATGGTGTCTTCCATCAGGTTTTTATGTTCTGTGGAGAGGGTCGGTAGGGGGAAGTCTTGCAGAAAGTCGGAGATAAGTGGGCCCCTGTCTGTGGGGGTGGAGGAGTAGAGTTTAGTGTAGAAGTCGTGGAAGGCTTCTAGTATGTTGTCTGGATTAGCTGTGGGGGGTTGGCCCGGCCTCCTGATTTTGGGTAGGGTAAAGGAGCACTGCTTAGGTGAAAGCCTAGTGGCTAACATGGAGCCAGTTTTATCCTTCTGTGAATAAAATTTGGCTTCGCTCCAGCGGATATGTTTCTCTGCTTTGGCGGTTAATGCCAAGTTGAGCTCTAGTCTGGTTGCGTCTACTCATTCTAGAAGGGTCTTAGAGGGGCTTTTCTTGTGTTTGGCTGTTAAGGTTGCAAAAGTTTTTTCCATTTGGAGGATGTCCATCTGTCTTTCTTGATTTGTGTCGCTATACAAATTAATGTGCCTCTAATGGTGACTTTGTGGGCTGCCTAGAGAATTTCGGGGGAGATATCATCTATGTCATTCAGTCGGAAATACTCCTTTAGGGTGTGGTCTATGTCTTTGGTTTTAGCGGGGTTACTGAGGAGTTATTCATTAAGTTGCCAGTGTGTTAGAGGTGTCCTAGTGAGGGTGTTCTGTAGGGATAGCAGAACCAGTGAGTGGTCCGACCATGCAGTGTCTATGATGGATGTTTTCTGTGCCGAGAGGATGATGGAGGGGGAAACTAGCATATGATCAATTCTGGCATAGAACTGGTGGGGATAGGAATAATGGGTATAGTCCATATTTGTGGGGTTTAGTTCCTTCCAGATGTTGACCAGGCCTTGCGTGTTAATAAGTCTCGCTACGTTGAGGCTGGTCTTGGTGGGTCATGTCAGTTGGGTCGCTGGGGGCTTCAGTTTGTCAAGTCCCTGGTCGAAAGCAAGGTTAGAGTCCCTGCCAAAGATGACCGAGCCCTCCAAGAGGGGGTTCAGGGTTTTGAAGAGGGTTTGGAAGAATTTTGATTGACCCTTGTTGAGGGTATAGTAGGATATGACAGAATATAGCTAGTCCTCTACTGTTGCCTTCACTAGTAGGAATCTGCCCTCCGGGTCCCTATAATCAGAGGTAGGGGAAAATTTACTGTGCTTCAATATTAGTATTGCTACCCCCTTGGTCTTGTTAGCTGCATTCACTAAGTAAAATGTTGGGTAGTACGCGTGGAGGAATTTGGGGTTGTACCGGGCTGGGAAGTGTGTCTCTTGGAGAATGACTATGTCTATTTTGATGGAGCAGTAGTTTTCAAGTGCCTTTCTCCGTTTCCTGGGGGAGTTTAGTCCCTGGACATTGTGTGGGGCTATCTTAAATCCCGTCCCTGTTGGGGGAGGTTTAGCCATGGGAACAGAGGGGTGAAATGCTACCGAATCTATCGCCACTTACCCATTGCCGACTTCTCCAGTGGGGGATAGGGTTGAGTGTAGAATGAGTTCCGGTCCGAAACTGGGCCCTGGAATACTGTCCGTCCTGTTGATTGGCTTGAGAGAGAAAGAGAGTTAGAAAGAAATGGGGGTAGGGTAAACAGAACAAAATAATGCGTTTTCTAGAAAGACCAAGCGGGTCTGACATGGAACATGCCTGCCAGACTCCTGCTATTACGCGTCTGCTGCCCCTATGGGGGGGGCAGCAACCAATCTCGCAGGAACAGAGTAACTGTTTCTGCGGGATAGGTGGAGGCGCAGGGGGTCACCACGGACCCCTGCTTCAAAGTGGAACTTTAACTTTATAGAAACACAGCATATTACATCTTATTTTATGACTAACTGGCATAAAAACTGTATATAAAAAAAACAAAAGCAATAAATCTAAGAAAATGTAAAGTGTGTCTGGGGAGATATCTCTATAGTTTTCTCAAGAGACACCTCCCCAGCGTGGATGTGAGGGAGATGATCATCTCCGGGGAAGAGCCGGGAGAGCCCATGGAACGGTGGTCACTCAATTCAGGTCGCCCGAGTGAGACCTTATATGCATCCCCACAACAGAAGGAGCTCCTGTTCCCCAGATTCCCTGAGGCTACTCTCGGGATAGGTCAGGAGCATATTGACATACGGCCTCCGATTGTGCAACACCTGCAATCCAAACTAAATCATCGGGGCGGAGAATGCCTATAGGTCACTTTTGTATAGCAATGTGGGGAGTCTCCTCGTCACTTTCTTAATGGTGCTAATGTCCTCCTGTAGGATAGGAACTTGGAGATTAACAGATGAAGGGCCGTCAAATACGACAACTTGGATTAGGGGCGTAACGCTCCTTCAACTGAAGGGACTACAGTCCTGGCGAAATGGTTGCTGGTTGTGGGCAGGGTATTGATTATCCTGTTCCTCCGCCTTAAGGTGGTCTGCCGTCCTTGGGTTTCTTGATCCTCCCTTTGTCCCAGAGAGGGGATACCGGGCTTGCTGGAGGTGGGCGCTTAGAGGAGCCTGCAGATGCATTGGCGAAGTCCATGGGTGCTTCCTGGGATATTAGTTTAAGGTGCAGGAGGAGCTTCTCGCTGTCCGGTAGGTTAGAGAAGGAATGTGCCTTTCCCTGGATTGAAAATTTCACGGCAAATGGTAAGGCCCATCGGTACTTGATGTCTTGTTGAGTGAAGGCCGTAAGGAGTGGTTTTAGGGATCTCCATTTCTGTATGGTTGAGGGAGAAAGGTCTGCAAAAATTTGTATTTGGTCACCTTGGCACTGCATTTTGGACTTGATGCGTGATTGTCATATAATTTACTCCTTTATGGCATAGAAATGTGGCTTCACAATGACATCTCTTGGGGATCCATCTTTCCTGGGGGGTCCTAGGGCCCTGTGGGCTCTGTCCACTCTAGGCAGTGAGGGAGTGTGTTAGGTATAAGTTCCTTAATAAGGCTTTGTACTGACAGTTTCGTGAGGCCCCAGATTCTGAAGTTATATCTCCTGGACCTATTCTCAAGGTTATCAATCCTGGAGAGGGCAGTGTCAAGTTGATCTTGAAGGACCTGAATGTGTGCTGCATCCTGATTGGTTTTAGATACCGTAATGTCCAATTTATGTTCTATGGCTTCCATTCTGGACCCCAGGTTGATAAAATCAGATTTGAGGTTCCTTGTAACTTTGCCCACTGTATTGGCCAGTCCCCTCTCTAAGAGGTCTGATAATTTGAGCAATAAGTCCGCCAGTGGCGAGGCCGGGTCTTGGGCCAGCATGCCTGGGGAGGGGGTAGTAAGCATGTGGATTTGTGCAGGCCCAACAGGGGACAGAGTGTAGTCTTCCATGGCACGGCCCAGCAGGGACTCAGTGGAGGCTGGAGAGGGAGCCAGGGGGGCTGTGGGCTGCCCTGAGCCACCTGGGAGTATGTGAGGGTGGCTGGGAGTATCACTTGCCTCTGGTCCAGTGTCCTCTCCTCACAGGCCGCGTGTGGCTGGGTAGAAGCGGAAGCGGTGGCCATCTTGGTACACCCGTCCCTCTGAGCTTGAGCAAACTGCAGCCTGAGATCTCATCTGGCGGCCTGTCCGGACATCCAAGGGGGTGCTCGGAGGTCTCCCAGTGCTTGATGACTTGTTTGTGGCTGTCCTGGAGGGTCGTGTGGATTGTTGTGTGTGCCGTGGGTCCAGGGTGGTGTGGAGCTCCCGGCTTAATTACGGAGCTCTCTCACATGTGCCCTAAGCTTTTTTATTTTTTATCTCTTTAGTTATTAGGGATGAGCCCGATGTTTGAGTCGAACATAAGTTCGACTCAAACATCGGGTGTTCGCCAGTTCGCCGAATAGCGAACAATTTGGGTTGTTCGAGGCAAATTCGAAAGCCGCGGAACACACTTTAAAAGTCTATAGGAGAAATCAAAATTGCTAATTTTAAAGGCTTATATGCATTGTATTGTCATAAAAAGTGTTTGGAGACCTGGGTCCTGCCCCAGGGGACATATATCAATGCAAAAAAAAGTTTGAAAAATGGCCGTTTTTTCGGGAGCAGTGATTTTAATAATGCTTTGAAACAATAAAAGTGTAAAATTCCTTTAAATTTCATACCTGGGGGGTGTCTATAGTATGCCTGTAAAGTGGTGCATGTTTCCTGTGTTTAGAACAGTCCGAGAGCAAAATTAAATTTCTAAACGAAAAAAAGTCATTTAAACACTTCAGCCCTGGAAGGATTTACCCCCTTAATGACCAGAGCACTTTTTACAATTTGGCACTGCGTCGCTTTAACTGCTAATTGCGCGGTCATGCAATGCTGTACCCAAACGAAATTTCCGTCCTTTTCTTCCCACAAATAGAGCTTTCTTTTGGTATTTTATCACCTCTGCCATTTTTATTTTTTGCGCTATAAACGGAAAAAGACCGAAAATTTTGAAAAAAAATTATATTTTCTACTTTTTGTTATAAAAAAAATCCAATAAATTCAATTTTAGTCATACATTTAGGCCAAATGTATTCGGCCACATGTCTTTGGTAAAAAAAAATGTCAATAAGTGTATATTTATTGGTTTGCGCAAAAGTTATAGCGCCTACAAACTAGGGTACATTTTCTGGAATTTACACAGCCTTTAATTTATGACTGCCTATGTCATTTCTTGAGGTGCTAAAATGGCAGGGCAGTACAAAACCCCAACAAAATGACCCCATTTTGGAAATTAGACACTCCAAGGAAATTGCTGAGATGCATGTTGAGCCCATTGAATATTACTTTTTTTTGTCCCAAGTGATTGAATAATGACTAAAAAAAAAAAAAAAAATACAAAAAGTTGTCAATAAATGATATATTGCTCACACAGACCATGGGCATATGTGGAATTGCACCCCAAAATATATTCAGCTGCTTCTCCTGAGTATGGGGATACCACTTACCACATACTTTTTGGGAGCCTAGCCGCGTACGGGGCCCCGAAAACCAATCACTGCCTTCAGGATTTCTAAGGGTGTAAATTTTTGATTTCACTCTTCACTGCCTATCACAATTTCGGAGGCCATGGAATGCCCAGGTGGCACAAACCCCCCCCCCCCCAAATGACCCCATTTTGGAAAGTAGACACCCCAAGCTATTTGCTGAGAGGCATGGTGAGTATTTTGCAGCTCTCATTTGTTTTTGAAAATGAAGAAAGACAAGAAAATTTTTTTTTCTTTTTTCAATTTTCAAAACTTCGTGACAAAAAGTGAGGTCTGCAAAATACTCACTATACCTCTCAGCAAATAGCTTGGAGTGTCTACTTTCCAAAATGGGGTCATTTGGGGGAGTTTTGTGCCACCTGGGTATTCCATGGCCTCCGAAACTGTGATAGGCAGTGAAGAGTGAAATCAAAAATTTACGCCCTTAGAAAGTTTGAAGGCGGTGCTTGGTTTTCGGGGTCCCGTACGAGGCTAGGCTCCCAAAAAGTCTCACACATGTGGTATCCCCATACTCAGGAGAAGCAACAAAATGTATTTTGGGGTGTAATTTCACATATTCCCATGGCATGTTTGAGCAATATAACATTTAGTGACAACTTTGTGCAAAAAAAAAAAAAAAAAAAAATTGTCTCTTTCCGGCAACTTGTGTCACAATATAAAATATTCCATGGACTCGACATGCCTCTCAGCAAATAGCTTGGGGTGTCTACTTTCCAAAATGGGGTCATTTGGGGGGGGTTTGAACTGTCCTGGCATTTTATGCACAACATTTAGAAGCTTATTTCACACATCACCCACTCTTCTAACCACTTGAAGACAAAGCCCTTTCTGACACTTTTTGTTTACATGAAAAAATTATTTTTTTTTTGCAAGAAAATTACTTTGAACCCCCAAACATTATATATTTTTTTAAAGCAAATGCCCTACAGATTAAAATGGTGGGTGTTTCATTTTTTTTTTTTCACACAGTATTTGCGCAGGGATTTTTCAAACGCATTTTTTGGGGAAAAAACACACTTTTTAAAATTTTAATGCACTAAAACACACTATATTACCCAAATATTTGATGAAATAAAAAAGATGATCTTAGGCCGAGTACATGTATACCAAACATGACATGCTTTAAAATTGCGCTCAAACGTGCAGTGGCAACAAAATAAAAACATTTTTAAAAGCCTTTAAAAGCCTTTACAGGTTACCACTTTAGATTTACAGAGGAGGTCTACTGCTAAAATTACTGCCCTCGATCTGACCTTCGCGGTGATACCTCACATGCATGGTGCAATTGCTGTTTACATTTGACGCCAGACCGCGACGCTTGCGTTCGCCTTAGCGCAAGAGCAGGGGGTGACAGGGGTGCTTTTTTTTTTTCTTTATTATTTTTTTCTTTTTTTTAATTATTTTTAAACTGTTCCTTTCATTTTTTTTTTTAAATCATTTTTATTGTTATCTCAGGGAATGTAAATATCCCCTATGATAGCAATAGGTAGTGACAGGTACTCTTTTTTGAAAAAATTGGGGTCTATTAGACCCTAGATTTCTCCGCTGCCCTCAAAGCATCTGACCACACCAAGATTGTTGTGATAAAATGCTTCCCCAATTTCCCAATGGCGCTGTTTACATCCGGCGAAATCTAAGTCATAAAATGCTCGTAGCTTCCGGTTTCTTAGGCCATAGAGATGTTTGGAGCCACTCTGGTCTCTGATCAGCTCTATGGTCAGCTGGCTGAATCACCGGCTGCATTCTCAGGTTCCCTGTTGAGACAGGAGAGCCAGAGAAAACCATGGAAGACGGTGGGGGGGGGCATTCCCTCCCACTGCTTGTAAAAGCAGCCTAGAGGCTAATTAGCCGCTAGGACTGCTTTTACATGAAAGCCGACCGCTGGCTGAAAAGAATGATACCAAGTTGATACCTAAACCTGCAGGCATCATTCTGGTATAACCACTAAAAGTCGTGAATGGCGTACCTGAAGACAAAAAAATGGTTAACAATAAAGCACAGTAAACGGTAAAGTATAAAAAATTGCATACCTGAAAAGCAAACATGATAAAACATAATAACAATAAAACATTGCAGAATAGAATACAGTAAAAAATAGCAGAACAATAGAGAGAGAATAGAGAGAGAGAGAACAATAAAACGACAACTATTTTTTTTTATTTTATATTTTTGTTTGTGTTTTTCTTTTTTTTTTACACTTTTTTTTGTAACTAACTTTTATAACTGTAACCGGTTCCAGGTTTGGGTCTCTCAAAATGCGATGGCATCTTGGGAGACCCTGTGAAAGTGTGTCCTAGTCTATGCAATGCTGTACCCTACGCTAATACTCAACTAGTGTATGGTAGCGTTCAAAACATTCACCAATGCAAAGACCAGGATTGTCAGGACAGGAGGGACAATAATAGCGGGTGTCACGCCTATATCCGCGCTTGCTGCAGACACGACATCTTTTTGGGGGGGTTCGTTGGGTAGGGGTACTCGGGAGGACATAAAAATGCCTCTCACGCAGCCGACTGCATTTGGTTGGAGATGTGAATGGGGGAAGTACGGGCGCTGCAGAAGTGGTGGGTTCCCAATTAGGACTGGCGAATGCAGCAGGAAGGGCACGACGGGCCTTTTTATCTTCTTGGTGGCAGCGGGACACTACTTGTGCTTGCCACCTCACCAGCTTGAACTGCACTTATGGGACTCGCCACGTCACCAAGTGTTACTGCAGTGCTGGTTTGACTACGACCGGGGTGTACTAGGCTGCTGGTGCTTGCCAGTTCACCAAAACGCTACCAAAAAAACTGTTAGTGATCGCAGGGATCAGGCCTGACTCTGCGAACGCTGCAGTTATGCGTTTAGTGCTTTATAAGTGACAGTGATCGATCGATACTGCACTTGGCTGGGCTGGGCCGGGCGGAGGGGCAAAACGCAGGTGCTAGCAGGTATCTGGGCTGATCCCGCTAACACTGCGTTTTTGGGAACCCTAAACTGCTGGGGACGCTAGTATAAATCTGATCGGATCAGATATTGATCCGTTCAGATACTATAAAACTAAGGGAGGTGTACGGTGCGTGCGTGGGTGTTAGCGGTACTGGCGCTAACCTGACGCTGCTTGGGGCTAGTGTTTGCCAGTTCACCAAAATGCTACCAAAAAACTGTTAGCGATCGCAGGGATCAGGCCTGACTCTGCGAATGCTGCAGTTATGCGGTTAGTATTTTGTAAGTGACAGTGATCGATCGATACTGCACTTGGGTGGGGTGGGCTGGGCTGGGCAGAGGGGCAAAACGCAGGTGCTAGCAGGTATCTGGGCTGATCCCGCTAACACTGTGTTTTTGGGAACCCTAAACTGCTGGGGACGCTAGTATAGATCTGATCGGATCAGATATTGATCCGTTCAGATACTATACCACTAAGGGAGGCGAATGCTGCATGCGTGGGTGTTAGCGGTACTGGCGCTAATCTGACGCTGCCTGGGGTGACGTATATCACCGCCGGGCGATCAGGGGGCTAAACCTTTATTCGGTAATAAACAGCGGGTTTAAAAAAATAGACGAACTAACCAGCGTCAACCGCAACAGTTATGCGGTGATCACTGGTGAAAGGGTTAACTAAGGGGCAATAAAGGGGTTAAAACATTTATTAGGTATTATATGGGGGTCCCTAGTATAAAACGCTGACGGCGAACCTAAATATTTACCTCCCTAACTAGCATCACCAGTGACACTAATACAGCGATCAGAAAAACGATTGCTTAGTGACACTGGCTACAGGTGTGATCAAGGGGTTAAAACTTTATAAGGGGGGGTTAGGGGGGTACCCTAGACCTAAAGGGGGCTCATCACTGAACGCTCACAGACCAAAGCCGACCGCCTCTGGCACCGGGGGGGTCCGATCGGACCCCCCGCCTGCGGGAAGGCAATCACGTACCAGGTACATGATTTTGCCTGCCCGTGCCCTTCTGCCGACGTATATCGTCGTTAGGCGGTCGGCAAGTGGTTAAAAGTACTCGCGGCTATAATGAATTGTCGGTCCCGGCAATACTAATCAAAGTTCATTGATAAAAACGGCATGGGATTTCCCCACAGGGGAACCCTGAACCAAAATTTAAAAAAAAAAATGCGTGGGGGTTCCCCCAAATTCCATACCACACCCTTCAGGTCTGGTAAGGATATTAAGGGGAACCCCAAATTTAAAAAAAATGATGTGGGGCCCCCTCAAAATCCATACCAGACCTGTATGGATTTTAAGGGGAACCCCGTGACAAAATTAAAAAAAAAATGGCGTGGGGTTCCCCCAAAAATCCATACCAGACCCTTATCCGAGCATGCAACCTGGCAGGCCGCAGGAAAAGAGGGGGGAACAAGAGAGCTCCCCCCTAAACCGTACCAGGCCACATGCCCTTGACATTGGCAGGGTGCTTTGGGGTAGCCCCCAAAGCACCTTGTCCCCATGTTGATGGGGAGAAGGGCCTCATCCCCACAACCCTTGCCCAGGGGTTGTGGGGTTCTGCGGGAGGGGGCTTATCGGAATATGGAAGCCCCCTTTAACAAGGGGACCCCCAGATGTGAAATGGTAATGGGGTACAAATGTACCCCTACCATTTCACAAAAAATGTGTGAAAATGGTAAAAAAAAAAGACAATACATGCCTTGGGACAAGTCCTTTATTAAAAAAATTAAAAAATAAAACTGTCCCACGAGGTCTTCTTCTTCTTCTCTCACTCCAATGGACCAAAAAAGAAAAAAAAAGTCACACGCCGCCTACGACCTGCCTCAGTGGGAGGTACTCGCCGTAATGATCGTAATGATCGGCCTCTCAGGTGACAGCTCTTTTATAACTGAGGGTGGGGCCACACAATGACATTGCCGGGTGACCCCTCCCCCCTCTGACACATGGGGACATCCCTAAGGCTTTCCCGTAGCGTCAGAGAGGCCGGGGTCACTCGATTACGTCACTGATAAGCCTCCCACCCACAGACCCCACAACCACTGGGCAAGGGTTGTGGGGATGAGGTCCTTCTCCCCATCAACATGGGGACAAGGTGCTTTGGGGGGCTGGTATGGATTTTGAGGGGGACCCCCACGCATTTGTTTAAAAAATGTTGGTTCGGGGTTCCCCTGTGGGGGGAATCCCATGCCGTTTTTATCAATGTGCTTTTATGTGTATTGCCGGGACCGACAATTCTTTATAGCCGCAAGTACTTTAAATGACTTTTTTCCTTTAGAAATGTCATTTTGCTCTCGGACTGTTCTAAACACGGAAAACATGCGCCACTTTACAGGTATACTATAGACACCCCCCAGGTACGAAATTTAAATGAATATTACACTTTTATTGTTTCACTTTAAGCATTTTCACTTTAATGCTCCCTAAAAAACAGGCGTTTTTAAAACTTTTTTTGCATTGATACATGTCCCCTGGGGAAGGACCCAGGTCCTCAAACACTTTTTAAGACAATAACTTGCATATAAGCCTTTAAAATAAGCACTTTTGATTTTTCATGTTCGTGTCCTATATTGGTGTTTGTGTGTTCAAACAAATTTTTTGCCTGTTCGCATGTTCTGCTGCGAACCAAACCAGGGGGTGTTCGGCTCATCCCTACTAGTTACTATCATAGGTCCAGCACCATGGTTACATCATTTAAACTTATACAGTTACACTTCCTTTAAAGAAACATACTTGCAGTTAGAACCTAAGAAAAAGATAGCAAAGTTCGCTCTCCTTGTCAACTAGTTCCAACTTTTCCAGTTCCCAATACATATAATGTAATATAATATAATATGTAATATGTACTTCCTTCCTATTTTTTCTGTGCTACTGTCTTGTATCTGGTTTTTCTCTATATCCTTTGACCACTATCCTCTGTGCAACCAATCTTTCTCAGCTGTTGCTGCTTTAGCCACCAGTAGGGATGAGCTTCAAGTTCGAGTCGAACTCATGTTCTCCTCGTCTGATGGTTCTTAAATAACGGGGGTGACCCCGCCCCCTCTGACGCACGGGACATGACGGGACTTCCCTGTGGCATTCCCCGTGACGTCACAGGGAAGTCCTGTCAAGTAACCGTGCGTCAGAGGGGGGCGGGGTCACCGGGTGGCCCCGCCCCCCCTTATTTAAGAATCATCAGACGAGGAGACTCCGTCACACAACGGGAGCCTCCCTCCATGCCAACATGGGTGCGGAGCGGCCCGGAGAAGAAAATGAAGAAGAGAAGAAGGAAGAAGAGGATGAAGAAGAAGATGAAGAGAAGAGCGGGAGCCTCCCCCATGCCATGGGTGCGGAGTGGCCCGAGGAGAAGAAGATAGAAGACGCCGCGGAGGAGATGCTGGATGAGAACGCCGGAGGAAGAACCAGAAGAGCCAGAAGAACCAGAAGAAGAAGAAGATGAAGGAAGATAGAAGAAGCATTTAAATAAAGGAATTGTCAAAAACTGTCTCGTGTCATTTTTAACATTTTTGACAATTTTTTAGTGAAATGGTAGGGGTAAGTACCCCCTTACCATTTCACACAGGGGGGGCCGGGATCTGGGGGTCCCCTTGTTAAAGGGGGCTTCCAGATTCCGATAAGCCCCCTGCCCACAGACCCCCACAACCACCGGCCAGAGTTGTGGGGATGAGGCCCTTGTCCTCATCAACATGGGGACAAGGTGTTTTGGGGGGCTACCCCAAAGCACCCTCCCAATGTTGAGGGCATGTGGCCTGGTACGGTTCAGGAGGGGGGGCACTCTCGTCCCCCCCTCTTTTCCTGCGGCCTGCCAGGTTGCGTGCTCGGATAAGGGTCTGGTATGGATTGTTGGGGGGGACCCCACGCCGTTTTTTTTTTTTTTTTTTTGGCGCGGGGTTCCCCTTAAAATCCATACCAGACCTGAAGGGTCTGGTATGGAATTTAGGGGGAACCCCACGTCATTTTTTTTTTTAATTTTGGCCGGGGTTCCCCTTAATATCCATACCAGACCTGAAGGGCCTGGTATGGAATTTAGGGGGACTCCCATGTCATTTTTTTTTTTTAATTTTGGTTCGGGGTTTCCCTTTGTTGAATTCCCATGCCGTTTTTATCAATGAACTTCTATGTGTATTGTCGGCAATGCAATAGCCGCGGGTAGTTTTAAATGGAATTTTTCCTTTGAAATGTCATTTTGCTGTCAAACTGTTCTAAACACGGGAAACATGCGCCCCTTTACAGGCATACTATAGACACCCCCCAGGTACGAAATTTAAAGGGATATTACACTTTTATTGTTTGACTTTAAGCATTATTAAAATCACTGCTGCTGAAAAAACGGCCGTTTTTAAAACTTTTTTTTGCATTGATCCATGTCCCCTGGGGCAGGACCCGGGTCCCCAAACACTTTTTATGACAATAACTTGCATATAAGCCTTTAAAATTAGCACTTTTGATTATTCATGTTCGTGTCCCATAGACTTTTTTCCTGTTCGCATGTTCTGGTGCAAACCGAACAGGGGGGTATTCGGCTCATCCCTAGCCACCAGGATGGCTTATGCCGCGTACACACGATTGGACTTTCTGGCATACTTGGTCCGGCAGACTTTCCAAAGGACTTTGCCTGCCAGGTGTGCCGGACTTCAAAACGGACGGACTTGCCAACAACACGACCGGACTTTCCGGCAGGCTAGTCTGCCCTTCTTTCCGACAGACTTTTGCGGACTTTCAGAATGAACGGACTTGCCCACACACGGACAATCGTTCATTTTGAACGTGACTCAGGTATGACGGGACTAGAAAAGGAAGTCAATCTTGCTGCTTTTATCGGCGAGATTGACACCTTGCGAGCCCCGTCGCGGGTCATACCAGGCCCTTAGGTCTGGTATGGATTTTAAAGGGAAGCCCCTACGCCGAAAAAATGGCGAGGGGTCCCCCCTAAAATCCATACCAGACCCCGATCCGAGCACGCAGCCCGGCCGGTCAGGAAAGGGGGTGGGGACGAGCGAGCGCCCCCCCTCCTGAACTGTACCAGGTTGCATGCCCTCAACATGGGGGGTTGGTGCTTTGGGGGAGGGGGCACCCTGTGGGGCCCCCCCACCCCAAAGCACCTTGTCCCCATGTTGATGAGGACAAGGGTCTCTTCCCGACAACCCTGGCCATTGGTTGTCGGGGTCTGCGGGCGGGGGGCTTATTGGAATCCGGGAGCCCCCTATAATAAGAGGGCCCCCAGATCCCGGCCCCCCACCCTATGTGAATGAGTATGGGGTACATGGTACTCCTACCCATTCACCTAGGGAAAAAGTGTGAATATTAAAACACACTACACAGGTTTTTTAAATAATTTATTAAACAGCTCCGGGGGGTCTTCCTCCGGCTTTGGGGGTCCCTCCGGTTCCTCTTCTCCTGGCATCCGGTTGGTTCTTCTCCGCTCTCTCTGGCCTCTTCTCCCGGTGTTCCAGTTCTTCTGCCGGCTCCTCTGCTGTATTCATGCCACTCTTTTGCCAGCGGAGGTCCAGACTTCTGGGCTTCTTGTCTTCTTCCCTCTTCTTTTCTCCAGATGTTGACACGACGCTCTCTCCGGCTGGACTGCTCTCTGAGCGCTCCATTGTGACTTATATAGGCGGAGACCCCGCCCCCTTATGCCATCATAGTCCCTGGGCATGCTGGGAAAAAAAAAAGTCCGCCGGAGCCTACACACGGTCGGATTGTCCGGCGGACTCTGGTGCGCCGGACCGAGTATGCCGGAAAGTCCGCTCGTGTGTACGCGGCATTACATTACCTTTTCTCCCAAAGGACTTTGTTAGAGTTCCAGAAGACTGGGGGCAACCTGAGATATCATTGGTGGCAGTAAATTGGGCAAATTGTGAATGTGGCCCACATTTGGGTATTTTTAAAGTGAAGTATGGTACAATAGCAATAGATAATTCATTCATTGCACGCTGTAAGAGTTGTTCTTACACTATGTTATACCCATGATAAGGGTATGAACCCCTAAAGATGCCCTTAAAATGGTAGACAAAGGATGCCATATTGTAAGTCCAGCTAAACTATTCAATACAGGCTGCTATAATATGTTTAAATAATATAAGCCTCCCCTTTTTATTTCAATTTAAAAACAATCCAATAAGTAATTTTACATGCCTGCCTATTTTTTTATAGAATTAAATTACAAAATGGCTTATGTAGCAATTATGTATGAAACTTTTTTGTGGAAATGGAATCTTCTTTTAAAGCTAGTTTTGTTGAGAAGGTTCCAAAATATTGGCTTTATCATACACTTAAGAGATTAATATACAGGGACATTTTGTAAAAATTCAGCACACGTTGAAATCAGCCTGATTACTAATTTCAGCACTCAGCCCAAATCTCTTTCCTATCAGCTTTTTACTTCTTTCAGATATCAAAACTACATTGCTGTATCACCTATAATTTCCAAACTACAATAACCAGTCTTTCCTTGAACATATAAAATGAAGTTGTGTAGAAAGTCACTGACATCTCAGCCATGAATCCTAGCTTTAGATGACTAAATTTGTCTACAGAGCAATCCAAAACAACAGTAGGTTGATTGCCCCAGAATGACTTGCTGCTGAGAAACAAAACAAATTGCTGGTCCCCAGTAGAGAGAGTTGGTTACCAGTAGTGGGAAATTTCCTACATACCAACATACAGGCCAGACGTCATAAAGAAAAGAGGATTTTAAACAACAGAGTTCTGAATGTCTCTGTTATGGCTTTTCTATTTAGTGCTTTGATTGCTTTTGTTTTATTTGTCTTCACCAAATCACATCATTATTTACATCTACTTGCTCAATGATATTTTGGATAAAATAGTATAACTATTACCTACATCAAAAGCACATCAAAAACCTGCTATAAACATTTTAGAACTCTGAGAGTCTTAAAAGTGGTATAGAAAAAAATGAACTATGCAATTATTTGGCCAATTTTTTCCTGATTTTTAAACTTAAAACTTATGATAGCAACACAGGTTATGCTTTGGAGTAATATACTGTACAGTTTTTATTGATACAGTAGCTTGGTGCTGGTAGTCCAGCGCTGATAGCTTGCAGCTTAAAAACACCCAGTTCTGAAAGTGATGTGGCACTAAAAGCTTCCCCCCCAACTGCCCCTGTAACCCTGAAACTAAACCTAACGCTAACCATCCCTGTAAACTTAATGCTACTCTCTGCACTAACTTCTGGAATCCTATAGCTAACCCTCATATTAACCCTTTCTGAATCCCTAACACTAGCCCTCACAATAACCTTCCCTGTAACCCAAACACTACATGCTTATCCTTGTATCCCTAATACTAACCCTCATACTAAGCCTCCCTTTAACTCTAAGACATAGGCGTGAGCAAGGGGTGTGTCAGGTGTGCCTGGGCACACCCTAATCCTGGAGTTGGCAACCAGTCAGTCGTGGACAGGTGACAGCAAAAAAGCCGCGATCCTTACATGCCTACCCCCAGAACCTGGACAGGATAGGCGGCGGGGAGTGCAAATTTGTGGAACCGATCTTTAGCAGCTGAAAGTAGGCTTCCTCTCCTCTCCCTCTTGCCGACATTCAGCTGCCACAGGAGGAAAATACAGGGGATCAGTACCAATATATGCCACCCCTCTTGTCCCAGTTCCTCTTCTTTCTGCTACCCAGGTCCCTCTGTGTGCCCCCCCACCATTGTTTCAGGATTACGAGCGGGGAAGAGGCCGGTCAATATGTCACAAACGCATATGTGTTTGAGCTTTGAGGTGCACACCCTAATGCAATAAGCTGCGCACACCTATGCTCTAAGACTAGCCATCACAATAATTATTCCTAACACTAAATATCCTTGTAAACTCTAATCTCCACAGTATCTTCCTGTATCACTGTAACTAATGCTGATATAAACCCTTCCTGAATCCCTAACACTAAACTTCAAATGAATCCTGCAAAGAGGAAAAGATTGCCTCTACTCCTGACCAGCTAGGAGACATATCTCCACCACACCAAACATGATGAATTTCATCCTGCCCACTGAGGCTTAGTCATAGGCTCAAATTAATCCTCCCTGTATCCCTATCACTAAACCTTTACTAATCCTCCTTGTATCTCTAATACCAACCCTCATGCTAAACCTCACTTTAATGTATAAATTTCACACTAACTATTTCTATATTCCTACCGCTAATCCTCCTTGTTAGGCCCCATGCACACTGGATGTTTAGCTCTGGTGCATGGGACTCCAGCATTTAGCCATGGGCAGAGCACACAGATGTGCTGGCCACCCCTACTTCTGACAGGCTGTTAAACTCTATGAGCCTCTGATGGCTGCTGCAGTTGGATGAGGTTGAATGGTGCAGTTATTCCACATACACACAATCGGACATTCCAACAACAAAATCCTTGATTTATTTCCAGTGGATGTTGGCTCAAATTTGTCTTGCACAAACACGGTCACACAAATGTCGTAAATTCCCAACTTCAAGAACGTGGTGATGTACAACACGTACGACGAGCTCAGAAAAATTAAGTTCAATAGCCAGTGCGGCTCTTCTGCTTTATTCCGAGCATGCATGGAATTTTGTGCATCGGAATTGTGTACACACAATCAAAATTTTCAACAACGGAATTTGTTGTCGGAAAATTTGAGAACCAGCTCTCAAATATTTGTTGTCGGAAATTCCCACAAAAAATATCCGATGGAGCCTACACACAGTCGGAATTTCCGACAACGAGCTCCCATCGAACATTTGTTGTCGGAAATTACGATCGTGTGTACGCAGCAATAGTATTTTTACTTAGTATTTTCAGAACCTGTATTTTCAAAAGTGATAGAAGCCTACACATATCTATCAGAACAGTAATCAATAGCCACAATTCAAAATAGCAAAAATTAAAAACTCTTTAACAGTTGCAACTTTTCGAAAATATAGCAGCAAACTGTCAAGCTATGAACCACTGCACATATGTAAACAGTTTAAATTATAACAGACTCAAAAGGTCTTAAAATATACAGTATCTAAAACCAAATTTTAATATTTTTAAATGGATCTTTACATTACAATATGTCATCCCTCCACTCTACCCCTCTTCCGGTCCTCTGCATAAATAGCAAGCTTTTTTCCCTTTACAGTATTTACTTTTTTTTTAAGAATTTGTCTGCCCCCCTGCATGTCATTCATTTAGGCAAATTATGTGCACTTTGCTCCCTTTGCCTTTTGGGATATGCACATCACATATCCCAGAAGGCATAGCCATTCATTCAGTAAAGGAGGAGGGGCAGGCCTCCCAATGATGCACTGGCTGCACCTGGAACAGCCTGCAGCCTATAGATGATGTCAGAGCAAAACATGGCAATGGGGGACAGAAAGCTGCCAGAAGAGAAGAGGGTCTCAGCTGGACAATTCTGGATTTTTTGACTGGGTGTGTATCTGAAATGTGTTGAATACACCACCAGGTAAGCAGGAATTAAAAAAAAAAAATGGGTGAAAACCAGCTTTATGTTTTGGATGGAGAAGGCAAGGATGAAAACCCACATGTTCCAGTAATAACTGTGATAAACAGTACTTCCCTTCAAGTGTGTTACTGAAATTGTAAGCAATAGATTGTTAATAGTAGAGATTAGTCTCCAAACGGATTATACAAACTGATCCCTATTGTGTACAAAATAGCACATAGTAGCAATTAATATCACATAATGCTGAACTTACTTAGACATACATACTTATTTGCAATTACGGGACCCTCACCCATTTCAGACAGCCTATCACAAAAGAGCCCAATTTATGCCATCCTTGGATGATGACCATTGGGAAGATGCTGAGCTAATTTGGTTGTAAGGACACTATTTGTACTGCTAACAAGCGTGTTCAATTTAAATCCATACACCAATTGTATTACACCCTGGAAAGGCTAAAAAATTGGTCTCAACAGCCGATGCTGCATGTCAAAGATGTTTTGAACCACCTGCAGACATATTTCGTGTGTTTTGGCTATGTCCTTTTTTTTAGACTGGTTTAGGCTACAGGAGTCACAAAACCTCAGAGGTTGGGGTCACAAAATCCCAGAGGATGGTCTACTGGGTCTCTCGGACACTTTTGATTCTTTGAATGGTCTAAAGACCTTGTTTAATTTAGTACTGTTCTACGCTAGGAAAACTATTCTTGGAAACTACGCTAGGAAAACTTCTGTTGTGGCACAGATCCTCTAAAGTTTGACGTGTTTGGCCTAGTTGATGATCTTTTATCCAAATTCATTGCACACTTCCAGGACACTGGCCGAGCAGTCACTGACAGCTCTTGGTCATGGCTTCTGATCATATGATTGCTGTGAGAGCCAATCACAGTGATCACATTCTACAGAACCTTAACCACCTCCCAAGTATTGAAACCCACTTAAAGGGCTACTAGCAGGTGGCATTAAGGGGTTAAAGTGTTATTAAATCCAATAATAAAAGTGTCATATATTGTGTCATATATTGTAGCTTACCAATCCTTAGATGTGGTGGCTGCATTCCTTTTTTTTTCTTAGGCTTTTTTCCTGGTGATCCAGGCAGTAAAACACCTTCTGGTCTTGGGGTGTCTGCTTTCTGGATGAAGTGGTAAAGCAGATACCTTTGGACAGTCACATTGTCAGTCTGGGAGGAGGGTAGTCTTAGATTAGCAGATTTAGATGGACTTAAAGCTGAATTCCAGCTAACACTTCAGAAGCAGTTACAGGAAACAGTTTTCTTCCTTTTGGGGAAAAAAGTTTGACATAAATGAATAAAAGCTGACCATTGTAAGCACTTCTGTCAGTGTTAAATAATTTGTCTCAATCTTCTAACTGCTACTTTGCTGATCATGTTGATCTGTTAAAGGAAGTTGAAAAATTATAGACTTACTTGCTGGGTCACAGGAAATCAAGGAAAAAAATACTACAAATGAATGCGCATAAAACAACTAGGAATTGGTGAGCTACAATTTATTATATTTTTGTTTCTGGGTTTATTAATGCTTAACAATAATATATAACCTCAGAGCCTGTCCCCAAAAATGTTACAAAATGTGGTAACCTTCGACTGATGCACTTGACCTTCCGATTTGGCAGACCAAAATTAGGAATCCTTAAATTAGTAACCCCCCACCATGGGTTGACTTGCATTTTCTTGGTTGTGGTTACTTATTTCTCATATGAGTGTGTGTGTGTGTGTGTGTGTGTGTGTGCTTTTCCTAGCACCCCTTTGTGTATGCCATTTGGGTTGTTGTTATCTTATTAAAAAAACATAAAAAACACCTTTTTAAAACAACAATTTTATAGTGTTTTAACTGTTTGTGAATCATCACTTCATGTTACCTGTAAAGCCTACTTCATGGGGAGCCATTTTAACTATCAGCCTAGGGTTTCCTTATTTTAAATTATTAAAAGATATCTAAATCCAAAGACAAAAATGTAATAGATTTCAGGTTACCAGTCCTTAGATGTCATGGCGACATTAGTTTCCTTTTTTCCCAGACTTTAACAAGTATAAAAATGCAGAAATGCAGAGATATGAAAAGACGGCACAAAGAACCTTATCTGTATTGTGTAAACTACTAGTCCCATCAACCCACCAAATAATATAGATGAACAAAAGCAGAAATGCTTAAAGTCCAGCTGCAGTCACAACCACGGCTCCTTTGATAGGTACAATGGTGAAGTGAGTGTAGACATGAAGGGACAGGGAGTGTATTATTCATAGCATTACCAGGTGAACATAAAGGGAAAAAAGACAGAAAAAAAGGAAAACTATTGCAACTACCATATCTAAGAACCGGTAAGCTGCAATTTATATATATATATATATATATATATATATATATATATATATATATATATATATACATACATTGAGTTTTTGGGTTTTGATAGGTTTTAGGTCTCATTCAGACAGACTATTAATCTCGTCCTCCAAGCAGAACTGCTGACAGATGTGTGTGCATCCACCTCGTAGCTTCGTGTAGGCAGTCCATAGAAGCAGATGCACATGCAGCCTGCTTGTCAAATTGCAAAGTTTGACTTGCGGGCAGGAACAGGTGCACAGATACAAACACATAGAGTCTGTGTCTGAATATGTGCACCTGCTCCTGCACCGTATGTCAAATTTTGCAATTTGACATGCAGGCTGCATTTGCATCCATTTCTATGGACTGCCTGCATGCACATGTATCTGCCAGTGGCTCTGCATGATGGATGGGATTAATTGTTTAACTGAATGAGCCCTTATTCACTAAATGTTTTAGAAGTGTGAGCAAGCTATAAAACATTTCCTATGTAATATAGCCTACCAAATTGACCAAAGCCATATCAACTGGCAAGTGGTCCAAACTGAAAGCCAATGCCAAAAGTACCGTAATATACAAATTCTTTCCACTAAGCCCCATTTAACAAACAACAATTTACCATTTTCTACTAACCACAGTCTAAATCAATGAAGAGTGACTTTCCAGAATGTATAAATCATTCTTCCTGACAATTTCATGCATGACATGTTTATTCATATGTAAATAACTGAATGTACATTCTGGGAGGTGAACAGTAATATAACCTGCATTCAGCCCTCCTGGGTGTTTGGCGTGTTCCTGTCTTATATAGATTTTCTATGCTCATTTCAAAACTGTGTGAATATGCAAAGCTCTTTATCTGAAATAATCTACAGGGTTTATTGTGAAGTTAGGAAAATGGAAACAAAAAGGCACCAGCAGTTTTCAAAAGAATGTAATCATGTTTATTATTTTCCACCGGCGAGATGCAGGAAACTGATGTGCTGCTACTAGCAGCGACACCATCTCTGAGGTCTTTCTCTTTACTAGAAATGCAGCTCAGAAATTACATTCACAGGATTATCTGCTTAACATTTTCACATGGTGTTTGTGTGATAAAAAAAAGAGGCACAAGCCTGCAGTAAGAACATTTCTGGGGTTACGCCATCCATTTTCTTTCTGCAGTAGTTATAATGATGCCGCCCATGCTTACATCTACAAAGAGGAAATCCAGAGTTAAAGTAACAGTATTTTCTAATCCAGGTGTGTGATGAGAACTGCTTACTCAGTATGATCTAAAGAAAAACACTTAATACTAAATATAGGTTAGTGAAATTAAGCTTTATATTATAGAACCCAATTACTAAAATCTCATATAAGCTTTAACATGTTAAAGTGGAAAAAAAAAAAAAAAACCTGTCAGGTAGAATTATTATGGCAGAAGAGACTCTATTGGTGTCTTCTGTAATAAATCCTTCTCCCTGCCGGTCAACATGTACTGTATGTACACTGAGCCACACGTGCGCAGATCAGAGAGCCTTTACAACACCAATCTGTGCTGTGAGGATGTGACCCCAGTATGCATGCAGTCAAAGAGTCTGAACCTGGAAGGAAGACCTGGAGAAGATGGAAGTGCCCATAACAGCTAAGAGCACTGATATCACAGCAATGGATTGGATCACTTTGCAGGTATGCAGTGCATACTACATCAAAATAGCAAGAAATGCCGGCAGCTCCATTGCTTTTTTTGAGCACTAACAGCAGTGTGACATCTAAAGTGCTAACATGTTTCGGCCAGAGCCTTCCTCATACCATTCTATGGGGAAGGCTCTGGCCGAAACATGTTAGCACTTAAGATGTCACACTGCTGTTAGTGCTCAATAAAGATTTAGGAAGAAGCAATCGAGTTGCCAGAATTTCTTGCTATTTTGATGTTTATGGGACACAACAAGCCTGAGCACCATTATTCAGCTCATCATTTTACAATCATGCAGTAGAGCTTGGGTGAGTTTTTTGTCTACATATGCAGTGAATATTACATAGGGTTTATTCCAACTCTAATTTAATTTCAAAAGTAATTTTCAATATTTGAAATCTACAGATTTTTTTAAAAATAGCACCTGGTGATCCTGCCATGCAGACAGACATTTCATATTAAAGGATGGTAATGATCTATCATTGTCTCTCAATTGTGCTTTTGTGTTGTCACCCTGTCACATGGGCTATCAATGGAGAATACAAGTGGAATTCCAACACACATGCAAGCATAGATCATAGATCATCATTTACCTGAGAAATACAATGCAGCCATTGCTAGAGTGCATGTATATAGACAGGACGTTGCTACAAATAGTCTGCAAAGGGTTAAGCAGCACTGAGATGCTACAAAGGATGAAAAGAAAGTTCACTCAACTAGAATTTAAATCATTTTAAAGGTTGAATAGGGTCTACTGCAAGAGTTACATGTGTGAAAAATATTAGATGTTGTAAAAGGAGTAAGAGTTCCTAACGACCTGCATTCTTGTAATTGTATTGCCCAAAACATATACATGCTAAAGTTTTGATTGGATAATAAACATATGCACTACATAACAGTGCTAGTAATAACAGTAATTCTAGAAGACTGGATAAATAGGGTTGACATGTATATCTTACTCTTGTGACTGATTGGTTGACTGGTGCCCCAATCAAAAATTACATTAGAATATAAAACATGAAGATTTCCTTGTATTTGGAGTCAAGTAAGAGAGTGAAAAATGTCATTACTTGTCCCCTAGGCATTAAATATCCAGTGCTTATAGAAAAAATCAAAATCTCAGTGTAAATGATTGTTTTAGCAGCTATTCAAACATAGATTGTCATAGTTCATACAGGTACTGCTTTGTTGCCAAAGAGACTGATATGTTCTCAGAAAGACATATGTTAGAGAGATTGGCATATTATAGAATACCAAACTCCAAACCACCATGGTGTCGAAGACAATTGGGTTGATTTACTAAAGGCAAATAGACTGCAAATGCAGTTGCACTCATTTTCCCCAGAGGTCAGTGAATGTGTTAAAGCTCTGCTGATTGCCACCATCCAATTATGTGAAAGCTAAAAACACAGTTATTTTTATTTTCCTTGCACATGATTGGATGATGAAAACCAGCTTCACCACATTCACTAAGCCCTGGGGAAAATGAGTGAAACCTCTCTTGGAAAAATGTAAAGTCTAGTTGCCTTTAGTATATCAATCCCACTGTCATGCTATTACAGAGACCCTCATGTTACAAAAAAGAGACTGCTTTGATATGAAAGAAGGTCATGTTACCGAAGAGAAGGTAACTGTGTTAAATACCTTTTTGGGGATTCTTTTTACTCTCCTCTACTATGTGTCTCTCATGGTCTATTTTCACTGCCCTCATCGCGTTCTTACATTTCTTATTGTATTTTTTGTAGTGTTGGAATGCTAACGATATCCCCTCTGTATCATATATTTTTTTTTCTTTTTATTATGCCTTTTTAAGCACAAATTTAGCCACCCATTTTTAACCTGTAGGGGCTGAGCTACTGTTATATACTAGCATTACCTGCCTCATTAGTCCAGCCTACAGCCAGCCCCTTTTGGCTATTTGAACAGCTTTGCTCATCCCCCCCCTGTGCCCTCGCATTGTCGACATCTCCAGTGTGTTCCTGTGTATGATTTGGCTTGGCTGACTTCTTTTCTGATTCCTGCTCCTGATTTTTGGCTCCTGACTAGGGATGAGCCGAACAGCCCCCGGTTCGGTTCGAGCCAGAACCTGCGAACAGACCGAAAATTTGCATGAACGTTAGAACCCCATTGACGTCTTTGGGACTCGAACGTTCAAAATCAAAAGTGCTCATTTTAAAGGCTAATTTGCATGGTATTGTCCTAAAAAGGTTTGGGGACCCGGGTCCTGCCCCAGGGTCTATAGTATGCCTGTAAAGTGGCGTGTGTTTCCCGTGCTTAGAACAGTCCCTGCACAAAATGTCATTTTTAAAGGAAAAAAAGTCATTTAAAACTGCTTGCGGCTTTAATCTAATGTCGGGTCCTGGCAATATGGATGAAAATCAGTGAGACAAACAGCATGGGTATCCCCAGTCCATTACCAGGCCCTTTGGGTCTTGTATGGATATTAAGGGGAACCCCACACCTAAATTAAAAAAAGGAAAGGCGTGGGGCCAGCAGGCCCTATATACTCTAAACAGCAGTATACAGGCGGTGCAAACAAGACAGGGACTGTAGGTTTGTTGTTAAGTAGAATCTGTTTGTAATTTTGAACTGGTACATTTTTAACGTGTTTAGCTCCAGCCAAAAAATCTATTTTAAGCTTTTTGGAAAACATAGGGAAGGGTTATCACCCCTGTGACATTTGTTTTGCTGTCTGTGCTCCTCTTCAGAAGATTTCACCTCATTTTTTGTCCCAATGACAAATGTTTTTTGAAAATTTGGGTTTTTTTGTGAAACAAGGATTGGTGATAAAGCATCAGTGGAAAGGAGAAACGTTTTTCCCATATTAACTTTTATGCCCCATACACACGGTCGGACATTGATCGGACATTCCGACAACAAAATCCTAGGATTTTTTCCGACGGATGTTGGCTCAAACTTGTCTTGCATACACACGGTCACACAAAGATCGTTCTAACCGCGGTGACGTAAAACACGTACGTCGGGACTATAAAAGGGGCAGTGGCCAATAGCTTTCATCTCTTTATTTATTCTGAGCATGCGTGGCACTTTGTCCGTCGGATTTGTGTACACACAATCGGAATTTCCGACAACGGATTTTGTTGTCGGAAAATTTTATATCTTGCTCTCAAACTTTGTGTGTCGGAAAATCCGATGGAAAATGTGTGATGGAGCCTACACACGGTCGGAATTTCCGACAACAAGGTCCTATCACACATTTTCCGTCGGAAAATCCAACCGTGTGTACGGGGCATTACAGGAGAGAATTTCCCTTCCTATGGGTAGATTTCTTCTCACTTCCTGTTGTCTCCTTCCGTTTGCAAGTAGGAGTCGTTTGTAAGTTGGATGTTTGAAAGTAGGGGCCTGCCCTATATACTCAGCAGAAATTTGGGCCTTAGATGTTGTTGTGGCCACAACACTGTAAGCCCTCACAGGGCCCTGCTGTGAAATATTAGATCAAGAATTGCAATTACATGCCCCTGTTGAACAGGGGCAGAAAAATTGGGCCTTTGGTGGTGGTGGTGCTAGTGCCACAACACTGTAAGTCCTCACTCGCTCTTGGCGGGTGCAGAAACGGGCCCTGCTGTGAAATATTAGATCAAGAATTGTAATTACATGCTCCTGTTGAACAGGGGCTGAAAAATTGGGCCTTAGGCACTGGTGCTGGTGCCACAACACTGCAACCCCTCACAGATACTCTAGTTGGAACACAGAAATGAGCCCTGCTGCAAAGTATTGCATCAAAAATTGTAATTACACGCCCCTGTTAAACAGGGGCTGAAAAATTGGGCCTTAGGCCCTGGTGGTGGCGCCCAGAACTAAAAATGTTCTTACAAGCTATCAGCATGATCGTTGAGGAGGAAGAGGATAATTACTCAGGGATAGTCACTCAGCATCAGCATAGGCAGTCTTTGAAGGGATCTGAGATTTCAAAAAAAAGTATTCGGTTACATCAGCATCAGGTGCTTGGTAGCTGCTGGTGATCCAAGACTGATTCATTTTTATGAAGGTCAGTCGATCGACCGAGTCGGTGGACAGACGCACCCTGTGATTGGTTACAAAGCCTCTAGCAGCACTGAATGTGCGTTCCGAAAGAACGCTGGATGCAGGACAGGCCAGGAGCTCAATTGCATACTGTGCAAGCTCTGGCCAGTGATCCATCCTCAAAACCCAGTAACCCAGAGGATTTTTGGTGGGAAAGGTGTCCAAGTCAGATCTTGCCCCTAGGTATTCATGTAAAACAGACGCTGGCGATGGTTGCTGGAACTGATCATACCTTGGGGCTGCGGACCAAAAAATTGTCTGAACGCATCGGTCAGACGGCCACCTTCTCCACCGCTCCTTCTTTGACTGCCTGAAGCCTCAGCAACACGTTGTCCAGAAACAGGAGTTTGTAACCTCCCAGTCTCTGGGAACGCGTTGCACAGACCTTTCTGCAAGGCCTCCCAAAGATGTTTCATCCTCTGCTCCCTCTGCGATGGCAAGATAAGGTCCGCAACCTTACCCTTGTAACGTGGAGGGTTGCCAGCCAGTATTGGTCCTTCTCCTTGATACCACGAATACAAGGATCCTTACGCAGGCTTTGCAGGATCAGGGAGGCCATGCAGCGTAGGTTTGCTGAGGCATTCAGTCTGGAGTCCTCTGGGTCATTAAGGACGACATGGTCCGCAGCCACCTCCTCCCAGCCACATACAAGTCCATGTGTTTCTTGGGACTGATCCCTTAAAGACTGCTGTTGATGCCACCTCCATACTGACACAATCCTCCTCCTCCTCCTCCTCATCCTCGTCCTCTTCCTGTGTGATCGGCGGGCAGGCAGGAACACTGTCTGGATAAAGGGGGCCTTGAGATCTAAGGCAGTCCTCCTCTTCCTGCCTCTGTTCTGCCTCAAGTGCCCTGTCCATTATTCCACGCAGCGTGTGCTCCAACAGGTGGACAAGGGGGACAGTGTCACTGATGCATGCACTGTCACTGCTCACCATCCTCGTGGCCTCCTCAAATGGTGACAGGACAGTGCATGCATCCCTGATCATGGCCCACTGGTGTGGGAAAAAAAAAACAAGCTCCCCTGACCCTGTCCTGGTGCCATAGTCGCACAGGTACTCATTGATGGCCCTCTGCTGCATGTGCAGCCACTGCAGCATGGCCAACGTTGAGTTCCACCTGGTGGGAATGTCACAGATTAGGCGGTTCTTGGGCAGGTTAAACTCCTTTTGGAGGTCTGCCAACCGAGCACTGGCATTATATGACCGGCGGAAATGCACACAGCCTTTCCTGGCCTGCCTCAGAACATCCTGTAAGCCCGGGTACTTGCCCAAGAACCGCTGCACCACCAAGTTAAGGATGTGAGCCAAACAGGGCACATGGGTCATTTGTCCCTGTCGGAGGGCAGATAGGAGGTTGGTGCCATTGTCGCAAACCACCATTCCTGCCTTAAGTTAGCATGGCGTCAACCATCTCTGAACCTGCCCCTGCAGAGCTGACAGAACCTCTGCCCCAGTGTGGCTCCTGTCCCCCAAGAACACCAGCCCAAGCACCGCATGGCATCTTTTGGCCTGCTGCAGACTTGCGTAGCCCCTTGAACGGCTACGGAGCACCGCTGGTTCCGAGGACAAAGCACAGGAAGAGGCCATGGAGGAAGAAGAAGAGGAGGGGGTGAAGGAGAGAGGTGTGTCACAATCATTAGTAGTGGCATTTTGGAGGCGTGGTGGTGGAACAACCTCCAACACCACTGCACCTTGTCCTGCATCCTTCCCAGCTGCCAGCAGAGTCACCCAATGCGCGGCGAAACTTAGGTAACGTCCCTGTCCATGCCTGCTGGACCATAAGTCAGCGGTAATATGCACCTTACCGCTGACCGCCCTGTCCAGCGAGGCCAAGACATTGCCTTTCACATGCCGGTAGAGAGCCGGAATCGCCTTCCGTGAGAAAAAGTGGCGTTTGGGTACCTGCCACTGAGGAACCGCACATTCCACAAACTCACGGAAGGGGACAGAGTCTACCAACTGAAAAGGCAGCAGTTGAAGTGCTAGCAATTTTGCCAAGCTAGCATTCAACCGCTGGGCATGTGGATGGCTGGGAGCGAACTTCTTTCTGCGGTGCAGCAGCTGGGGCAGGGAAATTTGCCTGGTACAATCTGACGTTGGTGTACCGAAAGCAGATTGCCCACAAGTACTTGGCTGTGACACACCTAATTCTACACCTTCATTCCTCTCAATGCAGGTATCAGAGATGACTGAAGGTATAGTGGGGTTGGAGATCTCAGCTGATGAGGAGCAGGGAGAGTTCCTCTTTGTTCTTTGGTGTGGGTCTTTTAAATACGCTTGCCAACGAACTGCATGGCAGGTCAACATATGTCTGGTTAAGCATGTGGTGCCCAAGCGGGAGATGTTTTGGCCACGCGAGATACGCTTGAGACATATGTTGCAAATAGCAGCGGTGCAATCTGATGCACTCGTCTCAAAAAAGGCCCACACCAAAGAACTTTTTGAATAACGCGCAGAGACTGCAGCACCCTGCACATGCAGAGCTTTGGGGTGTGATGCAGTCAGTGTGCTGCCCTTAGGTTGGCCCCTGGAGGGCATCCTGCCTCACTGGTGATGTTCCGCCTCCTCCTCCTTCTCCTCCTCCTCCTCTCTCCTATCAGGCACCCACGTTGAGTCAGTGACCTCATCATCCCTTCCCTCCTCATCACTGGAGCAAACCTGGCTGTATGCTGCAGCAGGGGGAGCATGACTGCCAGATTGCTGTCCTTCTTGGGTACCCCCTCTGTCCGTGCTCACGTTACTGCCTTCATCTAGCTCAGTATCATCATCAGAGCCTTCCAAACGCTGGGCATCCTCCTGGAGCATGTACCCGACACTGTGGTCAAACAGTTCGAGGGACTCCTCAGGAGGACATGGTGAGGCTAGGGAAGGAGTCACTGATGACATTGAGCCGAGGGAAGAGGCCGCTGCTTTGCCAGACAAAGTACCCTGAGCATGGGTGAGAGAGGATAAGGAGGATGAGGACGGCTTGGTCATCCACTCAACCAAGTCTTCCGCATGTTGTGGCTCAACACGGCCAGCTGACGAAAAAAAGGCCAAGCGTGTCCCACGGCCACGTGCTGATGAGGATGCACCGTCTCCACGACCAGCACTGTTGCCTCTAGACACAGAGCCTGCTTGCCCTCTGTAACGAGCCCCTTTGCTCGCTCAGTTCCACTCTCCCGACACTCCTCTGCAACTATTGAATCAGATTGCAACGTCTGATGGTTCGGTCATCCGATGCTCCGGGACTAGAATTACAGCTCTGTGCCATTCTAGTCCAGTTGTGATAGCTCAGAACAAACACCAGGCAGGCTGTATGTAAGTTCAAACAGGAATCTCTTTTATTGCAAAATACAAAGTGGAGGTGCAGACCTCCTGCTCATATTACTCTAACAATACAGCTGTAACCTAATTAACCTAATTAACATGAGCTAATTAACTAATCCCTTTAGACAGCCTAGATGACTCAGACATGACCGTTAGGCCAGACTGGCCGTCTTGTAGTTCAGAAATCCAATCAACATTATCACAATCAACATAGACTCTTCTTCACACAATAGCAGAGTTAATTAACACAAATAACAATGGGGATCTAATGACTCTTAGATCCCATAGTAGACTTATTTACAATACACATTTTAGCAGACAATAGACAGACAGGTGTTGGAATTTACATCAGCATCTCCTAACAGTATCTGTCCCAGCATTATGAATCAGCCACTATTCCAATATGGCAAATCCAGTGTCCCCAGAGTCTGTGTGTCCTGGGGGACCAGGACCCGAATCCACAGTAATACCCCCTCAAGGGTCCCCAGGCATACAGCTCACAAAGAGCACCGTTCCCCCAAATGCAAAGGCCCCCGATCGATTGGCAAGAGGCTAGCATACAGTCCCCTCCAAAAGTCTCTCTTCCGGCTAGGTCTGTCACACCCTCTTTTATTGGCTTGTGACTGTCTGCCTCTCTTTTTTGGCCTTCCAGACATACTAATGGCCTGTAGCTGGGATATATATATATATATATATGTACTGATACTGCAGCTAGCAAAATCAACTGCCTGCCTGTAGTATGAGAACACCACCAACCTTCTACAGGTAGCTTTAGCTGAACACTGTGCAGAGCTTGCAAAAAACTAACTTGTAGCTTATTTAGCTGCCTGTGGTAGTGATAGGATCAGGAAAACACCACCGACCTTGTACAGGTAGCTTTAGGTGAACACTGTGCAGAGCTCGCACTACACTAACCTGTAGCTTATTTAGCTGCCTGCGGTAGTGATAGGATCAGGAAAACACCACCAACCTTCGACAGGTAGCTTTAGGTGAACACTGTGCAGAGCTTGCCAAAAAATAACTTGTAGCTTATTTAGCTGCCTGCGGTAGTGATAGGATCAGGAAAACACCACCAACCTTCTACAGGTAGCTTTAGCTGAACACTGTGCAGAGCTCGCAAAAAATAACTTGTAGGTTTAGCTGAACACTGTGAGGAGGACGCACTACACTAACTTGTAGTTTTAGCTGAACACTGTGCAGAGGTCTCACTACACTAACTTGTAGTTTTAGCTGAACACTGTGAGGAGGACGCACTACCCTAACTTGTAGCTTTAGCTGAACACTGTGCAGAGGTTGCACTACACTAACTTGTAGTTTTAGCTAAACACTGTGAGCAGGACGCACTACACTAACTTGTAGCTTTAGCTGAACACTGTGCAGAGGTCTCACTACACTAACTTGTAGCTTTAGTTGAACACTGTGCAGAGGTCACACTACACTAACTTGTAGTTTTAGCTGAACACTGTGAGCAGGACGTACTACACTAACTTGTAGCTTTAGCTGAACACTGTGCAGAGGTCTCACTACACCAACTTGTAGTTTTAGCTGAACACTGTGAGCAGGACGCACTAAACTAACTTGTAGCTTTAGCTGAACACTGTGCAGAGGTCTCACTACACTAACTTGTAGTTTTAGCTGAACACTGTGAGGAGGACGCACTACACTAACTTGTAGCTTTAGCTGAACACTGTGCAGAGGTCTCACTACACTAACATGTAGCTTTAGCTGAACACTGTGCAGAGGTCGCACTACACTAACTTGTAGTTTTAGCTGAACACTGTGAGCAGGACGCACTACACTAACTTGTAGCTTTAGCTGAACACTGTGCAGAGGTCTCACTACACTAACTTGTAGTTTTAGCTGAACACTGTGAGGAGGACGCACTACACTAACTGTAAATAGTCTAGCTGCCTGACTGTGGTACTAATAGGATCAAAAGAACACCAGCATTTTTCTTCAGGTAGCTGTAAATACTGTAACAAGACAAGCCTGCCTGTCAGTAGGAAGATAACAGGAATGGATCTAGCTAAACTGAATACAGTGTATATATATATATATATATATATATATATATATATATATATATATATATATATATATATGCAACACCTGGGATGCATATATATACACAATGCACTGTAAGTGCAGCTAACTCACTGACTGTCCTGCCTAATCTAGCTAACTCAAATGAAATGACACTGTCTCTCTCTCTATCTCTCAGCACGCCGGAACACATTTCATAAGGAGGTCAAAGCCATTGGGATCAGAGTAGATCATGTTGAACAAAAGATGAACGAATACACATCCTCATATAATATGCTGGTGGATGCCCACACAGCCCAGGGTGAGGAAATAGCATAGCTAAAAGACAAAGTCGCAGACCTGGAGGACAGGTCTAGAAGGAATAATATTAAGCTGAGAGGTGTTCCAGAGTCCCAGAATTTACACTGTTATACAAGCTGTACACTCACTATTTTACAATGTAGCAAAATGTCATTTCTTCCGTGTTGTCAAATGAAAAGATATAATAAAATGCTTACAAAAATGTGAGGGGTGTACTCACTTTTGTGAGCTACCGTATATGCAAAATTACTGGCCAAACGACTAACAGATATCATGCCCTCTATCATCAAACCCAGGGCCGTAGATAATTTTTTTTCCTGGGGGGGGGGTTCTGGTATTTCAAACTTAAAGACATCATTTATACTTTTATGTTGGGGAAGGTACGGTAAAAACATGTGACAGCAGAGTGGGACCATGAGGCTTTGTAATGCAGCACAGCAAAAATGATCTCCATTCAACTGAAAAGAACGCAATGCACGCAGTTGTGGTGCGGTAGTGTACTCACTAGTACAGCAAGCTCCTCCTAAGCTCCCTAGTTTTTATTTTGTTCGGCACGTTGGGTTGAACTTAAAAAACTTACCGTGTTAACCAGGCTTTAGATCTCATTCGTATGTTCTAAATGGCCATGGAATGGCAAATATACAATGAATAGCTACAGCCAGGATCCCAGATGTTCCAATTTTTGTCAGCTGCTCAGCCTGTTCACCTGAGTGATGGACTGAAAAGAGCCACTGCTGTTAACATGTATCTGTATATCCAGTGGTCCCCATGTTTAAGCTCCGGGGGAGAAAGCAAAACACGTTGGGGTGTGGCCTGGCGGGAACCCAGGCTGAGGTCTCTCCCATCACTACATTACCATAGGACTCCACGGATGTGCAGCACCAGAGATTTTTTGTCTCTTCTCCCTGTAGTGACTACAGGAGCTGGGATGAGCTCCATCCCTCGCCCGCACTCCAGCAGCACATTCAGTATCATCTACAATACTCCCCACATCGATTAAGCCTGAGCGACACACTAACAAACTGTGGGTCACAGTGGTTACCTGCTGTGAGCTTGGGGGAGGGGGGGCAGAGCCAGGGACTAACAGTCACCACTCTTTGCTCACTGAAGGCTGAAACTGAGTGATCAGTGATCTTTGATCGCTCTGTTGTTTGTCTTAGAAGCAGCTGGGGACAGATGCAACATTGGATGAATGCTCCATCCACCTGGGTAAGTATAATTTTAAAAAAAATCTCTTTTAAAAGGAAAAAAAAATCCCCCTCTCCCTCCTAAGAAACCTCCTTCCCCAAGCAAAGATTCGTAAAATATCTCCCTCCCTCAAATATCCCCCCAAAAATTAAACCCTCCTGTCTCTAAACCGACCCCCCCAAAGCAAAGATATCACCCACAGTCAACACCCTCTCTCCCAGCAAAGATTCCTAATTATGAAGACAATCTCCCTTCATCCAATAAAACTCCCTCCCAGAAGCAAATCCCTGCCATCAACCACCCCCTGTAAATGTCTCTACAAGAAACTTCCCCTTCTCCAAAAGCAAACCCACCCCCCTTTCCTTAATCCCTCATGAAAAGAAACTCACCCAGGCTGGAATTCTCACTTCCTTCTTCCCAAAACACTTACCAGACCTCAGATTCAGCGTGGCACAGAAGTAGGAAAACTTCTGCATCCCCAGCCACCTTTCAGCTGTGTCATACGATACCTCGAGGAGGAGTCTAGGAGTTCCCTCAACCGTGCACTGTCAATTGCCGGCATCTGAGACCTGCAGTAATTTCATGCTTTTCAGGGGGACCCCTTATTAAACTGAGGGAGTGGGGCACAATAGAAGGGGGGCTGGCTGCTGCACTCTGAAACTCTGATTGCTTCTACTGTGCTGATGCTGAGGCTAAACAGCAGGGACACTGTCTGTACATTTTGCCAGGATGCTCTGGGGGGGTTTGAACACCCCTGACCCCCCCCTTATCTACGCCCCTGGCGCAACCAGATGGGATTTGTGTAGGAGAGACAAACTTCGGATGCTATAAGAAGAATTATAAATGTTATACACCATTCTGTAAAAACCTAAACGTCTTCTCTGCTGCTATCCATAGATGCAGAGAAGGCATTCAATATGGTCCACTTAAAATCCACTGAAATGGTACTGGCTGTTTCAAGGGTTCTATACTTACTGTGGTTTTAGCTCTATATTCTTGTCCATCAGTACATGTATACACCTCAAGCCTCTTAGCCACACTCTTTATCATATCCAATGGGACTCACCAAGGCTGCCCCCTCTCTCCAATAATATTCAGCCTAATGATAGAGCCCTTAGCTAAAGCAATTAGAACACACGCCTCAATCACAGGTTTCCAGTTTGGCTCAAATAAGCACGTCATAAATTTTTTTGCGGATGATGTCATTCTCCTTCTGACAAATCCACTCACCTCTCTCATACAAGCCCACAAAACACTGACGGACTTTGGAGACATCTCATATTACAAAGTCAATTTCACTAAATCACTAATCTTAGACATGGGAGTACCACAGACCATAAGAAACGCCTTACAAGAAAGTCTCCCTTACACATGGAGCAAAAAGGGCATCTCATCCTTAGGAATCACCCTGACAAACACAACCTCATCTCTAGCAGATGCCAATGTCAAACCAGTAAAACCGAACTGGAAACCCAACTAAAAGATATCTCAAGAAGAGAATTATCCTGGTTAGGCAAAATAGCGGCATTCAAAATGTCCATTTTACCACATTTTTTATATCTTTCGCACCTTATCAATCCTCATATCCCCGCAATATATCCGTACCATGTCGAGTGTCATATGGAAATTTTTATGGGGTGGTAAAAAAAAGCTAGATGCCCCCAAAGCAATCTCATTCCACATAAAAGGGTAGGTGGTGCTAGACTAGTAGACGTTCAAGACTACCTTTAAGCAACTAGATTGGAACATCTTAAATATTGGTTTCACAGAAACGGCAACCCACTGTGGGTAGAAATATAGAAAACACTGATCTCAACGAACGATTTAACAGCATTCCTTATGGGCGGCATTTGGGAATCCTGGGAAACTGGGAGCCTCCCCCCTCCCACATATAAGTGTCCATACAGGCATGAAGATTCCTCCAAAAACAAAACTAAACTGACGCATGTGAGGTAGAATACATGTTCCCTATAGGCCTCCTGGAAGCAAAAATACCAATGCTATCAATAACAAAAGTCCATATATGTGGCATATTGCACATACAAGACCATCTCAAACCAAAAACCACAGAACAAATAATGACTGATTTCAGTCTGCCAGACAATATGATTTTCTCGTGTTTACGTATCTCCCATTTCCTAAAATTACACCCCATCCCCAGAATAAAAATACCAACCAAAGCATGGTGATTCTACTCAACCCCTACACTTACCACTAGAGGAATATCATTATTCTATAATCTTATCCACGACAAACAGATATTCGGAAAGACAGCTGCAGTTAAGAAATGGGAAATAGATCTAGGCACCACATTTTCAGATTATCAGTGGCAATATGCCTTCAGGGAAATCCACAAAGCATCCCATTGTGTCAACTACTGGGAAAGGATGCTCAAAATAACCAATAGTTGGCGCTACACTCCATATAGACTTGCCACCTTCTTCCCAGACACCTTGCGCTTGGAGGAAATGTGGCCAAATTGGTCATCTTCTACACACCCTTTAGGATTGCCCAAGCATAACAGGCTTATGGAACAAGACGTTCCAGATGATCTCATCAATCACAGGAATTTTAACACACCCCAACCCAGCACTAGTAATCCTTCATCTAGGAATAGAGAAATTCCCTCCCAACTTTAGATCAGTCATCACCCACATTCTTCTGGCAACTCGTACCCTAATACTCAGCAACTGGAAAGATACCTTGTCTATCAACCCATCTGACATGGTAAAACTAGTCAACCGGAATCATACCTTTAAACGCCATTTGGTGATTAACTCTTTAACATGTAAGAAATTTGATAGGAACTGGTTGATATGGATGGAAAAATATAAAGGCCTATAATACCCTTTGGTGTTGACTTACATGTACAATATTACTGATTGTTATACTTACTGTTGTACCTGAACAGACAGTCACATGTTGACATACCGTATAATATACTAATGCGTAATGTGTTTATCTACTTGTTTGAATGTTAAATCCATGAAAAATCTATAAAAAATATTGAAAAAAAAAAGTACTTAAAGCTCTCCCACACCATAGCGTGGCTTGACCTTGCTCGAAGACGGCCGCTTGAATCCGGAGCTCCCGTCGTCACAGGACAATTCAACCGGCTAATGGAGGTTTTCTCACCCACAACTGCGCACACAACATGGGGACCTCTTCCAAGCAATCATCAGTGTCCCGCTCCCACTCTCCCCGCGAGCAAAATGGGAGCCAGAGCCAGAATATACCAGAGATGTTCCGGTCCCACAGAAGTAACATGGCACCTTCCCACCACAGACAAGCACAGGGACAAGCGCACAACGTAGGGATGGATATCCCCCTCAACCCCATCTGAATATTCAGGACCTGCAGATCATCGCCGCAGACATCAAGGACACCCTTTCGGCGGCAATTTCGGAGTTTCGCTTAGACATACACGCTCTGACAGACAGAGTTTATGTGGTAGAAAAAGTGACAGAAAAGCATGACATGGTTCTCAGATGGGTCACAAGCAAAATCGACTCCCACACTCTCCAGCTAAGGGATATGCAGCGCCATATGGTAGACCTGGACAACAGGGGAAGACGCCATAACCTGCGGATCACAGGTATGCCTGAATCTATTGACGGGGATCAGATCCGCCAAGCGGTTATAAAACTTTTTAATGATCTGCTAAAGAGACCACCTCAGTCAGCAATTGACATGGAGAGAATCCACCGAGCCCTGAGACCTAGAGGTAGGGACACAGACTCCCCCAAAGAAATAGTTTGCTGCCTGGTTGATTAAAAGCTCAAAGAGGACATTCTGCATCAGGCAAGGAGCAGGCCCAACCTCACGTACGAAATGGCAAGCATCCAGATATACCAGGACCTCTCAGGTATCACTCTGCAACACCACAGAGACTTGAAGCTCCTGTTGGATACCCTGCGCACCAAGGGAATACATTATAAATGGAAATTCCCATTCTGCCTATCTGCTACCACGCAAGGTCGCACTGCACTCCTCAAAGTGCCAGAAGACTTGCCTCACTTCTGCGACACCCTGGGCATCCACCATGTTGAAGTCCCTAACTGGCACGCCAACTTCCATCATGCTGTCGGACGGATGGACAAGCATCAGGAGGAATTATAGAAGATGTCCCTTACGCTACTGTGAATAACTGGGAAAAGGTGCCTAAGTGCAACGCTAAAATGGTGATGATCTAAATAATTGCTGCAAACCCTGATGGTGTTCACAATAACACACGGTAGTGAAATGAGGAAATAAAGTGATTTCACGCAAAAGAAGATGATCACAAAATATCTATGGAATATATCCACTGATGAATAATAAAATAAAACAAATACAAGTGCAATATTGATAAAGTGCAAGTGCTAATATATAGTGAATCATAAACAATGTCAGTGAAAAGTAGTGACAATAAATATCATAAATCATAAAATTGATTCATACATGTGTCTCCATAAGAATGGAGTATTAACAATCCAAACATGAAAAATAAATGAAAAATGATAAAAATGAATGAGTGATATGGAGTCTATAAAAAATACAACAATGTATACAAATCTTCCTAGTGAGAGTAATGGATTTGCAGGAGATTTCTAATTAATGATTTGATATGAAGGTTAAATAAGGTATATGGTATCAGCCACATAAAGTCCCATATGATTTCTCTTGGTTTGTGGTCTCCCAGAACTCTCACCTTAATGATGTATGATATATCTGGGTTCCCCAAATGAAGACACGTGACCTGTTGTAACACGTAGGGATTGGCCGGAGTCAGACACACACTAGGAGGAGACGTGAGAGGGCGCTGAGAACGTCACAGTTTTAGTGTTTGAGATTTTGCCTGTTTTTAACTTTTTAACTGTAATGCCCTGTACACATGGTCGGACATTGATCGGACATTCCGACAACAAAATCCATGGATTTTTTCTGACGGATGTTGGCTCCAACTTGTCTTGCATACACACAGTCACACAAAGTTGTCGGAAAATCCGATCGTTCTGAATGCGGTGACGTAAAACACGTACGTCGGGACTATAAATGGGGCAGTAGCCAATAGCTTTCATTTCTTAATTTATTCTGAGCAGGCGTGGCATTTTGTGCGTCGGATTTGTTTACACACGATCGGAATTTCCGACAACGGATTTTGTTGTCGGAAAATTTTACAGTAAGCTCTCAAACTTTGTGTGTCGGAAATTCCTATGAAAATGTGTGATGGAGCCTACACACGGTCAAAATTTCCAACAACGAGGTACTATCACACATTTTCTATCGGAAAATCCTATCATGTGTACAGGGCATTGGAGTCCACCTTTATGACATCTAATAAATATACCTTAGTAATTTAACATACTGCACTAGTGGAGGCTCTTTTTCTCTCTTCCTTCCCCCATATATGCTGTGGTGACACCGGAGTGATCCAAGATATATCTGTAGAAGTTTGGAAGGGGAAAAACATCAAAGACTCTACCTGAAGTATATATGCACACAATAGGATCCGGATTGAAGAACGTGGATGTCACTTGTTTTATTTCTATGCGATATACCATACATCATTAAGGTGAGAGTTCTGGGAGACCCAAACCAAGAGAAATCATATGGGACTTTATGTGGCTGATACCATATACTTTATTTAACCTTCGTATCAAATCATTGATTAGAAATCTCCTGCAAATCCATTACTCCCACTAGGAAGATTTTTATACATTGTTGTATTTTTTATAGACTCCATATGACTTTTTATCATTTTTCATTTATTTTTCACGTTTGGATTGTTAATACTCCACTCTTATGGAGACACGTGTATGAATCAATTTATGATTTATGATATTTATTGTCACTACTTTTCTTTTTTTTTTTTTTGAGTTTAAAAGTAGAAGTATCAAAACAATACATCAAGCAGAAAATTGAACAAGTTGCTCATCGGATACATGGAGTAATAATTGTACAGCGAATGCAATAAATGATTACATCAAACAACCAATATTCCTCTACATATTGAAATAATAATACACCACGGCCTCAAGACCCCCCGCCACCAGTGCCCCATCCAGGAACTAACTGCACTGATGGACTAGGGGCCCCAAAGCCCGTAGTACCAAGTAAAATAAAAAGGTGCCAAAGAAAAGAGTGCTCGTAACTATAAGACTGTTGAGTAACACGAAAATGATGGAAAGAACACGCACTACAACTTTGTCTGAGAATCAACAAATTAGGTTGAGCTCTCAGGGCAGACCAACCAGAGGTCGGTTAACAAGAGCTGGAATATACTATACGTAAGGAGCAGAGAGAACAGTGCCTTGCGATCTACCCCGAGATCAACCCCTAGGCTAATGACATAGTACTTAAAGAATACCGAGAGCTGAAGGAAACCGATATTAAAAAGAGCTGTAAAGAGAAAAAAGAAAGGAGAAAAGGGGAGAAAAACAGAAGAAATAGGAGGAGAAAAGTAAAGAGCACATGACAGAGGTTGGGGAGGTGCACAGAGGACCACCACGAGAGGATGAATATGGGCCAACCTAGGAAGGAGTCCAATGTGAGTAGCCCAAGGTTTCCAAATGATTTTAAATTTATCTAGGGTGTCCAGGATGGTGTTGGAAATCTTTTCTTGCAACATTATCCAAGAAATTTTTTGTTTAGCTAGCCGGAAGGATACTTTCGAAGACTTTCAAGACCTGGTAATAGTCATTTTGGCTCCGAGGAGAATAAACCGAATCAACTTCTGGTTAGGTTTGGAGGTATTAGGGATTGGACCGTTAAGTAAAGCTATAGTTGTGTCTTGTTTCAACGCGCAACCACAGGTTCTACGAATAAGAGAGAATATCTTATTCCAAAACATTCTGATTTTAGGACATTCCCATAATATATGTAGGAGAGTGCCTATATGATTGCAACCTCTAAAACAAAGAGGTGACGTTTGTGGGTAATATTTGGCCAGGCGGGAAGGTACCAAATACCAGCGTGTTAATGTTTTGAGACTGGCTTCATTTAGGGATGTGTTCCTTTAAAAGAACGTGCAAAATTGGAGTGCCATATGTCCAGGTCCCAGCTGAAGTCAAGATCCCGCTCCCAGCTCAACATGTAAGCCGTTTTTTCCGACGGCTCCGCTAGAGATGAATATATGAGAGAAATACCTCCTCTTGTGTCCAAGGCTGAAGCACACCACTGTTCGTAGGGAGTTACAACAAGATGGCTCTCGTTGCTCTTCCATAACTTAGTCAGGAAATGCGAGATTTGATAGAACCTACATTTTTCGGAGGGGGGCATTTCGAGTTTAGAAGTGCAGTACGCTAAAGTAAGGGGACCATTAGAGTTAAAGAAATGTCCAATTCTGTATAGGCCTTTGTCTAGCCACCATTTGAAAGCTTGGATATCTAAACCAGGGGGGAAACCGGGGTTCCGGAAAATGTGTGCAAGTGGTTGCCAGGTGGAGGTTAGAGATCCTAACTTGTGGAGAGAGTCACATAACTTCATCGAATGGGACAGTGTAGGAGCTAGTATAGGGGGGCGTTTTTGGAGATGTTCCAAAGCAAAATATCTAAGGTAAAATTAGGGACTGCCTCTCGTTCCATGCTCACCCAGTCTGGTTTGGGTCCCTTAAGGTAGATTGTGGAAAATTGGCTTAACTGCACTGCCTAATAGTACCACCACAGGTTAGGTAAGCCGAGGCCTCCTTTCTTTCTAGGTCTAAAAAGCACATCCTTAGAAAATCTATGACCCTTTTTGTCCCAGATAAAGCGGATGATGGCGGATTGTAGATGTTGAATGTGCGATTTGGGGACAGGAATAGGGAGGGAGCGGAAAAGGTATAATATTCTAGGTAAAAGAGTCATTTTGACCGCGTTCACTTTGCCTAGCCAGGAAAGTTTGTAGAGAGACCATTGATTCAGATCATCGGTAAGTTTTTTAAACATGGGAAGAAAATTATGTTTAAACATTTGGTCAATACTGGACGTGAGGTTAATGCCTAGATAGGGAATGGAGGTGGAGTTCCATGAGAATGGGAATTTACCCATCAGTTTGTTTACTGTGTCTTGGGGAGTTGATATATTAAGGGCAATTGATTTTGAGACGTTAACTTTAAGTCCGGAAGCGAGTTCAAAGTTATGTAAAAGTTGGATTATGTTGGGAGTAGAAATTAGGGGGGATGTAATAAACAGGAGGACATCGTCCGCGAATAAAGCACATTTGTGCATAGATTGGCCGCAGCGGACTCCATGGATATCTGGATGTTGTCTTATCGCGATGGCTAAAGATTCAATAGCCACCGCAAAAAGAAGTGGGGAAAGGGGACATCCTTGCCTCGTTCCTTTCTGTATAGGGAATTTGTCTGAGAGGTGTCCCTGGATTCTGATCTGTGCTTTAGGTTGGTGATAGAGGGATTCCAGAATGTTAATGAAGTTTGGGCCGAAGCCCCATTTTCATAAAATTATGAAGAGGTAGGGCCAAGCAACAGTATCAAATGCTTTTTGAAGATCAATGGAGAGGAGGAGGCCCTCCTGGGGGGGGCCACCATCCCAACCCGACTTCATTAGGGAAACTGCATTTACTGCTCTCCGTATCTGGTCCGGACCCTGTCTCCCCGGAATGAACCCCACCTGATCTTTATGAATGTAAGAACCTATAAATGAAGCAAGTCTGTTCGATAGTATTTTCGTCATACTTTTTAAATCATTATTAATTTATGAAATAGGTCTGTAGTTGCTCACTTCACTAGGGTCTTTACCCGGTTTGGGAATGACCGAGATGAAGGCTAAGTTGGCGTCAAGATCAAGGGGGGAGGACTTGCTTAAGGAGTTAAAGAGACGGGCCAGATACGGAGAGAGTGTGTCTGTAAAGGTTTTGTAATAATAGTTTGAAAAACCATCCGGACCTGGGGCAGAATCTTTTTTGAGATTTTTTATGACTGCTCGGATCTTGGATTCATGAAATGGAGACTCCAGGATAGAGCGATGAGATTCAGAGATTTTCGGCAGCGGGGTGTTCTCGAGAAAGGAGTCTAAATTTTGTTGGGAGATCGGACAACTGACAGAATACAGATTGGAATAGAATGATTGAAAGGCTTCTAGGATTTTTCCAGGGTTTTGGGTGGGAAAACCCGACAAAGATTTCATTTGGGGGAGGGCAAAAGTCTTATGTTTCGGGATAAGTTTGGCCGCTAACTGGGGGCCAAACTTATTAGCACGCAAATAGTGACTGCCACCAATCCATTGAAGATGTCTATCTGCATTGGAGGTCAAGGCTGAGTTGAGGGACAATCTAGTAGTATCAAGTTTAGAAAGAGTGATGGGATTGGGATTTCGTTTGTGGGATAAACTGAGTTCTTTGAATTCTTTTTCTAGCTTCAAGATATCTGCTTGACATTCGCGTTTTAATTGGGCAGAGAATTGGATCAGCTTCCCTCTAATTACCGCTTTGTGAGCACTCCAAAGGGAACTGGGAGAGATATCCCCAGTGTCATTAATCAAGAAATACTCTTTAATATCTTTCTCCAGCATAATACAGTGAACAGGGTTAGATAAGATTTTTTCATTTAGACCCCAAGATCGTGAACCAGGGGGAGATAACGAATTTAAGAGTTTTAATGTCACTAGGGAGTGGTCAGACCACGGGACATCTTGGATGGATGCCTGGGAAGCTGTGTGTATCTCAAAGTTTGACATGAAAATGTGATCAATTCTAGCATAGGTTTTGTGAGGGGCTGAGTAGTGAGTATAGTCTCTTGTTGATGGATTAAGTTCCCTCCAGGTATCAATAAGGCCTACTGAATGAAGGAGTCTGGCAATCTGGAGACTCTGTTTAGGGGGTTTCTTAAGGTGGGGAAGCCCATGGTCCGATATATCAAGGACCTGATCAAACATGATGTTGGAATCCCCGCCCATGATCACCCTACCTTCAAAGTGGGGTGAGAGATTGGCAAGTAAGGAGGAGAAAAATTTGTCTTGGCCCTTGTTAGGTGCATAATAGGAGATGATGGTGTAGAGGTTACCCTCAATCGAGCCTTTGACTAAGATATATCTCCCATCAGTGTCCCTAATTGTCAAAGCATGTGAGAATGGAGTCCGTTTGGAAAATAGGATAGCCACCCCCCGTTTTTTTTCACTAGCGTTTGCAAGGTAGAAAGTGGGATATTTATTGTGTAGGAAGGAGGGAGAGTAATTGGAGGGGAAATGAGTTTCTTGGAGAAGAACGATATCTAGACCCCTAGAATTGTAGCTTTGGAAGGCTTTGCGCCTTTTGGCGGAGGAGTTAAGACCTTGGGTGTTATGAGAAGCAAACTTAAGAGCCCTCTGTAAAGGGGAAGAGTCAGCCATGGCCACAAGAGGAGTAACACTGGTGTGTGTGGTGTGAACCTACCCGGTTCCTAGTAGAAGCGAACTTGAGTCTGGGAGGGTGGGCTCGAAACCTCAGCGGAAGAGTCTGGAACATGGTGGTCCTCTGTGCACACCTCTGAAATAAAAGACGAGAAGAAAAAAGGAGAGGGGAGTAAAGAGAAAATAAAGAGAGAGAAAAAGAATAATTAGTGAAAGCAACATACTAATTTCAAACAAAACCAGGCGTAGGCGCCTAGTAAAATGTAGAACTGGACTTATTAGTTCAGTTCAAAACCAAGACCCAAAAAAAAAAAAGTGGGTCTCAGAAAAACAAGAACAACCTCAGCCGAGGTTGTATATCTGGTGTAACCAGAGGGAAAACCCCCCTCGATCACAACAGAGGGAGTGGCAATGCTAACCCGACCGGGCCGCCGGGTCCCCAGCATTAGGGGTAGTATGAAACCTCAAAAAAGTGGAGATTACAGGGCCTTATAAAAAATAACAAACATAAATAATAATAGGAACAGAACATGCCCTATGAAAAAAAAAAAAACTACAGAACCAAGAATAATAAAACAAAACATACAATAGGCATATGTCAGCAGGTAATCGGGAAGGGAAAGGGAAGGCAGGGAAAGGGAAATGGAAGGGTGGGGAAGAGGGGGAGGGTAGGCTGAAATTTTGATGCTAAGCCTGTGGGCCGCCTGGTCACAGGAAAATAACGCAACCGGTCCATCATGAAGAAATGGGGGTACATCTTCTGATATAGGAAATGTCAGACAACTTGGAGCCATCACCTTTCACCTCACAAGGGAGGCCAGGTGAGGAGGATTTGGAGAAATGCTTCTGCTCTCATGGGTAGAGAGGAGGATTCAGATAGAGTGTGTACAGTCACCACACAAATAAGGAGGAGATCCTGGAAGAAAAAAGGTGAAAACACAGGCCTTGTAGGGCCCAACGGAGTGGAAGTCATCTGGGTGGAAGAGAGTCACAGTGGCGCTTAGTTTGCTGTTTGTTCCAGATGGGAGTGATGGGGCTGCCTGGGGGGGGTCTTTTGGAAAAACTTGGCTTAGAAGAAGGCTCCGGAGGGGAAGCTTCCTGAGAGATCAATCTGAGTCGCAGGAGTAAATGTTCGCCCTCTTGAAATGATGAGAAACCGTATGATTTTTCCTTGTATTGAAACAGAAGGCGGAAGGGAAAAGACCAACGGTATTTAATGGATCTCTGTGATAAAATTTCAAGGAGAGGTTTTAGTGTTCTCCTCTTTAGAATTGTGGTCTTGGAAATGTCCGCAAAGACTTGAATTTTGTTACCCTGGAAGGTAAGGTTGTCCAGATTCCGAGATCTTTTCATAATTTTTTCTTTGGTCTCGTAGTAGTGGGGTTTAACCACTATATCCCTCGGGAGTCCATCCTGTCGGGGTGGTTGGAGCGCTCTGTGGGCTCTGTTGATCTCAAGTTTGTGGCTTGAAATGTCTGGGATGAGTTCTTTCATAAAGAGCTTCACTGTGTCATGAAGGTTAGTTACAGCTACAGGGATGCCTCTTATGCGGAAGTTGCATCTCCGATTTCTGTTTTCTAAATCATCGATCTTCCCTAGTGTGATATCAAGTTGATCCTGCAGCAATTGAATACAATCAGTATTCTGGTTGGTGCGAGCTGCTGTGTGATCTACTGTTTGTTCGATCACATCTATGCGTGCCCCCAAGCTTTGTAAATCAGCCTTTATGGATGTGGTTATTTGTGTGGCATTCTGAGCCAGGCCTGCAGCAAGCATATCTGAGAAACAGTTCAATAGCTGGGCCATGTTCGTCTGGTGGGGAGAGTGCATAAGGGTAGCCTGCTGGGTGGCTGGGGGTTGGATAGGTGAATGCATTGTGGGGATATGGAGCATGTCAGACAGAGCTCTGTTAAAGAGCGATTCTGTGCAGGCAGAGGGAACAGTCTTAGGTGACTTGGTACTCACGGGGGGCTCCATCAGAGAAATGGCATGCTGTTCAGTGGTGGGGATATCCTCAATGGAGTCTCCTTCTCCTGTGTCTCTGCGTGAGGAGGCCGCGGCTGCCATCTTGGAGGCAGTGGGGGCGGGTAGGCTGAAGTTAAGTTGCCGGCTGATTGCTGGTTTCTGAAGAAAACTCCTCATACGGGCTTGTGCTCAAGACACTCCACTACCTGGGGGTGTCTGGATTGAGGGGTTCCGCTGATAAAAGCTGTGTCTGGGGACCGCGGAAGGCTCGGCCGGGTCGGAGCTCCCGTTCAGCGCGTCTTCCCGGAAGTCCCGCGCTTGCGCACTCTCTTGTCACTACTTTTCATTGACATTGTTTATGATTCGCTATATATTAGCACTTGCACTTTATCAATATTGCACTTGTATTTGTTTTATTTTATTATTCATCAGTGGATATAATCCATAGATATTTTGTGATCATCTTCTTTTGCATAAAATCACTTTATTTCCTCAAGCATCAGGAGGAACCGATGGAATCTCAAGATACCAGGTACTGCAGGAGACGGTCCCCCTCAGGACCCAGACACCACACGATGTCACGAAACCTGCAGAGAGACTTTAGCCCCACCACTTCACCCAACTCCAGGAGAGCCCAGAGGCACCGCTAATCTCCAGTATGATAACTCTCCACGCACAGTCACAGTTTGCTAAAGTTGGCTAAAATATGCCTTGGTTACTCTCCCTATCCTTCTATGATTTAACACCCCATCCAGCTATGCAGTTTCTTGGTGCCCTTACTGCACAGTTTGTTTTAGTTTTTTCACAGTTTTTAGACTGCATACATAAAGTTGCACATTCAAATGGGCAGTTTCGTCATTTTACTTAGCCTGCCTCTGAACACAATACACGCTAACTACAGTAAAGACCGCCCACAACATGAAGATCACAAGACTCGCACTCCCAGGCCAGTACTACAATGCCCATAACACACTGCAGCATCTATGCAACATCCAAGCAGTGCCAAATTGGAATAGAAAAGACATTCAGCTCACTTCATGCCCTGCCACCGGAAGCCAAACAGCAGAGACCTGAGGATACATGGACAAGCAGTCTGGATTACGGGCAACATAGGACTCTCTAATACAGACTCATTAATCCCCGTGATCCGATCATACGCCCGGATCCGATCACCGCAATACACCTGCAGCCTCATCTATGCAAATCCAGGGGAACTCGTCCAGATGCATCCCCGGTTGGAGACAAATTAACGTCTGTTCTACTCGCCTTGTCCTCCTGCTCTCCCAAACAGGTGCTAAGGCCTCTATCCTTCCAACAGACAAAGGCTAAATGACTCTCCAGAACGATGCAAAGTAAGCACCAGACTCTATATGCCAGTATGCCTCCAGGTAATAATAATTATAGGTTTGGAACACATATGAGCTGTACTAGCTAGTTACAAGACACAAGTCTCCAGATAAACAGACTCTTTCAGTAGGTCTTAGACTTGCATGATTGCGGCGTGTATATAGTTGTTAACTGAAAGAATATTTCTTAACCATTTTTTTACCATTTTAATGCAAGTTAACATTGTTAAAGGTTTACATTTTTTTACTATTGCTGGGTCTTAGACCTTCATACTGTCTTAACTCCTACCCCTGACATGGACTCCTCACTATGACCTCAGTGGGGACCTCATCTCAGAAACGTATACCACAACACAAAGGTTGAACTGTCACTATTGCCGTTCAAAATACCCTGATTGAGGTTGGAATGCACATGGCATGCCTCCCCCAATCGTCTACACGGTGACACATTACCTATTACCCATCATAACAGCCTACAGAGGATTAAAACATTCTCTTTACTCAACTACATACCCTGTGGCGATGGGCCATCTCGTCATTTACCACATACTCTTTGTAGTGTGGTCTGGGCCAACCCCCATACAGCGACGTAACACGGTGCAGTCATTAAGAGTGCAGGCACCACTTACGCTCTGTACCTCCCCAATCCGATCCTCAAATTGAGGAGGTTGGACAAGTTCCCCTCCCCTCAGTGATCTCAACCTAAAGGCAGTATTTATCTACTGTCCTAGCAATTCATCAAGGTACAAGCCTCGTTTGATACACACGACCCACTACCCCCCCCCCAACATGACGGATAACAACAACCCTTCCTCAGCAAACCAAACAACTGCACCCACCTCCTTCCAACTTAATCTATGTTCACTGAATATCCGTGCACTCAATACACCTGAAAAGAGGTCCCAGTTGCTCTATACGCTTCAGAAAACCAAAACGCACATCTCCCTGATACAGGAAACCCATTTCAGATCTAACAATATCCCTAAGCTCCACAATCATAACTTTCCTACAGTATATCATGCTGCCAATGAGACAGCTAAATCAAAAGGGGTATCAATTCTGATCTAAAAAAAACTGCCCTATCCAGATTACTGATGTAAAAAGTGACAGCCTAGGTAGATTTCTCTTTCTCAAGGGAACAATTCAGAACAGGCCAATCACCATTGCAAACCTCTATACCCCGAATTCTCAACAGGTAACTTTCTTTCATAGGACCCTACAACAACTTACAGATTTTCAATCGGGCTCCCTTATTGTAGGGAGGGGACTTTAACGTACCCCTGACACCCTCCCAAGATACCTCAAACGGGTCCTCCTGTATCACATACAGAGCCCTCCGCGCAATAAAAACCCAGTTCAGCAACCTAACCCTACACTACACATTGCGCACGCTACAACCGAATGTGAAGGATTTCACTTTCTTTTCCCCACCATATAACAAGTATTCCAGGATCGACCATTTTTTCCTCTCCCAAAATGATCTATCTTTCCTTACTGGGGCGACTATTGAATCCATGCTATTGTCGGATCACCACTCGATAACTATGAGCTTGACACTCCCGTTGACTGGCACCAAATCGCCCATATAGCGCCTAGACGACTCCCTTCTGATGGACTCAGAAAACACATACAATATCTTCAAACGCCTCTCCCAATACTTTGCGGAAAATGTCTAGGTAGAAACGTCACCAACTGTTACATGGGCGGCGCACAAATGCGCAATTAGAGGCGAACTTATATCTATAGCTGCCAAAAGGAACAAACTCAGGAAAGCCCGCATTGAGGAACTGTCCGCTCGGATACGCTCCCTTGAGCACGCACACAAACGTTCACTAGACACCAAACGTTATGCGGATCTTTTAGAAGCAAGAAAGAATCTGTTGAAAGAACTGCAAAAGATGCTGAAACGCAAATATGCGTTCGGCCAAAAACTATTCTACGAATTTGGCAATAAGGCGGGCAAATTATTGGCCAGAGCCCTATAAATTAAAAAAACTTCACATACCATCCACATCATTAGAAATCCATCGGGCGACGCCCTTGTCACTTCGGAAGACATAGCGGACCAGTTTGTCCGCTGTTTCTCCAAACTGTACAACCTTCCCAAATCAAAAACTACCAACACCCTCCTCGACCAAGACAAGGAAATGACTGATTTTCTCTCCAGATATAGCCCCCCCCTCACAGAAGAAGAAGCTTCAGAGTTAGACCTTCCGATATCACCCGAAGAAACCCTAGCTGCCCTGAAACAACTAAAGACAGGGAGGAGCCCAGGCCCAGACAGATTGACAGTTAACTATTTCAAATCCTTCCCTGACACTCTTATTCCCCAATTTGTTAAAGCGTTCAAGAAACTAATCTCCTCTCCCTTCGCCAACAAAGACATCCTAGAGGCCCACAACACATTAGTCTCTAATTATCGTCCTATTTCCCTACTCAACGTAGATGTGAAACTCTATGGCAAAATTCTGACAAACTGTCTACTCCCCCTACTCCCCAGACTGGTCTCGGTTGACCAAGTAGGCTTCATCCCTGGTAGGGAAGCCAGGGACAACACCACAAAGGAAATAAACATACACTACTGGCTAACAACAATGTCCTCCCAGGGATTTTTTCTATCGCATTCGACAGGGTGGCCTGGGATTACATGATAGCAACGCTAAAAGCTCGCTTGCTCCAAATGATACTTGCTTTATACTCGTCCCCTACTGCCAGAATCAGAGTCAATGGCCGACTGTTGAGCGCCTTCTCCATAGCCAACGTTACATGCCAGGGTTGTCCTCTCTCTCCCCTTATTTTTGTTTTAACTATAAAAAACCCCTCCTCTGCAGACTATGAGACAACCCAGACATAAAAGGGATTAATATTAAACACAAACAATACAAACATGCTGCTTACGCGGACAACATCCTACTATTCCTTTCAGACCCCCATCACCACGATTTCTAACCTCCTGAGAGACTTTGCCGTTTTCAAACAACTCTCCCACCTACAGGTAAATTTCGACAAGTCAAAAGCCCTAAACATTACTCTCCGGACTACCATAGTATCCCAATGCCAACATAATTTCTCCTTCAAATTAAATCAAAAAACTGTGTCCGCGCTAACCAAGGATTAGTAATAATGTGCAAGAAGCAAATATAAACATACAATTAAAAATAAACATATGAAAATATACAAAAATATATAACAGTCATGTGAGTTATTAATCAGTGATAAATAATTAAAGTGCAACATGCAAAAAAATCTCAAATCCAAGTGCTCATAAAATATCAAAAAGTGTGTTCACTCTTCCTATAAAGTGATATACAAGTTCCATAAAGTTCATAAACGCAAAGTTCATAAATGACAGAACTCAAAGTGCATAGATATAATGTCCATCATCAGTGTTATCCATCGTGCTCATTCAAAATTGTGTATACAGGGATATAAAGCATGCTTCAGTGTCAGTGCTCTCCAGTGACCCCCAACAGCATATGCGCTCACCTCTAAGCCTGTGACACAGTAACTAAACTATGTCTGAAAACGCATGGGAGCCCCTCCACAGCTCTAATTGGTATGCAGACGCTGACCTCCAATTTGCTCATATATCATCACGATTCATAAAATAGGGAAACAGAGAAACTCCATAGTGTAATAAGTCCAACAATTTATTATAAAATAAGCACTTCCCTTCATAGGGATACTCACATTGTGTAGGTGCGTGAGTGCACCATCCTAATCAAGGTTATACAATGTATGGAACGCTGGTACGGCTTGCGGTGCGGTATATCCTTCTCATCTACTCCTCACTGCTGACAGCTCCGTCCTGGCCCCTCCCCTAAGCGTGTTCGGCACAGGGATCACGTGCCTTCATCAGGGGGATCTGATTGGACGGATGCTCTATGTTCAATATATATTCATGGCGGCCATTTTGCCTTGGACCGCAGACATATCTAGTAACTGGCTACAACTGTGTGTATATGGTCATGCTCTATGCTCAGTGTGTGCTCATGGTGGCCATTTTGCCTTGGAACACAGACAAATTTAGTGACTGGCTACAACTTTGTATATATGTTCAGCGATAAACATTGTATTTCCTAACCAACGCTGGCTAACATAGCCGGGATTGGGGGGAAAAGGTAAACATGTATTTAGACAAGCTGCAAAATTAAATCCAGGACGGAGCTATCTTATTCTAAAAATACCACAGCGCACCTCATACTCATAAATAAACATAATCAATCAGGAATTATTAGGTGTAACAAGTTAACCACAAAATATTACAATACAATAATAATAATAATAATACCCATAAAGATATGTAATTAAAATATATAAAATAAATAATTTAAAATAGTAAGGTACATATATCACTGGATCACAAAATATAAAAATCTATTAAAAACATCCACCGTGGTTCCTACGCTATTATGCTTTATTAAAAACCGGCGGGTTCCTATCTAGGTGCACAAAAAAATATAAAAAAAATCCTAAAAACAATATAAGGAAAGATCAAAAGGAGATGTGTAAATCCATATCTGCCATATTAAAATCTATGGGGAGTATAAATGGCAAAACATGAAAAGACACATAACCATACAAACAGTATATGGGAGTGTGAGCGACCCCCTTAATCCACACCCCCATCTCTTTGGATACAGACGTGAAATTTATTCTCTTTTTAACCCACAAATAGAAAACCTCCATATCCAAATATATAATCCACTTGACACATATAACCGGTCAAATTAATATCAGATGAGGGGAGAATTCACTATTTCAATATAAACTAGAAGTTACTAAGAAAACATTTTAAATCAAACTCCTTATTGAGTCCACCAGGCGATAAAGAGCCAAGCTGGTGTACCCACCATGATTCGCATTTACTAATTTCTCTAACGAAGTTAGAGCCCCTCCAATGACGCTTGGGTGCCTCTATTCCCCAGAACCTAATTCCAACCGTGCTCTGATTGTGCATTTTTTTTAAATGTATATATAAATAATGTTTGTCAGACCCCTTACGTATATTTCTTACGTGTTCTTCTAAGCGGTCTTTTAAAGCCCTAGTGGTGCGGCCAACATAAATAAGATTGCATGGGCATTTTAGCACATATACAACCCCGATGGTATCACAGGATATAAAGTCTTTGATAGCATAAGATCGGTTAGTCCTAGGGTCAGAGAATTCCTTTACTCTTCTATGATTATCTGGAACCCTAACACAGCTGTAGCACCTACCACAGCCATAGAAGCCTTTCAGATCCCAAAACATTTTAGGTTTTGGGGGGCGGTTCCACTATATTGTGTACTAATTTATCCCGTAAATTAGGTGCTTTTTTAAAAATAATTCTGGGTTTTTCTGGAAGTATCTCTTTAAGATGAATATCCTGTCTCAATACGTTTCAATATTTTCTTATGATTCTTTTTACTTCATTGCTTTGCAAGGAGTAATTTAAAACAATACTAATGCCCTCATTTACATCAGTTCCCATGGTGTCCGTCTTATCCTTTAATAGATTATCCCTATTTAAACCTCTGACTTCCGCTCTCTCTTTCTCCAAAAATTCCTTTTGATACCCCTTATCCAAAAACATATTGCTTAACATGCCAGATTGTAACTCAAAGTCCTCAGTCCTCGTGCAATTCCTCCTCATCCTTGTGAATTGGCCCTTGGGAATATTATCCAACCAGGGTTTGTAATGGCAACTGGTGGTTGGGATGTAGGAATTGTGGTCCGTTGTTTTAAAAAATGATTTAGTGACTATACCTTCATTGGTGTTAAAGATTTCCAAATCCAAAAAATGTATACACTCTCTATTTACATCCCAAGAGAAAGAAATATTATATTCATTATCGTTCATGGAATTCAATAAATTCATTAGTGCTTCCATGCTACCTCTCCAGATGATCAAGAGGTCATCTATGAATCTCTTGTATAATAAAATACTACCGCAATCATCTTTTAAAATCCCCTCCTCCTCCCATTTGGCCATATAAAGGTTCGCCACACTAGGGGCGAACTTCGCGCCCATAGCGACACCTTTGGTTTGTAGGTAAAATTTATTACATACCAAAAAAAAATTATGTTGTAAACAAAAATCCAAACATTTTAGAATAAATGTAATAAAACCTTTGTCAATTGGGCATTCTTTCCTCAAAGACCATTCCACCGCACTCAGGGCTCCCCTATGATCAATATTGGTGTACAGTGAGGCCACATCCCCTGAGGCCATAATAATATCCTCATGTACAGTACACTCATTCAAAAGCTGTAAGGTATGTTTGGTATCCTTGAGGTAAGCTTTGGTCTTTTTAACTAAGGGCTGCAGGTGAATATCTATATACTCCCCCAGTCTAGATGTTAAAGATTCAATACCGCTCACTATCGGTCTACCTGGGGGGTTATTGTAATCCTTATGGATTTTTGGTAAATAATATAACACAGGTATTCTACTAACCATGGGAACTAAATATTTTGCTTCTTATTTATTTAAAAACCCCTTATCCATACCATATTTAATAATACCTTCTAATACCTTTTTAAAGGGTTTGGAGGGATTGTTATCCAATAATCGATATGTGTCAGTATCGCTCAAAATTCTTTCCATTTCGTCCTTGTATTGTTGTAGAGACAACACAACAATCCCCCCCCCCTTTATCTGCTGGCCTAACCACTATATCTGTCCTTTTTTCCAATGAGTCCATTCCTTTCTTAAAATCCCTATGCTCAAAAAACTTTTTTACTGGTAGCTGCTCCAACTCTGTGGTGACCAACTTTTTAAACAGATCCACATACTTGTTGTTGGCTATAAAAGGATTAAATACGGAATTATTCCTAAGGTTAGTAAATTTAGCACTCCTAATAGTCCTTTCAACAGGGTTAAGGGCATAGTACTTCTTGATATTAAGCTGTCTGATAAATTTCTGTACCCCTTCAGTTGGGAACCACACGCACTAACATACCTGGGCACCAAACTTCCCACAAAACTCTCTGAACTCTATGCCATGAATTTCCTGCCAACCCTACAGAAAATCCAGGGAGACCTACACAGATGGAACAAGGGCTCCTTCTCATAGTTTGACAGAGCTGCCATCTTGAAAATGAATGTCCTCCCCAGAATACTCTACCTCCTACAAGCCCTACCCATCAAACTCCCCCCCTTCATTCTTCACATCGTACAAGAGAATGTGTAGAATCTTCCTATGGTCCTCAAACACACCTAGAATAAATTGGGACAGACTGACATTCCCTAAGCGGAAAGGAGGGATAGGCCTCCCAGATATTCATAAATATTACTGGGTGAGCCAGCTAACGCGAACTGTGGACTGGCCATCAAACTCCCCCCCTTCATTCTTCACATCGTACAAGAGAATGTGTAGAATCTTCATATGGTCCTCAAACACACCTAGAATAAATTGGGACAGACTGACATTCCCTAAGCGGAAAGGAGGGATAGGCCTCCCAGATATTCATAAATATTACTGGGTGAGCCAGCTAACGTGAACTGTGGACTGGCATGTACACTCAAACACCAAAGATTGGGTCCAACTAGAAAATGCCTTCGCTCAGACACCAGTCTCACGCCTTCCCTGGATCGCCCAGAAATTTACACCTAGAGAATACTCAGCACACCCGTTAATTGGTTCCACACTGCTCAACTTTAGATTAGCATGCAAAACGCTCAATATGACTCTTTCCCCTGGGCCCGTGACCCAGCTGACCCAAAATCCTGACTTTCAGCCAGGTATTCTTACAATAAATCCCCTGGACTGAGCCCCAAATCCACAGATCAGAGCCCAACAATTCTTTCAAAATGAGACTCTCCTCTCATACTTGGCAATCTCCGCAGCCCTCCCGGAGCTTAATACCCTTTTTTAATTATCTGCGGATCATACATTTTTTTCAAAACACACAATCGCTCACCCAATGGTGTCGGGATCTCAACCCCTTCTATCACATATGCAATAGCGCAGAACCCCAGAGACACCTAATCTCAGTGATATATGCATTACTTTTTTCTGACGACAACCCAAACACAAGGATAAACTAACAGTGGGAAACGGAACTAACCACTGACCTCTCCAAAGAAGACTGGGAAGGCATATATGAACATACACATAAAGGGACCATTAACATCTCGGCTCAGGAAAACAGATACAAACTCTATTCCAGATGGTATAGGACACCCGATAAAATACACAAGTACTTTCCTAGCATCCCCCCACTCTGCTGGAGATGCACCGCTGCTCATGGCTCGTTACTCCATATTTGGTGGGAGTGCCCACTAATACAGCCTTTCTGGAAGGAAATCCATGCATTGATCATGAAAATCACGTTCTACACCCCAGACTTCAGCCCAGCACAATACTTACTCCACCACACATCCCTATCGCTGTCGTCATATAGAAAATCCCTCACCTAACATTTTATCAATGCCACTACCCAATGTATACCGATTCATTGAAGAAACACTGACCCACCTACAATCTCCAAATGGATCAACTGGGTAGACAAAATAGTGGAAATGGAAAAACTCATCCACCAAGCCAAAGAAAACCCGACAAAATTCCGAACCACATGGGCCTGCTGGACACAGTACCGACTCACCACAGGCTCTAACATCCCCCATATAAGTACCTGAATTTTTCTACTTGGAAGGGTAGTCAGACCCAAGCCGGATCACACAGGCAATCCGTCATTCCTATCCCCCTTATAACCCCTTTTCACTCTGGGACGCCCAGTTTGGGAATCTCACCACCCATTCCACACGGGGTACTACACCATCAAGACTTGCAAAAGTCATATCACCATTTCCCTGTTTTGGGAAGCAACCCCATCACATAGGGCCCACTGCCTGTCTACAGACAAGCCATGTATGAGCCAACTATCTTTTACAATTTATTGGCCCCCGCCCCTTCACAGATAGCTCCCGGTTGGGGTGAACGGGTAATGGGACGGCCTGTTTTGGCTTGTCGCTACACAGCTGTTTTTTGCCCTATTGCTTCATAGAATACCAGATATCCCTGGCATCATATCAACATTGGGAATAATGGGCTCTCACCCATATACATTATCCCCCCATCCTCACAATTACAGTTTACCATCTAGACGCATATAACTATGCTTATTGTGTTCAAGTACAAAAGTTATGAGTTCGCTTTCTTACAATGTACAAGTAATTCATACTATTGCTTTGTTGTACAACCCTGATTTCTTCAAACTGTGACTCTGTAACCTGGTTACCAATACCTTTATTATTTTGAAAAATCCAAGCTCTCCCACTTTTCATCTGTGTTTTTGTTTGAAAAATATTTCCATTTAATGTTGTGAAGTATGGAGTGCAGTTTATTAAAGTTGGCTCTCTTGAAATGTATTGATCTTGCCCTACCCCTGTGTCTTCTTTTCCTGTGATTTACAGTGAATGCAATTACCCTGTGATTGCTGTTTCCCGTGTTATCCCTTACTTCCACATCCACAATCAGATTTGTGTTGTTTGTAATAAGTAGGTCAAGCAGAGCTTTGTTTCTAGTTGGGGCATCTACCAATTGACATATGAAATTGTCCTCCAAGACATTTAAGAAATGTGATAGACACTAAACTGATTGAGATATATAAAACAGTATGTATATATATATATATATATATATATATATATATATATATATATATATATATATATATATTCATATGACCTTTGTCTCATGTGTTTTTAACTTTTTTATAAGAAAGAATCATAAGACAGCTCTAGGCTGTGTGTTTTCATAATGTAACATTCTTTGACTCATTGGTAATAAAATTCTATGAGACTATAAAAATGAATCCCTTTTATAGAATTACATTTGAAAGAGAAAAATTACATATCAGATAAAATGCAGTATAAATCATAATATGGTTTACAACATTTAAATGTATAATTTCATAAGTAATGATAACTAGCAAAACACACTAACATTTCTTAGCAACAAATTTAATCAACTTAATTATGGGGAATTCTAACCTTATATTAAACTATTAAACTTCAAAAGAAGGCTACTCTAATGCTAACATAAGGGAAGACTAGACTGAAAATGCCATGTTCAAAGAATATTAGATAGAGGAGAACTGGATTGGATGAACTTAGATCCAACATATATTGCATCTGTATTTTTGTAAGGGGATGCTAACATAGTTTTGGCACCGATCCTCCTAGCAACAGAGATCCCGTTCTGTGAAATCTTTCTTCAAGAGAAAGCATGATGGCTGTTGGTTGATGTCTGTGTGGATAAGACAGCCATGTCCACTAAGGGATCACTTGACTGGGTTCCCCTGTCCTGGGAGATAGTGGGATCGTATTTTCTATGGAGTCCTCCTAGTAGGCTATGGACAAAGACTCTTGAGTTGACAGACCTCTATTTTATGTCAAATGCAACAGCTAAAATTTAAGTAACATTGTTTTCCTTACAACTATTCTTGCTTGATTTGCTGATCAAAATGTCATGTTTCATGCCGAGAAGTTGCCAGTAAAGTTCTATAGCAAAAAGAAGAAATGTATATGTGGTACTGGAAGTGCTATAAGAGTACCTATGAAGCATGTAACATGGTTTTGGTTCTTAATGCAGAACTATGGTCAAATTATAAAATCAAATATGCAATGTAGGCTGTCCATAGCCAATTTATGGGCTCTCTGTTTTTCTAAGTCTTCCTTGAACATTGTGTGAATACCTATTGATCCTGCCAGCAAACCCATTGAATAGGCACTTCCTTTGATAGGACAACAACTCTCTTTTTTCACTGTAGCATTGCCACTCTCGCTGCTGCTGTAGCTGCTTAAATGTTGACACCATTGATAGCCCTGTCAGGGAATAGTAATGCCTAGCCATGCCCACAACCCTTTAGTTATACAGCACATTTGTATATCCATAGACGAAATTACATAAAAGCCCTGCTCAGTACCCTCCTTCTTCCCCTCCACTCTCTAGTAGGGTGAATGTAAAATCCATCTTACATTTCTTTAAAGACATTTAACTAGTTTCAAACCCTTACATACCTTACATACACAGTGAAGTGACTTGCTTCAGGTGATACACAGAGGTGAACTAAATCCAGAGTTGAGGCTATCAATCACAGGCAATGTGCTGGAGCTCCCTCCCATCACCTCTTTACCTCTTGGTGTCAGAAGTGGCTCATGCAGATAGCAGAGGAATGAGGCAACAGACACTTAGGCAGTCCATACATTCATTGTTATGTTTTGTTTAACCAGTGGGTTGAATGAAAAAATAATCTGATTTCCCCAATCCATACATTTTATGTGGATGGGGAAATCCTCCTAACTGTGCTATTGTGTTCTGTCGGTTGGGAGCCTTCCCTGCCATCAGAATACAATGATCAGTGCTGCCAGCTGTACAATCAGAATGCCCATAAATGGATCAGAATTTGGCTGGTCCCTGCTGAACCGGCCAAATTTGGATCCATGTATGGCAAGCTTTAGTGCTCTGGATTGAGGCAAGTACACACTACAGAGGGATATGCTTTGTTCATATTTCAAGTCTGAGACATACAACCACTCTTAACATGTATGTTTGTGACTAATTAAGAGAGGAAAATTACCTAAGGAGCTTTATATGGTCTTTAAAGGGTTACTCTCTTTCTCTCTCGGTGTTCAAGTCGAACAGAAACTTTTGATTTTATATAATAAAAGAACAAATTTCAAGGAGTGGAAACTGCATTTATTTTTCAAGACACTCCCCTGCTACATTTTACACTTATCCCAGCAGCATTTAACTAATGCCTGGAAAGCTTTGGCATAGTAAGATTTGTCAGTACGCTTGAACCATCCTAGGACAGCTTACTTCACTTCCTCATCAGTGCTGAAATGCTGACCTTTGATTAACTCTTTTTTTAGTAATTTCACGTCAGGTTATCCAGCAACAGGCAAAGAAACTTCATCACCACATGTACGCACTAACACTGTTGTTTGCCATATTGACTAACAGTCTCTGGACTGGCCCGCCTATCAGTAATAGGACACACTTACCACTTACTACTGTGTGTAGTACAGCGATACTAGAATTCATTTTCATACCGGTAAAATTAAAAGTCCCGGTTTGACTTGAACGCTATATATATATATATATATATATATATATATACATATATATATATATATATATATATATATATATATATATATATATATATATATAAATATATACTGTATATATACACACACACAGCACATCTGGTACATTGGTACATCTGTAAGCACAGTCCCACTTGAATGCTAATGACCTTTGGAGCTGAGGTGCACGCTCTCTCGAAATGCTGTAATTATTGTCTCAAATCTCAAAAATAACACCCACTCACAAATTGCTGCTGTGACAAAATAGCATAACATGTGCTATTTGTTGCAGAGTTTTGCGCGTTTCCATTGAGGTTTAAGAATGTATGGTGCCACTTTCACACATAAATACCCTACTTCAGAGTGATGATCAATGTTCTGCTTTCCATGCCATTCACTATAAATTATCCTCTTATTCTAAACCGGCCATTTTGTTCCAGCCAATATTTTATTTCCTTCACTTTTTTTTTTAGCTCTTCAGCATGGCAGGCACAGAACAGCACATTACAAATGACCTGCTCTTTGTGATAGGTTACATAACAGCATCTTGAAGCACATATATCTCAGCTCCAGGCACGTAGTAAAGTAAGTAATTTCAGGCTCCTCTCCAATGCTTGAGCTACAATGGTTCACTATAATTTGTGGTAAGGTCTGATTGTCAATGATGATGAACATGTGTAACATGCATAGAACAAATATTGCCAGGGGCACGGACTTATTTCTTCCTCCTGCAGCAGCTGACTGTATTGACTTATAAACTTGTACAGTGCAGATGCTCGCAGTTTGCAGACCATACACTTTATTTTTTGTGCTAATATATCTTAGGTTATTGCTTTCCTGATCCCTCCAGAGTTCCTTAAATCATGTGGAAAGATATATTTTTCATGGGCATTTTGCTTTTTTGTTTTTTCCCTAAAGTATCAATTTTCTTTAAACAGGAGTCCACACAAGGCTAAGCTATTATACTGATACTGTAGCATAACCAGTGAGGAAAACAAGGCTATCGTTGCAGAAATTGCAAGCTGCCTGGCTGTCTTTCAACTCAATACTATCTAAATCACTGATCAGGAAGTATACATAGGAAGTAAACACAATAATGTGAACTCCAGTATTATAGGGTTTAAAGTGTATAAAGTGCCTTGAAAAAGTATTCATACCCATTGACATTTTCCACATTTTGTCATGTTACAGCCAAAAAAGTTAATATATTTTATTGGGATTTTATGTGATAGACCAACACAAAGTGCCACATAATTGTGAAGTCGAAGGAAAATGATATATGGTTTTCAATTTTTTTTTACAAATAAATATGTGAAATGTGTGGGGTGCATTTGTATTCAGCCCTCCCCAGAGTCAATACTTCGTAGAACCACCTTTCGCTGCAATTACAGCTGCAAGTCTTTTTGGGAATGTCTGAACCAGCTTTGCACATCTATTGAGTGACATTTTTGCCATTCTTCTTTGCAAAATAGCTCAAGCTCTGTCAGATTGGATGGAGAACATCCGTGAACAGCAAATTTCAAGTCTTGCTACAGATTCTCAATTGGATTTAGGTCTGGACTTTGACTGGGCGAGTCTAACACATAAATATCCTTTGATCTAAACCATTCCACTGTAGCTCTGGCTGTATGTTTAGGGTCATTGTCCTGCTGGAAGGTGAACCTCCTCCCCAGTCTCAAGTCTTTTACAGATTCTAACAGGTTTTCTTCTAAGATTGTCCTGTATTTGGCTCCACCCATCTTCCCATCAACTCTGACCAGCTTCCCTGTCTCTGCTGAAGAAAAGCATCCCCACAACATGATTCTGCCACCACCATAATTCACAGTGGGGATGGTGTGTTTAGTATGATGTGCATTGTTAGTTTTTCGCCACACATAGTGGTTTACTTTTAGGCCAAAAATGTAATGTTGGTCTCATTTGACCAGAGCACCTTCTTCCACATGTTTGCTGTGTCCCCCACATGGCTTCTCACAAACTGCAAATGGGACTTCTTATGGTTTCACTTTGAACAATAGCTTTCTTCTGGTCACTCTTGGCAGATTTGTGGAGTGCGTGACTAAATGGTTGTCCTGTGGACAAATTCTTCCACCTGAGTTGTGGATCTTTGCAGCTCCTACAGAGTTACGGTGGGTCTCTTGGCTGCTTCTCTGATTGATGCTCTCCTTGCCTGGACTGTCAGTTTAGGTGGAAGGCCATGTCTTGTTAGGTGTGCAGTTGTGCCATACTCTTTCCATTTTCTGATGATGGATTGAATAGTGCTCTATGAGTTGTTTAAAGCATGGGATATTTTTTTTTATAACCTAACCCTGCTTCCACATCTCCACAACTTTATTCCTGACCTGTCTGGTGTGTTCCTTGGCCTTCATTATGCAGTTTGTTCACTAAGGTTCTCTAACAGACCTCTGAGGGCTTCACAGAACAGCTGTATTTATGCTGAGATTAAATTACACAGGGGGACTCTATTTACTAATTTGGTGACTTATGAAGGCATGAAGGCAATTGGTTCCACTAGATTTTATTTAGGGGTATCAGAGTAAAGGGGGCTGAATACAAATGCACACCACACTTTTCACATATTTATTTGTAAACAATTTTAAAAACCATTTATCATTTTCTTTCCACTTCACAATTATGTGCTAATATGTGTTGGTCTATTACATAAAATCCAGAAAAAAAGCATTTACGTTTTTGGTTGTAACATGACCAAATGTGGAAAATTTCAAGGGGTATGAATACATTTTCAAGGCACTTTATATAGCCAGATTTTGCTTATTTGTTTTAGTTAGCATATGTAGTATATGTTAGAATCCCTGCCTAGGCTTTGTGGCTGCTTATGTCCCTGCTGGGGATTTTTACCATCTTTTTCTGGTGAATATTGTCACTGAGAGAGATCTAAATTTTTGCCATCAGAACAAGAGGTGAGGGTGAATCTTCCAATGTGGATACCTGTTCTAGTGACAACTTTTCAACAGGGGAATTCTCCATGCTTTGTGGTGATTTCCTCTCACCTCCTGCATTGACAGGATAGGAATTGGGGATAAATTTCCAATGATACAAAAACTCAACAGACAGGAGTTTTCACCCTTCCCTGATCTACAGAAAAAAAAGTTTTGGTTATATATACAAATAACTCTTATTTAGCTAGGCTGTGCTAAAAAAACAAAAGTAGTGATTACTAGGGATCAGCCGAACACCCCCCAGTTCAGTTCGCAGCAGAACATGCGACCAGGCAAAAAATGTATTTGAACACGTGAACACAGTTAAAGTCTATGGGACATGAATGTTAAAAATCAAAAGTGCTAATTTTAAAGGCTTATATATGCAAGTTATTTTCTGATGATGGATTGAACAGTGCTCTATGAGTTGTTTAAAGCATGGGATATTTTTTTTTATAACCTAACCCTGCTTCCACATCTCCACAACTTTATTCCTGACCTGTCTGGTGTGTTCCTTGGCCTTCATTATGCGGTTTGTTCACTAAGGTTCTCTAACAGACCTCTGAGGGCTTCACAGAACAGCTGTATTTATGCTGAGATTAAATTACACAGGGGGACTCTATTTACTAATTTGGTGACTTATGAAGGCATGAAGGCAATTGGTTCCACTAGATTTTATTTAGGGGTATCAGAGTAAAGGGGGCTGAATACAAATGCACACCACACTTTTCACATATTTATTTGTAAACAATTTTAAAAACCATTTATCATTTTCTTTCCACTTCACAATTATGTGCTAATATGTGTTGGTCTATTACATAAAATCCAGAAAAAAAGCATTTACGTTTTTGGTTGTAACATGACAAAATGTGGAAAATTTCAAGGGGTATGAATACATTTTCAAGGCACTTTATATAGCCAGATTTTGCTTATTTGTTTTAGTTAGCATATGTAGTATATGTTAGAATCCCTGCCTAGGCTTTGTGGCTGCTTATGTCCCTGCTGGGGATTTTTACCATCTTTTTCTGGTGAATATTGTCACTGAGAGAGATCCAAATTTTTGCCATCAGAACAAGAGGTGAGGGTGAATCTTCCAATGTGGATACCTGTTCTAGTGACAACTTTTCAACAGGGGAATTCTCCATGCTTTGTGGTGATTTCCTCTCACCTCCTGCATTGACAGGATAGGAATTGGGGATAAATTTCCAATGATACAAAAACTCAACAGACAGGAGTTTTCACCCTTCCCTGATCTACAGAAAAAAAAGTTTTGGTTATATATACAAATAACTCTTATTTAGCTAGGCTGTGCTAAAAAAACAAAAGTAGTGATTACTAGGGATCAGCCGAACACCCCCCAGTTCAGTTCGCAGCAGAACATGCGACCAGGCAAAAAATGTATTTGAACACGTGAACACAGTTAAAGTCTATGGGACATAAATGTTAAAAATCAAAAGTGCTAATTTTAAAGGCTTATATATGCAAGTTATTGCCATAAAAATTGTTTGGGGAACCGGGTCCTGCTCTAGGGGACATGGATCAATGCAAAAAAAAGTTTTAAAAAAAAAGACGTTTTTTTTCGGGAGCAGTGATTTTAATAATGCTTAAAGTGAAACAATAAAAATGAAATATTCTTTGAAATATCGTGCCTGGGGGGTGTCCTTAGTATGCCTGTAAAGTAGCGCATCTTTCCCATGTTTATAACATAGCAAAATTACATATCTAAAGGAAAAAGTTAATTTAAAACTGCTTGCGGCTACAATGTATTGTCGGATCCCAGCAATATAGATAAAAATACCAAAAATACCAATGAATTTTGGATGTCACCTCCAAAATCCATACCAGGCCCTTCAGGTCTTGTATGGTTATTAAAGGGAACCCAGCACCCAATTTTTTTTAAAAAATGGCATGGGAGTCCCCCAGGCACTATATACTCTGAACAGCAGTATATATTCTATACGGCCTGCCCTATATACTCTGCAGAAAATTGGGCCTTAGGTGTTGGTGGTACCAGAACACTGTTATGCCCCATACACACGGTCGGATTTTCCGACGGAAAATATGTGATAGGACCTTGTTGTCGGAAATTCTGACCGTGTGTAGGCTCCATCACACATTTTCCATCGGAATTTCCGACACACAAAGTTTGAGAGCAGGATATAAAATTTTCCGACAACAAAATCCATTGTCGGAAATTTCGATCCTGTGTACACAAATCCGACGCACAAAGTGCCACGCATGCTCAGAATAAATAAAGAGATGAAAGCTATTGGCCACTGCCCCATTTATAGTCCCGACGTACGTTTTTTTACGTAACCGCGTTTAGCACGATCGGATTTTCCGACAACTTTGTGTGACCGTGTGTATGCAAGACAAGTTTGAGCCAACATCCGTAGGAAAAAATCCATGGATTTTGTTGTTGGAATGTCCGACCAAAGTCCGACCGTGTGTACAGGGCATAACACTTGTTGGGCGCAGGAACGGGCCCTGCTGTGAAATATTGGATCTAAAAATTGTAATTACATGCCCCTGTTAAACAGGGGCAGAAAAATTGGGCCTTGCGTGGTGGTGGTGGTGCCCTAAACCAAAAATATTGCTGGAAGCTAGCATCATCAAGATGGGGGAGGAAAAGGATAGTCAGCATAGGCACATCCATAGCAAATTTAATCAGTTTCATCAGCGTTAGGTGCTTGATAGCTGCTGATCCAAGACTAACTAATTTTTATGAATTTGAGCCTATCAACAGAGTCTGTGGACAGGCACACTCTTTGATCCATTAACAACCCTCCAGCAGCACTAAATGTGCATTGAGAAAGCATGCTGGATGCAGGACAGGCCAGTAGCTCAATTGCATATTGATCAAGTTCTTGCAGGTGGTCCATCCTCAAGACCCAGTAACCCAGCGGATGCTCTGTTGGAAAGGTCTCCAAATCTGCTCTTGGCCCTAGATATTCCTGCACCATGTAATGCAATGGCAATGGTTGCTTGAACCGATCAGACCTTGGCGCTGAGGACTGAAAAATTGTTTAAAGGCATCGGTCAGCCAGCCACCTTCTCCACCGCTCTTCCTCTGACTGAACGAAACCTCAGCCACATGTTGTCCAGCATTAGGAAATTGTAACCTCCCAGGGTCTGGAAATGCATTGCACAAACCTTTCTTCAAGGCCTCCTGAAGATGTTTCATCCTCTGCTCCCTCTGCAAAGGCAAGATGAGTTCTACAACTTTACCCTTGTAACGTGGATCAAAAAGGGTTGCCCCAGCCAGTAATGATCCCTCTCCTTGATACCACAAATCCTAGGGTCTTTTCGCAGGCTTTGCAGAATCAGGGAGGCCATGCAGTGTAAGTTTGCAGAGGCATTCGATTCTGAGTCCTCTGGGTCACTAAGGATCACATGATCCGTAACTACATCCTACCAGCCACGTACAACTCCTTGGGTTTCTGGGGACTGAAAAACATCCCTTGAAGACTTGCTGCTGAGTGTTATCCTCTACATCCATACTGACACAATCCTCCTCCTTCTCAAGTGCCCTGTCCATGATTACACAAAGCGTGTGCTCCAACAGGAAGACTAGAGGGACAGTGTCACTGATGCATGCATTGTCGCTGCTCACCATCCTTGTGGCCTCCTCAAATGGTGACAGGACAGTGCATGCATCCTTGATCAGTAGCCACTGGCGTTGCGTAAAGAAGCCAAGCTCCTCTGACCCTGTCCTGGTGCCATATTCGCACAGGTACTCCTTGATGGCCCTCTGCTGTGAGTGCAGCTGCTGCAGCATTGCCAACATTAAGTTTCCACCTGGTGGGCATGTCACAAATGAGGCAGTTGCTGGGCAGGTTGCATTCCCTTTGAATATCAGCCAGCCGAACACTAGCATTGTATGACCGGCAGAAATGGCCACATGCTTTTCTGGCCTGCCTCAGGAGATCCTGTAAGCCTGGGTACCTGCTCAAGAACCACCAAATTCAGGACATGTGCCAAACCTGGAACATGGGTCAAGTGTCCCTGTCAGAGGGCAGAGAGAAGGTTGGTGCCATTGTCACATACAACCATTCTTGGCTGAAGCTGGTGTGGCGTCAACCACCTCTGAGCCTGCCCCTGCAGAGCTCACAGAATCTCTGCCCCAGTGTGGCTCCTGTCCCCTAGGCAGACCAACTCAAGCACCGCATGGCATCTTTTAGCCTGACTGCTTGTGTAGCCCCTTGAACGCATACGGAGCACCGCTGGTTGAGATGACACATCTGCAGAAGAGGCCATAGAGGAAGAAGGAGGGGGTGGAGGAGAGAGCTATGGCAGAATCACCACTAGCATTTTGGAGGCATGGTGGCAGAACAAGCTCCAACAATACTGAACCCTGTCCTGCATCCTTACCAGCTGCAAGCAGAGTTACCCAGTGTGCCGTGAAGGAAAGGTAATGTCTCTTCCCATGCCTGCTAGACCATGAGTCAGCGGTAATATGCACCTTACTGCTGACTGCCCTGTCCAACGAGGCCAAAACATTGCCTTTCACATGCCAGTAGAGAGCCGGAATGGCCTTCTGTGAAAAGAAATGGCGTTTTGGAACCTGCCACTGAGGTACAGGTATATATATATATATATATATATATATATATATATATATATATATATATATATATATATATATATATATAAAAAATACACTGCCACTAACTGAATAACCTGCTTGCTTAATCTAACTCAAGCTATCTCTCTGTCCACACCAACAACACTTCACACGACTGCTCTGTAAGCAGTCTTATATAGTGTGGGGTGTGGACTTAGTCCCCCTGAGCCATGATTGGCCAAAGGCACCCTGCCTTTGGCAAATTACGGCCCTCTCAGCAGAGCGCGCTGTGATTGGCCAAAGCATGCAGGTCAGGTGCATGCTTTGGTCAATCATGATACAGCAATGCACTGCGATCAGTACATTATGGGTCCTTCCTAAAGCGCTCAAATTTACCGCAAATGCCCCAAAATATTTGTTGTTCAGCGAATGGGTGAACACCCAATGTTCGAGTCATTCTTATGTTCAACCCGAACATCGAGCTCATCCCTAGTGATTACCTTTTGTGTTTTCCTTTCTTTGTCTATACTGTCTAGGTTGTATGTCATTGTATTGTTCAGCAGTGGTTAGCACAAGTGGTCAGTAACATTTGTGACTTGTCATAGGGGTGGGGCCTGTTAATTGACGTATGAAGATAGTTTTTAGCTTGCTCCCGGGTTATTCTTTCAGAAATGCATCAAGTGTGCTCTTTCTGGTATTTCTTTCTCCACGACTAGGGATGAGCGAACACCCCCCCCGGTTCGGTTTGCACCAGAACTATCGAACAGACAAAAAATTTGTGTGAACATACGAACACCGTTAAAGTCTATGGGACACATAGTTGCATAGTAGGTGAGGTTGAAAAAAGACACAAGTCCATCAAGTCCAACCTATGTGTGTGATTATGTGTCAGTATTACATTACATATCCCTGTATGTTGCGGTCATTCAGGTGATTATCTAATAGTTTCTTGAAGCTATCAATGCTCCCCGCTGAGACCACCGCCTGTGGAAGGGAATTCCACATCCTTGCCGCTCTTACAGTAAAGAACCCTCTACGTAGTTTAAGGTTAAACCTCTTTTCTTCTAATTGTAATGAGTGGCCACGAGTCTTATTAAACTCTCTTCTGCGAAAAAGTTTTATCCCTATTGTGGGGTCACCAGTACAGTATTTGTAAATTGAAATCATATCCCCTCTCAAGCGTCTCTTCTCCAGAGAGAATAAGTTCAGCGCTCGCAACCTTTCCTCATAACTAAGATCCTCCAGACCCTTTATTAGCTTTGTTGCCCTTCTTTGTACTCGCTCCATTTCCAGTACATCCCTCCTGAGGACTGGTGCCCAGAACTGGACAGCATACTCCAGGTGCGGCCGGACCAGAGTCTTGTATAGCGGGAGAATTATCGTTTTATCTCTGGAGTTGATCCCCCTTTTAATGCATGCCAATATTCTGTTTGCTTTATTAGCAGCAGCTTGGCATTGCATGCCATTGCTGAGCCTATCATCTACTAGGACCCCCAGGTCCTTTTCCATCCTAGATTCCCCCAGAGGTTCTCCCCCCAGTGTATAGATTGCATTCATATTTTTGCCACCCAAATGCATTATTTTACATTTTTCTACATTGAACCTCATTTGCCATGTAGTCGCCCACCCCATTAATTTGTTCAGGTCTTTTTGCAAGGTTTCCACATCCTGCGGAGAAGTTATTACCCTGCTTAGCTTAGTATCATCTGCAAATACAGAGATTGAACTGTTTATCCCATCCTCCAGGTTGTTTATAAACAAATTAAATAGGATTGGTCCCAGCACAGAACCCTGGGGAACCCCACTACCCACCCCTGACCATTCTGAGTACTCCCCATTTATCACCACCCTCTGAACACGCCCTTGTAGCCAGTTTTCAATCCATGTACTCACCCTATGGTTCATGCCAATGGACCTTTTTTTATACAGTAAACGTTTATGGGGAACTGTGTCAAATGCTTTTGCAAAATCCAGATACACCACGTCTGCGGGCCTTCCTTTATCTAGATGGCAACTCACCTCCTCATAGAAGGTTAATAGATTGGTTTGGCAAGAACGATTCTTCATGAATCCATGCTGATTACTGCTAATGATATCGTTCTTATTACTAAAATCTTGTATATAGTCCCTGATCATCCCCTCCACGAGTTTACACGAACACGAAAAATGAAAAGTGCTCATTTGTAAGGCTTATATGCATGTTATTGCCATAAAAAGTGTTTGGGGACCCGGATACTGCCCCATGGGACATGTATCAATGCAAAAAAAGTTTTAAAAATGGGCGTTTTTTCAGGAGCAGTGATATTAAGAATACTTAAAGTGAAACAAAAATGAAATATTCCCCAAAATCCATACCAGGCTGACGAGAGAGCGCCCCCCCCCCCCCCTGAACCGTACCAGGCCACATGCCCTCAACATAGGGAGGGTGTTTTGGGGTCCCCCCAAAACACCTTGTCCTCATGTTGATGGGGACAAGGGCTTCTTCCCCAAAACCCTTGCCTGGTGGTTGTGGGGATCTGCGGGTGGGGGGGCTTATCGGAATCTGGAAGCCCCCTTTAACAAGGGTAACCCCAGATCCTGCCCCCCCCATGTGAATGGGTATTGGGTACATTGTACCCCCACCCCCTTCTGATGTCATGTGACATCACGTAACATCAGAGGGGGCGGGAGTCACCCATTTACGTCACTGGGTGGCCATCGTCCTTAGCTATATAACAGCTGTCAAAGTGAAAAGGCTGCAGTCGGCAGGAGCTTCCCATCGAGGCAGAGTTTTTCCGTTTCTTTTTCTCAGTCCGTCGGCGCTGTGATCAAAGATGGATTTACATCGCGGGACTTTTTTTTTTAATAAAGGAATTGTCCCAAACTGTCTCCGGTCATTTTTACTTTTTTGACACTTTTTTTGGTGAATGAGTAGGGGTACAATGTACCCAATACCCATTCACATGGGTGGGTCGGGATCTGGGGGTCCCCTTGTTAAAGGGGGCTTCCAGATTCCAATAAGCCCCCGCCTGCAGACCCCCACAACCATCGGGCAAGGGTTGTGGAGAAGAGGCCCTTGTCCCCATCAACATGGGGACAAGGTGTTTTGGGGGAGACCCCAAAACACCCTCCCTATGTTGAGGGCATGTGGCCTGGTAAGGTTCAGGAGAGGGGGGCGCTCTCTTATCCCCCCTTTTCCTGTGGTCTGCCAGGTTGCATGCTTGGATAAGGGTCTGGTATGGATTTTGGGGGGGACCCCCACGCCATTTTTTTTACATTTTGGTGCGGGGTTCTCCCTAAAATCCATACCAGACCTGAAGAGCCTGGTATGGATTTTTGGGGGGACCCCCACGCAATTTTTTTATTTTGGTGCGGGGTTCCCCTTAAAATCCATACCAGACCAGAAGGGCCTGGTATGGATTTTAGGGTTTGACCCCCATGCCATTTTTTTTTAAATTTTGGCGCAGGGTTCCCTTAATATTAATACCAGACCCAAAGGGCCTGGTAATGAACTGGGGGGAACCCATGCCGATTTTTTTTTTAATGATTTGTATGTATATTGCCGGTATCCGGCAATAACCTTCAGCCGCGAGTAGTTTTAAATTACATTTTTTCTTTTGCAAATGTAATTTTGCTGCTCTCATTCATAAGCAGCCTTACTTAGTGTGGGGCGTAGACTCAGCCCCCTGAGCCATGATTGGCTAAAGGCACCCGGCCAATCATGGCTTTTACAGCAGAGCGTGTTGTGATTGGCCAAAGCATGCAGGTCAGGTGCATGCTTTGGCCAATCAGCCGCCGTCAATGCACTGCGAACTTGCAGTGCATTGACGGTTTCGCCGTTCATTATGGGGCGTTCTACAGGCGCTTGAATTTCCCGTGAACGCCCCATAATGTTCTAAATTTGGCAAGCATTATATTTGACTCGAACATCGGGCTCATCCCTACCCATGACTAAGAGGGGGAACCAAAGGGACCTCAGATCACCCCTAAAGCTGCTTTCCAGTACCTTTATGATGAGGCTACACCAAACCATCTCTCTACCTCAAAAATCACACCAATCACAGCACCTCCGGAACCTGCTAAGCTCGAAGTAGAAAAGTTATCTTCCTCATAAACTTCCTTGTGCATTCCACTCCTGGATAGTCCCCTCTTCCGAGAGTGATAGCATACAGACTATACTACTAATGATGTGGTGCATAATAGGGACTCTCGGCCCACCTCACAAAAAAAAAGATTGCATCCTGTGACTTCTGGCTGCATGCCTGCCGTATCAGAGGTCCCCTATCTTGCCAGCCTACCTGTCAGGTATAATAAAAGGAAATTCTTTCCTCATCCATTGCCCAGTCCAACCACAGGGTTCAGAAAGACCTTGTAACCGCTAGGGCTCGTTTACGCTTGCTTACAAACATGGCTCTCTGAACACCAGTCACAGCTCCTTTTACCTAATAAAATGGTTAGGTTACAGTCCTGTTTACACCTTGCGTTTGATTCACTTTGCTTCCAAAATTATACCCCATCTCGCTTTAGTGGTGCTTCAAAGCATTTTAAAAGCCTCCATAGAAGTCTATGACAAAGCTCGCTTGAAGCACCTGCAGCTTTTGAGGGGCTTTAATTCAGCTTTAGAATCATTTTGTTTTGGAGGAATTACAGATATGAGATATCAACACACACACACATATGCACAGGGCATCTGCCAAGCTTCATTAAAGCTTCAAAAAAGCACCACAAAGCATCATTGAAGCATCACCGAAGCATCGCAGAAGCATCAAAAAAGCACGTTGAAGCTGTAGGTGCTTTAATGTGTGTTGAAGTCGAAGCAAGTGTAAATGAGCCCTTATTGTGATTTCATTGTAATGTAATTGATGTATTTGAATTTGTAATACAAAGGATACTCATTTAATTCTACACAGCTGTGTTTTTGTTTTGTTTTGTTTTTAATAAGAAGCCTTGGGGTTGTAAAGAAGTGGAGTTAAAGCATTGTATTCTGGAGAGTGGTCTGGTCATTGATATTGTTTTTTTTACAAAAAGGTCACATCAGTTTCACTGTCCACCATTCTGTTTTGTTGTTCACATTGACAAGATCTTGTTCATAATTATGTGCCAAAAATAATGTAAAAACTATGTAAAAATAATGTTAAAGCTAATAATAATGTAATAACTCTAATGTAGGAAAATCAGTTGTTTAAAATGTGAAAATCTGTTGCTTGATTATGACTGTTTTATACAGAAAATAATAGGTACAGTATAATTTAACAAATTGTTGGCACTTCTGAAAAACAAATAATTTGGTCTGTAGTCAAGTTAGGTTGTAGGATAACTTTGCTACAGTCACCAGATCTCATGTGCAAACGGTCATATTTCTAGGAATAAACTTAGCAGCAAAGAGTCCAGACAAGCCATTTTGGTGGGACATCTACAAACGGATTCCACCTTTCTCATCACTTGTACCCTTTTCTTAGAACAAGCTCCGAAAAGAACACAAGTTTCCAAAAAATTGTAGCTCAGAAAGCAACAATTGTAATCTGAAACACAGGGGATTTTACTTTATGTATGCATCCAGCGCATTTGGTGTGCTAAGCCCTAAAAACAAACATGACTGCATCAGCAGTTTCTACATAAACTTCAAATCAGATTTTTCTTTCTTTGTAACAAAAGCTCTGCTTTCACCTGTATTACAGCATATATCTACTTTATATATCCCTTCCACCGTGAAAACCAGGCCTGTCTCGGAAACTGCACAAATTCTACTGGGAATCAGATTTACCGTTTCATCTGGTAACCCAAATATGAAGAAATAGAAGCACAGAACAGTATAAACATACAGAAACATAGATCACTGCTGGCCTCATCGAAATGACTCCAACAATAACTATTCTGCAATGGAAATTAGAGAACACAATGAAAGATCATGAATTAGAACTTGTATGACAAATTATTTTTTCAGAACTAGAAAGTGACCCATGTTTGGTTACAGTAGCAGTATTCATCACTATTGGCTACTATGAAGCTTAGGGCTAAATTAATAGGAACATCTATTGGGAGATAATGAATTGAGTTTGAACCTATATGCAAGGATCTTAGACATTACCTTCAGATCTGCTATATGTTTCTAAGAGAGATGAGTCGATATGTTAACACTTGCGTATTTTTTTCCCCATGATTCGGTACTGCCAAGATAATATTATATTAGCATCCCTTTGTATGGTAGAGCCCCCTTGGAATGAAATAAAGTAAGTTGTCATGTGAAACATAATACTTTATAGAGTATCTCACAAAAGTGAGTACACTCCTCACATTTTTGTAAATATTTGATAATATCTCTTTTAATGTGACAACACTGAAGAAATGACACTTTGCTACAATGTAGAGTAGTGAGTGTACAGCTTGTATAACAGGGTAAATTTGCAATCCCCTGAAAATAACTCAAGACACAGCCAATAATGTCTAAACCGCTGGCAACCAAAGTGAGTACACCCCTAAGTGAAATGTCCCCATTGGGCCCAATTAGCCATTTTCCCTTCCTGGTGTCATGTGACTCGTTAGTGTTACAAGGTCTCAGGTGTGGATGGGGAGCAGATGTGTTAAATTTGGTGTAATCACTCTCTCATACTAATCACTGAAAGTTCAACATGGCACCTCATGGCAAAGAACTCTCTGAGGATCTGAAAAAAAGAATTGTTGCTCTACATAAAGATGGCCTAGGCTATAAGAAGATTACCAAGACCCTGAAACTGAGCTGCAGCGGTTTAACAGGACAAGTTCCATTCAGAACAGGCTTCGCCATGGTCAACAAAAGGAGTTGAGTGCACATGCTCAGTGTCATATACAGAGGTTGTCTTTGTGAAATAGACATATGAGTGCTACCACCATTGCTGTAGAGGTTGAAGTGGTGGAGTGTCAGCCTGTTAATGCTCAGACCATACGCCGCACACTGCATCAAATTGGTCTGCATGGCTGTTATCCCAGAAGGAAGCCTCTTCCAAAGATGATGCACAAGAAAGCCCACAAACAGTTTGCTGAAGACAAGCAGACTAAGGACATGGATTACTGTAACCATGTCCTGTGGTCTGAGGAGACCAAGATAAACTTATTTGGTTCAGATGGTGTCAAGCATGTGTGGCGGCAACCAGATAAGGAGTACAAAGACAAGTGAGTCTTGCCTACAGTCAAACATGGTGGTGGGAGTGTCATGGTCTGGGGCTGCATGAGTGTTGCTGGCACTGGGGAGCTACAGTTCATTGAGGGAACCATGAATGCCAACATGTACTGTGACATACTGAAGCAGAGCATGATCCCCTCCCTTCAGAGACTGGGTCGCAGGGCAGTATTCCAACATGATAATGACCCCAAACACACCCCCAAGACTGCATTGCTTAAGAAGCTGAGGGTAAAGGTGATGGACTGGCCAAGCATGTCTCTGGACCTTAACAATATTGAGCATCTGTGGGGCTCTAACATCCACCAGCTCCGTGATGTCATCATGGAGGAGTGGAAGAGGACTCCAGCGGTAACTTGTGAAGCTCTGGTGAACTCCATGCCCAAGAGGGTTAAGGCAGTGCTGGAAAATAATGGTGACCATACAAAATATTGACACTTTGGGCCCAATTTGGACATTTTTCACTTGGGGTGTACTCACTTTTGTTGCCAGCGGTTTAGACAGTAATGGCTGTGTGTTGAGTTATTATGAGGGGACAGCAAATTTACACTGTTATACAAGCTGTACACTCACTACTTTACATTGTAGCAAAGTGTAATTTCTTCAGTGTTGTCACATGAAAAGATATAATAAAATATTTACAAAAATATGAGGGTTGCACTCACTTTTGTGAGATACTGTATGTGGGATTTTATTGGAAAACGAGACTGTAAAAACATATGTATCCAAGATCTAATTAGTTTTAACCTTTTTAATAAGGTATAGCAAATGTTGAAACCATGGGCTTCTGCAGGTAGGGGCAAAGGGAGTTGAGTGCCCCCCCCGGAATCGGCAAGGGTCCGCGGTAGCCACCCCAGACTCTGCTAGATGACTGCTAGCTGCTGCTCTCTGATTGTCCTTCCCTCCTTCACCCTTCGATCATCCGATGCGATCGCTCAGCTCCAACCTCCAGTCCCAGTGCAGAGTGTCAGCAGTGGCATACCTATGGTTGGGCGGTCTGCCCCGGGTGCCACACATTGATGGGGGGTGTCAATCCAGCTATCAGGGCCGGTGCTTTGCTTGCTCTCTGTGTTTGTGCGAGTCGGCTCGGCAGCTGCTGCTCTGTGTCAGTGAGCTCACATCGAGCTCTTTATTGCCACCTCTGGCTGCTTCCTGTATGTGCGCCCCCATGTGCTGCCTGTAATGTATTTTCACAGGGACATGTAGAAACAGGACCTGGGACAAGGAAGACCACCTTACAAGTGGGGGCTGTGAGTACAAGTGAAGTGAGGAGGATGTTTGTGTACGGGGGGGGGCAGAGCTGTGTGTGTGTGTGTTTACAGATGTGTGTGGGGGGGCTGACATATATGCAGATGAGGGAGAGGGGGCAGCTGAGTGCGTACAGGTGTGAGGGGGGCTGAGTGCATACAGGTGTGAGAGGCTGAGTGCGTACAGGTATGTGGATGGGCTGAGTGCGTAAAGGTGTGAGGGGGCTGAGTGCATACAAGTATGTGGGTGGGTCGAGTGCGTATAGGTATGTGGGTGGGCTGAATGCGTACAGGTGAGAGGGGGGCTGAATGCGTACAGGTGTGAGGAAGCTGTGTGCGTACAGGTATGTGGGTGGGCTGAGCGCGTACAGGTATGTGGGTGGGCTGAGTGGGTACGGGTTTGAGGGGGGTTGAGTGTGTACAGGTGTGAGGGGGCTAAGTGCGTACAGGTGTCAGATAGCTGAGTGCATACAGGTGTGAGGGGGCTGAGTGTGCACAGGTATGTGGGTGGGCTGAGGGCGTACAGGTGTGAGGAGGCTGAGTGCATACTGGTGTAGGGGAGTGGAGTGCTTACAGGTTTGAGGGGGCTGAGTGTGTACAGGTGTGAGGGGGCTGAGTGCGTACAGGTGTGAGGGGGCTGAGTGCGTACAGGTGGGCAGAGTGCATACAGGTGTGGGGGCGGAGTGAATACAGATGTGAGGGGGCTGAGTGCGTAGAGGTGTGGGGGGGCTGAGTACATACAGGTATGTGGGTGGACTGAGTGCATACAGGTATGTGGGTGGGCTGAGTGCGTTCAGGTTTGATGGGGGCTGAGTGTGTACAGATGTGAGGGGGCTGAATGCGTACAGGTGTGGGGGGGGCGGAGTGCATACAGGTATGTGGGTGGGCTGAGTGTGTACAGGTGTGAAGGGGCAGAGTGCATAAAGGTGTGGGGGGATGAGTGCATAGAGGTATGTGGGTGGGCTGAGTGCATACAGGTGTGAGGGGGCTGAGTGCATACGGGTATGTGGGTGGACTGAGTGCACACAGGTATGTGGGTGGGCTGAGTGCATACAGATGTGAGGCGGGCTGAGTGCGTACAGGTGTGGGGGGGCTGAGTGCATACAGGTATGTGGGTGGGCTGAGTGTGTACAGGTGTGAGGAGGCTGAGTGCGTACAGGTGTGAAGGGGCAGAGTGCATACAGGTATGTGGGTGGACTGAGTGCATACAGGTATGTGGGTGGGCTGAGTGCATACAGGTGTGAGGGGGCTGGGTGCGTACAGGTATCTGGGTGCTTTGAGTGCGTACAGGTGAGAGGGGGGCTGAATGCATACAGGTGTGAGAGGGGCTGAGTGCGTACAGGTGTGAGAAAGCTGAGTGCATACAGGCATGTGGGTGAGCTGAGTGCATATAGATATGTTGGTGGGCTGAGTGTGTACAGGTTTGTGGGGGGCTGAGTGTGTACAGATGTGAGGGGGCTGAGTGCGTACAGGTGTGATGGGGCTGAGTGCGCACAGGTATGTGGATGGGCTGAGTGTGTACAGGTGTGAGGGGGGCTGAGTGCATACAGGTGTGAGGGGGGCTGAGTGCATACAGGTGTGAGGGGGGCTGAGTGCGTAAAGGTGTGGGGGGCTGAGTGCATAGAGGTGTGGGGGGGCGGAGTGCGTACAGGTATGTGGGTGGACTGAGTGCACACAGGTATGTGGGTGGGCTGAGTGCGTACAGATGTGAGGCGGGCTGAGTGCGTACAGGTGTGGGGGGGACAGAGTGCGTACAGGTATGTGGGTGGGCTGAGTGTGTACAGGTGTGAGGAGGCTGAGTGCGTACAGGTGTGAAAGGACAGAGTGCATACAGGTATGTGGGTGGACTGAGTGCATACAGGTATGTGGGTGGGCTGAGTGCATACAGGTGTGAGGGGGCTGAGTGCGTACAGGTGTGAGGGGGCTGAGTGCGTACAGGTATGTGGGTGCTTTGAGTGCGTACAGGTGAGAGGGGGGCTGAATGCATACAGGTGTGAGAGGGGCTGAGTGCTTACAGGTGTGAGGAAGCTGAGTGCATACAGGCATGTGGGTGGGCTGAGTGCATACAGATATGTGGGTGGGCTAAGTGTGTACAGGTTTGTGGGGGGCTGAGTGTGTACAGATGTGAGGGGGCTGAGTGCGTACAGGTGTGATGGGGCTGAGTGCGCACAGGTATGTGGGTGGGCTGAGTGTGTACAGGTGTGAGGGGGCTGAGTGCATACAGGTGTGAGGGGGGCTGAGTGCATACAGGTGTGAGGGGGCTGAGTGCGTAAAGGTGTAGGGGGCTGAGTGCATAGAGGTATGTGGGTGGGCTGAGTGCGTACAGGTGTGGGGGGGCGGAGTGCGTACAGGTATGTGGGTGGACTGAGTGCATACAGGTATGTGGGTGGACTGAGTGCATACAGGAGTGAGAGTGTGAAGGAATGTGATGTAGATAATAATAATAATCTGAAAATGTCTATTTTCTTATGTGCATACATATTTTTCTCCTTACTCATTATATAGGTATTATAGGTCTGTTCCCTATATTTTCTCAAGATGGCTGTTACACCCTACATCCCACACATCAGAAGAACGCGGAACTGAAGATAAAACCAAGGACAGTCAAACCTCAATATGAAGATTCTCCATTTTCTTTTCTATGTTAACCAATGAGATGTACCTATTAGACTAACATAGCAATGACATATTTTTGTGTATAAAACATTAGCACCGCCTTGAATAAATCAGAAGTGTAAGAAGTAATCCTGCTGTGAGCGTGTCTCAGAGAGTTTAACTTTTATATGCATGCATATCCACACTTTCCAATTAGAGACAGCAGCAGATAACCTTGAGCTCGATTGAAGCTCTTAACCTTAACAGCTGGTGCTGAAACCCGGGAGCTTCAGGCTACAGTCAAAGTGAGACTGCGATAACAATTCAAGTGGCTAAACTGATAAGATAGGATAGGGGGTTTGCGCAGCCCTAACAGTACAGTAATTTGTTTATATTCTTACCACTGTACGACTTTCTTATCTCTTGGTTGACCGCTGGATTCTGACGGTACGCTGAGACTGTCTTAGAGGCAGGAACGATTACCTCGCCTGAGGCTGTTTTAACGAACCTGCCGATGGGTTCCTGCTGACTGTATTATCTGTTCACTGTCTGCCGTTCTTTGGGCTACAAGTTTCAGCAGTCTAAAAGTGCTGCAGGTGTGTATGTGTGTTCTCATCTCTAGACGAGCTGTCGGCCTCTGGGATGAGATGTCTTCTTGCAGCAGACGGTTATAGATGGTTACTCGAGGTTTGTAGGACCTCTGAGGGTTCTCAGCTGCTGGAGCTTTGCAGTCTGAAAGTGTTACAGATGTCTCACCCCCAGATGAGCTGTCGGCCTCTGGGGGGGAGGTGTAACAAACATCTATAAACGGGGTTTTAGGGGAGTTGTCTGCCCCTGTGGTTTATCTTAGCCTGCTGATACTTTGCGGTTCAGAGAGTGGCAGGTGTAATGTCCTGTCCTGAGTGTATTTGTGGTTTACTGTTTGCTATACACAAGAGGGGTTGGGGACAGGCGAAAATCAGAGAAGGAGGCTACCCGAAGGATTTGTTGGGTCACAAGCCATTGCTCCCCACTACCCCTGACGTGCTTGTACTGAGATTAACGGTACATTACAGGGTTATAGCAGACAGTAGCAGCGAGGAACAGCGTTATGTGCCCCCACCCAAGGAATTTGTTGATAAGAAGCACTGAGAAAGAATATTAACCATTAGTTGTACGTATTCTCCTCTCAAGCCGTTAGCCGAGAAACAGAAGAGAGAGAGAGAGAAAGGAATGTGAAGAATGTGATATTGTGAAGAGGAGAGAAGATGTTGAAATAGTTAACAAAGTTGAACGAAGTGGTGAAAGTTATGTTGCTAAAGAAACAGGGAGAAAAATCCTGTGTGATAAAGAAAATTGGGTAAAGGAAGTTAAGAAAGATGGCGATTGTACTATATTATGTATCACAGAGTTGATGATATGTGAACCACCACGCTATGTTGGAACTTGAAACAAAAGGAGGGGAGGGACAGCACTGTCCTCTGCTTAACAACCACTCCCTTCTCACCACCCCAGCCCAAGCACAACCCACTGTGACAACTCCACCCGGCGGCCATCTTAGTGCACCCTTGCCTTCACTTTCTACCCAGCCCAGTGCACTTCCTGCCAGTGGCCATCTTGGTACACCCAGTAGGCTCAAACACAGCCAATACCCAGTCCTTCCTGTTTTAATCCAGGATAGTTCATACCACACACCTGCCTTCCCCAATACGGAAGCATCACATTCACAGGCCGGATATGTTAATGATGAAGAAGCGTCTGAGTGGGAAGACCAACAACAGGCAGCAAGGCCACCTGCTGATTTAACCCCCAATCCGGACTCACAGTTCCGAGAGGATCTCAAACAGATGCTGGCAAACGTAAGGAACAGTGCCCCTTCCCAGCCCCTGCCCCAACAACAGTCTTGGTTACCAGAAGGGGCACCAGTGATGTATGTCGCTTTTACTACATCACAAGCAGCGGCCTTAGTGACAAGTCTGGCTCCCAGACTTGATTGTTACTTTCCACAACAGTTACAGTTGCAGTCTGATGTTTTGACTAATTATGTAACCACATTATCATGAGAATTAACCTGTATGCATGTCCAGGTGTTTTCTTCCATTCCAGATCCTGAATTAGATACAGGAACACACCAACTACTGTCTGGAGCTCCTTGAGCCAAGATATGATGGTCCATTCCAAGTTTTGCTGACCACAGTCACCTCAGTCAAGTTGGCCGGGAAAAACACCTAAATGCACGCTTACCATTGCAGGAGAGCTGCATATCCTTTTTCTGTTTGATCCAGGGGAGGGGGGGAGGGGCCCAGAAGGTGGCCATCACAAAAATGATAACATAATTATGTTTTGGTATAACTCTTCAGGTACACATGTGACCACCTTTACCTTAGATTACTGTGACATAGTACCTTGTCCGTTTGACCCTTCATGGCAATGCCATTGGTACAGTGACATCCCTGACGGTAAGGATATATATGTATGCCACACAGACAGTTACTGGGGACAGAGTTGTGGTTCCAGGGGGGGCCAGTGGGTTGGAACACAGGGCCAGACTGGGTGACCCCAGAGTTCATTAGACAAGAAAGATGAAAATAGAGAGCCCCTGATAAGCAGAATGACTTTGCGGAAGACAGGTATTAAACCGGGTCCAGTCCCTTGGTGATGTGTATTGGATCTGTGGGAATTTGAAAATCAGGACCAGATTAGAGGGAATCTGGACCAATGAATGTGCCCTTGCAAAGGTCATTATGCCCCCCCATATCTTAACCGAAGATACCCCTGATACATACAGCGACCCAGCACACAGTCAGAGGAGGAAGTGAGCAGTTCTCTCCGGAAGCTTTGACTCTCATGTATACATAGATGCCATAGGGGTTCCAAGGGGGGTCCCTGATGAATTTAAAGCCAGGGACCAGGTAAAAGCTGGTTTTGAGTCTTTGATCCCCATAATAACTGTCAACAAGAATGTAGATTGGATTAACTACATATACTATAAAACCACGCTAAATGAGATCCAGTCAAAATGTATGAATACTTAAAGGGTGTTGTATGACTTAAAAAATATGCGATAAGTGAATGAAGAATTACTGTACTCATCTATGTTTTCTCACAACAGTGTAACAAATGATCACATCATAAAGAAAACACAACTTAAAAAGTCCATATTATTGAACGGTAATGAGCTGATATCGTTGTTGGTCAGTGAAAAGTCACAATGTGAGAGTGTCTCTCCTTCATGTACAAAATGTGACATCACAAATGAAAAAACACCGGAGAAAATAGTGATGTAGATAGGACAGTCCTTCACCTAGAAAAATACAGCCTCTTACAAGCTGCCCAGATCTCTTATGAGGAGATCACTTCCGCCTTTTAGCTTATGACCCAGCCACAGTCTCTAGATAAACCAATATGGTGTCACCTCTCCTTCTCTCCAAACTTTTCCAAATAGCTTACAGACAGTAACTCACAGACAGTCGTCTCAATGCACACCACTCCCAATTTACTTATTGTGGGTATCTCACATTTTTAACTGCTGCAGGATCTTATTACTTACATCTTTTTGAAACAGACGGGCGATTACATTCCTGTCCCATCCAGGAACTTTTTTTAGACAGCGCTGTATTATTTACAAATTTTTTACATATACTATAACCAACAGAGATCCGTAAATTATACTAAAGATGCCCTCCAGGGAATTACTGACCAGTTAGCCCCCACTTCCTATATGACATTCCAGAACCGGATGGCCTTAGACATGGTGTTAGCTGGGAAAGGAGGTGTCTGTAAAATGATAGAAAAAAACAGGAACCTGCTGCACCTACATTCCTGATAATACTGGCCCAAATGGTAAGGTTACTCTAGCTATAAAGAAATTATAAGATCTATCACTGGAGTTGAAGAACTCAGGTATTACAGACCCATGGGATCAATATTTTAGCTGGATGAGTGGGTGGCAGAAGGTGCTCGCCCAGATAGGGTTAACAGTATTAATAATTCTTATTCTTTTAGCCCTGATTGTATGCTGTATTCTACCTTTCGTAAAAAAGGTTAATGAGCAAGGCAGTAGACAATAGCACACCTACATTTCTCCACCAAGAAGAAGAGGACCCCCTTAATGACGGAAGATGACAAACCCTTCACTCCTCTACAATCACTCCCTGTCCATAACTTCACAATCCTATAGGGTTATAGGGATAGATGGTGCCTGACTGCACCTCTCCAGCTGTATCGAGGAGGGTAGTGAACAAGTTGCTGCCTAACTCTGTATACAGCCTAAAAGAGTTGCTGAGGAAATTGGGCCAGGCGAAGTAGGACCTTTAGTATTAGGGACAGAAAAGAGAAAATAGCCATTTTAGGGGAGACTGTGAAGGAATGTGATGTAGATAATAATAATCTGAAAATATCTATTTTCTTATGTGCATACATATTTTTCTCCTTACTCATTATATAAGTATTACAGGTTTGCTCTGTTCCCTATATTTTCTCAAGATGGGGGGTACACCCTACATCCCACACATCAGAAGAACGCGGAACTGAAGATAAAACCAAGGACAGTCAAACCTCGATATGAAGATTCTCCATTTTCTTTTCTATCTTAACTAATGAGATGTACCTATTAGATTAACATAGCAATGACGTAATTTTGTGTATAAAACATTAGCACCGCCTTGAATAAATCAGAAGTGTAAGAAGTAATCCTGCTGTGAGCGTGTCTCAGAGAGTTTTACTTTTATATGCATGCATATCCACACTTTCCAATTAGAAACAGCAGCAGATAACCTTGAGCTCGATTGAAGCTCTTAACCTTAACAAGAGGGCTGAGTGCGTACAGGTGTGACGGGGCAGAGTGTGTACAGGTATGTGGGTGGACTGAGTGCATACAAGTATGTGGATGGGCTGAGTGCATACAGGTGTGAGGGAGCTGAGTGCGTACAGGTATGTGGGTGGGCTGAGTGCATACAGGTGAGATGGGGGCTGAATGCATACAGGTGAGAGGGGGCTGAGTGCGTAGAGGTGCGAGGAAGCTGAATGCATACAGGCATGTGGGTGGGCTGGAATCCAAGCGAAGGGTGATGACGTCACTGGAAGTGCGGTGCGTTTCTTGAGCTGGCAGGCCGTGAATAGCGTGATGGCCGCACTCCTTTCTCAAGCTTTTCACAGCCTGGCCCCATAGAGAGGCCCAACATGCAGGGAGCACCATCGCGTGTTCTAGGAGCATAAATTACACATCTAACTTGTTGACTACCTATTACACTTTTGAAGGCCCTGGAGCACCAGGACAATGGCACTTATGACACGTGACACTGATGACTGATGACACATGGCACTGATGACAGATGGCACTAATACGTGGCACTGATGACAGATGACACTAATATGTGGCACTGATGACACATGGCACTGATGACAGGTGGCAATAATACATGGCACTGATGACAGATGACACTTAATATATGGCACTGATACGTGGCACTGATGACACATGACACTGATAACAGATGGCACGTGACACTGACAGGGGACACTGATGACAGATGGCACTGATGGCACTGATACAGTACATGGCACTGATGACAGATGGCACTAATGACACGTGACACTGTGGACGGATGGCACTAATATGTGGCACTGATGACAGATGGCACTTATATGTGGCACTGGGGACAGATGGCATTGACAGGTGGTACTGGGGACAGATGGCACTGACAGGTGGCAGTGGGGACAGATGTCAGTGGGGACAGATGGCATGACAGATGGCACTGACAGGTACTGTGGTCACTTTATTTTCCTGTTTTTTTTTTTTTTTTTCTGACAGCTGTTAGCTCTCCCTCCTCACACGCTGTCTCTGTGTGAGGAGGGAGAGCCAGCGATGAGAGATGATCTCATATGCTTACATATGAGATCATCTCTCATTTGAAGCTCCGATCGCGCTGTAAACGGCCGCTGTGATTGGCCATTTACAGCGAACTGTGACTGGCTGTGTCCAAGGGACATGACCAGCACAGAATTTCCCTGATGCGCGCCCACAGGCGTGCGCATGGCGGAAGTAAACAGGAGGACGTCCAGGGACGCCCTCCCTACAATTGGCGTCCACACTGTAGCTGTCTTTCAGCTACAGCGTGGATGCCTAGTGGTTAAGCATATTGTGCCCTCATTGCCATCGTGCACTATTTAGGGACTTCCTCACCACTATATACTCCACAGACCTGCAGTCTTTTGTGTGCATAAACTTTATGCTCATTCAGCACCGTGTTCCTTTTTATTATATTTTTTAATTATTTAATGTTTTCATTTTTTGCGCCATTTACTTGCATGACCTAGTGTGAGGAGGCTGAGCGTGTATGGGTATGTGGTATGGTATATCATCTGTTCTGTATACAGCTATATACACCCATCTTCCTTCCTGTATTCCTCGATCATCACTGACTGCAGATATACATCATCTCCAAAGTTTCCAAAGTCTGCCTCATAACAGAAACAGCCCTGAAGACAAAATGCATTACTGTCATTTTATAAAACATCCTCTATAGAGAGAAAAAAGTATTATTTGTAGTATCTAAAAACATGTGTTGTACTAGTCTTTGTAGCTTTATTAAGCATGTTGCAAGTCTAGTCTTTTGCCTTCATCTTTTTGATAATATTTATTAATTATTGTAGAATTAGCAGACACTATCAATTAAACCTAATAGGGTTAAAATTCTGCCACTGCACAAAATAACCATTGGTGAAGTCACCACCTTATTTTCTTAAAGGGATGCATGTAAGAGCATTGCTGTTTATGCTTCGTGATAGCTACAAAGTTAATATAAATGAACAAAACTTCTATGAGACCATGATTGGCAGGTATGACCGTGGGGAGGGACTAAAAGCAGCACACATGGAGCATGATATATTACTGCCCATAGCAAGGCTATGGGGCTAAAGGAACACCTGCCCTAGTTTAATACAATAATATCAGAGTAACAGCACAGAGGATGTGGCACAGGTGAATGTTGAATTAGTCAGCCATCTAGAGCAGGCACATGAGTCTCACATAAGGACATTAATGTTAGATTAAATAACCGTAGCCTGGAGGGGAGCCTCAAGCATGAGAGAGAAAATAACACTGAACATCATAACCAAGAGGGTTGATGGACTGGACATGTTGAAAGCTCCAAGAGCAAAGCATGTGAAATGCCCATCAACCTGCAATAACTATCAATTAAACATCCAAAAAACATCCAGGCATGTTTAGAGTGCATAAAAAGTACTCATTTTATAGACTTTTTATAGACTTTCAACATTTTCAAAAATTTTATTTTATTTCACTGATGTTCTAAAAAAATGATCCTAACTATACTCCTGAGAAAATATACCTGTATCTAAGGAACATGTTATAATAAAACCAACAATACTATATAAAAGAGAAGAGTGTACCCTGATCACGAAAGTGTAGAATAACAAAGACCTACAGCCTATAGGCACAAAATTCTAAAGGATCATTCTCATGTGCATAAAGTAATCTATTTAAAACTGCTACTATCGTCAATTAAAGGAGAAGTACAGCCAAAGCTTGTTTGGCTGTACTCCTCCCGTGGATCAGCCATCAGCCGGCAGCTGAGGGCCCCTGTCGTCTGATGTTACATAGTTACATAGTAGGTGAGGTTAAAAAAAGACACAAGTCCATCAAGTCCCACCTATGTGTCTGATTATGTGTCAGTATTACATTATATATCCCTGTATGTTGTGGTCATTCAGGTGCTTATCTAATAGTTTCTTGAAGCTATCGATGCTCCCCGCTGAGACCACCGCCTGTGGAAGGGAATTCCACATCCTTGCCGCTCTTACAGTAAAGAACCCTCTAGTAGTTTAAGGTTAAACCTCTTTTCTTCTAATTTTAATGAGTGGCTGCGAGTCTTGTTAAACTCTCTTCTGCGAAAAAGTTTTATTTCTATTGTAGGGTCACCAGTACGGTATATGTATATCGAAATCATATCCCCTCTCAAGCGTCTCTTCTGCAGAGAGAATAAGTTCAGTGCTCGCAACCTTTCCTCATAACTAAGATCCTCCAGACCCTTTATTAGCTTTGTTGCCCTTCTTTGTACTCGCTCCATTTCCAGTACATCCTTCCTGAGGACTGGTGCCCAGAACTGGACAGCATGCTCCAGGTGCGGCCGGACCAGAGTCTTGTAGAGTGGGAGAATTATCGTTTTATCTCTGGAGTTGATCCCCTTTTTAATGCATGCCAATATTCTGTTTGCTTTGTTAGCAGCAGCTTGGCATTGCATGGCATTGCTGAGCCTATCATCTACTAGGACCCCCAGGTCCTTTTCCATCCTAGATTCCCCCAGAGGTTCTCCCCCCAGTGTATAGATTGCATTCATATTTTTGCCACCCAAATGCATTATTTTACATTTTTCTACATTGAACCTCATTTGCCATGTAGTTGACCACCCCATTAATTTGTTCAGATCTTTTTGCAAGGTTTCCACATCCTGCAGAGAAATTATTGCCCTGCTTAGCTTAGTATTGTCTGCAAATACAGAGATTGAACTGTTTATCCCATCCTCCCGGTCGTTTATGAACAAATTAAATAGGATTGGTCCCAGCACAGAACCCTGGGGAACCCCACGACCCACCCCTGACCATTCCGAGTACTCCCCATTTATCACCACCCTCTGAACTCGCCCTTGTAGCCAGGATTCAATCCATGTACTCACCCTATGGTCCATGCCAACGGACCTTATTTTGTACAGTAAACATTTATGGGGAACTGTGTCAAATGCTTTTGCAAAATCCAGATACACCACGACTACGGGCCTTCCTTTATCTAGATGGCAACTCACCTCCTCATAGAAGGTTAGTAGGTTGGTTTGGCAAGAACGATTCTTCATGAATCCATGCTGTTTACTGCTAATGATACCGTTCTTATTACTAAAATCTTGTATATAGTCCCTTATCATCCCCTCCAAGAGTTCACATACTATTGATGTTAGGCTAACTGGTCTGTAATTCCCAGGTATGTGTTTTGGGCCCTTTTTAAATATTGGTGCTACATTGGCTTTTCTCCAATCAGCTGGAATTGGATGTCACAGAGCTGTTCCAGGCTGGGAAAGATCGCAACAATGGAGTCGGGATCTGCCCACAAGCCTGGAGCAGCACCCAGCTCAGCCTCTCAGCAAACTGCTGCCTGCGAGATGAGCCGGCCACTCCCTCCCCCTCCACAGTCCAGTGCTCCAGTGAGTGCGGGGGGGGAGAGCAGTCTTCTGCTCACAGAGCTGTGAGAACCGAGCGATCGCTCAGTTCTCAGTGTTAGAGGCATCGGGGGGGGGGGGCAGATGCAGCATTGTAACAATACTGCATCCACCTAGGTAAGTATAATTCTGGAAAAAAAAAAAAAAAAAAAAACAGTACTTCTCTTTTAATGTGACATGCTTTTAGAGATATACCAAACAGTCTGAAATGCTGACTTTTTTTTTTTTTTTTTTTTTTTTTTTTACAAATGTTTAGTTTTTGCTCTGTTGCTAATTCACTTGGTTTAGTTTTGCATTTGGATTCATTTTTTTCAGCAGTGGTTGTTGTTTCTTTTGGAGGGGAGGCAATCCCCCCGGCTGCCGGTGGAGTTGCACTAGCACAGCTGCCACCTACCCCCCCCCCCCCCCCGCATGGCACTGACACACCACCACCCACTGCCCTTACCCTGGATGTGAGAGCAGCGGTCGGATGTGGCCATCTTCCAGCGTGGCAGGCTCGGGGAAAGCTGCTCCGGTGTCCTCTCCTGAAGCAGCTTCCGCGGTGTCTCCTCTTTGCTCCTCCCGGCACTAGGTGTCCAATAGGATCGCCTGATGTTTTGGCCAATCGGGAAACAGGTTTCATACCTGCTTCCCGGCTGGCCAAGAGAAGGATCAGTGTTGCAACAGCAAATTTTTATTCACTGTTGCAACACACCTGGGTGGGCTCCAGATGCAATGCTCTGGGTCCCGAGTTAACCCTATTTTGAAGCCTATTAGAGCCTCTGGTTCTAATCAGGTTCTTAAAAAAAAAAAAAACCTGGCCACTGTAATTTATATGCCCGGTGACCTGAAAGGGGCCGGACACATGAATAGGGGCGGCTGCGGCAGCCGTGGATAGATTCATGCTATGCTATTGCCACCTCATCCCTTTAAACCCAAACACATATGAATTACACAGGTTCTGTGGCTGATTAAAGTGGTAATTAAACTCACTTGGTGCCTTATCTGCATTTAATTAGCCTCAGGACCTGTGTAATTCAAAGGTGACTGGATATAGGGGGGTTGCTGGAGAGAGGGGGCAGCGCCGGAGCGCCCCTAATGGACGGGACACCACTGTTTTGAACACTATGGTATTGTTTTAGTTTTTGTCAAAAATATTATGTTTTATGCTGCAAAAACTGGGTAAAGGAACAGTAAGGGTCAGTGTCTAAAAAAATCCTAATAAATTGTCCATAAATTCCAATTTTACTCTTGGATAGCTATAACTCCTCTGATCAAAGTATTAGAAAGATTCCTCTGTACTGTACACTGCAAACAAGGTTCAGAAGACAGGGGGTGCCACCATCTCAGTGTAGACTTTATTACCAGCACAACTAAATAAATAAAAATGCTTTTTTTTTTTTTTAACACTTACATGTTAAAATAGGTTAAAAGGCACATCTGGTAAACCTGTGGGTATCCGCAGACTTGGCCAGGGAAGCAACCCGGTACTTATTTATTTAACTATTTATTTTTATTTATATATTTGTGCTAGTAATAAAAATAATAATACACTTTTGGTGGCACCCCCTGTCTTTTGAACCTTTTTGTTGTAGTTTTTGAATGTTATAGAATTTGTCTACATGTAGTTTTCGGGGCAATTTAATGCAGTGGCATGCAGTGTAGAAGAGTTTGAACTCCTGTAATTTTTTTTTAATGCTGTCTGTGCTCCCATTGCATAAATCTACCCGTATTATTTGATCTGGTGACCTAGTGGGACATCAGCATTTTACATATGTCTCCAAAATAGGATTAGAGGAGAAATCCTTTAATTGCTGCCAGTGAAAACTGTCAAAGCTGGTATTTTCCTGTATTTTAAAGAAATTTCCTCTCACTGGTGTGTCACTAGAACAGGAAGTGAGTAAGATATTTTCAGCAGGGATGCAGACAGGTATTTTCCCAGTAGAGAAAATTATTTTCTTCATCTAAGACAAGCATGGGTTGGATTCAGACTGAACCCAGAAGGCAGATATCATTCCCACCCCCTGCTGCCCAATTAACTGCAGCCATGACACTCCTCACCCCACAGATGCTTGTACACAAATAGGAGGGGATACTCATGAAATTATTGACCTAATATCACCACATTGCTTTCCGGGTTTGCTCTGAACCCAAGTTCGGACCTAACACATGCTTATCCTTACTCTACACATCTCCACTCAAAACAAGTTTACATTTTACAAACAAGGACACAGTTAGCAATGAAAACCCAAACAGAAGTTCTAACCTTTCCTCACTCTATTAAAACTTAATAAGAGCTTTGGCTAGCCAAAAAATTTTTTTTTTGTTTATGTTTTTCATCAGAGCAGCATTTGTGTATAATCTGCGAAAAAAGATTTGCAATCATTGATGATTCAATGAACTCCACCAGGCAGATAAACTCAATTCACCTACATGACCTCAACTAGTAAAGGGATCCTTTGAACCCCTTACTAATTCAATAGGGGCTTGAGATTTCCTGAGTAAGAAATCTTGCTCCATAACCCCCTCTTTCTAAGCAAAAGAGGGATCCCAGTTGCAGTCACGTAGCTAAGACTACAGTGGTGGGACTATATTATAAACCTGCAATGTTATCCTTTGAAAGCTATGAGATTTGGCCTAGGTTGCATTAAAAAAAATATACTATATGTGAAGGATTCTTTAGAATAGTAACTTACGTTATTCTTATACCTTTAGAGAAAGAGACCTGGAGGAAGTAAACCAAGGGGCTCCATGACTGGGGAGAGGAATAGTCCCTAATAAAGAGTTAAAATGCAGGCCTTACCTAAAAGGAGGAGGTCAAGGGTCAGATGGCAGAAAGGAGCCGCAGGGGTAGAACTTGTGGGGGCTGCTAGGAAATCTTTCTGGAAGACTGACAAAGGAAGAAGGTTGCCCCATCCACCCTCCCTGTGTGCATCAAATTTGTTTCATAGGTGATTGTGGGATAGGGGGTCATGAGGCATGCAGCACCGTGATCTGCAGCCACTGTTTCCACTGGACATGGCAGTTTGTGGTGCTTGGTATCAGGCCGTTGTGAGTGGCCCAGATATCATGTGATCTATGTGCGATCAAAAAACACCTAGTAAATAGCAGTCATGAATGGAATCCATTCATGACATAATTGTTTACTACTGTGTGTGATCTATGATTGGTCATCAGTGATCACATGGTACCTGGGCCAATCACTGCACCCTGTACTATGTGATAGCTGTGGCCAATCACAGCATCACAATAGTAAACAATGAGTCGTGAATGAAATCCATTCATGACAGTAAAAACGATTGCTGTTACAGCGATCATCACTGTAAAAATCCATGATAATCCAATTACCACCCGAACTCCTCTGCCCCAGCTGGGCTGACCCTGAGTATTTGAGGGGGTCTGTCCCCTGCCAACCTATCTGTTGGTTGGTCAAGATCTCCTCATGAATACTCCAGAGAGCTCCACCTCTCCTCGACTCCCATTCTTCTAAAATCTTCACCAGTTTCTAGAAGTAGGGCGAAGTCTTGGAGATGCTTCCTGTGAGTCATACCGGCCTTCCTGAGTCATTCCCCTGACCCAGAAAAAACAACACAGGCTTGGCTGCCAGCCAAGAGTGACAATTTACCTACTCTATACAAAAAAATTATTTACACTTTTAGCACACTAGAGGGTGCTACACTAAATACATTGGATTGTCTACTTTCAAAAAAGGGTCATTTGAGGGGTATTTGTAGTGGATAAACACATGTGGGTAAGGCTGGCCATACACTATTCAATTTTCCTGTTCAACTTTCCTTTAGATTTACCAAAAACATATAATATGAGGTGAAACCTAAACCCTTTCAATGTGTATGCAATCAGGCAGACCCTTGCACTACATAGTTGAAGGTAAATCTAAAGAAAATTGAATAAGAAAATTGTATGGTGTATGGCCAACTTAAGAATTGACCCAAGGTGAGGTTTATGCAGCTCACTGACTCACCTGTTTGGTGTGGTCTATTCAAATGGGAAACTAAGCGAGAGAAAAAAGAGAGAAGCAGCTGGATATACCAGATTGCAAATAGGCAAAAATATGACCAAGCAGCATAATCAAATTAAATTTTAACCACTTCAGCCCCGGAAGGATTTACCCCCTTCCTGATTTTTGCAAAATGGCACTGCGGCGCTTTAACTGACAATTTGGTCGTGCGATGCTGTACCCAAACAAAATTGATGTCCTTTTTTTCCCCACAAATAGAGCTTTCTTTTGGTGGTATTTGATCACCTCTGCGTTTTTTTTTATTTTTTGCGCTAAAAAAAAAAGAGCGACAATTTTGAAAAATACCACAATATTTTTTACTTTTTACTATAATAAATATCCTCAAATTAAAAAACAAAAAAACAAAAAACACATTTTTTCCTCAGTTTAGGCCGATATATATTCTTCTACGTATTTTTGGTAAAAAAAAATCACAATAAGCGTATATTGATTCGTTTGCTCAAAAGTTTTAGCGTCTACAAAATAGGGGATAGATTTATGCCATTTTTATTATTATTATTTTTTTTTTACTAGTAATGGCGGCAATCTGAGATTTTTATTGGGACTGGGACATTGCAGCAGATAGATTGGACACTTATGACACTTTTTTGGGACCACTAACATTTATACAGCGATCAGAGCTAAAAATAGCCACTGATTACTGTATAAATGTCACTGGCAGGGAATGGGTTAACACTAGGGGGTGTTCAAGGGGTTAAATGTGTTCCCTCAGTGTGTTCTAACTGTGGGGGGGGTGGGACTGCCTGGGGGAGGAGACTGATCGGTGTTCCTATATACCAGTGATGGGGAACCTATGGCACGCGTGCCACAGCTGGCAGCCCTCCCTGTGAGCAAGCCAGGAGAATCCCATCCTCAGCCAGGCAGTCACTTGCACTAGCTGTGCAGGCATGGAGGAGCTTGCTCCCTTCCTTGCATCGGTGCCAGTGATGTCGGTGGGGGGGTGGGCAGCCAGTCATCTTGTCCTATGTGTAATGTTTAGGGGGATGTAAAGTTCTTCCTTCACTGTCCCAAGGGTCTGTGCTGCAGCTTATTGCCTCCCCGGGACCCCTACACCTCTGGAAAGGCATTCAGGCATTCCTCTCTGCGGCACCCTATTCCAGCTCCCTCTGCTCCAGGACTACTTTGGTTCAATCTGTCCCTCTGGTGCAGCCTGTGGAACAGTGGAGGGGGAGGGGCGGTGCTCGGAGCAGATCATCCATGGCCATGGGAGAGGTGCAGTGGCTGCTAGCTGACCTCCCAGCGGCGGGGATATCAAGGATCGGCTGGATAGCAAGGACTCCTACAATACTTCCTGGGGAGAGCTGGACAATGAAGCCATGGAGAGGTAAGGAGGAGGATGAATCCTCCAATCTACATTGTACTGTGTGTGGGGGTATGGGGATGTGAGTATTGCAGGAAGTATGTGTCAGGTAGGTGAGTGTAATGGTCAGTTAGGTGAGTGTAATGGTCAGTGTATGTGTCAGGTAGGTCAGTGTATGTTGCACAGTGTATTCTGGGCACAACGCATTCCTGAACCCTGTATTCTGAGCGAATCTGGCAGAATCATACGCTTTTGGTTACTTAGGGCTCATTCAGAGGAATGATCAGTCCCATCCTTTGTACAGAGCTGCGGGTAGATTTAATTCTGCGTTGGCACTTTGAAAGAAATAAGTTGGTTTCTGTCGCGGTTTGGGCACTCGGGCTCAGAAAGGTTCGCCATCACTGCTATATACTGTCTCTCCTCCCCTGCCAGAACGTGGATTTGTGTTTTTACACACACAGATCCTTGTTCTGACTCTGTCACGAGCGATCGCAGGTGCCCGGCGGACGTCGTAAGCGCCAGGCATGTGCATCAGCTCCTCAGCACACACCCTCTATTCCCCTTAAAGTGACCGCCATACAGCTATTGCAATTCGCGCAGGGGAGCCATTCTGCCGCCGTCAAACGGTTTGACGCCGGGCGGGCGGCAAGCGGTTAATGAAAATTAAATTAAAATAGTACGGAAAACATCCATGTGGATGTATCAATACCTTCTTTTTTTATTTTTTATTTTGTTATCAATGTATCAATACCTTCTAAAAGAAATGAACAACATAAATCACACATACATAAATATTAAAAACAATCCAGGTAGTGATCCAGTATGCAGGAGATTTTGCAAGATCGTTGCATGGTGGATATGACTCAAAAACCTGGTATCTAGATACAATAGTTAACCAATAATAGAGAAAATGTGCACTGTCCTGGCATTTTAGGGCCTCGAGAAATGGGATAAGTTGTCAGTACTTCAGGATTTATACATTTTCAAATCTGTATATACTATAGTTTGCAGACTCTTTAAATTTCGCTATACCTTTCACACAGACTAAATGACATACACTGATTTGGGTGATCTTTACCAAAGAAATGTAGCAGGCTACATTTTGACCTAAATTTAGGAAGAAAATTGTATAACATGTTTTTTTTCAATATTTTCAGAATTTTTTAATTCATATTTATTTAAACCCCCCCCCCAGTGGCGATTAAATACCACCAAAAGAAAGTTCTATTTGTGTTAAATAAAATTATAAAGATTTCATTTGGGTACAGTGTTGCATGACCGAGCAATTGCCAGTTAAAGTAGCACAGCGCTGAACAGCAAAAAATGGTCTGGACATGAAGTGGGAAAAAACCTTCTGGAGGTCAAGTGGTTAAATAAAGGGATGTTGTGGCCTTTTAAACCCAAGTTAAGGAATCTGTGTGTTTATTGGAATTGTATTTAGGGGACAGAATTAACAAATTCATCAGTTATGCTCATCATGCAGTTTACGGTTCATGTTAAAAGCTGAGGATTGAAATATGACTGCATTCCTGTGGGCAATACACAAGACTGTTCCTTCTTGTTGTTAATTCTGCCCCAGTGATTGCTGGACAAAGCCGTCCTCACTCATAATGGTGTGTATACCAAACTGATCCACATAAATCTAGATTCAACTGACAACAAATATTCAATTGTTCAATGCTGTGGCAGCACAATCTATTGCCTGAGGGTCGATGTGCATGTGTGAAATTTATTGCGCTGGATATTACCAGTCTCTTCAGTGAGTAATAGGGAAAAGTGCACCTTCCAATTTCTGTAAATGTATGATACCAAGCTAATTTGTTTGGTAAAGTATAATGTAAGTGTCAAACATCTGTAAATGTGTAATAAAAGCATCAGATGGCAGCATTATAACAGTGCTATTTTAAAAAGAAGTATCTGTGCTTATTACATTTACCTAAGGCAGTGTTTCTCAACCTGTTTTCAGTCAAGGCATGCTTTAAAATTAGAGACAATCTCAAGGCACCCTTTAAAATTATGGGCAGTCTCAAGGCACCCCATTCTAAAATGTAAACTATTCTAATGCCCCGTACACACGATCGGACATTCCGACAACAAAATCCATGGATTTTTTCCAATGGATGTTGGCTCCAACTTGTCTTGCATACACACGGTCACACAAATCTTGTCGGTAATTCCGAAGTCAAGAACGTGGTGACGTACAACACGTACGACGAGCCGAGAAAAATGAAGTTCAATAGCCAGTGCGGCTCTTCTGCTTGATTCCGAGCATGCGTGGAACTTTGTGTGTCAGAACTGTGTACACACGGTTGGAATTTCTGAGAACGGATTTTGTTGTCGGAAAATTTGAGATCCAGATCTCAAATTTTGTGTGATGGAAATTCCGATGGAAAATGTCTGATGGAGCCTACACAAGGTCGGAATTTCCGACAACAAGCTCCCATCGAACATTTTCCATCGGAAAATCTGAACGTGTGTACAGGGCATAATAGTTTTACACAATGCAGAAACATCCACATGTAGACACCCAACATTAGAGGTGATTTATGGGACAGCAGGCAGGAACCCTTTATGTAACTATAAATAAGAAACTCAGACAAGTGTTGGTATAAATAAGGCCACGGCTGCTTTATTATTGGTTTTAAGACAATACATTTATTCATCATAATAAAACCAAATCAATAAACTTTAAACAACCTATAATATGTTCAGACTCCAAAATTATCCACACAATATTATAACAAAATAATATCAGATAAACTACAAAAACAGATTAGTCCCCCTTTGTATTTTATTTTTATTTTTTATTTATTTTTTTACAAAGGTGACACCACCACATAATTACAGCCGCGATAAAAAAGAAAAAAGGGGAGGGGGGAGGGGAACACCACAGATCCGTCCTCTGAGGCGACTGAGCCTGACTAGACGGAACCCTTCTTATATAGCCCTATTCTGCACTGGATCTGACCAGATTTACCCAGTCTTCATGACCAGTACCCCCAAAAGCCCGGGAAAGTCACCTGTACTCCTCTCCCCAGGCCACGTGAGTACCAGGTGTCCACCTGAGAGCCTTTGCCGGCTCCCCAAAGGGGGAGGCTTGAAACTGCCCATCCTGATGCTCTCCCATGAGGAAAAGGGGGGGATTTGAAACTGTCTCCCCCTTTTCCTATCATTCTTTCAAAGCAAATACACTTTGGCACACTGGTACTGACTAGTATTGCTATGTTTCTCTTCTCCCTCAATTCTCTCAGCTAATGTGACCCCAGTGCTGAGGGAGAGGGGCAGAGGAGGGTCAAACAAGGATGCTGTGGAGGCAACAGACATCCTCTGTATCAACTGATGATGCCACCGGTTGTTAGGATGCCAGTGTCTAGAAAATCGTAATGGTGCATAATGAAAATGTGTGGCTTTGTGTAACTAAAAGGCAGGCTTGATCCACCTGCTGGCTTCTATACAATTTTTGATCAATTTTTAGGCAGTTTGACAAGGCACCCCTGAAGAAACCTCAAGATACCCCAGGGTGCCTGGCATAGGTGTGTGCAGCCTATTGCATTAGGGTGGGCACCCCAAACCTCAAACACATATGCATGTGTGTGCTTGTGTATATATACACACCGACAATGTCAGTAGGGCAGTGGACGTTGTCAGTAGTTTTTATTTTTATTTATTTTTTATTATTTTTATCTTTTTTTTTTTTTTCCTTTTTTTATTATTGTTGAACCATTTTTTAATGAGCCACGTTAGGGGGCTTTGGCGAAACATCAGGGGTCTAAACGGGGGGAATCTGCACCACACAGGGTAATTAAGATGTGCCCAGACACACCTGGCATACCCTGTGCGCATGCCTATGATGCCTGGGCACCCTGGTTGAAAAAGGCTGACCTAGGGCATGTTGTGACGTAAAGCAGAACTTCACTCTCTCAATCAACATTAACAATTTTTAGTCCTTATAGGGCGTACACACGGTCGGACTTTGTTCGGACATTCCGACAACAAAATCCTAGGATTTTTTCCGACGGATGTTGGCTCAAACTTGTCTTGCATACACACGGTCACACAAAGTTGTCAGAAAATCCGATCGTTTTAAACGTGGTGACATAAAACATGTACGTCGGGACTATAAACGGGGCAGTGGCCAATAGCTTTCATCTCTTTATTTATTCTGAGCATGCGTGGCACTTTGTCCGTCGGATTTGTGTACACACGAGCGGAATTTCCGACAACGGATTTTGTTGTCGGAAAATTTTATCTCCTGCTCTCCAACTTTGTGTGTCGGAAAATCCGATGGAAAATGGAGATGGAGCCAACACACGGTCGGAATTTCCGACAACACGCTCCGATCGGACATTTTCCATCGGATAATCCGACTGTGTGTACGGGGCATAACACTGCTAGCATAAGTAAACAGATAGCAGGGGCGGCCTGTCCATTAGGGGCACAGCCCCTTTATCCATGCGACTGATGTCCTAATCTACATTTGGGGCACCAGATGCATGGATTCCAATGGGGGGGGGGGGTTTGAAGCATGCGATTAGAGCTGGAGGCTCTAATAGGCTTCAAAAAAAAGGGTGGGCTCGGGAGACCACCCAGTTGTGTGGCAATAGTGAATGATCATAGCTGCTAGTGACCTGATCCGAACGATCGGGGGAGGGGGGTGACATTGCTTGATGCCCCCCAAAATATACCACCAGCCTCCACTGGTATATATAGGTATATTATATTTACTTGTTTTAAACTCTTTGCTGTACATTTTTTCAGTTGCTTCTTGGTTTCTTGCCTAGACCAAAATGATGTCATACATCCCAGGAGTCTTCACGATCATTTTTTTTTTCTTTCATCTGGAGGAGGAGAGGAGGGGCATTCTCAGCTAAGCACACCCCCCTGCCTGCATGCCAGAGCTAAGGGCAGATGGATTACAGGAAGTAAATGCTACATGGATCATCTGCCCTTACTCAAGATGACTGCGGCTTGAAATGCTAATAGGTTTTTTTCAAAGTGATTTCTCAAAAAAATAAAGTGTGGAGACATGGGTGGATGGGTGAGTTTGCTTTGAATATTAAAAATGAATGAACAAGTGTTTTCAGTTGTGGGTGCTCAGATACAGTTTTAGTTCCTCTCTAAAGCTGAACTCCAGGGAAACAACATATAAAAAACATATAAGTAATCTGTTTTATCTGCTAAAATAGTAGTATTTCCATCCATGAAGTTCTGAGATTTACACAGCTCTGTCACACAACACAGCCCTGTCTAGCCAGGCAGGATACCTTATTTTTCTCTGCCACAGTTAGAGCCCTTTCACACTGGGGCGGGGGCGGCGTCGGCGGTAAAATGCCGCTATTATTAGCGGCGTTTTACCATCGGTATGCGGCCGCTAGCGGGGCGGTTTTACCCCCGCTAGCGGCCGAGAAAGGGTTAAATACCACCGCAAAGCGCCTCTGCGGAGGCGCTTTGCCGGCGATATAGCCGCGCTGTCCCATTGATTTCAATGGGCAGGAGCGGTAAAGGAGCGGTATACACACCGCTCCTTCACCGCTCCGAAGATGCTGCTGGCAGGACTTTTTTTACCGTCCTGCCAGCGCATCGCTCCAGTGTGAAAGCTCTCGGGGCTTTCACACTGGAATGAAAGTAGCGGCACTTTCGGGTCGGTTTGCAGGCGCTATTATTAGCGCAATAGCGCCTGCAAACCGCCCCAGTGTGAAAGGGCTCTAAAAGTGTTACTGAACCCAGGACCCTGAATTCACTATATCTGGTCTCCCACAGTACACAAAACATTGAAATGCAATAGTTTTAGTAAATATAAACTGCTAAATACCCTTTCTCATCAGCAGTATATAGCAGTCTTGTGACTTGTATCACTACAAAGCTTGTAGGAGGACTTTTCAATTTCCCCTGACCCTCTGTCTGGACGGTGCTGATTGGCCCTGTGCTGATCACATGCATGTTCCCAAGAAAAAAAAAAACTTTTTAGCAATACACACCAAACTGAATATGTGCAGCTTGTCCCCTAATGTTCTGTTCTATCAGATAATGGTCTGGAGTCAGTGGAAGAATGGGAGGACCAGAGAAGACAGGCTCGTGCAGCCTTTATACACGATGCAGTGGATTAACTCCTTAGGTTCCACAGTGAGTATAATAAGCATGCTTTACTGCATATACACACTGATTTTACTGTTGTGGGTTTAGTAACACTTTAAGTATCACTTACAGGTTTTAGTTCTCCCCCAGCCTGTAATTGGACAGTGAAAGGGAAAGCAGCAGACTGCAGATCTCTTCTCTCTGTCAAAGTGCTCTCTTTACCATGAGCATGTTTATGTGTTAATTCTTGAGCAGGGCAGCACAATTCATTTGCTTCTTGTACTACTCCTTCCTCTCTGTCTGAGCTCTGCTGTAAAGGGAATGCAAAAATGTTAATGTGTTACTAAACCAACAACAGTAAAATTAGTCTGTATATGCAGTAAAGCATGCTTACTGTATGCACTGTGTAACTTAAGTAGTTAATCATGCGCATTTGGGAAAAAGGCTGTTTGATCCTGTCTTCTCTGATCCTCCCTTTATTTTACGGTCCCCAATCCATCCACTGATAGAACTGAGCCCTGGGGGCACTTTGCAAATTTGGTGTGGTGTGTATTGCTAGAGAGTTCTTTTTTTTTTTTGGGGGGGGGGGTGGTTGCATGTGATCGGCACAGGGACAGGGCCATTCAGCACTGTCCAGACAGAGGGTCATGCAGCCTTATAGGACAGTCAGAAGAGAATGAAAACTCCTCCTACAAACTTTAATCAGTGCTCTGCTAGACACTGAAAGTCACAAGACTGCCGATGAGAAAAGGTATTTAGCAGTTTATATCTACTAAAATAGTTGTATTTCCATGTTCTGTGTACTGTGGGAGACCAGATATAGTGAATGCAGGGTCCTGGGTTTAGTAACACTTTAATACTAAGTCAAATTCAGGTACTTATATGGCTTCAGTTTAACCACTTCAATACCCAGCCATAGTCATATGACGTCCATAGATGGGATCTCCCATCCTGGGTGGACGTCATATGACGTCCTGGGATTCCCGGCCGTCTAGGGGGCGCGCGCGCGCGCCGCGTTACTCGGGACCCGGTGCGTGTGCCCGGCGGCCGCGATGTCCGCCGGGCACCCGCGATTGCCCGTTAACCGGGCCGGCATGTGGATCTGTGTGTGTAAACACACAGATTCACAGCCTGTCAGCTCTGAGGAGAGCGATCTGTGTTCCCAGAACGGAGGAACACTGATCGGTCTCCTCCCCTTGAGCGTCCCCTCCCCCTTCAGTTAGAATCATTCACTAGGAAATATACTTAACCCCTCCCCGCCCCCTAGTGGTTAACCCCTTCACTGCCTGTCACATTTACACAGTAATCAATGCAATTTTATAGCATTGATCGCTGTATAAATGTGAATGGTCCCAAAAATGTGTCAAACGTGTCCGATGTGTCCGCCATAATGTCGCAGTCATGAAAAAAAATCGCGATCGCAGCTAAAAAAATAAATAAATATTTTTTTTTTTTAAAATGCCATAAATCTATCCCGTATTTTGTAGACGCTATAACTTTTGCGCAAACCAATCAATATACGCTTATTGCGATTTTTTTTTTTACCAAAAATATGTAGAAGAATACGTATCGGCCGAAACTGAGGAAAAAATTTGTTTTTTTAAAAAAAAATTGGGATATTTATTATAGCAAAAAGTAAAAAATATTGTGTTTTTTTCAAAATTGTCGCTCTTCTTTTGTTTATAGCGCAAAAAATAAAAACCGCAGAGGCGATCAAATACCACCAAAAGAAAGCTCTATTTGTGGTGAAAAAAAGACATCAATTTTTTTGGGGTACAACGTCGCACGACCGCGCAATTGACGTTTAAAGTGCGACAGGGCTGAAAACTAAAAATTGGCCTGGGAAGGAAGGGGGTGAAATTGCCCTGTATTGAACCGGTTAAATAAATACATTTTAATGATGTATTGAAGTATACAGAGTTCACTGGTTACATTCCATTACATCTGCCTATAGATCAGCTTTAACATTTAATTGGTTGTAATGTACCATGTCTGTCCTTCTCTTTTTCATAGCTTATACTCATGAGCTCCATTATTTATATCGTACATTTGTTTTGTCTTTTTTTTCTTCTGTGATATTGCAGCTCTCTAACCATGATGGTCTTCATTAGTTACCCTCCACTGCTATTGACATGACACAATAATGCTGGTTAGGTCTTTCATATTTCTATGCTGGAAGTAAGATTTATACTCTTAAATATACTTTACATTCTAGCGCAAGGACCCATTATTTTTTATTCACAACGCCAATAAAAGTTTTAGTGACTCTTCCTTACTCTGCTTCATATACAGAGTAATTGAGTGCAACCACTCACACTGTACTTGAATTTTTCTGTCCTCTAGGTTACACTACATAAAGCATTATTTTAGCAGCAGCAATGTATGAGCACAAATTTTCACGCAGCAAAAATATAGACCCAGCACAAGGAAGTTGCAGCTACTACAGATCTGATACCTAGGAGGCCTTTCCAAAAATGCAACTATATAAAGATCAAAAATGTATAGAAGAACAGAGAAACAGTGCACAAGCCTAGTGAATTACCTTTATATACCATTTATTTATTTAAGAAAATGATATATATATATCTATATATGATTTATTTTAAAAAGAAATTAGACAAAACATACTCAAAAACCAATGTAAAGGACATGTTCATAACAATATCCAAGCAAAAAAAAACACCAGAGCCACTGTTCATGCACTTCTTGTGTACCAGGAAGATTCAGCACGAGTCCACAGATGTTTACGCGTTTCAAGGGGAGCTCACTCTTCATAAGAGCTAAAGATCTGTTGCATCCTGCAAGACTATGTAATGATCTATTGTTACAGGTTAAAGTGCCTGGCTCCAACCCACCCAAACAAGTGTCCCGGTACACAAGAAGTTCATATTGATTTACTAAAACTGGATAGTGCAAAATCTGGTGTAGCTGTGCATGGTAGCCATTCAGCCTCTAACTTCAGCTTGTTTAATTAAACTTTGACAAAAACCCTAGAAGCTGATTGGTTTCTATGCAGAGCTGCAGCAGATTTCGCAACCCCAGTATGAGGAAAGGCAGCAAGGCATGCTGAACACCTGAAAGTGGAAGTGTTGTGGATGGACCCTGAAGATATGGAACAAGGAGGGACCATCCACAATTTGAGCAACACACCTGAGCACAGAAGATTGAACTCTAAAAAGATCAACAATTATTGAAAAGCAGAGATGTTAGACAATCAGCTTTTTTTTTTTTTTTTTTTTTTAAAGTGATTACCTGTCATCCTTTATTTTGTTCATGAAGGTATTTGAAGTAATTACTGATAAATATGCATCTTTTACTTGTCGGCTTGGGGCATCTGTAGAAACATGTTGGCTTATTTAAAGCAAACTTGTCACTTTGCTCATTCAAGGTGACATAACAGGTTAATTTCATGGTCGTTGCCTGCTGGAACCCTTGGTAAGATTCAATTCTTCTGTGTATTGGAGAGAATTTGGCCTTTTCCCCCAGGGTCAGATTTACGCCACCTGCCCCCCTAAGGTAACTGTCTTGTGCTACACTCATCAGTTTCCGGATGGCTGGCTAGCATTAAAACCAAACTCAATGAGAATAGAAAAAATCTAGTGGGACCCCCCTGTGCCGCAAGGGTTAATTTTTGTCTAGAGCAGTGATGAAGGAGCTCTTTCATTTACCTGATTCCTCACTACATTGGGGTCCAGTGCTCTTCTCCTACACCCGAGCTCCAAGTCGATGTGCAGAGCCTCAGTGTCATTACGTATCATATAGGGACATTAAACCTGTATGGTACTTTGAGGAGGCTGGAGTGTGACCAGAGTCAGTCATATCTTAGAGAGCGGCATTAAAGGGAGCCTGTCACGTACCTGAAGGGAGACTGAATTGATGAGGTCGGACTCTCTTGTATCTCCAGCCCAGGTCCCGCTGAGCATGAAACAGAAGGAGCCAAGGAACAGGAGGCACACAAGTGCCTGCAGGTGGAAACCAGGAACCCTGTTGCAGGAAGTCGCAGCTGGTCGCAGGACTGTAGTTGCAGAGCAGGAAGTCGCAGCTGGTCACAGGACTGTAGTTGCAGAGCAGGAAGTCTCAGCTGGTCGCAGGACTGTAGTTGCAGACACTCGGGTAGTTCTGCTGGGCCAAGCTGGGCACCAGGGCCAGGTCACAGAGATAGCCGGGTTCGTCAACAGGTGGGCAGGAATTAGGCAGAGATGGGTCAGATGGGAAGCTGGGATCAGGAACCAGAGATCAGGTATAAAAGAGTCCAGAGCCAGGTAAACAGGAGCCAAGGTCAGCAACGGGGAATCAGGCAGAATAACACAGGTTCAAAGTAACAGGGACATAGCTGAAGACCAGTCAGCACCGATCAGTTGCTGGGGCCTCTTTTAAATAGGCCCACTGGCACCAACTGGCGCTAGGGCGCACTCCTGCATGCGCACGCCACACATCGCGCATGCCCATAAGCGAGCATGGGCATCTTTGGTCTCCCGTGCGCGCGCATGCGCACCAGTGTGCGCCAGGCGACTTCTGCTGGTTTCCTTACAGAGCCTGCTGGAGTGAAGAGCAGGGAAGTATTTACAGTACTTGTATTTTCCTGGAGCTGGGCTTTAGGCTGGGTACATACGAGTAGAATTTTGTTCGTATACATATTGTTCACCAAAGCATTCTTCCCATCATTAAGTCAACTAATTTAATTTGAAATTCATTCTAACATTTCATCCAGATCTGTTATTTAAATGGAATCCCAGATAAATTAAACAGTTTCATTACAACCTGTGCAGTTTTTCCTCAATGAAAACCACATAAACACTAAGAATTTTGTTCTTTCTAGAACAATTTTGCATCCTGCTCCCTCCAATTTTTCCATTACTACAGTCAAAAAACAAGCATTAGTTCCACCCCGCTAACCATTAGAATAATTGAAGGAACACTTCAAAATCAATTACTTTCTAACACAATTCTATTTGAGTTTACCCATCAAAGGTCAGATTCTATGTGTAAGGACTCCAAATGGGCGATCTGTTGATACAAAAATTTACAAGAATAAGGACCCTGGTAGATTGCTCTGATAGGCAGGGTGGAAGTCCACAGTCTTTTATTTATTACATAGGACTGTGTTACATTGTCAGAGTGTGGGTGCTGTGTAGCTCTGGTAGCCCATGACTTTGCAGAAATCCAATTCTGCATCTCCCCTCGCCTTCAGCTTGAGGTGCATTTGGTATATTTACCCCCATATACGGTATAGTACTAAGATAAGTTGCATAGTATTTACAGTTCTAAAACTGTAAATGCCAAAATTATAATCATATGAGTGAGATATTATAACACAGGAATGGCAGTGCCTAATGGCAGAGAAGGAATTTGGAGCCTACAGGAGGGAAACTGAGAGGCGCAGGGAGCGGAGCAAGGGGGGCAGAGATGAGCGCAGGCGAGCGGCACAGGTGAGCTGGATAGAGGAGACAGGTAAGGAGTGGTGGGGGGGGGGGCAGGTAAGGAACATAGTCAGGGAGACAGGATGCCAGGTTCTATGGGCAGCACTCAGATCATTGTATATCCCCTCCAGGAAATCTGGGATTTGTTATGTAGTGTACTGTGTATGTACCAGGAAAGTTACCACGCTCTTTGTTTTGTTATAAAACTCTCTACAGAATACAACCAGCTCATAATAAGAGGGTCTGCTGGGGGTATGTAATAAGATCTTCATGTGTGGGTCACAAGTAGGCAGAACACCCTACAGGAGAGCAGCCTGGGTCCATAATTGTGAGTAGCAGAGATTCTGAACACTCCTCCTCTCTCTCACCCACTTCTCTCTATCCCTCCCCCTCTCTCTCTCATACCTCTTTCTATCTCTCACCTCCTCTCTCACCCCCTCCCTCTCACCCACTCTCTCTCTCTTTATAACCCCCCTCTATCACCCCTTCCCTCTCTCTCTCACCCCTTTCTCTCTCAGCCCCCCATTTCTCTCACTCCCTCTCACTCTCTCACCACTTCTCTCTCTCTCTCTTACCCCTTCCTTCTCTCACCTCCTCTCTCTTACTTCTTCCCTCCCTCCCTCACTACCTCCCTCTTTCACCACCCCCACCTGCCGCCCTCACCCCTCCTCTTTCACTCCCCTCTCACCCCCCCCTCTCTCTATTACTCCCCCTCACTCTCCCCCCTCCCCTCTTCCTTACTCCCCTCTCTCCATCACCCCCTTCTCTCTCTCTCCCACCTTCCCCCTTCTGTCTCCATACCTCCACCCCCTCTTTCCCTCTTAGTTCTAAGTTTCTATTAGTAGTTTCTGTCATATTTCAGATTCTCAGTAAAAAATGTGCTCTGTCAGTAGATTTTCAAAATGTTGTCAGTGTAAAAGTTGTGGGGGGTTGGCAACCCTGTCAAGAAGGAGCTGAAGGGCTGCACAAGGCAACTAACCCCTAAATCATTGGGCATGTTTACTGTACTATGTGACCAACAGGTGCTACCTACAAAACCACACCCAATTTTGGCTGACTTTTTATTACTTCTTCCTCTGGCATTACAGCCTAAATTATGTTCTTACACACAGACCCATTGCTTTATTAAAACCTGGTTGCGTCATAAAGATGGTTACAGCATGGCACCATATTTAAACTTGGAAGTGCCCAGCGGCTTCTACGGAAAGAAGCCAGGAATTTCCATTTAGCCCTAGATATGTAAATGTCCTCTCTATGTAGTTAAGCTGCAATATGTAGGTGGTGCTTTGTGTGGGTGTGGCTTTAGTGTGGGCGGGGTCACAGTGGGCCCCATGATCTCCTTTTGCCTGGGGCCACATGCGTTGTCAGTCTGTCCCTGCTCCTAACATGCATACTGGAGGCTTAAGCAACTGAAAACAGAACAGAAAACAGAACTTAAAGTATAAACAATACAGATTCTTTTTTCTATATCGAATGGAATGCAAGCATACAGCTTGTATATGTAGCGCTGGTAGATTTTAATCTACCGCTGAAAGGTTAATCTTGTGGGGTTACTTGTTAGAGGAAGTTAGATTTGCCTCTGTTCCAGCTTGGCTGAGTTGCATGTGGTTACACACTATGCCGGTGGGTGTCGTTGTCACCATTGGCTGGTGTTGGAAGAGCAACGGGTTGAAGCGTATGAGTGCTCCTCTGTCCCAGAGACAACTCGGTGGAGGTGGTCCTCCGAGTTGCATTCTGGGAGAGGGTATTTATGGGACAGACGCCATGTTTAGGGGTTCGTTTTCAGCCACCTGCTGGCCCTCCTGGCCGACAGGTATGCGTTAAGAGTACCACCTCGTGGTCCTCCGTTCCGGAGGCCCATGTCATTGTGGCGTCTGGGTGGGCCCAGAAGCCTGTCTGGGGCCTACCATAGCAGCAGAGGAATGGTCCTGAGCTGTCTATCCTGAGTGAAGAAGCTGGACAACCGGGGAGATCCCAGGGGAGGACCCGTCATGGAAGGATCATGCAGAGTGCTGGTCTGGAGAGGGGCCTGGTGACTCGGTTGGAGGACGTATCCTGAAGTAATCTTACTGCATAGTACTGCCGGGTTGGCTTAAAGGTTCAAGTACTGTGTCTGATGTTCATCTTAAACCAATACATCCTGTGGCAGAGGATCGTGCAGGTTTTATTCCAAACAAGTCTGTGGCAGAGACTTTTGTTCGTGCTACGTACTGGCTGCTAGACAAATGAGAGAGGTCTATCCTGGCGGGCAAAGATTGGGTCCCACAAGGGGAAACGCATTCAACCATTCAACCGCAAGGGTTCAGCTCCAGAGAATGTTCTAAAGAATACTAAGGAAAGGTATTTGAGCTTCCCTGCGACTTTCCTTCTGTCTCTTTCCTGCTACTTCCTTTATTGTTTGTTCATTAAAGCATTGGAAAATCTACTCAAGGGTTAGTGTCTACATCGTCCAGAGGTAAACTCAACGGGACCCTAGACCCGGAGCCAGTGAAACAGAGGTGTCAAGAGTGAAGGTAACAGCCTGCTTTAAACCAGCAGCTCCACCGAGAGTTAGTGCTACATATGGAAAAGGGCCCCTACAGGCCATACAGCCTGTGGTGCATTCTGGGAATTTTGCTTCAAACTTTTACAGAATTATTAGTATAAATTAATGTTTTTATAACAAAAATCTATTTTGTTGTTAACCACTTGCTTACTGGGCACTTAAACCCCCTTCCTTCCCAGGCCAATTTTCAGCTTTCAGTGCTGTCACTCTCTGAATGACAATTGTGCAGTCATGCAACACTGGACCCAAATTACATTTTTATCATTTTTTTTCACACAAATAGAGTTTTTTTTGGTGGTATTCATAGTTTCATAGTTTGTTATAAAGTTTTTAAAACAGGTAATTTGTTTCCTTCATTGATGCGCTGATGAGGCTGCACTTATGGGCATTGATAGGCTGCACTGGCGGGCACTAATGAGGCAGCACTGGTGGGCACTGATAGGTGGCACTGATGGGTGACACTGATGGGTGGCACATATGGGCACTGGTAGGTGACACTGATAGGTGGCACTGATGGGCACTGAGTGGCAGCACTGATGGGTGGCACTGGTGGGCATTGATAGGTGGCACAGTTGGGTACCGGTAGGTGGTACTGGTGGGCACTGATAGGCAGCACTGATATGCACTGGTAGGAGGCATTGGTGGGCACCGCCAGGTGGCACTGGTGGGCACTGCATATCAACAGAGGCTCTCCCTGTTCGGGGACCAATGTCCTTCTCACAGAAGCCGGTGATCGCCTTGTTTTTTTTTTCCTCACGCTGTCAGCATGAGGAAAAAAAGGTGGTTACCGGTTTTCTGTTTACATCACGTGATCAGCTGTCATTGGCTGACAGCTGATCATGTGGTGAGGGGCCGAGATTGGCCCCTTACTTCGATTTGTGATGAGCCGAGTCTCAGTGACTTGCTGATCATAGAGCGCACCCCGCAGGGGGAGCACAGACAGTGCATGCTTGGCAGGATGTACATGGACGTCCTCCCGGCAATTAAGGCCTGTGCTGTAGCTGTCTTTCGGCTATAGCGCAGGGAGGAGGTAGATAAACTAAACATGTTTTGAGAGAAACGTAGAGGTTACTTATTCTAGGTCATAACCCGGAGCTTTCACATTCCCATGTATAAGCACTGGATGATTGAACAGTCAGTCACTATACACCAGCAGTATCACATGTTCCCAAATGTACTGTTATTTCTCTTTGCTACTGGGAGACAAACAGAACAGTGGGGGAGTGAACAGAAGGAGAGTATGTGGCGTGACAGGTTGATTTAAAAGAACCTATAGACAATAACAGCACAGTGTTCTATTTCAAGCAGTAATTTATGTATTGGCATACCTCCTTTAGACCTCAGTCCTTCCAACCAGTATGGTCACCTGCTGAATAATAGCCTTAAGGCCCCTTTCACACTGGGGCGGTTTGCAGGCGTTATTGCGCTAAAAATACCGCCTGCAAACCGCCCCTAAACAGCCTCCGCTGTTTGTTCAGTGTGAAAGCCCGAAGGCTTTCACACTGAAGCGGTGCGCTGGCAGGACGGTAAAAAAAGTCCTGCGAGCCGCATCTTTGGAGCGGTGAAGGAGCGGTGTGTTCACCGCTCCTAAACCGCTCCTTCCCATTGAAATCAATGGAACAGCGCGGCTATACCGCGGTAATATCGCGGATATAGCCGCGCTGTACGAGCGGGTTTAACCCTTTTTCGGCCGCCAGCGGGGGTTAAAACCGCACCGCTAGTGGCCGAATACAGCCGCAAAAACGACGGTAAAACAGCGCTAAAAATAGCGCTGTTTTACCACCAACGCCCCCACCGCCCCAGTGTGAAAGGGGCCTAAGAGGCAGCTTAACAGTTCTATTTGGTAAAATGTAGTACATGAGATGTTCTTAGGTCTTTTGAAATTTAAAGAGACACTCTTCTCAGCCTTGTGCCCACTGTGATAGCTGGTAACTTACTGAAGGAATATGAGGAAGAGGGTGTCAGGACTTTCTAAGGACTAAATCAACTAACCCCCAACATGTAGGGAATCTAGATTATACCATTTACAGACATGAAAATAACATGTTGTATTTACACTGAATTGCTACTAGATGTCAGCACAAAGAAATTAATATATACATAATGAAATCCAATGCAACAGTGATGGATACACAATATGTATTCCAGAACACATTGGTTGGCTTTAAGTCACTAACCCATAACCAGCAAGTAGACTAGGATGTATGAATCTAAGTACTGAGAATCTTGCGAGCTACCATAAACATACCCTAAGTTCTTGTGTGGAAAGCTGCTAGCACTGATCATTTCCCATAAGATCGTGCAATCAGCATAAAAATAAAAGAATGTGCTGCGCTAACCTGTACTAATTATTGTTTCCCTGTGTACTTTATATATATATATATATATATATATATATATATATATATCAGTCTAGAATATATCTATAGCCAAATAAATAAATATATAAAGTTCTCTAGTGACAAACTAATTATCAATAAAGTGACTCTGTGCAACAGTATACTGCAACATGTAAAATAATGTCTTATTATAAAATCATAATCCTATAATATCATCATCTGTCATAAAAGAAAGCCGTTGTATAAGTGCTCAAATTATCTACACAAACGTGTTCCAGTGAACTAAAGGTGCTTATGTGCAAAGTGTTATGTTGAAAAGTTCATGTGAAAACATGCGTTGATATAAAATTGTATATAAAGTCCATTAAAAAAATCAAATCTAAAAAAACTGGTGATAGCATGTGTGTCCTTGTGTTCACTCAGGTGCTCCCCCCTTCTGTATATGCGGTCACCTTAGAGTGTGTGACCTTGCAGTTAAGCTTGGTCAAAGCACACATATGAACCCCCTATGGTTTCAGTGATTTGTACTGGGATTCTGGGATGATTGCTGGCATGTTATCCACATGTATATAATAAGAGAGACTAGATAGTGTGATATCGTTTACACTCTATTTTTTTTTATGAAACATTAACCCCTTACTTAGGGTGCTCATATTTTGTGGGTGCTACAGTGCACCACTTTTAACAAGACCAAAGGGAACGCTGTGTCCGCTGAACTTCTGTGTCATTTCCTTGCTGAGACTGATCCACTGCCTCATTCACCGTCCTGTCCCCTCCTCAATGCGTGTCAATACCGGGAATATGGCATATCTTCCTCAGGGGGAATTTCACCTTTTAATTCCATTTCACTTTTTTTTTTTTCCATGAAATTTTTATTACGTTTTTTCAAAATTACAGAGATGACAAGAAAAATGAACGTACAGAAGGTAAGCAGTACTATACAAGATATATCAAAACAGTACAACCGTAACAGTGGTATACACTTGCAATGCAGATTTCAAAAACCGGATAGATTTTATTGTGAGATCTCAGTAAAGGAACGTTTCTGCGTTTATCAGCAGGAAATAATAACAATGGCGACAGAGGTAGCGTGGTGGTCTCCATATTCCCAGTGACGGGGGGACGGGTACAGCATAGTAATGAGGCTCCAAGTATTATTAGGGTGTAAACCAAGGTACGCCACCACATGACCCACTCACCCCTAACGGGCTCAAAACTGTGAGTGGGAGGGGGCAAAGGATTTTTATTGTTGAGCGTTGACCATAGTCGGTTTGTTGTGAAGTTGAGGTCGGCCCCATCACAATGGAACTGTATCCATGTATAGGTCATCTAAGTGTCCCGGAGGTCAGTTGGGTCCATTTGTAAGTAAAAAGTGTGATACATAGGACGAAGTGTAAGGTTGCCCCAGGGGTTAATGTGTAGTGAAGGGGGGATAGGTCAGGGGAGGGGGGGTAGAAACCATGCACAGGGTAAAGTGAGCTGTGATGGAGTTGAAAGAATTTGAGGCGTTCATCCCAAGTGTGGTGTGGTGGTATATGTTGTCGGATCCGTAGCATTTGCGGAGTCTCTATAGTGCAACCAACAAGCCCATGTTTTCATATATTTCTGCGGATTATCCTTGGCCTGATGTATAAGATTTTCCATTTCTGCAATTTTGTCTACTCTACGGACCCATTCAGATATGGTAAGGGGGTTGGTATTCCTCCAATGGGTCCTATACATTGGTTGGCTGCATTAATTAGGTGCAGAGTAAGATATTTCTTATATCTTGCCATGGGTAATGAAGTGTGGTGGAGCATGTATTGTGCTGGTGTGAATTGTGGGGTGTACGTTGTGATTTGAGCAATGAGGCGGTGAATTTGCACCCAAAATGGTTGTATGAGCAGGCAATCCCACCAGATGTGGAGTAATGAGCCCTTAACTGAGTTGCATCACCAGCAGAGTGGGGAGACGAAGTAATGGAATTTATGTTGTGTTCTATACCATTTTGAGTAGATTTTATATCTATTTTCTTGAGTAGAAGAATTAAGGGAACCTTTGTCAATATAAGTGTGTATGCGTTCCCAAGCTTCCTTGGGCAAGTCTATATTCAATTCTGTCTCCCATTGTTGTATGATTTTATATCCTTTAGGATTGTTGTCCTGAAATAGGAGCGCATATGTAGCTGAGATTAAATGCCTTTGGGGCTCAGTGCTTGTGCACAGCGCCTCGAAGGGTGTGTGGTCACGGTGCCAATGAGCAGTGGGTGTGGTACTAATGAGGAAATGTCTAAGTAGGAATTTAAAAAAGGGTATGTGTCGTTTAGGGAATTTAGCGGCAATTGCTGAGTGAGGCAAAAGTTTGTCATTATGGAAGAATTGTTGAGGGGTTAAGTCTGAGAGTTTTGCACACAGATCTAAAAAGCAGCATCGTGGGTCTTATTAACGGGTGTGCCATGTACGTTTTAGGAATGGATTTAAAGTTGATTCAAGGTAGATACGCAACCGGTATTTTCGCAAAGGAGTTTTCAAGGTGGGTCCAATCTTTGTTATATTTGTGTATATGCCAGTCTACAATTCTAGTAAGGTGACAAGCCCAGTGGTATTTTTGGAGATCTGGGAGGCCCAGTCCTCCTTGCAGTTTTGGGCGCACTAGTCTTTCCCAACTTAGTCTGGGGGTCTTGGAAGTCCAGATGAGATTTGTGCACATCCTCTTATAAGATACGAAGAACGAAGGAGGGAGTTTAATGGGGATAGCCTGAAATAGGTAAAGGAGTCTGGGGAGGATATTCATTTTCAGTATGGCAATTCTGCCGAACCACGAGAAGGGGCCGGTATGCCATTTTTAAGGTCTCCCTGGATCTTTTGTAGAATGGGTAGAAAGTTCAGGGCATATAGGTCATTCAATTTAGTAGGGATTTTGGTGCCTAGGTATGAGATTGCGTGTGGTTCCCAATTGAAGGGGAAGTTGGTTCGGCATTGTGTCACTAGCGATGTCGGGAGGGAGATGTTTAGGGCTTTGGAGTTAGCAAAGTTAATGTGGAGGTTCAATAGAGTTTTAAAAAGTAAAAAATCTTTAAGAAGGTTGGGGATAGTGGTAATGGGATCAGAGAGGAAAAGCAGGACATCATCGGCATAGGCACCTAGTTTATAATGGTTGTGGTGAATATCTATGCCCTTTATATATGGGTTCTCCCTCAGTTTATGCAGCATGGGTTCCAGAGTAAGAACAAAGATAAGGGGGGATAATGGGCAACCCTGACGGGTTCCGTTAGAAATGGAGAAGGCGCTCGACAGGTGACCATTGACCCTAATTCTAGCTGTAGGGGAAGAGTATAATGAGAGTATCAGTTGAATTAGGCGGGCAGGAAAACCCATAGTTTGCAGCGTGGCCGACATATAATCCCAGGCCACTCTGTCGAACGCCTTCTCCGCATCAAGGGAAAGGAAAAAGCCTTTAGTGGAGGATATAGAAAGCCAGTGATGTATGTTGATGGCTTTTATGGTATTATCTCTTGCCTCTCTGCCCGGGATGAAGCCCACTTGGTCCAATGATACTAATCTGGGTAGTAAGGGAAGAATGCGGTTAGCTATGATTTTGGCATAAAGTTTGAGATCTACGTTAAGCAGTGAGATCGGACGATAATTTGAAACAACGGTAGTGTCTTTACCAGCTTTCGGGATGAGGGTAATGTGGGCTTCTAAGAGATCCTTGTTGGGAGATGTCGGGAGATCATTGAACGCTCGAACAAATTGGGGAATGAGGGTGTCAGAGAAGGATTTATAGTAGCTGACCGTGAGGCCATCAGGGCCTGGGCTTTTACCCGTTTTCAACTGTTTCAGGGCATTCAATGTCTCTTCTATTGAGATTGGGAGGTCTAAGTCTGTCGCTTCTGTCAAAGATAGTGGTGCTGGGCAGTATTGCAAGAGGAAATCGTTTATCATTTGCGTGCGTTCTGAGGTTGCGACAGAAGGGGTAGGGGGGGCAAGTTACCAGAGGGATCTGGTAATGATGTGAATAGTGTGTGCTGCTCTTTTGATTTGAAGGGCTCTGGCCAGTAGTTTTCTGGATTTGTTACCGAACTCATAGAACATTTTTTGAGAGAGAGCGTATTTTCCTTTGTGTTGTGTGTAATTCCCCTAGTAGTTCCTCCCAAGCCTGTCGTAACTCATTTAGTGAAGACGTAGCCAGTGACAGTTTGTGAGCTTGTTCTAGTGAGCGAATGCGTGGCGTCAGTTTTTCGATATGCCTTTTGGCTGTTAAGGAGATGAGTTCCTCCCTGATGACACATTTATGGGCGGCCCAGATAGTAACGGGGGAGGATTCCTCTGGAGTGTTTTCTGTGAAGTAATAGGAGAGGTGTTCATGTATTTTAATCGTAGAGTCTACATCTGTCAAAAGAGAGTTGTCGAGGTGCCAAATATTTGATCTAACGTTTGTTTTCGGGAGCGTCAGAGTCATGGAGATCGGGTTGTGGTCAGAGAGCAGCATGGGATCAATCGAGGTGTCAGTGAGCGAGGTCAAATCATTTTGTGAAATGAAGAAGTGGTCGATCCTAGAATATTTGTGAGGAGGTGAAAAGAAAGTGAAATCCTTAACATTCGGGTGCAATGTGCGCCATGTGTCATGTAAAGTTAGGTCACTAAGTAACGTTTTTATCTTTCGAAGGGCTCTATAAGTCAGGGAGGACGTCCCATTCGACGTGTCTAGTGGCGGCTTCAGAGCTACATTAAAGTCCCCCCCTACAATCAAGGTGCCATATTGAAAGCTCGTAAGTTGTTGCAAAGTGTTGCGGAAAAAGGAGACTTGTGTGTTGGGGGCATAGAGATTCGCTATTGTCATGGGCCTATTATGTAGTGTACCCTTAATAAACAAGAAACGTCCGTGAGCATCCTTATGGACTTCTGTTATCAGAATGGGGCAGTGTTTTGATATCAGGATGGATACTCCTTTCGATTTAGCCTCATCATTTGAAGCGTGGTATACATTCGGGAAGTGGTTATTGTGAAGTTTAGGGATGCTGTCAGTCCTGAAATGGGTTTCTTGAATGAGGGCAATGTGTGCTTTGGACCTCTGAAGAGAATATAGTAGTTGAGATCTTTTTTTGGGGAGTGTTGAGTCCATTAATATTAATGGAGCAAAGTTTGAGTTTAATGGGCACTTGCGGCGAGTTGTGGTGTGAAGCACTTGCGCGATTATCGTCTGCCATGGTGAGGGGGAAGGGAGGGAAGGGACCACCGTGTAGGCGTTTTTATGTGGAGTCACTTAATGGGGTTAATGTATCGAATATTCTTGAGCCCTGCTTCGCTTAGGGTTTTCGTGTTACGGTTTTTAATCTGTTGTTGGTTACCGATTTTGTAAGATGAGAAATGCAATCTCTAAGAGTGTAGCGAAGAGATGTGGCGGAACTCGCCAATGCACCTCAGTATGTCGTGGTATCGGAGAGGTACAGAGTGTGAACAATGCAGGCACTAGTAGTGGAATGTCCGCAGCTGGGCACACTACTGTGTGGGGGTTGACAACTAGCCAATCAAGCAGATTAGGTGAAGGAGCAGTCTGAGAGATGCTCCGGCACAGGACAATAGTTGTAGATAATGGAGGAGGGTAACCTCTCGGTAAACTTCGTTGGACACGGGGTAACCACCGTGTGAGAAGGAGGTATGTGGTTGGGTGTCATCAGGTAAGCAGTTCTGGCTTGCTCGACGGGGCGTTGAGTCGGAAGTGGTGTTATTATTAGTATTGCCCCGGTGCCACACAATAGTAGTAAGGGATATGGAGTTCTCGTCGGGAGCCTCTGGATGACTCTACAGATTAAGTATTATCATGAGTTCATAAACAGTATCAACGTAAAAGAACACCTAATAAAACAGAGTACCTAGTCTTTCAGAAACCATAACTAAGGTAGGCTTAGGGAACCTAAGTCAAGAACCTGAGAGGAGAAAGGGGTGAAACATTGAACCTACAGATACCTTATAGCCAGGAAGGCATATGAATTGAGTTCAAAAACAGAAAAAAAAAAAAAAATCGATAAGCAGTTTGTTAAGGGTGTGCTTAACTCTGTTACAACTCTGTTGTAATGGCAACTTGTTGTGATCCTGCTGTTCCATAAGCCCTAAAAGTGTGGAACAGAGAAGAGTTCAACAGCATGGTGGTGGCAGCTCTATCCTAGTCCTGAGAGGAGAAGTATGCAGTCTTCTGCTGGAGCTCCAGGCTTGTCACCGGTCAGACCCAAGGGGTATCACGAGGCAGTCGGAGGAGGGCAGTCAATGCTATAGTCTGCCCGGGCTGGATCTGAGGTGGTCGTGTCTCAGGATGACGCTCCTTATTCCAGTCCTGTTTGAGAGAAGCGGGAGCGCGGAGCCTGGCAGCGATAACTGAGTGTTGCCGGAAGTGAGTTGCCGTCCTCTCTTCCGATTGGTGCTACGCTGACGTGACCGCAGGGCATTATGGGGCTCATAGTTCGTTCTCTATTTCAGGCAGTGTTCATTTTGCGCAATAGTCAGAGAGCCTGTGCAGAGCCATTGCACCTGGTGTAGAGAGGCAGCTATAGAAAGCTGGGCTGTTATGTGAATCATACAGCTGGGTGTAGCGGAAATTATGCATGGCACAAGAGAACATTAAAGCTTGGTAAACTGCTAGACAATAAAACTGAAAACAAAAGTCAAAGGAGCCAAACATGGCTAACTAAAAAAAAGGTAGTCAGGGAACCCTGAAGAGGGCTCAGCGGTCTCGGCGGGCTCTCCTGGATCTTGGCGAGTTGGAAGGACTGTGATCCTGATGTAGGTTGCGGGATAAAGTAAAGTGCCTCTGTCTTGAGGGGATCTTCTCCTATGGTATCGGGTGTCTTGCGCGTCCATAGGTTCCTCATGCAGTGCAGGTTTCTTTACTGTGGGGCGGCGAAAGTCTGCATACCAGTTTGGAGATGCTGAGGATTTCACAGAAGTGAGGTAAATCTTCTGGCACTTTCAATAGTGCAGTGCGGCCTTGAGTGGTAGCAGACAAGCAGAAGGGAAATTTCCATTTGTAAGGAATCCCTTTAGTACGCAGGGTGTCAAGAGGGGGTTTCAAATCTCTGCAGCACTGCAATGTAATGCCAGATAGGTCTTGGTAGATTTGTATATTCACTCCATCATGCGTCAGTTGTGGTCGGCCCCTCGCCTGTCGTAGGATTTCTTCCTTCAGCTTGAAATCGACTAAACAGCATATAATGTCCCTGGGGGATCCGTGTCCCTCCCTTTAGGTCTCAGGGCTCGATGAATCCTCTCCATCTCGATCGCCGACTGAGGGGGTCTATGAAGCAGGTCATTGAACAGGCCTATGACCGAAGATTGTGTCGCCTACCTCGGTTGTCGAGGTCTTCCATGTGGCGTTGCATGTCATGTAATTGTAGGGTGTGAGTGTCAATTCGATGTGTGGCCCGGCGGAGCACTGTGTCATGGTGGTCAGCCACTTTTTCCACCTCATGTACTCTGTCAGAGAGTGCAAGAATGTCCAGCCGGAGTTCAGAGATGGCAGCTGACAAGGTATCTTTTATGTCAGTGGCGATGGCACGAAGGTCATGTAAGTTTACGTGAGGTGGAGGGGAGACTTCTATTCCTCCCATGCCTGTGGGGGCCACTGCTGGTGGAGCGGATAGCATCCCTGTCAGTGAGGGAGCTGCTGCCTGAGATTGTCCGTCGCGGGAGGACACCATGTTCCCTCTGGGGGTCCGGAACATCTCCGGGATATTATGGCTAAGGTGTCTGTCTTGTTCCCGGGGAGAACGGGAGCGGGATACGGACGAATTGCGGGAAGCTGTCCCCATGTTTTGGATGTGAGTAGGGGTGAGGTTACCTCCGCTAAATGGTCGCTTTGTCCTGTGGCAACGGGAGCTTCAGAATTAGGCTTCCATCTTCCTGTCAGGCCACGCCCCCCTCCATTTCACTTTTAATTCCATTTTTTCTGCCTAAATACTAAAGCAGTAAAATACATAAGTTAGTGGTTTTGATTGAATGCAAGGAGATGGAATCCAAAATGTCCCATTCAAATGTATGATTCCCATTGGAAACATAGTGGTTGAAATTTACTTAAAATTGCTATGAACTGGTCATGAAAGGTTTATACTGTATAGATGGCCAATGAGAAGTCCCACTTGAAGCAGGCTGTGCTCATAGGAGCGGTATAGGCCCCACCTCATCCTCAGTCCTCAAGTACCCCAACAGGCCATGTTTTGGAAATTTTGGTAAAATAGCTGTCCAAAATACCAAGCTATTGACTCATTGATTTAAAGCACCTGTGCAAGATAAAGGAAAACATGCAAACATGGCCTGTTTGGGGTATTTGAGGACAGGGTTGAGATCCACTGGCCTATAGGGTTCATTGAACTCCACAAAGCAATGACCCCTATGTGTGCTTGGATGTTTGCAGCATGGTTGTCCTCCAAAATGGCTGTCTACCCAACTTCTATACAGATTCAGAGCTAGTTCAGACTTAGATTGAATGAGCTATTATCTTTGTGTGACAGGTCCTTTTTAAAAGGAGCACACCGAACATGGACAGAACTGTGAGTGTTACCTTCGAACACGGGCTTTTATTGTGTATATTCAGTGAATTAGAAAGCACTCTGCAAGAAGACTTATACATTTAGAAATGGTACAGTAAGTGAATTGCTGTTTAAACCTGCAAGGATGATTTAACTAGCTCTGTCTTCTCTCATCGATTATCCGTAAATTGCACTAATTTAGAGTCAGTCTCTGTGACACGTTAAGCATCGCTAAAAATTCACTCATAAAAATCATTAGAATAAGTCTTCAGTTTGTAGATCTGAATTTCCTAATCTTGCTGATTTTGGCAGTATATGACAACATTAAATCTCTTCTTAAACCCACCACCCAAAGGGATAAAATGAGGTTACATATTTTTGCAGCCAAAAGAATTTAGCTATCAGGGACTGTGCAACCTGAGACAGTTTAAAGGGTAACTCCAGCTTTCTTGCAAATAAATGAAAACAATCCCTTTAAGTAAACTAAACTACATATCGAGGATTTTAGCAAATGTTTTGCATAATCATACCTTTCTGTGTTCTGAAGAAACCACTGATTGTTTCACCGTGTCCCTTCTAATTTCTGAATAGAAGGCTAGCTACTGATAAACTCTTCACTTGTCCTGTCAAAATACTGGTTAATTTACATGTATGTACCCAAGACGATGAGAGTACCCTCTTATACAGTTCTCATCCGAGCAACCCTGTAAGTTGAGACAGGGTCTGTAGGGGTGAGGGAAAGGCACAAGCGCCAAGGTGCTGATGCTGTTGGCTGGAACTTGAAAGCGCTGGTATCAGGTGAGCAGGAGTACAGCTGGCTGTGCACTGTGGATGTGCCAAGTTCAGTTAAAGGTTGAGTCAGGTCTCAAGCCTGGTCTAGTGACAGCCGAGCGGAAAGACACCAGGTCATGGGCAGGATCAGAGTCAGGGACAGGCAGAGGTCAGTAATAAGAAGGGGGCAAGGTATAAATTCACTGGGCAAAAGTGTAGTCAGTAAATCAGGCTGAGGTAGGTAGCGAAGATAGACAGCAAAGATAAACAGCGAATATAAGCAGACAAGGAAAGTCCAAAAGCGGGTCAGGTGAAAACAAGCTCAATAAAAGGTGAAGGATGAGTATCAGGTTCAGGATCACAGGAGCAAGGCTGAAGACCAAGGAGCTTGTGCAGGTTTAAATAATTTTCCATTATTTTCTTGACAGGAGCCAAGAAAATCAACAGTTTCTCCCTGTTGCTCTCGCTCTCGTAATTGTCCTGTCCATTGAAAAGGAGAGACATTGTGATATGTGATTCACTGAATAAGAAAGTGATCCAGATAAAGTAAAGCAGAACTTAGGGCCAGTTCACACCAGAATGTGGAAAGGCTAAATTCTTGCTCATTTTTCACACTGTGTTTAAACACACTGCCCTTGCAAGGTAGGCAGTTTTGCTATATCGTAGTATGGGGAAGGATAAGAAAATAAAGAGGGGATATGGAAATGGGAGGAATTTGCGATATAAGGAGAACATCAGGTAGTTACAGTACATTTTGGATGTGTGAGCCAGGATGACCACTTATACAAAAACTTTTCCATACTTAGATTTTTTTCTAGCAACTAGTCTCTCCATTTCACATTGAAGGTTCAAATCTGTGGTTGTACTGGAGATGAATGGGGGATTTGTAGTTTTCCAGAGTTTGGTGATGTTCAGTTTTGTGGCAAGTAGTAGGTGTAATATTACCACTTGTGACCAGGGGGGGGAATTTTTCTATCCCAAGGTGTAGTAATGCTAGCGAGGGATTAGGGGTTGTTGTAATCTGTGATATTGTGGAGATTAGAGCAAATATTTGTTTCCAGAATGAGCTTACGGATCTGCAAAACCACAGGATGTGTGCTATGCTACCAGTGCTTCCACAGGTCCTTCAACAGGTGGAGGGGTGTCCTGGGAAGAATTTGGAGAGACGGTAGGGTTCAAGATAAAACTTGTGTATTGTTTTCTGGTACGATTCCCAGTGATTAGAGCAGTGGGAAGCTTTAAAGGTGTGTTTAAAGGCATGCGACCACATGCCGGGGGTGACAGTAATATTTAGTTCTTCTGCCCATTTTGAGAGGGATGTGAGTTGAGAGTAAGGCCAGTTGTCATGGAGGGCTGAGTACATTGTGGAGATACCATGTTTCGGGTACTTTATGCATGTGTAGAAGTTGTGGAGTGGTTCGGGTATTTTGACCTCAGTGGGAATTTTAGACGTTTGAAGAAAGTGGGAGATCCTCATGTATGTAAAGGCTTCAGTTTGAGGGAGGTTGTATTCAGTTTGGAGTTCTGTGAAGGATTTTTAGAATTTCTTTATTGTAGATGTCTGATATGCTACTAATCTTGTGTTTCTGCAAGTGCTGTACTCTAAGATTTGACAAATGCGTTGTTAGCGTTCTGAGAGGGATTGGTAGTGTGTGAGATGGGTGAGCTATGGATGTCATCTGGGTGAATTTCTTCTAGACTGCCAAAGAGACCGTAATCGACAGGGAAATAGTCATTGTGTTAGGAGGAAATCCCACAGAAGTGATCAGGAGAATGTCATGCAGCTTATTAGGTTTGTAGGAAGATGATTCTATGATTATCTTCCTTTTAGGTTTTATTGGGAGTCAGGTGCCACCAGTAGTAAAGCTGGTCCAGGATAGAAGCATAGTAGTAGGTTTGTATGTGGGGAAGACTCACACCTCCCTTTTTGTGATGTCTGGTTAGTATGTAGTGGGCTCATCTAGGTGGTTTAGTATCCCATACATATCTCAAAATTTGTTTTTGTATTGAGGTAAAGAAGGAATGGGGTATAGGTAAAAATACTGTGCGGAATAAGTAGAGTAGTTTGGGGAGGATTAACATATTAAAGGAGGCAATCCTTCCTAGTTTAGATAGGCCTGTTGTGTGCAGACGGTTTAATAGTTGAGGAAGCAGTTTTTGGAAGTCATGGTAGTTAAGATCATAGAGGTTAGGTAGTGAGGGGGTTAACTTTATCCCTAGGTATGGGATAGTTTGACTAGTCCAAGAATAGGGAAGAGATCCTTCCAGGAGGGACTTCTGTCTGTTTGTGAGATTCAGCGGGAGGATTAGGGACTAATGCCCCGTACACACGATCGGACATTGATCAGACATTCTGACAACAAAATCCATGGATTTTTTCTGACGGATGTTGGTTCAAACTTGCGTACACACGGTCGCACAAAGTTGTCGGAATTTCCGATCGCCAAGAACGCGGTGACGTACACCACGTACAACGAGACTAGAAAAGGCCAGTTCAGAACCAAGCGCGGCACCCTTTGGGCTCCTTTTGCTAATCTCGTGTTAGTAAAAGTTTGATGAGAGACGATTCGCACTTTTTCAGACTCGTGGTTTTCAGATCGTTTTCTGCTGTTCAGTTTGTGCTTGCGGGTTTGTATCTGCTCTTCAGTGCGTGCAGCAAGCTACGCGTGACTCAGTCATTGTGTTCTTGTTCGTTCGTTACTGTTTTTCAGGTTGCTGTTCTTCAGTGCGTTCTGTTACTTCATTCTGAGCAGCCGACCATTTTCTAGCCATGATGCGTATACGTACTCCTCGTAGAGTTTGTGCTGTGCGGGGGCCTAACCTTGACACAAGTCCAGTCCATGAACAGGGTGGGGAGGTATTCATGGACCAAGAATTGGTTGCTTCAGCGTGACCAGTTCTGTCATATGCCTTTGCTCCGTGAGAATAATCCTGATGATTTCAGAAACTTTCTCCGGATGATGGACCCCGTATTTCACCGTTTGTTGGCTTTGCTGACCCCTTATATTAGCAGGCAGGATACCTGCATGAGGCAAGCCATCACTCCGGAGCAGAGGCTCCTCGTCACCCTGCGGTACTTGGCGATGGGGAGAAGCCTGCAGGACTTGAAGTTCTCAATAGGCACCTCCCCCCAGGCTCTGGGGATCATTATCCCAGAGACCTGTTCTGCCATCATCCAGGTCCTGCAGAAGGAGTATATTAAGGTAAGATTTATCCTTTAACATCACATTTTATTGTATTTAATGTTTGCTATGCTTGTCTTGGGTGGATTTCCCCTTCTTCCAGAGGTGGGGGGTCTCTGGTCTCCTCGGATGAGGGGTGTCCTCCGAGTCTTTTCTCCCCTATGTAGAAAAAAAATGGTATACTTAGCACACGGATATTTGATGGCAGAACTATAAATATGAAACATTGCTTGGAAGTGGGGTACAATTGTCTATTTTGGCAGAGTTCCAAGATGTTGCATTTTTAGTGTCCTTTGGGAAGCTTCAATACTTTACCTGTTTTGTCCAAGCTTCACAGATGGAGACACCCCTATAGTATACACTGGAGCACCTGTGTGGGATCCCCTAATAAAAAGGGTGTTCTTGTGTCCCACACTAGTGCTCCTCCAGATGTATAAACAGCTGCTGAGTGTCATCTCCTTACACAGAATCTAGTTTGCATTTCATTCTAGTAACAAACACATCTACACAACCAAATTAGTTTCAGACAAGTAGGCCCTAAAAAATGTGGGAAAATGCATATGGCCAAAACAATGGTGTTTTCTAGGCCGAACGAACAATGTTTTATACAAACGAATAATGTGCCCATGAACATGAAAGTTGCCTTTTAAAACTGGATAACAGTTAATAAAAGCACATGGAGCAGCATGAACGTAATAAACATAAAGAATAGAGGAACACAGCACAACTACTTACTTTTTTGCAGCACTCTCCGGATCTTTCTGTACTGCTCGTGCTCTCTTAATTTGAGGTCCGATCTTTCGATCGTCGTACCCCGAAATTCCGGTGCAGACTCTTGACCACTTTCGCCATGATCTTGGCATTTCTGACATTGGGGTTGGGGTAAGGTCCATACTTCCCATCATAGTCGACCTTCTTCAGGATGTCCACCATCTCCAACATCTCCCCAAAGGACATATTTGATGCCTTAACCCTTTCACGACTAAGCCTATTTTTGAAATGTGGTGTTTACAAGTTAAAATCCGTATTTTTTGCTAGAAAATTACTTAGAGTTCCCAAACATTATATATATTTCTTTAGCAGAGAATCTAGAGAATAAAATGGCGATTGTTGCAATATTTTTTATCACACGGTATTTGTGCAGCGGTGTTTTAAACGCAAATTTTTGGAAAAGTGACACTTTAATGAATTTTAAAAAATCCAAACAGTAAAGTTACCCCAATTTTTTTGTATAATGTGAAAGATGATGTTACGCCGAGTAAATAGATACCAAACATGTCACCCTTTATAATTGCACGCACTCGTGGAATGGCGACAAACTACGGTACCTATGAATTTCCATAGGCGACGCTTTAAAAATTTTTTACGGTTACCAGGTTTGAGCTACAGAGGAGGTCTAGGGCTAGAATTATTGCTCTCGCTCTGACGATCGCGGCGATACCTCACATGTGTGGTTTGAACACCGTTTACATATGCGGGCGCGACTTCCGTATGCGTTTTCTTCGCTGCGCGAGCTCGCGGGGACAGGGGCACTTTAAAAATTTTTTTTTTTTTTTAATTTATTTTATTTATTTTTTTACTTTATAAATTGTGTTTAAAAATGTATTTATTTTTTTTTTTACTTTTATTGCTGTCACAAGGAATGTAAACATCCCTTGTGACAGTAATAGGTGGTGACAGGTACTCTTTATGGAGGGATGGGGGGTCTAAAAGACCCCCCATCCCTCCTTTACACTTCAAAGTATTCAGATCGCCGAAAACGGCGATTCTGAATACTGTGTACTTTTTTAAATTCGGCGCCATTGGCAGCCGAGTAAACAGGAAGTGACGCACCTGCTGTGTCTCCGCCATGTGCTCTTCCCCCACTGCGCCGAACGAAAAGGGGCAGGGAATAGACTAGAAAGAACGTCAGGGGCGGGCGGAGTTACACGCATGCGCAGTGTGTATAAAGCGTAACACGCGTGTGCGTAGTACGTACGATCTGTGAGCGGAGGAAGGAGTATCGGAGGCGCCGATCGTGAGAACGAAGGTAAGATCTAAACTTGGGCCTATACTGCTTCTAGATTGAGGCCTATATTGTAACAAGATTAGGAGAGTTTTGCCTGACATTAGGGTTTGTCTTGTGTTGTGTCTGGCAGATAAAATGGATGGCTTCAATGACCACAACTTCCTCCCCCTGTTCATAGACAAATACAGGGAGCTGCCCTGTCTGTGGCAGGTGAAACATCCACATTATAATCATAAACAAAAGAGGCAGGCAGCGCTGGAGAAACTGCTGGAGTTGGTGAAGCCGGTGGTCCCCACAGCAACCATCCCCTATTTAAAAGCAAAAATTGGTGGCCTGAGGAGCACTTATCTTAGGGAGCGCAAGAAGGTCACGGATTCCCAGAGATCCGGAGCTGCAGCAGATGACGTTTATGTCCCCAGGCTGTGGTACTATGAGAGACTGCGATTTCTGTCAGACCAGACTGGAGTCAGGGAATCCCTCTCAACCCTTCCTTCCACCCTATCTTCCACCCCAGCTGAGGCTTCCGATGTCCAACCTGGGACTTCCAGCCAGGAAGAACTGGATGAGCCCAGCTTGAGCTAGGTATAGCATTCTTCTACATATTTCTGGTCAATAAATAAAAGATATTTACTGGATGTTATTATTAATCACTAATTGCTGATTTAATAAAGTGTTTTACATATCAATAGACAGTAGTGGGCAAAAATAATTGGGACAAGAATAAAAAATGCTGGGCTCAGAAGGATAGTCTGCTATATTTGTTAACATTCAATTTGCAACAATCATGAGGTAAAAATTGTGTGTGATTGATGACTAAAAAACTAAAACAATGTCTCTTTTTCATACACAGGAAGACCTCAGCCAGGACGAGGCTCTGGAATGTGGCATCCAGGAGGCGGCTGTGGAATGTGGCAGCCAGGAGGAGGCGGGGGTTAGTGGCAGCCAGGAGGAGGCGGGGCTAAGTGGCAGCCAGGAGAAGCCTGGGCCCAGTAGGAGCCTGACCGTATCGCAGGTCCCTCCCCTCCGCCTTCCATAGAAAAGACCCAGGAAGGGGAGTCACATGCAGGATTCTGCGCTCAGGCTCATTCAGGAGGCTTCTGCATCCCTCAGAGCCACCCCCACTCCTGAAGAGGCCTTTGCCTGCATGGCTGCAAGCTGTGTGAGGACCTTCTGTATAAAGTCCTAAGTAAGGGGGTGAGTGGTGAAATCACACCCAATACCCACCTGAGTGAGTTGGCCCATCCCCCTCCTCCTCCTGCTGTCACAACTCCACCACCACAGCCACAGCGTGGAAGGAAGCGTGGAAGGAAGACCAGAGAGTGATGACCTGGTTTCAGTCTGGTCTGGCCAAAGATGCAGTCTCTTGTATGACCACAGCCTGGGGACACAGATGTCCCGGATCTCTGGGACTTCTGGACCAGACTGCACTCCCTTAGATATGGACTCCTCAGGCCACCATTTTTGATGTTAAATAATTGATGTCTGCCCTGGGGGCCAAAGGCTTCACCAATTTTTGCTGTTTCTCCAGCGTTGCCTCCCTCTTTGTTTGGTTGTGAGCCCTTAATAAAGGAATTTTTGGTTCAATTATACTTGCCTATGTGTGTTTTCCTTCAAAAAGGACAGTTTGTTTGTGAGGAGGCAGGTACATTTCTAATATACATGTGAAATTAACAAGAGACGCCAACACCAAGCAATCTCCTTGAGATTAAATAATACAAGATATCAATGGTGTTGTGGTAACTTAACACACAAAACACACACAAAAATATTCAAGAGTAAAACCCAAAAAAACACAAAATAAAAACAGCCTTAAAAAAAAAAAAAAAAAAAAACCCAAAAAAATAAAAACAGCCTTGAAAAAAATACAAAATAAAACAAAAAAATAGAAATTTGGTCAGATGTGACAAATCAAAATATATTGAGGGAATCCCGATTAATAATAAAGAAAGAAGTTTGTGAGATGTCTGTGTGACTATGAGCAGCAAAACTACTTCATTCTTCTCACATTATAAAGAAGAAGAGAGTGCTCTGTATTAAACAATTTTTTACATTGCAGCATGACGAAAGTGCTGTATCCATTTCGAACGGTAATTTTACCAGACCGAGCTGTTCCGTCTCGGAATTTCTTCTGAGCATGCGTGGCACTTTGTGCGTCGGAACTGGCCACATACGGTCAGAATTGACGCGATCGGATTTTGTTGTCGGAAAATTTTATGGCCTGCTCTCAAACTTTGTGTGTCGGAAAATCCGATAGAAAATGTCCGATGGAGCCCACACACAGTCGGAATGTCTGACAACACGTTCCGATCGCACATTTTCCGTCAGAAAATCCGACCGTGTGTACGGGGCATTAGAGGAATTAAGTTTATAGAAGGAAGTTGAACTAAATTGGGTAATGATGTCTTGAATCGCAGGCATGGATTGATCTGGGTTTGTGATCAGAAGTATGACATCATCGGCAAAGAGGCTTATGTTATTTTCCATGTATTACGTGTACTTGTCCCCTCTAATCCTCACTTCTACGGGTTCCATAATTAGAGCAAAAATGAGAGGGGAGAGCGGGGAACCTTGGTGGGTGCCATTAGAGATCCAGAACGGTTTAGACAGGGTTCCATCAGTTAACAGTAGCTGAGGGGTTTGAATAAAGTGAGAGTATCGCAGATTGAAACCAGCCTGTGATTTCAAATGTAGATAGTACTGCTTTCAGCAATCCCCAGTGCACTCTATCGAACACCTTCTCTACGGCTAGGGATAGACGCAGAGAAAGCTTTCGTGATCGGGCGATTTGATGAATCAGATTGAGGACTCTTCTAGTTGCATCCAGAGCTTGTCTGTCCAGCATAAAGCCAACTTGGTCAGGGTGCACTAGAGAAGGAAGACATTTTAGCAATCTAGATGTAATGACTTTGGCAAATACTTTTACGTCTGTGTTAAGGAGCAATATGGGCCTGTAATTGGTCATAGAAGTAGGTTCTTTCTCTGGTTTGGGGATGGTGGTGATAATTGAATGTAGCATGTCAATCGGTATGGAACCAGAGGTGGCAGCAGAGTTGAAGCGTGCAGTGAGGTGGGGGGTGACGAGTTTGGTGAATTTCTTGTAAAATTAGTTAGTGTAGCCATCTTCTCCAGGTTATTTTTGGAGAGGGAGAGTATTGATGGCTTTTAGAGTTTCTTCATCTGAGAATGGTTGGGAGAGCTCCACCGATTGGGTAGGGGTTATAGTTGGGAGGTCAGACAAGGATAGGAAGCTTTATATGTTTTGGTCTGTTGGTTGAGGAGTAGCTATGTCATTTGTAAGGTTGTAGAGAGAGGAGTAGTAATCGCCAAAGGCATTAGTTATATCCTGTGGGTTTGTAAGAAGTTGTTTGGTGGTAGGGTGGTGGTGGGAAGCTATTTTACACTTAACGTGGGCTTTGACCTGTTGGGCTAATAAAGCTCCAGCCTTATTACCTAAGGCATAGTATTTGGCTTTAGTTAATTTAAGGTTGTTTTCAAATTTATAGAGTAAAAGTGAGCAGAGTTTTTGCCACTGCTCGAGGAGTTTGCTGGATAGTTTGTGGCAGGGAGTCTGTTTTGGTTCTCTAAGTGGGTAATTTGGGAAAGGACCTCGTCAACTTGCTTAGACCTCTAGTTCTTAACATTACTGTGAACTTTAATTAGGAGTCCACACATGTAGGCTTTATATGCCAACCAGAGTACAAACCGATCTGTGTCCGGTTGGTCGTTCAAAATAGGAGTGGTGCTCAGTAGTGAGTTTTTGAATGTTGCTCTGATTTGTGATGAGAGAATCATCAAGCCTCCATATTCGAGTTGTTCTAGGTCTACAGTTTACCAGAGTAATGGAGACAGGTGCATGATCCGACCATGTAATGGATACAGTCTCTGAGTTTGTCACGTCCTGAAGGGTGATTTTGTCAACAAGAAAGAAGTCAATACGGGAGTATGAGAGTTGAGAGGAGGAGAAATAGGAAGTTTCATTCATTACTGTGTTGGCATCTCCATGGGTCAAAGAGATTGTTAGTTTGAAGAAAGGGGTTTAGAGCAGGTCAATGGTGTTTAGCTGTGGATGTAGTGTCCAGATTTGGGTCCCCAATTATGTTGAAGTCACCACCAAGAAGAAGCCTTCCTTTTTTGGATTTGTGTTACCTTCTTGTATAGTTGTTTGTGGAATCGCAGTTATTGCTTGTTTGGCCCATATATTTTTATCAGTGTGTAGGTGACTTGGTTAAAGTCACATATGAGAATTAGGAAGCGGCCTTGGGGGTCTGCAATGGATTGGTGTAGCTTGAATTGTAGTGTGTCCCATATGGCAGCGAGGACTCAGTTTTTCTTCTTCTAGCCTGAAGCTAAAAAGACCTGGTCATAGTTTTTCAAGGTGAACCTGGGAGTTTTAGCAGATGCAGGTCTCCTGCACTAAGAGGACATCAGTTTTTTTAGTTTTTTGACTGTTGGCTTCTCTAAAAAGTGCAGATCTTTTCCTTGGAGAGTTTAAGCCCCTGGCATTTATAGAGACTATTTTGAAAGCCATTGTGAGGGAGTAAAGGCAGGGTAGGTTGTCCACAGTAGGGATGAGCTTCGTGTTCGAGTCGAACCCATGTTCGACTCGAACATCGGCTGTTCGATCGTTCGCCGAATTGCGAACGTTATGGGCCGTTCGCGCTAAATTCGTGTGGCGCGTCACGGCCCATAATTCACTGCGGCATCGCAGTGCATTGCTGGCTGATGATTGGCCAAGCATGCACTATGACCCGCATGCTTGGCCAATCACAGCGCCGTCAGTAGAGAGAGCTGTAATTGGCCAAAGCCAGGGTGGCTTTGGCCAATTATGGCTCAGGGGATTTAGTACACACCCCACACTATATAAGGCCGCCTGCACGGCGGCCCTGTGTAGTGTGTGTTCCGGTGTGCTGAGAGATAGAGAGAGAGAGAGACAGTGTCATTTGATTTGAGTTAGATAGATTAGGCAGAACAGTCAGTCAGTTAGCTGCACTTACAGTGTATTGTGTATATATATGCATCCCAGGTGTTGCATATATATATATATACACTGTATTCAGTTTAGCTAGATCCGTTCCTGTTATCTTCTATCTAGACTATTTACATTTAATGCAGTGCGTCCTGCTCACAGTGTTCAGCTAGATCCGTTCCTGCTATTTACATTTAGTGCAGTGCGTCCTGCTCACAGTGTTCAGCTAGATCCGTTCCTGTTATCTTCTAGACTATTTACATTTAGTGCAGTGCGTCCTGCTCACAGTGTTCAGCTAGATCCGTTCCTGCAATTTACATTTAGTGCAGTGCGTCCTGCTCACAGTGTTCAGCTAGATCCGTTCCTGCTATTTACATTTAGTGCAGTGCGTCCTGCTCACAGTGTTCAGCTAGATCCGTTCCTGCTATTTACATTTAGTGCAGTGCGTCCTGCTCACAGTGTTCAGCTAGATCCGTTCCTGCTATTTACATTTAGTGCAGTGCGTCCTGCTCACAGTGTTCAGCTAGATCCGTTCCTGCTATTTACATTTAGTGCAGTGCGTCCTGCTCACAGTGTTCAGCTAGATCCGTTCCTGCTATTTACATTTAGTGCAGTGCGTCCTGCTCACAGTGTTCAGCTAGATCCGTTCCTGCTATTTACATTTAGTGCAGTGCGTCCTGCTCACAGTGTTCAGCTAGAGCCGTTCCTGCTATTTACATTTAGTGCAGTGCGTCCTGCTCACAGTGTTCAGCTAGATCCGTTCCTGTTATCTTCTAGACTATTTACATTTAGTGCAGTGCGTCCTGCTCACAGTGTTCAGCTAGATCCGTTCCTGCTATTTACATTTAGTGCAGTGCGTCCTGCTCACAGTGTTCAGCTAGATCCGTTCCTGTTATCTTCTAGACTATTTACATTTAGTGCAGTGCGTCCTGCTCACAGTGTTCAGCTAGATCCGTTCCTGTTATCTTCTAGACTATTTACATTTAGTGCAGTGCGTCCTGCTCACAGTGTTCAGCTAGATCCGTTCCTGCTATTTACATTTAGTGCAGTGCGTCCTGCTCACAGTGTTCAGCTAGATCCGTTCCTGTTATCTTCTAGACTATTTACATTTAGTGCAGTGCGTCCTGCTCACAGTGTTCAGCTAGATCCGTTCCTGTTATCTTCTAGACTATTTACATTTAGTGCAGTGCGTCCTGCTCACAGTGTTCAGCTAGATCCGTTCCTGTTATCTTCTAGACTATTTACATTTAGTGCAGTGCGTCCTGCTCACAGTGTTCAGCTAGATCCGTTCCTGTTAAATTCCTACTGACAGGCAGGCTTGTCTGGTTACAGTATATAAAGCTACCTGAAGAAAATTACAGGTGTTCTATTTGATCCTATTAGTACCACGGTCAGGCAGCTAGACTATTTACATTTAGTACAGTGCGTCCTGCTCACAGTGTTCAGCTAGATCCGTTCCTGTTATCTTTCTACTGACAGGCAGGCTTGTCTGGTTACAGTATATAAAGCTACCTGAAGAAAATTACAGGTGTTCTATTTGATCCTATTAGTACCACGGTCAGGCAGCTAGACTATTTACATTTAGTACAGTGCGTCCTGCTCACAGTGTACAGCTAGATCCGTTCCTGTTATCTTCCTACTGACAGGCAGGCTTGTCTGGTTACAGTATATAAAGCTACCTGAAGAAAATTACAGGTGTTCTATTTGATCCTATTAGTACCACGGTCAGGCAGCTAGACTATTTACATTTAGTACAGTGCGTCCTGCTCACAGTGTTCAGCTAGATCCGTTCCTGTTATCTTCCTACTGACAGGCAGGCTTGTCTGGTTACAGTATATAAAGCTACCTGAAGAAAATTACAGGTGTTCTATTTGATCCTATTAGTACCACGGTCAGGCAGCTAGACTATTTACATTTAGTACAGTGCGTCCTGCTCACAGTGTACAGCTAGATCCGTTCCTGTTATCTTCCTACTGACAGGCAGGCTTGTCTGGTTACAGTATATAAAGCTACCTGAAGAAAATTACAGGTGTTCTATTTGATCCTATTAGTACCACGGTCAGGCAGCTAGACTATTTACATTTAGTACAGTGCGTCCTGCTCACAGTGTTCAGCTAGATCCGTTCCTGTTATCTTCCTACTGACAGGCAGGCTTGTCTGGTTACAGTATATAAAGCTACTTGAAGAAAATTACAGGTGTTCTATCCCAGCTTAGTGCAGCTACAGGCCATTAGTATGTCTGGAAGGCCAAGAAGGAGAGGCAGACAGTCACAAGCCAATAAGAGAGGGCAAGCAGGCTCTGTGTCTAGTGCTGGTCGTGGAGACGGTGCATCCTCATCAGCACGTGGCCATGGGACACGCTTGGCCTTTTTTTCGGCAGCTGGCCGTGTTGAGCCGCAACATGCGGAAGACTTGGTCGAGTGGATGACCAAGCCGTCCTCATCCTCCTCATCCTCTCTCACCCATGCCCAGGGTGCTTTGTCTGGCAAAGCAGCGGCCTCTTCCCTCAGCTCAATGTCATCAGTGACTCCTTCCCTAGCTCCACCATGTCCTCATGAGGATTCCCTCGAACTGTTTGACCACAGTGTTGGGTACATGCTCCAGGAGGATGCCCAGCGTTTGGAAGGCTCTGATGACGATACTGAGCTCGATGAAGGCAGTAACATGAGCGCGGACAGAGGGGGTGCCCAAGAAGGACAGCAATCTGGCAGTCATGCTCCCCCTGCTGCAGCATACTGCCAGGTTTGCTCCAGTGATGAGGAGGGAGGGGATGATGAGGTCACTGACTCAACGTGGGTGCCTGATAGGAGAGAGGAGGAGGAGGAGGCGGCAGCACATCACCAACGAGGCAGGATGCCCTCCAGGGGCCAGCCTAAGGGCAGCACATTGACTGCATCACACCCCAAAGCTCCACATGTGCAGGGCGCTGCAGTCTCTGCGCGTTATTCAAAAAGTTCTTTGGTGTGGGCCTTTTTTGAGGCGAGTGCATCAGATCGCACCGCTGCTATTTGCAATATATGTCTCAAGCGTATCTCGCGTGGCCAAAACATCTCCCGCTTGGGTACCACATGCTTGACCAGACATATGTTGACCTGCCATGCAGTTCGTTGGCAAGCGTATCTAAAAGACCCACACCAAAGAACAAAGAGGATCTCTCCTTGCTCCTCATCAGCTGAGATTTCCAACCCCACTAGACCTTCAGTCCTCTCTGAGACCTGCAGTGAGAGGAATGAAGGTGTAGAATTAGGTGTGTCACAGCCAAGTACTTGTGGGCAATCTGCTTTTGGTACACCGACGTCAGATTGTACCAGGCAAATTTCCCTGCCCCAGCTGCTGCACCGCCGAAAGAAGTTTGCTCCCAGCCATCCACATGCCCAGCGGTTGAATGCTAGCTTGGCAAAATTGCTAGCACTTCAACTGCTGCCTTTTCAGTTGGTAGACTCTGCCCCCTTCCGTGAGTTTGTGGAATGTGCGGTTCCTCAGTGGCAGGTACCCAAACGCCACTTTTTCTCACGGAAGGCGATTCCGGCTCTCTACCGGCATGTGGAAGGCAATGTCCATGCCTCGCTGGACAGGGCGGTCAGCGGTAAGGTGCATATTACCGCTGACTCATGGTCCAGCAGGCATGGACAGGGACGTTACCTAAGTTTCACGGCGCATTGGGTGACTCTGCTGGCAGCTGGGAAGGATGCAGGACAAGGTGCAGTAGTGTTGGAGGTTGTTCCGCCACCACGCCTCCAAAATGCTGATTGTGACACACCTCTCTCCTCCACCCCCTCCTCTTCTTCTTCCTCCATGGCCTCTTCCTCGGAACCAGCAGTGCTCCGTAGGCGTTCAAGGGGCTACGCAAGTACGCAGGCCAAAAGATGCCATGCGGTGCTTGAGCTGGTGTGCTTGGGGGACAGGAGCCACACTGGGGCAGAGGTTCTGTCAGCTCTGCAGGGGCAGGTTCAGAGGTGGTTGACGCCACGCCAACTTAAGGCAGGAATGGTGGTTTGCGACAATGGCACCAACCTCCTCTCTGCCCTCCGACAGGGACAAATGACCCATGTGCCCTGTTTGGCTCACGTCCTTAACTTGGTGGTGCAGCGGTTCTTGGGCAGGTACCCGGGCTTACAGGATGTCCTGAGGCAGGCCAGGAAAGTCTGTGTGCATTTCCGCCGGTCATATAATGCCAGTGCTCGGCTGACGGACCTCCAAAAGGAGTTTAACCTGCCCAAGAACCGCCTAATCTGTGACATGCCCACCAGGTGGAACTCAACGTTGGCCATGCTGCAGCGGCTGCACACGCAGCAGAGGGCCATCAATGAGTACCTGTGCGACTATGGCACCAGGACAGGGTCAGGGGAGCTTGGTTTTTTTTCCCCACGCCAGTGGGCCATGATCAGGGATGCATGCACTGTCCTGTCACCATTCGAGGAGGCCACGAGGATGGTGAGCAGTGACAGTGCATGCATCAGTGACACTGTCCCCCTTGTCCACCTGTTGGAGCACACGCTGCGTGGAATAATGGACAGGGCACTTGAGGCAGAACAGAGGCAGGAAGAGGAGGACTTCCTTAGCTCTCAAGGCCCCCTTTATCCAGACAGTGTTCCTGCGTGCCCGCCGATCACACAGGAAGAGGACGAGGAGGAAGAGGAGGAGGAGGAAGATTGTGTCAGTATGGAGGTGGAGCCTGGCACTCAGCATCAGCAGCAGTCTTTAAGGGATCAGTCCCAAGAAACACATGGACTTGTACGTGGCTGGGAGGAGGTGGCTGCGGACCATGTCGTTCTTAGTGACCCAGAGGACTCCGGACCGAATGCCTCAGCAAACCTACGCTGCATGGCCTCCCTGATCCTGCAAAGCCTGCGTAAGGATCCTCGTATTCGTGGTATCAAGGAGAAGGACCAATACTGGCTGGCAACCCTCCTTGATCCACGTTACAAGGGTAAGGTTGCGGACCTTATCTTGCCATCGCAGAGGGAGCAGAGGATGAAACATCTTCGGGAGGCCTTGCAGAAAGGTCTGTGCAACGCGTTCCCAGAGACTGGGAGGTTACAAACTCCTGTTTCTGGACAACGTGTTGCTGAGGCTTCGGTCAGTCAAAGAAGGAGCGGTGGAGAAGGTGGCCGTCTGACCGATGCGTTCAGACAATTTTTTGGTCCGCAGCCCCAAGGTATGATCGGTTCCAGCAACCATCGCCAGCGTCTGTTTTACATGGTGCAGGAATACCTAGGGGCAAGATCAGACTTGGACACCTTTCCCACCGAAAATCCTCTGGGTTACTGGGTCTTGAGGATGGATCACTGGCCAGAGCTTGCACAGTATGCAATTGAGCTACTGGCCTGTCCTGCATCCAGCGTTCTTTCGGAACGCACATTCAGTGCTGCTGGAGGCGTGGTAACCGATCACAGGGTGCGTCTGTCCACCGACTCGGTCGATCGGCTGACCTTCATAAAAATGAATGAGTCTTGGATCACCACCAGCTACCAAGCACCTGATGCTGATGTAACCGAATAATTTTTTTTTAAATCTCAGATCCCTTCAAAGACTGCCTATGCTGATGCTGAGTGACTATCCCTGAGTAATTATCCTCTTCCTCCTCAATCATCACGCTGATAGCTTGTAAGAACATTTTTGGTTCTGGGCGCCACCACCAGTGCCTAAGGCACAATTTTTCAGCCCCTGTTTAACAGGGGCGTGTAATTACAATTTTTGATGTAATACTTTGCAGCAGGGCTCGTTCCTGCATTCCAACTAGAGTGTCTGTGAGGGGTTGCAGTGTTGTGGCACCAGCACCAGTGCCTAGGGCCCAATTTTTCTGCCCCTGTCTAACAGGGGCGTGTAATTACAATTTTTGATGCAATACTTTGCAGCAGGGCTCGTTCCTGCGTTCCAACTAGAGTGTCTGTGAGGGGTTGCAGTGTTGTGGCACCAGCACCAGTGCCTAAGGCCCAATTTTTCTGCCCCTGTCTAACAGGGGCGTGTAATTACAATTTTTGATGCAATACTTTGCAGCAGGGCTCGTTCCTGCGTTCCAACTAGAGTGTCTGTGAGGGGTTGCAGTGTTGTGGCACCAGCACCAGTGCCTAAGGCCCAATTTTTCTGCCCCTGTCTAACAGGGGCGTGTAATTACAATTTTTGATGATATACTTTGCAGCAGGGCTCGTTCCTGCGTTCCAACTAGAGTGTCTGTGAGGGGTTGCAGTGTTGTGGCACCAGCACCAGTGCCTAAGGCCCAATTTTTCTGCCCCTGTCTAACAGGGGCGTGTAATTACAATTTTTGATGCAATACTTTGCAGCAGGGCTCGTTCCTGCGTTCCAACTAGAGTGTCTGTGAGGGGTTGCAGTGTTGTGGCACCAGCACCAGTGCCTAAGGCCCAATTTTTCTGCCCCTGTCTAACAGGGGCGTGTAATTACAATTTTTGAAGCAATAATTTGCAGCAGGGCTCGTTCCTGCGTTACAACTAGAGTGTCTGTGAGGGGTTGCAGTGTTGTGGCACCAGCACCAGTGCCTAAGGCCTAATTTTTCAGCTCCTGTTCAACAGGGGCATGTAATTACAATTCTTGATCTAATATTTCACAGCAGGGCCCTGTGAGGGCTTACAGTGTTGTGGCCACAGCAACACCTAAGGCCCAAATTTCTGCTGAGTATATAGGGCAGGACCCTACTTTCAAACATCTAACTTACAAACGACTCCTACTTGCAAACGGAAGGAGACAACAGGAAGTGAGATGAAATCTACCCCTAGGAAGGGAAATTCTCTCCTGTAAGAGTTAATATGGGAAAACAATTTCTCCTTTCCACTGATGCTTTCCAATCCTTGTTCCACAAAAAAACCCACATTTTCAAAAAACATTTTTCATTGGGACAAAAAAGTGAGGTGAAATCTTCTGAAGAGGAGGAAAGACAGCAAAACAAATGTCACAGGGGTGATAACCCTTCCCTATGTTTTCCAAAAAGCTTAGAAAAGATTTTTTGGCTGGAGCTAAACACGTTAAAAATGTTCAAAATTACAAACAGATTCTACTTAACAACAAACCTACAGTCCCTGTCTTGTTTGCACCGCCTGTATACTGCTGTTCAGAGTATATAGGGCCTGGTGGCCCCACACCTTTCCTTATTTTAATTTGGGTGCGGGGTTCCCCTTAATATCCATACAAGACCCAAAGGGCCTGGTAATGGACTGGGGGGTACCCATGCCGTTTGTCTCACTGATTTTCATCCATATTGCCATGACCCGACATGACATTAAACCCGCAAGCAGTTTTAAATGAGATTTTTTCCTTTAAAAATGACATTTGGTGCAGGGACTGTTCTAAACATGGGAAACACGCGTCACTTTACAGGCATACTATAGACACCCCCCAGGTACGATATTTAAAGGAATATTTCACTTTTTTTTTTTTTTACTTTAAGCATCATTAAAATCACTGCTCCCGAAAAAACGGCCGTTTTTAAAAGTTTTTTTTGCATTGATACATGTCCCCTGGGGTAGGACCCGGGTCCCCAAACCCTTTTTAGGACAATACCATGCAAATTAGCCTTTAAAATGAGCACTTTTGATTTCGAACGTTCGAGTCCCATAGACGTCAATGGGGTTCTAACGTTCGTGCGAACTTTCGGTCCGTTCGCGGGTTCTGGTGCGAACCGAACCGGGGGGTGTTCGGCTCATCCCTAGTCCCCAGGTAAGGGTGGTAATTGATAGGTCTAGAACGATTTGCTAGTCTGTCTCTATGTAGTGTGGGCAGTGTGGGTTGTCGCTCATCCAATGTAGGAGAAATCAGGGAACTAATTGGTTGGAAGGTGATTGGAGGTTGTCTGGTGCTGGTTTCAGGGGGGTCTGTGTTTAAAATGGGAGAGCCCTGTAACTAACGAAACCCGGGCTCAATGTGTAGAAACTACTGCAAACAGTAGGTGGGGGAAAGTGGTCCTTTGTCTACAACATGGGACAGGAATCACTGAACAGGCAAGCGGGTACTGAATCAGAGCACTGCAGTTTCCTAGCTGTTTGGTGAGATGGGTGCAGAGAAGGGTATATTCTGTGACTTCAGACATCTTGATAAGCTCCTCTGGTTTCCATGTGTGTTGAAAGTTGGTCAAAAGGGTCCGGTAGTATTTCTTCTGAAATGATGCGTCAGTTCCTCAGGAGTTGACTCTGCACTGCATGAGTTTTGTTTGGGTGTGTAATGAGCAGCTTAGTGGGGAAGCCCCATTTATATGGGATTTTACGTTTCTGAAGAGCTTTGGTTATAGTCACCAGCTGTCTGCGGTTTTCCATGGTTGCCTTGGATAAATCAGCATACAAAGCGATGTTGGTGAAAGGGTCAGGAAGCCTCACCGCTTGCTTTGCTGCATACATGACTTTCTCTTTCATCATGAAGAAGTGGACGCGGGCTAATACATCTCTGGGTGTGGAGGCAGGGAGGTGTGGTGGCTTGGGGAGTCTGTGTGCCCTGTCAATCTCCATGTCACGTATTGTTAGGTAAGGTAAAAGGGCACGCATCAGGGACTACAGGTATTGTACTAGGTCTGATTGTTGGATTGACTCTGAGACAATGCGGAACTTGATATTATTATGCCTGGAGCGGTCCTCCAGGTCTGCGAGCTTTAGATTGATTAATTAGAGTTCATCTTTATGGTCTGCAAAACCACTAGCTCATTATGTGCTGAGAGCATGTCTTCCATTTTTGTTTCTATATGAATAATGGTTTGATCATGCTGATGTATAGTTGTAGATAATGTGGAAATAGCAGTGGATAAATCAGTATATAAAGTTGGCCTCAGTGAGAGCAGCATGCTCTTCATGGTATTCTCAGACAGTGGCTGATCTTGGCAGGGAAGGCATCCAGCACTGACGATTGCTGTGGCGGGGGGAGAGAGAACAGGCAGGTAGCTGTAACAAAAGATATGTACAATCAGCGCAAACAAACAAAATCAATCTAATTGCAAGCTGAACACTAAAGGGTAAACACCAAGCCCAAATGACATAATATACAAAGCAATAAAAGTGCAGCGCAAAAACTTGAGAAAAAATAGAGTCCTTTAAAGGGCATATATTTCTCTTCTGTAAACTTTCTTCTTGTTAAAAGACAACCCACATACTTCAGCATTACTGAGCAAATTGACTGCTTACCAGATGGAAAGTCAAAGTAGGCATAATTACCACCGATGCTGGGGATACTTGGATCAGCTGATCTGACAGTCTGAAATAATGTCCGGCAGCTTGTCCTCCAATGCGATAGGTGATACAGTCACTACAAGATGCGGTAAAGCAGGAAAAAAGGAAGGGACATCTAAGAGCGTTCCATATGGCTCAATATATTTTATTAACTTAAATGGATCGGAATACAGTCCATAAAAAAGGTAGCGCTATTTAAAAACATCCACGAGCGGAGATAAACCAGACTGTTTGCATCCGAACAGCTGTGAGATGACAGCGGGTGACGTGAGACTCCGCCCCCGGACTGTCAGATCAGCTGATCCAAGTATCCCCAGCATCGGTGGTAATTATGCCTACTTTGACTTTCCATCTGGTAAGCAGTCAATTTGCTCAGTAATGCTGAAGTATGTGGGTTGTCTTTTAACAAGAAGAAAGTTTACAGAAGAGAAATATATGCCCTTTAAAGGACTCTATTTTTTCTCAAGTTTTTGCGCTGCACTTTTATTGCTTTGTATATTAGGTAGCTGTAACAGGCTGGGTCTGCTGTGGCTCTTCTGTTCTGAGCCTAGTTTTAGCAGGGCTGGATGTTGTGGGTGAGTTGGTAGGAGAGCACTCACCTTGCGGGTCAGGAGATCGCGGGATTCCCGAAGGCAGCATGAGGCTTTAACTGGACTGTGAGGAGGAGAGCCGCACCGACATTTCACGGCCACCGCCGCCACTACCATCTTGGCCGCTTGCCAGGCCTGGCAAGGTGAAGTAGGCAGTGAGCTTAGCATCTTTCCTTCATTTGGACATGGTTCACCTGTACTGCTAGGATGTCCGGGCTACTCGGTGGGTGCCTTTTCCCTTCTCTGGAGCCGCTCTGTGAGCCGCTTAGGCTGGTTTAACTGTGGAACTGTGGGTCTAAACAGCCATCCACACGGGCCGTCAAGCCACGCCCCTTGTAGTATCACTTTAATATCAAAAGCCTGGACACACACTTTATGCAATAAAGACACATTGAGCAATAAAAACATGTGAGGGATTATAAACCTTTCCAGCAATTTCTAATACAGAAACAAGCAGTTTATTGAAGGTGGGGTTCAATAAAAATGTAGAGCTGACATTTGCATGCTATGACTAATACATTTGGCATATGGGGTGGATTTACTAAAGGCAAACAGACTGTGCACTTTGCAAAGCGCAGTTGCACTCTGTAAGTGCAGTTGCTTCATCATAGCCATCCAATCATGTGCAAACAAAAATACAGTTTTTCCTAAATTTTCCCTGCACAAGATTGGGTATTTTTTGCAAAGTGAAGGTTTGGAGCAATTGCACTTGCAAAGTGCACAGTTTATTTGTCTTTAGTAAATCAACCCCATGGTGTCATCGCAAAGCAAGACCTGGAATTGCTGGACTACTTTACATATAGCATATAATGAGTTAAAAAATGTGGGATTGCAGACCCCATATGCACCCCCACCCAAATAGTAACTAAACTTCCTGAAATAGAAAAGATTATTTAAATGAGACTACAAAAGACAAATCATCTTGAAAAATTGATTGGAATTAAAAAAGCAATATAAGAAAAAACATAAAACTTTCTAATTATAAATAACCAAGATTTTTTAAAATGTTAAATAAATATCAAAAACCAAAGCTCAGTCACCAAGACTCAAGCTGAATGTAACATTCCATTAAAGCGGATTGAATGACTCGATAGTCCTCATAACAATACGGCACCTCATCCCAATAGTATAAATACAAGGAGTAGAGAGAGGGTTAAGGGATTATCACGGTGCCAGCCAATAATTGAAATACCGTATGATAAAATAGCAATAGTTTATTCACATATAATTACAGCTGACACCACAATCAAAAAATATATTAAACCTCTTCCGGACATCACTTATAGACGTTCATCGTCATTGAAAGATCGTCTAATAATGAGCCATCACTCCCCAAAATCAATGTTGGCCTTGAATACCTTTGGCACTTTTCCATGTGGAAATTGTGACATATGTGAATTCATACATGACTTGCGAGAGACGCCGCTTCCAATGGTCATATCCATAAAATTAAACAAACAATTACATGCCAAACCATAGGAGTAGTGTATCTAGTCACATGCCGATGTGGATTCTTTTATGTCGGAAAAACAAAACGACCCTTCTGCATACGAATCAGGGACCACATAAAACCCATTTACAAACATACCACATCTACCACCATCAACAGACACGTGGCACAGAGTCACAACTATAACCCTCATATGATCAGTTTCACTGCTTTGGAGCATGTCCCCCCACACATCAGGGGGGGGGCATTGATCAAAAATTACTCCAACTTGAAACCAAGTGGATACATACCCTTGAAGCAACAAAGTTTCTGGGGTTAAAGGAGTACATAAGCTTCAAATCATTTTTATAATGAAGTTTGAGGTATATGTGGACGAAACACATTCATATTTATATAACTACTTCTGGTGGTATCACCCTCAAATCTCCTTCCCCAACACATAGTCATATCATATATCTGCGACCCTAAACAAATCTCCTTTATGGTTTTCATTTTTTCTTTCCTTATTCATTTTTTATCTATTTTCATTAGCTATTATTCATTTATTCTCTATGCATTAAAATATGTATGCAGATTTTGTATTTGAACCATTATGTTCCTCTATGAAGTTTTCATATTTTGATTGAACTATATTTTTGCTCGGTGGCTGTCGTGCCTGGCTTATTGCACGTTCGACGGGGATGCCCCTCGTCCCCCCAAAGGTGTGGGGGTATTGCCGTGGGTGAACGTGGTCTGAATCTTCACTGGGCGATCTTGAGCTAATACAGACACCTTGGCTGTATGGACACCCAAGGGCGATGCTGCTCCTATCAGCATTCGCCCACCCCTAGCCACTGTTTTGAGAGGATCCCCTACCATCTCTGTATCCTCCGGTGACTGGCGGCTCTGTCAATTGACAGGTTTGGCCGCCCACTGTGATCTGCGCTGCATGTATCATACACGGCAGCGTCAGACTGTCTCGCACAGCCCCCTGGACCATGTAGGATACTGGGTCAAGGACTGGGCGCATGCGCAGTGGCGACTCTCGTCCGCTCACATGCCTCGGCGACGTCAGACGCCGGACGTGTGTGGGGGGTTTAAGAGGCCGGTGAACCCGGCCATTCCTATGCCGGCGGTCTCAGGGTACCCATGTTTTTGCTGGATTCAATAAGGTATGTAATTTCCTTAGTGGTGCGTTTCCCTTGGATCTCCCCTTTGTTTTACTATAATACTGCTTAATTTTGCTTTCCTGCAGAGCAATGGTCTATGACTAAACTGCCTTTACCATTCCTTGTTCTATTGGCTCCTATTACTCTAATAGCAAGATTGGATTCCTTGGTGAGTTAGCCATTACTGGGCATATGCACAGGCTTTGCAATAATAGCTATGCAGCAAATGTTTTTTGAAATCCCAGCCATGTATTTAATTTATCTGATTTTTATTTTTTATTTTTTCATTTTTTGTTTAGAGTGACTTCCATCTGCCATTCTTGTCTTAAATAAGCCAGCATATTGGGTACCCTGTTACTTTCCCTTCCCCTATTACTTTGCACAAATAGTAAGTATTTTCTTGAGGCTATGTTAGCCCTATATACTGTCGGCTTGTGTATCCAAAACTTTTTGAGCACGGAGCCATAATCCCTTCATTCATTTATATTGGTAATTTCCTTTTCCAGGTCCTTTTTCGCCCCCTGCAGCCTTCTACTGTGTCTATAGCCCTTGTATCCGCCTTGGGGTTCCCACGCCTGCCCACTGGGTACCCATTGGTACAGTAGGTAATTTTCCATCGGTGGTCTGGGTGGGTTTGAGTGTGCCCTGTGGGCTATTACTGGGTGGATCCCGGGATGCTTGGTAGATGGGGCCTTGACCCGGTGGATGTGTTATGGGAGGATTTGTGGTTATGCATGACAGCTACATGGCATTTTATCATTTTAATTTTTTCAAAGAAAAAAGTCATTTAAAACTACTCGCGGCTATTGCATTGCCGGTCCGACAATACACATAAAAGTTCATTGATAAAAACGGCATGGGAATTCCCCACAGGGGAACCCAGAACCAAAATAAAAAAAAAAAAAAATGACGTGGGGGTCCCCCTAAATTCCATACCAGGCCCTTCAGGTCTGGTATGGATATTAAGGGGAACCCCAGCCAAAATTAAAAAAAAAAAAAGACCCTTATCCGAGCACGCAACCTGGCAGGCCGCAGGAAAAGAGGGGGGGACGAGAGAGCCCCCCAAAACACCTTGTCCCCATGTTGATGAGGACAAGAGCCTCATCCCCACAACCCTGGTGGTTGTGGGGGTCTGCAGGCGGTGGGATCTGGGGCTTATCGGAATCTGGAAGCTCCCTTTAACAAGGGGACCCCCAGATCCCGGCCCCCCCGTGTGAAATGGTAAGGGGGTACAAAAGTACCCCTATCATTTCACTAAAAAACTGTCAAAAATGTTAAAAATGACAAGAGACAGTTTTTGACAATTCCTTTATTTAAATGCTTCTTCTTTCTTCTATCTTCCTTCATCTTCTTCTTCTTCTGGTTCTTCCTCCAGTGTTCTCATCCAGCATCTCCTCCGCGGCATCTTCTATCTTCTTCTCGGGCCGCTCTGCACCCATGGCATGGGGGGAGGCTCCTGCTCTTCTCTTCATTTTCTTCTCTTCTTTATCTTCTTCTCCGGGCCGCTCCGCATCCATGGTGGCATGGAGGGAGGCTACCGCTGTGTGACGCGTCTCCTCTTCTGACGGTTCTTAAATAACGGGGGCGGGGCCACCGGGTGACCCTGCCCTCTTCTGACGCACAGTGATTTGACGGGACTTCCCTGTGATGTCACAGGGAAGTCCCGTCATGTCCCGTGCATCAGAGGGGGTCACCCCGCCCCCATTATTTAAGAACTGTCAGAAGAGGAGACGCATCACAAAGGAGGAAGAAGAAGGATGAAGGAAGAAGAAGTCTCTTGTCATTTTTGACAGTTTTTTAGTGAAATGGTGGGGGTACTTTTGTACCCCCTTACCATTTCACACAGGGGGGCTGGGATCTGGGGGTCCCCTTGTTAAAGGGGGCTTCCAGATTCCGATAAGCCCCCCACCTGCAGACCCCCACAACCACCGGCCAGGGTTGTGGGGATGAGGCCCTTGTCCTCATCAACATGGGGACAAGGTGGTTTGGGGGGCTACCCCAAAGCACCCTCCCAATGTTGAGGGCATGTGGCCTGGTACGGTTCAGGGGGGGCGCTCCCTCGTCCCCCCCCCTTTTCCTGCGGCCTGCCAGGTTGCGTGCTTGGATAAGGGTCTGGTATGGAATTTAGGGGGACCCTACGTCATTTTTTTTTTACATTTTGGCCGGGGTTCCCCTTAATATCCATACCAGACCTGAAGGGCCTGCTATGGAATTTAGGGGGACCCCGATGTCATTTTTTTTTTTTAATTTTGGTTCGGGGTTCCCCTGTGGGGAATTCCCATGCCGTTTTTATCAATGAACTTCTATGTGTATTGTCGGACCGGCAATGCAATAGCCGCGAGTAGTTTTAAATGACTTTTTTTCCTTTGAAATGTCATGTCGCTGTCAGACTGTTCTAAACATGGGAAACAAGCGCCCCTTTACAGGCATACTATAGACACCCCCCAGCTACAAAATTTAAAGGGATATTACACTTTTATTGTTTGACTTTAAGCATTATTAAAATCACTGCTCCTGAAAAAACGGACGTTTTTAAAACTTTTTTTTGCATTGATCCATGTCCCCCGGGGCAGGACCCGGGTCCCCAAACACTTTTTATGACAATAACTTGCATATAAGCCTTTAAAATTAGCACTTTTGATTTCTCCCATAGACTTTTAAAGGGTGTTCCGCGGCATTCGAATTTGCCGCGAACATGCCAAATTGTTCGCTGTTCGGCGAACTTGCGAACAGCCGATGTTCGAGTCGAACATGAGTTCGACTAGAACTCGAAGCTCATCCCTACTGCTGACAAACACTACATGGAAAAGATATTCAAAGGTGAGTAAGAATCCTGGTTGGACGGCAGGTTTCCCCCCAAATGTCAGTAGCCAATCAAAGGGTGACATTTGACAGCTGAAATCCTGCCTTGATACAGCAAAAGCGGGGGGGGGGGCAAGAAACCAAGAAACTGCCCAGTATAAAGACCCTAGCCCCTAGCAACAACTAAGACAAGATGCCAGGGGCATTGGGGCTCTGCAAAATACTTGTGGCCCCAACAGAACAGAGAAAAAGATTTTGAGAATCTATAAAATTAAATAAAATATAAGGAAAGTGAAACAGAAGACATTATAAATAAATCACCATCAATCACCATCCAAGGAAATGGAGGGGGGAAATTCAGTTCCCAAAAGGGGGAGCGTACTGGCTGCTGGCAAAGCCTGCCAGCTCCAGGTGTATGCCACAGCTGGATGGTGGTCAGCAGGATGGATAGAAAGGCAACCAGTGTGATGTAAACGGCCCCAGAGGGAACAACTAAGACAAGCAGGGTCGATATTATCAGCGCGCCTATGTACCTTCTGTGACATCACTACTGTGCCGGAGATGAAGGGGAAAGGTGTCCTGAAGTCAGTTGTGTAAGCTTCCACTGTTCCGTGACTTACATGTTTCACATGCCAGGATGGCAACAGAAGCTAGATATAGAGAGAGAGCTTATTACAAGCCTGAGAACAAACATGCCTTACTGCATTTACAGACTGATTTTACTGTCGTTGGTTTAGTAACACTTTAATTACACAAATAATAATTAATAAATCATTTAATGTATTTTTTTTTTTTTTTGTATAGAGTGTAGATACTTGTGTCTGACTTGGTAACAACCTCTTACAGTCCCTGTACTGCATAGCTCATACTGGGGGGGGTCATCAGACTCAGCACAAGGAGCTTATCAGGTCATGTGCACACAAGAAGCATGCTCATAGGAAGAGAAAGCAGAGTTACAGACAGATGAGCTTATCATTGTGTTGCTTGTCCTTCACTGTCCAGTCACTGGCTGGGGGGGGGGGCAAGAATGATAGATATCAGAATGGTGCTTAAAGAGGTTGCACCTGGTTAGGCAGAGGTAGCTGGACAAGGTGAGAGGCCCTTCACTGTTATGCCCCGTACACACGGTCGGATTTTCCGATGGACAATGTCCGATCGAAGCGTGTTGTCGGAAATTCCGACCGTGTCTGGGCGCCATCGGACATTTTCCATCGGTTTTTCCGACACACAAAGTTGGAGAGCAGGAGATTAAATTTTCCGACAACAAAATCCGATTGCGTCAATTCTGACCGTGTGTGGCCTGTTCCGATGCACAAAGTGCCACGCATGCTCAGAAGAAATTCCGACACGGGACAGCACGTTCTGGTAAACTTAGCGTTCGCAATGGATACAGCACTTTCGTCACGCTGCAATGTTAAAAATGGTTTAATACAGCGCACTCTCTTCTTCTTTATAATGTGACAAGAATTAAGTAGTTTTGCTGCTCATATTCACACACACTTCTCACAAAGTTTTATTTGTGTTTTTTTAGTGGGATTCCCTGAATATATTGTTATTAGTTGTCACATCTGACAGTTTTATATTTTTTATTTTTTTTTTTTTGGATTTTAAGCCTTTTTTTTTCTTTAATGTTTGGATTTTTTCCAAGGCTGATCTTTGTTCAATGTTATTTTTATTTTTACTCCAGATTATTTTTGGGTGTGTTTTGTGTGTCAAGTTACCCCAACACCATTGATATGTTTTATTATTTAATCTCAAGGAGATTGTTTGGTGTTGGTGTCCCTTGTTCATTTCACATTGTATATTTGAAATGTACCTGAATCCTCACAAACAAACTGTCCTTTTTGAAGTAAAACACATAGGAGAGTATAATTCAAAACAAAAATCCTTTATTAAGGGATCAGAACCAAACAAAGAGGAAGGCAACACTGGATCAACAGGAGAAATTAGCGAAGCCTGGGACTCCCACGGCAGACATCAATTCTTCAACATCAAAATTGGTGGCCTGAGGAGTCCATATCTAAGGGAGGGCAGTCTGGTCCAGAATTCGCAGAGATCCGGATAGCAGCAGATGACATCTATGTCCCCAGGCTGTGGTACCACAAGAGGCTGCATCTTTTGGCCGACCAGACTGAACCCAGGGCAATCACTGTCTGGTCTTCCTTCCATGCTTCCTTCCGGGCTGTGGCTGTGCAGTTGGAGATGTGGCAGGAGAAGTAGGACCTGGAGGAGGAGGAGGACTGGGGGGACCTGGAGGAGGAGGAGGAGGAGGAGGAGGACCTGCAGGAGGAGGAGGACTGGGAGGACCTGGAGGAGGACTGGGAGGACCTGGAGGAGAGGTAGGAGGAGGAGGAGGACCTGCAGGAGGAGGAGGAGGACCAACGCGAAGGTGTGTCTGAGGTGTAATTTGGCCCCTCATACCTTTCTCCAGAGCCTCCGATATGAGGGCCTCACACAAGACTTTTTGGCCCTCCTCCATCCTCTGCATTTTATAGGCTATGAAGGCAGCAATGTTCTCCTCCATGGTGTGGGGTGCTCCCAGGACCTCTGTAACCCTCCAAAAGAATGCTATAGCAGCCTCCTCTAGGGTACTCCTCCTACTGCCACTTTCTCTTTTCAGGGGGGGTGGAGGGACCTGCAGATCAGCCAGCCGGCTCGGCCCGGCCACCTCCTGGCTGAGACTTCCCTGTGAATGATAAAGGGACATGGTTGTAATATTTTGCATCATCAATCACAATTCTAAATTAGTACTCCCAACTAACATCTAGTTAACATCATTGATTGGACAAGCAGAAATATTTAGAGGAATGCTATACCTGGCTCAATCTGGGCTCCTCCACATATCGCCTGGAAGGCCCAGGTTGGGCGTCAGAAGCCTCAGCCGGGGGGGAAGGAAGCATGGAAGGAAGACTGGAGAGGGATGGCCTGGGTTCAGTCTGGCCTGCCAGAAAATGCAGCCTGTCGTATTACAACATCCTGGGGACATAGATGTCATCTGCTGCTCCGGATCTCTGTGAATCCTGGACTTCCTTGCGCTCCCTCAGATATGTGCTCCTCAGGCCACCAATGAAGATCTTTAAATAGGTGATGTCTGCCGTGGGGATCACCTGCTTCACAATTTCACACAATTGCTCCAGTGCTGCCTTCCTCTTTGCTTGGTTCTTGAAATGGGGGTGTTTAATCTCCCACAGACAGGGCAGCTCACTTAGCATCTCTACGAATACTGACATGAAGTCATTGTCTTTCATTAAGATATCCATGTTCACTGCAAGACACAACACAAGACATAGCCTAATGTCAGACAAAACTCTACTAATCTTGTTACAATATAGGCCTCAATCTAGAAGCAGTATAGGCACAAGTTTGTCTCTTACCTTCGTTCTTACGATCGGCGTGTCCAATGCTCCTTCCTCCGCTCACAGATCGTACGTAATACGCACGCGTGTTACGCTTTATACACACTGCGCATGCGTGTAACTCCGCCCGTCCCTGACGTTCTTTCTAGTCTATTCCCCGCCCCTTTTCGTTCGGCGCAGTGGGTGAAGAGCACATGGCGGAGTTACAGCAGGTGCATGCTAATTCTAGCAACGAGGAGGAGGAGGAGGAAAGCCCGGATCCAGGCACGTCCCGATCCAGAAGGAGATGTTTTAAGGCCACAAATATGTCCTTTGGGGAGATGTTGGAGATGGTCGACATCATGAGGAAGTCCGACTATGACGGAAAGTATGGGCCTTACCCCCACCCTAACATCCAAAAGGCCAAAATCATAGCTAAAGTGGTCAAAAGCCTTCACAGGAATTTCGGGGTACGAAGATCTAAAGATCAGCTCAGGAAGCGGTGGTCGGACCTGAAGTTGAGAGAGCTAGAGTAGTACCGAAAGATCCAGAGAGCAAAAAAGTAAGTAGTTGTGCTGTGTTCCTATTCTTTCTGTCTTAATTCCGTTCGTTCTGCTCCATATGCTTTTATTAATTGTAACGTTTAAAAGGGCAACTTAAATGTTCATGGGCCCATTATTCGTTCGTATCAAACATTTTTCTTTCGGCCTCTAGAACACCATTGTTTAGGCTATATGCATTTTCACACATTTTTTGGGGCCTACTTGGATGCCAAATATTTGTTTGTGTAGATGGGTTTGTTACTAGAATGAAATGCCAACTAGATTGTGTGTAAGGAGAGGACACTGAGCAGCTGTTTTCATATCTGGACACTGGAGCACTAGTGTGGGACCCCAGAACACCATTTTTATTAGGGGGGCCACACAGGTGCTCCAGTGTATACTATAGGGGGGTCTCCATCTGTGAAGCTTGTACTAAACAGGTAAAGTATTGCAGCTTGACAAAGGCCAATAAAAAAAATACATCTTGGAACTCTGCTAAAATAGACAATTGTAACCCCACTTCAAAGCAATGTTTCCTATTTCTAGTTCTGCCATCAAATATCTGTGTGCTAAGTATACCATTTTTGTTTTACATAGGGGAGAAAAGACTTGGAGGACACCCCTCATCCCAGGAGAACACAGACCCCCCACCTATGGAAGAAGGTGAAATACCACCAACACAAAGAAGAAAGGAGAAATAAGAAGATGTGGTGGAGATTGGCACCACAACAGGTGAGTGTCTGCGACCACAGGCTCAGGTAAAAGAGATGGATGGTGACAGATTTTTGAGACCTTTTTTTTTGTTCTTTATCTCTTTTTAGGTGATCGTGATGTGAGGGATAGAGAACGCTTTACTTCTGAAAGTGCCCAGATCCTGATCGGGGAGATCATGGGGTATAATCTCGAATTGCACAACATACAGCAACAAATCAGTGATGTTATTAAAAAAAATAATAACATCATTGATGTTTTGGGGCGAATTTAAACCCCACAAAATCACCTGTTTTATTGTGGTCCAATCTTCTTAAATTTTTTTCAATGTTTAGAAAAGCCAAATTTGGAGGATGCACACAGTGTGCCAACATGTGCTATCTGCCATCACGGGAGATCAATGGACGCGTTTTGGGGGTGCAACCCCTTCCTCAATTATAAAGTCACGTTGAGGAAGGGCTTGCTCCCCCAAAACACGTCCCTTGATCCCCCCTGATGGCAGATAGCACATGTTGACATTCGTAAATTGGTGTGCATCTTCCAAATTTGGCTTTTCCTGGGGTGATTTCCCCCATCTGAACGCTATATCAAACCCAGTTCCTAAATACTGATGTCTGATATAGCCTTCAGGTTTTCCCATATGTGAACTTTGTAAGTTCAAGTTTGTTGGCTTTCTTGTTGGTTTTACACAGGCCTGTTTTATCTGAAATGGATATTTCGATTTTTGATAATGCTACTGCAAAAATTGTTATACAACAAACATGTTAGTTTGTTTTAAAAACCTTTCATAAATGCACATGTGATTGTGCAGGTATAAAAAAGTGGCTTACTCAAGAACGTGTGGATTATTGTCTTAACACTACAACACTTTTGGGGTGATGTAATTGCTGTTTTATGCAAAAATGGGGGTTATTTCCTAAGGGCAAATACACTTTGCACTACAAGTGCAGGTTCAGTGCAGTTGCAAGTGCACTTGTAGTGAAATGTGTTTTTGCATTTAGGAAGTACCAGCCAACACTGTTTTTTATAAGGTTACCCAATCACGACATTTTCTGCACTCAACACATTTCTGTCAGGGTCAGCTAAAACAAACACAAGCAGTAAATGTCCACAAAGAATTTCTTTTGGTTGTTTTTTATTTGAAAAAGGTTTCACAGATTGTCTGGCATATTGATAGCCCCCCTACGCGCAAAGAACTCCAGGTATCGTAACCGGACATCACGGGCACTCAGGGAGGGCAAGCCAGGACGGCCACTTTCAAGCGCCGTCAGTGTTGATGGATTTGGGATTCCGGCCTCAGGCCCAACTGAGCCAGCATAGTTGGCTGAATGTTTTCTTAAAAAATTATGGAGAACACAGCAGGCAAGTATTATATGGTTCAGTTTATACTCCGCCATATGGATGGGTGTCAGAAATAATCGGAACCGGCTGGCCAGGATTCCAAATGTGTTCTCCACCACTCTTCGGGCTCTGGCCAGCCGGTAATTAAAAACCCTCTGTTCCGGGGTGAGGGTCCTCATCGGGAATGGCCGCATCAGGTGGTCCCCCAGCGCAAATGCTTCATCAGCAACGAACACAAATGGGAGACCTTCAACATTGTCCTCTGGAGGTGGCAAGTCCAAGCTGCCATTCTGGAGACGCCTGTAGAACTCCGTCTGGGCGATGACTCCACCATCGGACATCCGGCCATTCTTCCCCACGTCCACATACAGGAACTCGTAAATAGCCGACACCACCGCCAACATCACTATACTATTAAACCCCTTGTAATTATAATAGTACGACCCCGAGTTGGGTGGTGGGACGATGTGGACGTGTTTCCCATCAATTGCCCCTCCGCAGTTAGGAAAGTCCCACCGCTGGGCAAAGTGGGAGGCCACAGTCTGCCATTCCTGTGGCGTTGAAGGAAACTGTTGAGGAAAAAACAATAAACATTACTATTTTTTCACAGAAACATGGCAAGCAGATTAGACACAAACATTATGGGGCAACCTCCAGATAGCATTTATTAAGGGGAATTTAACAACAACAAAGTATAAGGTACACCTATCATATTCCCCCTCCCCCCCTCATGGGCCATTTCTAACATTATAGGGGGGGAACTCTTGGACAGGTAACCCTCTTCACTTCATTGAGAGATGAATGCCTAAATACAGGGTATTACTTGGAACAGACCGTCCTTAGTTACACTATTGGCAGACCACTGGACAGGTAAGAAGTGTCTGAATACAAAGATATAAATACACACTGTACACATTTGAGGACATTTGGACATTCTGTTATGACCTATCAAGATAATAATAGGATACAAAAACTTTAAACAGTACCATTGGAAAGTATACAGGCAGGCCCTTGCACTACATGCTTTGGGTAATTCATCCATAAATCTGAGCACTAAAGAGATGGGTATAGTGTGTATGGGTTTGGCAAAGTCAGCAGATAGATGATTGAGGATAGAGAATTGGGATCAGCTGACTTAGCAGTTGGGGGGAGGGAGGGTTACAAAAAATTTGGGGACACCGCAAAAAAAAGCCTCTGGCACTCTGCCTGAATTTAAATAAAAGATAACATTTCCAAACATTTTAGGGGGTGTTTGGGGTAAAGCACTACTATAGAGCTGATAAAATACATTGTTAAGTGACTACATGAGGTGAATATAGGGGCAGGAGACACCATGCTGGAGAGGTTATTGAAGAGCAAATATGTATGAAGGACATAAAATAATAATTACATAAAAATCCAGCATGCATGAGGACAAAGGGGACATTCACAGCATATTACAATCATGGTAATTAGGGAATGAGGAAAGAAATACAATATATTAGCAAACATTCAATACAATAAAATGTGATATAAAAGGAAAAAAATCTTACCTTCATATACTCCTCTTATACTGATAACAATTGTAATTACGTGCCCCTGTTAAACAGAGGCATGTTAAACAGGGGCAGAAAAATTGGGCCTTGGCCACTGGTGGCGGTGCCCAGAACCAAAAATGTTCTTACAAGCTATCAGCATGAACATTGAGGAGGAAGAGGATAGTCACTCAGCATAACAGGATAGTCACTCAGCATCAGCATAGGCAGTTTTGAAGGGATCTCACATAAAAAAAAATTATTCAGTTACATCAGCATCAGGTGGCTGGTGATCCAAGACTGATTCATTTTTATGAAGGTCAGCCGATCGAATGATTCGGTGGACAAGCCAGTAGCTCAACTGCATACTGTGCAAGCTCTGGCCAGTGATCCATCCTCAAGACCCAGTAAGCCAGAGGATTTTCGGTGGGAAAGGTGTCCAAGTCAGATCTTGCCCCTAGGTATTCCTGCACCATGTGAATCAGACGCTGGCAATGGTTGCTGGAACCGATCATACCTTGGGGCTGTGGACTAAAAAAATTGTCTGAACGCATCGGTCAGACGGCCACCTTCGCCACCGCTCCTTCTGTGACTGACCTAAGCCTCAGCAACACGTTGTCCAGGAGGACCAGGAAACCTCCCAGGCTCTGGAAACACATTGCACAAACCTTTCTGCAAGGCCTCCTGAAGATGTTTCATCCTCTGCTCCCTCTGCGGCGGCAAGATAAGGTCCGCAACCTTACCCTTGTAAAAAGGATCAAGGAGGGTTGCCAGCCAGTAATGATCCCTCTTCTTGATACCATGAATACAAGGATCCTTCCACAGGCTTTGCAGGATCAGGGAGGCCATGCAGCATAGGTTTGCTGAGGCATTTGGTCCGGAGTCCTCTGGGTCACTAAGGACCACATGATCTGCAGCCACCTCCTCCCAGCCACGTACAAGTCCATGGGTTTCTTCGGACTGTAAATGATCCCTTGAAGACTGCTGCTGATTGTCCACCTCCATGCTGACACAATCATCCTCCTCCTTCTCCTCCTTGTCCTCCTTGTCCTCTTCCTGTGTGATCAGCGGGCACGCAGGAACACTGTCTGGATAAAGGGGGCCTTGAGAGATAAGGAAGTCCTCCTCTTCCTGCCTCTGTTCTGCCTCAAGTGCCCTGTCCATTATTCCATGCAGCATGTGCTCCAACAGGTGGACAAGAGGGACAGTCTCACTGATGCATGCACTGTCACTGCTCACCATCCTCGTGGCCTTCTCAAATGGTGACAGGACAGTGCATGCATCCCTGAGCATGGCCCATTGATGTGGGGAAAAAAACAAGCTCCCCTGACCCTGTCCTGGTGCCATAGTCGCACAGGTACATTAATGGCCCTCTGCTGCGTGTGCAGCTGCTGCAGCATGGCCAACGTTGAGTTCCATCTGGTGGGCATGTTACAGATTAGGCGGTTATTGAGCAGGTTAAATTCCTTTTGGAGGTCCGCCAGCGGAGCACTGACATTATATGACCAGCAGAAATGCACACAGGCTTTCCTGGCCTGCCTCAGGACATCCTGTAAGCCCGGGTACCTGCTCAAGAACCACTGCACCACCAAGTTAAAGACGTGAGCCAAACAGGGCACATGGGTCAGTTGTCCCTGTTGGAGGGTGGAGAGGAGGTTGGTGCCATTGTTGCAAACCACCATTACTGGCTTAAGTCAGCGTGGCGTCAACCACCTCCGAGCCTGCCCCTGCAGAGCTGACAGAATCTCTGCCCCAGTGTGGCTCCTGTCCCCCAAGCACACCAGTTCAAGCACCGCATGGCATCTTTTTGCCTGCGTGCTTGCGTAGCCCCTTGAACGCCTACGGAGCACCGCTGATTCCGAGGACAAATCAGCACAGAAAGAGGCCATGGAGGAAGAAGAAGAGGAGGGGGTGGAGGAGAGAGGTGTGGCAGAATCACCACTAGTAGAATTTTGGAGGCGTGGTGGCAGAACAACCCAACACTACTGCACCCTGTCCTGCATCCTTCCCAGCTGCCAGCAGAGTCACCCAGTGCGCGGTGAAAGATAGGTAACATCCCTGTCCATGCCTGCTGGACCATGAGTCAGCGGTAATATGCCTCTTAACGCTGACCGCCCTGTCCAGCGAGGCATGGACATTGCCTTCCACATGCCAGTAGAGAGCTGGAATCGCCTTCCATGAAAAAAAGTGGCTTTTGGGAACCTGCCACTGAGGTACCGCACATTCCACGAACTCACGAAAGGGGGCAGAGTTTACCAACTAAAAAGGCAGCAGTTGAAGTGCTAACAATTTAGCCAAGCTAGCATTCAACTGCTGGGCATGTGGATGGCTGGGAGCTAACATCTTTCGCCGGTGGAGCAACTGGGGCAGGGAAATCTGCCTGCTAGAATCTGATGTTGGTGTACCGATAGCAGATTGCCCGCAAGTACTTGGCAGTGGCACACCTAATTCTACACCTTCATTCCTCTCAGTGCAGGTTTCTGAGAGGACTGAAGGTATAGTGGGGTTGGAGATCCCAGTTGATGAGGAGGAGCAAGGAGAGGTCCGCCTTGTTCTTTGGTGTGGGTCTTTTAGGTAGTGTTGCCAACAGGCTGCATGGGAGCTCGACATATGTCTGATTAAGCATGTGGTGCCCAAGCGCTTGCTGTCTAGTCCACGCTTAATACGCTTCAGACATATGTTGCAAATAGCAACGTTGCAATCTGCTGCACACGTCTCAAAAAAGGCCCACACCAAAGAACTTTTGGAATAACGCACAGAATCACCAGCGCCCTGCACTTGCGGAGCTCTGCGGTGTGATGCAGGCTGTTGGCTGCCCTTAAGCTGGCCCCTGGAGGGCATCCTGCCTCGTTGGAGATGTGCCTCTTCCTCCTCCTCCTCTCTCCTATTCGGGAACCCATGTAGAGTCAGTGAGCTCATCATCCCCTCCCTCCTTGTCACTGGAGCAAACCTGGCAGTATGCTGTAGCTGGGGGAACACGACTGCCAGTTTGTTGTGCTTCTTGGGCAACCCCTCTCTCTGGGCTCACGTTACTGCCTTCCTCAACTTGGGTACCATCATCAGAGCCTTAAAAATGCTGCGCATCCTCCTGCAGCATGTACCCGACACTGTGGTCGAACCGGTTCGGGGGACTCCTTCGGTGGGGTTAGGGAAGGAGTAACTGATGATGACCTCGAGTCCAAGGAATAGGCCGCTTTGGCAGCTAAGGTAGCCTGGGTGACAGAGGATGAGGAGGATGAGGACGGCTTGGTCATCCACTCTACCAACTCTTCAGCATGTTGTGGCTCAACAAGGCCAGCTGTCGAGAAAAAGGACAAGCGTGCCCCATGGCCACGTGCTGATGAAGATGCACCATGTCCATGACCAGCACTGTTGCCTCTAGACACAGAGCCTGCTTGCCCTCTTTTATTGGCCTGTGACTGTCTGCCTCTCCTTGTTGGCCTTCCAGACATACTGTCTTTATATTGGAATAGGTACACAAGGAATGGCGTGCAGTGAGATGTAGCTGCACAAAGCTCGGAGATATATATGTATATTATATATGTATTATTAGGAAGAGAACACCAGCAATTGTCTGCAGTTAGCTTTAGTTGCACACTGTGCACAGGATACAGTACACTGACTGAAAATACTGTACCTGCCTGCCTGAGGTATTATTAGGATGAGAACACCAGCAATTGTCTGCAGTTAGCTTTAGTTGCACACTGTGCACAGTATACAGTACACTGACTGAAAATACTGCAGCTGCCTGCCTGAAGTATTATTATGAAGAGAACACCAGCAGTTGTCTGCAGTTAGCTTTAGCTGCACACTGTGCACAGTACACTGACTGAAAATACTGCAGCTGCCTGCCTGTGGTATTATTAGGAAGAGAACACCAGCAATTGTCTTCAGTTAGCTTTAGTTGCACACTGTGTACAGGATACAGTACACTGACTGAAAATACTGCAGCTGCCTGCCTGTAAGAGTATATTAGGAAGAGAATGACAGGAACGGATCTAGCTAAACTGAATACAGTGTGTGTATATATATATATATACACACACACACACAAACACCTGGAATGCATATATATATATATATATATATATATATATATATATATATATATATATATATATATATATATATATATATATATACATACACACACACACACTACACTGACTGCAGCTAACTGACTCGTCTGCCTGCTCTATCTAACTCAAATGAAATGACACTGTCTCTCTCTCTCTCTATGTATCTCTCAGCACGCCGGAACACACTACACAAGGCAGAGTTCCAAGCGGCCTTATATAGTGTGGGGCATGTACTAAATCCCCTGAGGCATAATTGGCCAAAGCCACCCTGCCTTGGCCAATTATGGCTCCCCGTTCTTACCGCGCTGTGATTGGCCAAAGTATGCGGGTCATAGTGCATGCTTGGCCAATCATCAGCCAGCAATGCACTGCGATCCAGCAGTGAATTATGGGCCGTGACACGGCCCTCAAATTTGGCGCGAACGGCCCATAATGTTTGTAATACGACGAACGGTCGAACGGCCGATGTTCGAGTCAAACTTACGTTGGACTCGAACTCGAAGCTCATCCCTTGTCAGAGTACAGATTTTCCCTGATCATTTTGAAAACAACAAAGAATTTAATGAAACTACTCATCCTGCACCAAAACAAAAGAAAATTTGGGAAGTATCTCAAATGATTCTAAACGGAGCTATGTGCCAGAAAGAGATATCAGCATAGATGAAAGTCTAATGGCCTACAAGGGAAGGCTCAGCTGGGTACAATACAAATCAAAATCTTTGCATCAAAGAGAGCACAATTTGGCGTAAAATCTTACATGCTATGCGAATTGTCAACTGGCTATATCTGGAATTCAGTCCTATAGACTGGAAAAGGAACATTGATCCAAAATACAGAACTATGGAATGGCAACATCTTCCGTTCTTTTACTCATTGAGCCATTGCTAAATCAGGGCTGTTGCGTAACAACCGACAACTTTTATACATCTTCTGAACTTTATGAGTTTCTTCTGCAAAAAAAAAACAGATGCCTATGGAACCGTTAGGGCTAACCGGCGCAACATGCTGCCAATGTTTGGCAATAAGAAGCTGAAGACTGGAGAAATGGTTGCCTGGCAGAGAGGCAAAATGATGGCACTGCGATGACGTGACAAGAAACATGTGTGCCTAATGAGTACAGTTTATAATACTTCCACTGTTATGATACGCACGAAAGGTGGGAAAGAAATCATGAAGCCACAAGTAGTGATAGACTACAAAAACACCATGGGAGGTGTCGACAGAGCTGACCAAGCAATTACATTCTACCCAGCAATGAGGAAACAGCAAAAGAAGTACTACAAGAAGATCTTCAGGCATCTTCTTGAGCGATGCTTGTGGAATGCCTACATTCTGCTCAAAAAAAAAAGCCTGTGTTTCATTCTGACTTCATTTGGAAAGTTGCCAAATGGATTTTTGTAAACCACCAAACACCATCAATGGCTGTGAATAGAGCTGGATGTCGTGCTGTTGGCGTTGTCAACCCGGAATGCCTGACTGGTCATCCCTTCATGGACTACATCCCACTGACCAAAAAAAAGTCAGCATCTACAAGGATGTGGGTGGTTTGTTGCTCGAAGCGAGATGACAGTGGAAAGAAAATCCAAAAGGAAACCAGATTCCATTGTCCTGATTGTGACGTCGGACTTTGTGCAGTCCCATGTTTCAAAATGTATCATACACGGGATGTTTACTAAACCAATAGGCAGTGTCTATTATTACAATGACTAGTAATATTGCACCTTGTTTGGACAAATTTCTGTGTTTTTGATTACATTATTGAATAAAATGTATTATTATTATTATTCTATTATTATTTTTTATAATTATTTATAGTTATTTATTATATTATAATTTATGATTTCGTGTTTCAAACTTTATCATCCCCGGGATGTCTACTAGACTCTTGTTTGGACAGATTTAAGTGAGTTATTCCTAAGAATTATAGGCCTACAATATAAAACAACAGATTTCCAAGCAAAACAATGTATCGCTTTGACATACAAAAAAAAAAAAAAGACATAATCATACTGCCAGGGTGGTTAATAAAATAGGTCTGTAAGAGTCACACTCTAGTGGGTCCTTGCGTGGCTTAAGGATGAGGACAATCAGAGCCTCCAGCATAGAAGGAGGAAGAATGCCCTCCTTCAAGGCTGCATTGAAAGTAGGTAGAGGATAGGGGCTCAACAGGTGGCTAAACTTACTATACCATTCAGGGGGGAACCCATCCAGGACAGGTGTTTTGTGTGTAAATGCATTTTTTTTCAAGCAGTGTATGTGCTGTCATCAACAGCCCACTTTATTTTTTTTGTTGTTTATTGCTGTGTTTTCTGCTGTGGTACGTTCCACTGTTTCTTCCTCTCCTGTTTTGTGTTATATACTATTGTCACCTGTTAGACATTCCCTGCTTCTCCATGTTCTCTAGGGGGAAGAGTTCAACTATAGCAGGAGCCAGCACCACAAGGGGCTTATCACATTAATAGTAAACCATGGCCCCTATGTTTTGTTTTTTATTTTAACAACAAGTTTACTGGGGAAATGGGAAATGTTTATTTTATTCTGCTCAATGTGTTAAAATATTACTTTAAAGTGGTTGTAAACCACTGCAGAGCTCAGTGAGGAGAACTCTGAGAGCTGATTGGAGGGAAGGGACACACCCTCTTCACACAACACTCAGGAACAGAGCCAAGGCTATCAATCTGCTGGAGGTGCCTCCCAGTCACCTTTTTCTCTTGGTGTCAGGAAAACTTGTCAGAAGTGACTCATGCTGACAGCAGAGGAATGAAGCAGCAGACAGAAATGACACTTAGTGTTCTGAATTGAGACAAGTACACACTATGGAGGGAAATACTTTGTTCATATTTCATGTCTGAAGTTTACAAACACTTTAAATGACATATGCCTGGGGGGCATGGCTTCGACATGAGCGTGTACGGATGTTTGGCACTCAAGCTCCGTGCTACCTGCTTTATATACAGCACCCACAGTGGTCCCTCAGAGGGAATTTTACTGCCAAATGATGCCCACCAAGAGGAGACAGTCTCCCCATCCTCAGCGGACACCGCATTATTGCTCCAGCTTGATAGATGTCTATTTCAATTCCTCCGCCCTAGTCCCTGTGTTCCTCAGACTTTCCTGACTGCAATTCAGACAAGGGAGATGTTCTGGGGGATTGAGACTTGTGCTCCCAATTCCCTAAGCCCTAGATTACTGCAGCAGGGTAGGGGGAGGGGAGATTTTAACTTAGACAGGAGCCAGCAGCTTAAGAACACCTCACATTGATAGTAAATCATGTCCCTTGTGCTGATTTTTTTTTTTTTTTACTAAACTTAGGCTTTAACAAATAGTTTACTGAGGAATGTTTATTTTAAAGTGCTCAATCTGTTAGGCTAAACTATTACTTTAGCCCTGGTTCACACTACGAATCGCATAGGAGCACACTACATTTTTCTGTTCGATTCAGCACTGACAGTGAGCAAGAACATCCCTTAAATAGCACGCCTGGTGCCAGAAACTGTGGGCACACTTCCACGTGCCTGCACACATGTGCACGCATTTCTGCGATCACGCACGAGCCTATATTTATTTTTGTCACACTGGCTAGTGATTGATAAGAAAATTAAACTGTTGGCTGGTAAAGTTGGGACCTTTGAAGAAAGTACAACAGTTCCCAGCAGACAAGTAAAGTCTGAGGCAAAGTTCTGTGTGATGAGAGCCTTCTCTGAGGTTTCTCCTGATGGTGGTCAGCTATGGCAGGGTTCTTTTCAGCCAGCAGTCTAGCCTCTTTTTTCTGAACCCCTGCTAGCTTTTAGACTGTCCTCTCTTTTCCTTCCAGCAGCGTACAGACTAATGCCCCGTACACACGGTCGGATTTTCCAATGAAAAATGTCCGATCGGAGCGTGTTGTCGGAAATTCCGACCGTGTGTGGGCTCCATCGGACATTTTCCATCGGATTTTCCGACACACAAAGTTGGACAGCAGGAGATAAAATTTTCCGACAACAAAATCCGATCGCGCAATTCCAACCGTGTGTGGCCTGTTCCGACGCACAAAGTGCCACGCATGCTCAGAAGAAATTCCGAGACGGGACAGCTCATTCTGGTAAACTTAGCGTTCGCAATAGATACAGCACTTTCGTCACGCTGCAATGTTAAACATGGTTTAATACAGCGCACTCTCTTTTTCTTTACAATGTGACAAGAATTAAGTAGTTTTGCTGCTCATATTCACACACACTTCTCACGAAGTTTTATTTGTGTTTTTTTAGTGGGATTCCCTGAATATATTGTTATTAGTTGTCACATCTGACAGTTTGATATTAATTTTTTTTTTTTTTTTTTTGGATTTTCAGCCTTTTTTTTTCTTTAATGTTTGGATTTTTTCCAAGACTGATATTTGTTCAATGTTATTTTTATTTTTACTCCAAAATATTTTTGTGTGTGTTTTGTGTGTCAAGTTACCCCAACACCATTGATATCTTGTATTATTTAATCTCCAGGAGATTGTTTGGTGTTGGTGTCCCTTGTTCATTTCACATTGTATATTTGAAATGTACCTGAATCCTCACAAACCAACTGTCCTTTTTGAAGTAAAACACATAGGAGAGTATAATTCAAAACAAAAATCCTTTATTAAGGGCTCAGAACCAAACAAAGAGGAAGGCAACACTGGATCAACAGGAGAAATTAGCGAAGCCTGGGACCCCCACGGCAGACATCAATTCTTGAACATCAAAATTGGTGGCCTGAAGAGTCCATATGTAAGGGAGGGCAGTCTGGTCCAGAATTCGCAGAGATCCGGATAGCAGCAGATGACATGTGTGTCCCCAGGCTGTGGTACCACAAGAGGCTGCATTTTTTGGCCGACCAGACTGAACCCAGGGCAATCACTGTCTGGTCTTCCTTTCACGCTTCATTCCTGGCTGTGGCTGTGCAGTTGGAGATGTGGCAGGAGGAGGAGTAGGACCTGGAGGAGGAGGATGAGGACTGGGAGGACCTGGAGGAGGACTGGAGGGACCTGGAGGAGAGGGAGGAGGAGGACCTGCAGGAGGAGGAGGAGGACCATCACAAAGGTGTGTCTGAGGTGTCATTTGGCCCCTCATACCTTTCTCAAGAGCCTCCAATATGAGGGCCTCACACATGGCTTGTTGGCCCTCCTCCATCCTCTGCATTTTATATGCAATGAAGGCAGCAATGTTCTCCTCCATGGTGTGGGGTGCTCCCAGGACCTCTGTAGCCCTCCAAAAGAATCCTATAGCAGCCTCCTCTAGGGCACTCCTCCTACTGCCACTTTCTCTTTTCAGGGGGGGTGGAGGGACCTGCAGATCAGCCAGCTGGCTCGGCCACCTCCTGGCTGAGACTTCCCTGTGTATGAAAAAGGGACATGGTTGTAATGTTTTGCATCATCAATCACAATCCTAAATTAGTACTCCCAACTAACCTCTAGTTAACATCATTGATTGGACAAGCAGAAATATTTAGAGGAATGCTATACCTGGCTCAATCTGGGCTCCTCCACATGTGGCCTGGAAGGCCCAGGTTGGGCGTCAGAAGCCTCAGCCGGGGGGGAAGGAAGCATGGAAGGAAGACTGGAGAGGGATGGCCTAGGTTCAGTCTGGCCTGCCAGAAAATGCAGCCTGTCGTAGTACAACATCCTGGGGACATAGATGTCATCTGCTGCTCCGGATCTCTGTGAATCCAGGACCTTCTTGCGCTCCCTTAGATATGTGCTCCTCAGGCAACCAATTAATATCTTTAAATAGGTGATGTCTGCCGTGGGGATCACCTGCTTCACAATTTCACACAATTGCTCCAGTGCTGCCTTCCTCTTTGCTTGGTTCTTGAAATGGGGGTGTTTAATCTCCCACAGACAGGGCAGCTCCCTTAGCATCTCTAGGAATACTGACATGAAGTCATTATCTTTGAGTAGCATATCCATGTTCACTGCAAGACACAACACAAGACAAAGCCTAATGTCAGACAAAACTCTCCTAATCTTGTTACAATATAGGCCTCAATCTAGAAGCAGTATAGGCACAAGTTTGTCTCTTACCTTTGTTCTTACGATCGGCGCGTCCAATGCTCCTTCCTCCACTCACAGATCGTACGTAATACGCACGCGTGTTACGCTTTATACACACTGCACATGCGTGTAACTCCGCCCGCCCCTGACGTTCTTTCTAGTCTATTCCCCTCCCCTTTTCGTTTGGCGCAGTGGGTGAAGAGCATGATGGTAGAGTTAGAGCAGGTGTGTGCTAATTATAGCAACGAGGAGGAGGAAAGCCCGGATCTGGACATGTCCCGATCCAGAAGGTTTTAAGGCCACAAATATGTCCTTTGGGGAGATGTTGGAGATGATCGACATCATGAGGAAGTCCGACTATGACGGGAAGTATGGGCCTTACCCCAACCCCAACATCAGAAAGGCCAAGATCATGGCGAAAGTGATCAAAAGCCTTCACAGGAATTTCGGGGTACGAAGATCGAAAGATCAGCTCAGGAAGCGGTGGTCGGACCTGAAGTTAAGAGAGCCAGAGCAGTACCGAAAGATCTGGAGAGTGCTGCAAAAAAGTAAGTAGTTGTGCTGTGTTCTTATTCTTTCTGTCTTTATTGCATTCGTGCTGCTACATATGCTTTTATTAATTGTAACATTTAAAAGGGCAACTTTAATGTTCATGGGCCCATTATTCGTTCGTATCAAACATTTTTCTTTCAGCCTCTAAAACACCATTGTTTAGGCCATATGCATTTTCCCACATTTTTTTTGGGCCTACTTGGATGCCAAATATTTGTTTGTGTAGATGGGTTTGTTACTAGAATGAAATGCCAACTAGATTCTGTGTTAGGAGAGGACACTGAGCAGCTGTTTTCACATCTGGACACTGGAGCACTAGTGTGGGACCCCAGAACACCATTTTTATTAGGGGGGCCACACAGGTGCTCCAGTGTATACTATAGGGGGGGCTACATCTGTGAAGCTTGTACCAAACAGGTAAAGTATTGCAGCTTGACAAAGGGCAATAAAAAAAATACATCTTGGAACTCGGCTAAAATAGACAATTGTACCCCACTTCCAAGCAATGTTTCCTATTTCTAGTTCTGCCATCAAATATCTGTGTGCTAATTATACCATTTTTGTTTTATATATGGGAGAAAAGACTCGGAGGATACCCCTCATCCAAGGAGACCACAGACCCCCCACCTATGGAAGAAGGTGAAATACCCCCAAAGGAAGAAGAGCAGGAGGAAGAAGAAGATGTGGTGGAGATTGGCACCACAACAGGTGAGTGTCTGCGACCACAGGCTCAGGTAAAAGAGATGGATGGTGGCAGATTTTTGAGACCTGTTTTTTTTTTTCTTTCTCTCTTTTTAGGTGATCGTGATGTGAGGGATAGAGAACGTTTCACATCAGAAAGTGCCCAGATCCTGATCGGGGAGATCATGGGGTGTAATGTCGAACTGCAAAACATCCAGCAAAAAATCAATGATGTTATTAAAAAAAATAACAACATCATTGATGTTTTGGGGCGAATTTAAAACCCCACAAAAATCACTTTTTGGATTGTGGTCCAATCTTTTAAATTTTTTTGCAATGTTTTGAAAATTTGGAGGATGCACACAGTGTGCCAACATGTGCTATCTGCCATCACGGGAGATCAATGGACGCGTTTTGGGGGTGCAACCCCTTCCTCAATTATAAAGTCGCGTTGAGGAAGGGCTTGCTCCCCCAAAACACGTCCCTTGATCCCCCCTGATGGCAGATAGCACATGTTGACATTCGTAAATTGGTGTGTATCTTCCAAATTTGGCTTTTCCAGGGGTGATTTCCCCCCATCTGAACGCTATATCAAACCCAGTTCCTAAATACTGATGTCTGGTATAGCCTTCAGGTTTTACCTAATGTGAACTTTGTAAGTTCAAGTTTTTTGGCTTTCTTGTTGGTTTTACACGGGCCTGTTTTATCTGAAATGGACATTTCGAATTTTGCTAATGCTACTGCAAAAATTGTTATACAACAAACATGTTGGTTTGTTTTAAAAACCTTTGGTAAATGCACATGTGATTGTGCAGGTATAAAAAAGTGGCTTACTCAAGAATGTGTGGATTATTGTCTCAACACTACAACACTTTTGGGGTGATGTAATAGCTGTTTTATGCAAAAATGGGGGTTATTTCCTAAGGGCAAATCCTCTTTGCACTACAAGTGCAGTTTCAGTGCAGTTGCAAGTGCACTTGTAGTGAAATGTGTTTTTGCATTTAGGAAATACCAGCCAACAGTGCTTTGTATAAGGTTACCCAATCACGACATTTTCTGCACTCAAAACATTTATGTCAGGGTCAGCTAAAACAAACACAAGCAGTAAATGTCCACAAAGAATTTTTTTTTTTTTTTTTATTATAAAAAGGCTTCACATATTGTCTGGCATATTGATAGCCCCCCTACCCGCAAAGAACTCCAGGTAGCGTAACCGGACATCACGGGCACTCAGGGAGGGCAAGCCAGGACGGCCACTTTCAAGCGCTGTCAGTGTGGTTCGATGTAGGATTCCTGCCTCAGGCCCAACTGAGCCAGCATAGTTGGCCGAATGCTTCCGTAAAAAGTTATGGAGAACACAGCACGCAAGTATTATATGGTTCAGTTTATACTCCGCCATATGGATAGGTGTCAGAAATAGGCGGAACCGACTGGCCAGGATTCCAAATGTGTTCTCCACCACTCTTCGGGCTCTGGCCAGCCAGTAATTAAAAACCCTCTGGTCCGGGGTGAGGGTCCTCATTGGGAATGGCCGCATCAGGTGGTCCCCCAGCGCAAATGCTTCATCAGCAACGAACACAAATGGGAGTCCTTCCACATTGTCCTCTGGAGCTGGCAAGTCCAAGCTGCCATTCTGGAGATGCCTGTAAAACTCCATCTGGGCGATGGGCAAATATGTATGAAGGACATAAAATAATAATTACATAAAAATCCAGCATGCATGAGGACAAAGGGGACATTCACAGCATATTACAATCATGGTAATTAGGGAATGAGGAAAGAAATACAAGATATTATCAAACATTCAATACAATAAAATGTGATATTAAAGGATAAACATCTTACCTTCATATACTCCTGCAGGACCTGTATGATGGCAGAACAGGTCTCTGGGATGATGATACCCAGAGCCTGGGGGGGAGATGCCTGTCGAGAACTTCAAGTCCTGCAGGCTTCTCCCTGTCGCCAAATACCACAGGGTAGCGACCAACCTCTGCTCCGGAGTGATGGCTTGCCTAATGCAGGTATCCTGCCTGCTGATATAGGGGGTCAGCGAAGCCAACAAACGGTGAAACACGGGGTCCGTCATCCTGAGAAAGTTCCTGAAATCATCAGGATTATTCTCACGGATCTCACGGAGCAAAGGCATATGAGAGAACTGGTCACGCTGAAGCAACCAATTCTTGGTCCATGAACTCCTCCCCACCCTGTTCATGGACTGGACTTGTGTCAAGGTCAGGACCCCAACACCAAGCCCCCGCACAGCACGAACTCTACGAGGAGTACGCATACGAAACATGGCTAGAAAACGGTCGGCTGGTCAGAACGAAGTAAAAGAACGCACTGAAGAACAGCAACCTGAAAAACAGTAACAAACGAACAAGAATACAATGACTACCTAAAGTCACGCGGAACTTGCTGCACGTACTGAAGAGCAGATACAAACCCACAAGCACAAACTGAACGGCAGAAAACGATCTGAAAGCCACGAGTCTGAAAAAGCGCGAATCGTCTCTCACCAAACTTTTACTAACACGAGATTAGCAAAAGGAGCCCAAAGGGTGCCGCGCTTGGTTCTGAACCGGCCTTTTCTAGTCTCGTCGTACGTGGTGTACGTGACCGCGTGGTTGGCAATCGGAAATTCCGACAACTTTGTGCGACCGTGTGTAGGCAAAACAAGTTTGAGCCAACATCCGTCGGAAAAAATCCTAGGATTTTGTTGTCGGAATGTCCGAACAAAGTCCGACCGTGTGTACGCCCTATAAGGATGAGCTCAGGCGTGTTCGCACAGCCCACGTGCAGAGCCCGCGAGGAAGTCGGCACTGCGCTAATCACAGGCAGTGAGACATTTCCCGATCTCTGCAGCCACGCATCGGGACAATGTTTCACTGCCTGTGATAAGCGCAGACTTCCTGGCGGGCTCCGCACGTGGGCTGTGCGAAAACGCCTGAGCTCATCCTTAGTACAGACACACTCCTCTTTGCCACTATACTATACTATAGTAAACTACACTATACTATGCGTAATATGAATACATAACATTGGCAGGTAGTCATTGATTTATAAAAATCTAATTAGTGGCACTACTTGCTCTTTTTCACCTATTATGGTTTAGTGTAAGTGAGCCAGAATAGTATAGGATTGTCTCCCTACATGATAAAGAAAAATTCCATCAAAATGTTCTCTGGTATGAGGAATGTGAGCTGGGAAAAGGAGGGTAGACCTTATTCCATCTACATTGTAAGAATAACGTGCAGATAGAGCCAAATTTAGAAAATTCTCGTTCTAGAACTCCTGCTGGGATAATGGAGAGGAAGAACTCCTGTTCTGTGAACATATTTGTGCGTCTTACTTTTTTCCTTTGTAAGTAATGGAAAGAAACTTTGCCAAGCAGCATTACTAAAAGATCATTATGTCGGGACTAAAGGTCTATAATAAATATTAAACTGGATTCTGTGTTTTCCTTTCACAGTCATTGCTAGTTTACTCATTCATGTTGCTTTATTGCCAGTACAAAAATTTTCTCAGAATTGCTGGATAAGCAGAAGCAGCACCTTCCTTTTGCATGTCCTGCTGTCTTCACAGTGCAATCTTGTCTTTAATGGTTCTTAAACTGGAAATGTTCCTTTCCCGAACAGCGAAGCATGTGGGGAGATAAAAGCTCTAATTCACAGCTGAGAGATATCATTAAAGTGCATCTAAACCCAAGAACAAAAAAATGAAAGTAGTGCAGCTTACAAGTCCATAGATGTGGTGGCCGCGTTTGTTTTCTTTTTCACAATTTTTTTCTTTATTTTAATCCTTCACTTAGCAGCATTGTCACCCCAAGACAGTGGGTGTGTTAAGGACTACATCGCGCTGTTAGGATTACATTTCTTTTTTCCTTTCTCTTTTCTCCAAAACAGAGGGAAGTGTTTTGTAGTCCACAGAACAAACAGAGAACAATGCTAACTGATAACAGTCCTGAGGCAGAGGGTACATTTATTTATTAGCTCACAAGCTGTTGGATGAACAGCTATTTTTTATTTTTTTGCAATTCTCAAAAATATATAATAAAACATTTTCAATTGTATAAACCTGAACAGGTATTCTGCCTGCTGAAGGGCTCTAAATTTTATCTTAACTATTTTAAACAGTCTAGTGCTGTTGGTTGATCTGATGCCTTAAAAGTGTAGGCCAGTATGTAAACAGGTGTTTCCAAGAGTTTCTGAGGGGTTAATGTGCTTGTGCTGGGTTTATTCCCTCCGGGTAATTAGGTCAGCCAGGTGCAAATTGGTACAATGTCTTAATGGGGGTTATTTACGAAAGGCAAATCCACTTTGCACTACAAGTGCAAAGTGCACTTAAAATTGCACTACAAGTGCACTTGGAAGTGTAGTCGCTGTAGATCCGAGGGGGAGTTGCAAGGAAAATAAAAAACAGCATTTTAGCTTGTACATGATTGGATGATAAAATAAGCAGAGCTTCCCCTCATTTCAGATCTACCCCTCAGATTTACAGCGACTGCACTTTCAGTGCAATTTCAAGTTTACTTTGCACTTGTAGTTTGCAGTTGTAGTGCAAAGTGGATTTGCCTTTCGTAAATAACCCCCAATGTTTCACTGTGTCCTCCTGTTGACTTGCTGGGCTGGTGGCGTTTGTCTGAGGAGGAAGAGTTCTTCCTGCTCTTTTCAGCAAGGTCAGCATCCCCTGCAGGTCATACCATATAAACGGGGCTCACTAAGTGCCCTGTGAGGTTGGTTGGGGAAAGACTGCCAAGATGTAACTGTTACTCTGCTAGTGTGAACCAAATTGGCCTAACTTTAATGTTGTCTTATTTTTTAACTAAAAAAGTGTACTTTTTCCCAAAAAAATTGCGCTTGTAAGACCGCTGTGCAAATACGGTGTGACATAAATTATTGCAATGACCGCCATTTTATTCTCTAGGGTGTCTGACAAAAATATATATAATGCTTAGGGGTTCTAAGTAATTTTCTAGCACAAAAAAACATTTTTTACCTTGTAAACAACAAATCTCAAAATCATGCTCGGGGCTGAAGTGGTTAATTTTACTTGTTGCATGGAATGGCTCTTAGTGACACCATATCAACAAACAAAACAATAATGTGAAAAACATATAAACACTTGCAATGATAATCAAGATATCGGTGTATACAGATGAATGATTAAAGTGATTGTAAAGGCTTGTTTTTTTTTAAATAACAAACATATTATATTTACCTCCTCTGTGCAGTTGGTTTTGCACAGAGCAGCCCGGATCCTCCACTTTTCTGGTCCTTCTTTGCTGCTCCTAGTCCCTCCCTCCTTTGAGTGCCCCTTAGCCAGCAGCTTGCTACAGGGTTCACCCAAGCTGAGTCAGAGCTCCGTGTATCCATTCAGACACGGAGCCCCGACCTGGCCCCACCCCCTCTCTCCCCTGATTGGCTGACTGACTTTGACAGCTGCGGGAGCCAATAGCAATGCTGCTCTGTCTCAGCCAATCAGGAGGAGTGTACTGGATGGCTGAGGGGATTGTGGACATAGCTGGAGAGAGAAGGAGTTGAGGTAAGTAATTGGGGGGTGCTGGGGGGGGATGCTACACACAGAAGGTTGTTTTTTTTTATCTTAATGCATAGAATGAAGAATTAACATAAAAACCTTCTGCCTTTACAACTCCTTTAAACACAGTCTATTTAACCACTTAAGGACCACCAGCCGCAGTTATACTGTGGCAGGTTGGCTCCCCTGGGCGAATCACCGTCATGGTACGTCGGCCACTTTAAGAGCTGTAGGGGGGGTGCGCGTCCACCCGCGATCTCCCGTGACAGAATGGAAATCTGTCAATGTAAACAGACAGATCTCCATTCTGTCAGGGGAGGAGAGACAGATCTGCTGCACCTAAAGATTAGGAACAGTGATCAGTCTCCTCCTCTAGGCAGTCCCATCCCCCACAGTTAGAACACACATGAAGAAACACATTTAACCCCTTAATTGCCCCCTAGTGTTAACTCCTTCCCTGCCTGTGACATTTTTACAGCAATGGCTGATCAACTGTCAATGGTTCAAAAAAGTGTCAAAAGTGTTCGATCTGTCTGCTGCAATGTCGCAGTCCCGCTAAAAATCGCTGATAACCGTCATTACTAGTAAAAAAATAAAAATAATAAAAATGCCATAATCTATCCCCTCTTTATGCTGTAACTTTTACGCAAACTAATCAATATACACTTATTGCGATTTTTGTTTACCAAAAATATGTAGAAGAATACATATCAGCCTAAACTGAGAAAGACATTTGTTTTTTTTATATATTTTTTGGGGATATTTATTAGAGCAAAAAGTAAAAAATATTGTTTTTATTTCTAAATTGCCGCTCTTATTTTGTTTATAGCGCAAAAAATAAAAACCACAGAGGCGATCAAATACCACCAAAACAAAGCTCTATTTGTGGGGAAAAAAGGTCGTCAATTTTGTTTGGGTAAAGTGTAACACAAATGCGCAATTGTCAGTAAGACCCCTTTCACACCAAGGCATTTTTGCGCTAAAAATGATATTGGACCAGTGCACAAAGCAAGGTCCATAAAGACATGGATGAGTGAGTTTGGGGTGGAGGAATTTGACTGGCCTACACAGAGTCCTGACCTCAACCCGGAACACATTTGGGATAAATTAGAGTGGAAACTGCAAGCCAGGCCTTCTTGCCCACCTCAGTGCCTGACCTCACAAATGCGCTTTTGGAAGAATGGTCAAACATTCCCATAGACACACTCCTAAACCTTGTGGACAGCCTTCCTTGAAAATTTGAAGCTCTTATAGCTGCAAAGGGTGGGCTGACTCAATATTGAACCCTATGGACTAAGACTAGGATGCCATTAAAGTTCATGTGCGTATAAAGGCAGGCGTCCCAATACTTTTGGTAATATAGTGTATATATTTTTAGGTGGTTTTTTTCCACCTTTTATGTCACATGGTATTTGCATATAAAAGATAGTGTTACGCAGAGTAAATGGATACCTAACATGTCACGCTTTAACCACTCCAGCCCCGGAAGATTTTCCCCCTTAATGACCAGGCCATTTTTTGCGATACGGCACTGCGTCGCTTTAACGAAAAATTGCACGGTCCTGCAACGTTGTACACAAACAATGTATGTCCTTTTTTTCCCCACAAATAGAGCTTTCTTTTGGTGGTATTTGATCACCTCTGCAGTTTTTATTTTTTGCGCTACAAACAAAAAAAGAGTGACAATTTTGAAAAAAACACAATATTTTGTACTTTTTGCTATAATAAATATCCCAAATTTAAAAAAAACAAAGCAAATCTCTTCATCAGTTTAGGCCGATATATATTCTTCTACATATTTTTGGTAAAAAAAAAAATCTCAATACGCGTATATTGATTGGTTTGCACAAACTTTATAGCATCTACAAAATAGGGGATAGATTTATGCCATTTTTATTATTATTATTTTTTTTTTACTAGTAATGGCAGCGATCTGCTATTTTTATCGGGACTGAGACATTCAGCCGGACAAATCAGACACTTTTGACACTTTTTTTGAACAATTGACATTTATACAGCAATCAGTGCTATAAATAGCCTCTGAATACTGTATAAATGTCACTGGCAGGGAAGGGGTTAACACTAGGGGCGATCAAGGGGTTAACTGTGTTCCCTATGTGTGTTCTAACTGTGGGGGGAATGTGACTGACTAGAGGAGGAGAGAGATCGTTGTTCCTACTTAGTAGGTACACACAATCTTTCTCCTCTCCCCTGACAGAACCGGGATTTGTGTGTTTACCCATGCCCATGTGGCAATGAATGCAGCTGCCAATAGAAATGGAGCTCCATTTCCATTGGCAGCCACTTTCATTGCCACCCAGGCTCCGCCTCTTGGTTCTTTTCCTTCGGCATCCACGAGCTGGTCTCCTGTGATGGAGAGCCCTGGTTCCCGGCGCCGCGCTGAGTGAGACTCTGCTCTGTCTCACACTCACTGCGGCTGCCTCCTGTCACAAGCGTGCCGCCCAGAGAGTGACAGTCTGAGCAAGCAACTCTCTGGGTGGCTGCACGTTGAATCCTCTGCTCACCACCCAGTGCATGAGGGGAGGGGGTGGGTTGGCCTGGGGGGGTCTGTACATATGGGGGGTGGTTTGTCCAGGGGGGTCTGTACATATGGGGGGGTGGGTTGTCCTGGGGGTTCTGTACATATGGGGAGGTGGTTTGACCTTGGGGAGGTCTGTACATATGGGGGGGGTGGGTTGTCTTGGGGGGGTCTGTACATATGGGGGGGTGGGTTGTCCTGAGGGTCTGTTCTGATGGGGGGGTCGGTACAGATGGAGGGGGATGATTTGCCAGGGGGGTCTGTACTGAGAGAGGGGGTCTGCACTGAGGGAGGTCTGCACTATGGGAGGGGGGTCTGTACTGTGGGAGGGGGGGTCTGTACTGAGGGAGGACAATAGTGGGTGTGGGGGGTGACACCATGTTTTTACGCACCGGGTGACATCAACCCTAGTGACGCCACTGGTAACTGAGGACACCTGGTGTAAGGAGGGACCCTCCTGGGGACACCTGGTGTAAGAATGGACTCTGCTGGGGACACCTGGTGTAAGGAGGGACTCTGCTGGGACACCCGGTGAAAGGCGGGACTCTGCTGGGACACCTGGTGTAAGGAGGGACTCAGAGTTTTGAAGCCACCTGATCACAATTCATTTGGAGAAGGTCAGCAGTTTTTTTTACATATAGTAATGTACGCCAATAGACTGTTATTGGAAGCCCTTTAGTATTTCTAATACTGACCGCTGAGGCATTGAAAATGTACGGTTTTCATCTTTCATTGCAATATTTTTTTTAACTGTCATTTTGATACATTATGAAACTTTTCTAATTTTTTGTTTGGCCTTCATATGCTTCAGATTCCAGCAGCATTACTAGCATATGTACAGGAGTTGTTAGATCTCCTAATCTGAGCCTGTTCTATGACTTCCGAAGAATGACATCCAACACCTGTTTGCTTATTAATGCAGCCATGTACTGTTTGATGCGTCTCATTACACAGCATTGCAGAACCATGTTTGTCTGACTGCACTCAAACTGCTCCAGGTATTCCAAACTGAAGCAAACCAAGCAAAACTGATACAAAGTGACTCAGGGTCCCCAAAAAACCACATGCATCATTTGTGAATGGGTGCCTGGGCCATGCTAGAAAAGAAGGATGGAGATGGTTAAATAGAAACCATTGTCCTCCCAGCAGCTCCTTAGAAGCTTCCACTTTCCAGCTGTCTGTGTCATAGCAGATGGTCTGTTCATTTGACTCGAACTTTCAGAAACTATTGTCACACACACTCACTACATGTTTTATGTGCTTTGCAGAGATTATTTTTGGTAACGGCTAGGAGCTGATGACATTGAAGGAAGATTTAGCCCTTTACCATAGCAACTGTATATGCTCAGGGTGACTTCACAGAGGATGTCCAGTAGGATTTGGTCAAATTCACTAGTTCTATACCTTTCATTAAATCTGAATCTTCTACAGCTGTGTAATGGCAATGATAATTATGCATACAACATATGTACCGTACATGTCTGCATATCTGCCACCTGGTCAAGTAAAGTTTTGTTGATTTTCTTTTATAGTGTAAAGAAATTAACACAGCCTCTGCAAGGAAAAACATCACTGATGTTTCTGCAAATTTGAATGCACGGTTAATATTTATTTTCGGAATTTACCAGACTGGAAAAAATAGAACACAGTGCAAAAGTGTGTGCTCCCTGTGAGTCATTTCTGCAGAAATAATCACAGCCTCCAAATATTCATACTTTTTTTTTTAATTCTTGCTTTAGGACTTCTTTTTCCTCTTTCTTGACTACTAAATCTACTTCAAAGCTCTTTTTAGGCTGGCTTGCATGCAGTGCGTGGTTGAGATCTGCCACCAGATGTTTAGGAGTATTTAAAGTGAGCCTGTGCCTAGACTATTTACACCAAAAAATATTATTTATTCTGAACAAGCACTACAAGCTCTTTAAAACAAGTCCATTCACTCTTGTTGCTATAGGCATTGTGGAGAAATTCATCACACAGGCACAGAAGGCAGCAGAATCTTGATGGGCTTCTAGCCTTCTAATGTAAACACACAGCAGGCATTTCTAAGCTGTAAGAAATGGACTTGGGCCCAACTGTGTAGTGTTTTTTGAGAACTTTGAGAATGAATTACTGTACAAGTACAAGCAGCCACTAATGTCAGGTATAGCCTATTTTTAAGCTCTTTACCACTTTCTAAGAATATGTAAATACTTTAATGTCTATTGTCTGGTCACATGTGCACTTTAACTCAGGGAATAAAAAAGATTCTAAAACCTTACAGAGGAGCTCACAGTAAAGGGCATCCCTACCCTACAGCCACACCATAAAATACCTTTTACTCTAGAGAGGGTGACATTGCTATCTTCCAGCAAGATCCTGGGGATGCTAAGCATCTCAAATCTTGCAAACTCCAGCACAGTGCAAGAGCATATTCTCGCAAGACTCAGAAGGGTTATGGCATCATCTTCTTCTATCTGCCATGGCTGTAGGCTGGAGGTAAGGTAAGTATATGTTCAATTTTTTTTTCAGCGGGTGCTTTTTAAACACTTTTATGTATTGATTATACATATCAGAGGGAAGTTCATGGTTGATTTTTAGGTGAGTTTGCATTCAGTGGGAGCTGTCCATAATGAAGTGGTTCGAAGTGGTTGTAAACCCTTATATATGCCCAGTGAAGTGACTGGCCTAAGGTGATACAAAGAGATTAAACAAATCCTCCTACATAAGTTGTACTTGTTTATATGCAGGACCCTCTTCTATATGTAGCACCCTCCTAGATAGATTTGTATGTTGCACCTGTGACAGATGTTGGCGCCAGAAGTGCTATTTAAGCTTGGCCAGTGCTCAGGATCAATGCTTTGTCTTTTAGCCTTCCCTGTAGCATGTGATCCTGTTATTCTGTATTCTGATTCCAGTTGCTGACCTGGCTTGTCTGACCACTGCTTGAACTCCACTTACACCGATCCCGGCTTGTCCTTGATCACCACGTATGTCTGCTCCAATTGCTTCTCTTCCACTGATTGGCTCCTGACCTGGCTTGTACCCAGACCATGCTCTTGCCTGCTCTTCTGTACCAGATCTGTCTTGCCAGCATATGACCTGGCTTGCCTGACTCTGCTTCCTGACACATCCTGGTGCCTGCTGTTCTTCAGTCTGCTACCAGTGCATGCCCTACCTGCCCGCTGTGGCCAGTGCCAGTCTGCTTCAGTCTACCATCCACCAGCTGTCTACCAGGCCACCTGCTTCACTGAGGACTACTGTAGACCTCTCCTGCCTGGTGTGGATATCTGCTCTGCTACTGGTAAGACCTACAGGCACTCGTGCCACTCTGCACTCCTGCGCCTTCTGTTCACACTACCAGGAGCCCCAAATCAGAGGTGCAAGGGAGGCCTTCCTCACCATTTCAGACTCTGCTACCAGGCAGACACGTGATATCTAGATTGTGAAAGACTGTTTGCTAAGCAAGAGCTAAGTTGTTTCTCTCCTGAGAGATTCATATTGTTATACTGGGAGAACTGATCTTTAAAGTGGTTGTAAAGTCTCCAGGTTTTTCACCTTAATGCATTTTATGCATTAAGGTGAAAAACCTTCTGTGCTGCAGCAGCCTTTTTCTTACCCGAGCCCATCCGTTCCAGCGATGTGCATGAGCCCAGTGACTCCGGCTGCTGTCTCCGTCCTCATTGGATAGACTGATAGCAGTGGGAGCCATTGGTTCCTGCTGCTGTCAATCAAATCCAGTGACACAGAAGTGAGGGGAGGAGCTGAGTCCTGCTGTCTGTGTCAATGGATGCAGTAGCGGGACTCGTGAGCACGCCCACACGGGTGCCCTCATGGAAATTGTCTCTCCGTGGAGGCACCCGATGAAGAAGAGGAGCACCGCTGAGGCACCCCAGAAGAGGAGGATCGGGGCTGCTCTGTGCAAAACCCTTGCACAGAGCAGGTAAGTATAACATGTTTGTTATTTTAAAAGAAAACAAAAAACTAACCTTTAACATCATGTCAACCTGGAAGTCAAGTAGTTACTCTCCTGAGAGGTACAGACAGTACCTCTGGCCTCTACTAATCCCTCGCCAGAGGATTTTGTTCTGCGTTTGACAGAGGAAATCTGTTCCTGAAATACAGCTATAATAAGCATGTCCTCCTATTTGTAGATGATTCTGGAGTATCCCATACTATTCCTCAGCCCAATCCAAGTACCCCAAAAATAAAAAGAAACAAAAAATATATACATATACAGTATACCCCTATACTGTTCATTGAGCCAATTGGAGTGACTGTTGCTGTGTGCCTGGCTGCCTCTGCACTGAATAGGAAAGATATAGTGCTTACCCCTATGGGGTAAGCACTATATCTACATCAGATCAAGGCCCAGAATTTATACTATAAATGTTGGGCACTCGCTCCTTTGAGATAGATGGCGATATAATTGGCTGCTACTGTCCCCACTAGTGGGCCAAATGAAAATAGATGAATAATAGACAGTGCCTGCTCTGCCTATTATAGTGCTAAATACCTGTGCTGTAATATTCTGTGTCTATAACTAAACCATAAACCACATTATTCACTATATATTTCACTTTAATTTTTCAATAACTTTTTATTGAATTTTTTTATTGACTTCTTATTGATTTTTTGATGATATTCACTATTAAGATTGGACTTCATATGCTATTTTTGTCCTTATTGACAGTATCGATTTACATATTTTTGATTTAATTGATCTGTTTAGTATAAGTTGATTTATGGTTTAGTTATAGAAACAGAATATTACAGCACATTTATTTAGCACTATAATAGGCCTAGCAGGAGCTGTCTATTATTCATATAATTCCAGAATGTATACAGCTTGCCTGAGCTTCCAGAAAGTAGGGGGCGGGGAGTTGAAGTTACACTCTGCAGAGCTTGGTGAGAGCTGATTGGAGGGAAGGGACACACCCCTTTACACAGCACACATGAACAGAGCTGATGATGTCAATCACAGGCTGTGTGTTGTGTGTGTGTCCTTTCTCTGTCACCTTTATATCTCTTGGTGTCAGGAAAACTTGTCCAAGGTGACTCATACAGTTAGCAGAGGAATGAAGTAGCAGACAGTAATGACACTTAGTGCTCTGGATTGAGACAAGTACACAGTATAGAGGGATATGTTTTCTTCTTGTTTCATGCAGCTACTTTAAATCTGTATGCCATTTCCTCTTATTTTACATTTGGCAGCCTGTTTACTGGAACATTTACAAAGGGGTCCACAAGATAGGCTTGAATGGAGGAGAAGATTTGGATGCCGCACACTGGATGTAGTCAAAAAACTTCACTTTATTGAAAAAATGGGATCATCAAAACAACAAGACTGTCATGCAGAAAGTACAGGTAAGCTGACGCGTTTCGCACTCAGGATGCCATTACTAAAATAGCACATGCAGTAATAGCCCTATTCTTCCCCACCATCACCACAGCAGTAGACTCTGCTGTGGCTTCAGGAATCTCACAGCTCTGGAAAGAACTGGGGGAGCAGGCACACAGACTAACAGACATGGAAAACAGGCTCTCAAATCTAGAAGACAAAGTTTATCACAACAGTGGCACTCTTCAGCAGCACTCTCAAATCCACACCATCATGCATGATAATCTGGAAGAGCTAGAGAACAGATCCTGAAGAAATAATCTGCGGGTTATAGGATTACCAGAATCTCATCAAGCGAATTCTCTGCTCCAACTCTGTGCCTTCAGCATACTAGGCCTCCCAAATCCATGCGTAGCCAAACAAGCACACAGAATGGGAGCGCCAGACCCAAACCGTAAGTCTCCTAGACCAGTGATAGTGAAATACTTAAACTATGCTGACAGACTGGCTATCCTTCAATAGTTCTGCAAGACATGCACACTTAACCACTTGAGCCCCGGACCATTATGCTGCCTAAGGACCAGAGGTCTTTTTCCAATTTGGCACTGCGTCGCTTTAACTGCTAATTGCGCGGTTATGCAATGCTGTACCCAAACGAAATTTGCGTCCTTTTCTTCCCACAAATAGAGCTTTCTTTTGATGGTATTTGATCACTTCTGCAGTTTTTATTTTTTGCGCTATAAACGGAAAAAGACCGAAAATTTTGAAAAAAAATGATATTTTCTACTTTTTGTTATAAAAAAAATCCAATAAACTCAATTTTAGTCATACATTTAGGCCAAAATGTATTCGGCCACATGTCTTTGGTAAAAAAAATGTCAATAAGCGTATATTTATTGGTTTGCGCAAAAGTTATAGCGTCTACAAACTAGGGTACATTTTCTGGAATTTACACAGCTTTTAGTTTATGACTGCCTATGTCATTTCTTGAGGTGCTAAAATGGCAGGGCAGTACAAAACCCCCCCAAATGACCCCATTTTGGAAAGTAGACACCCCAAGGAAATTGCTGATAGGCATGTTGAACCCATTGAATATTTATTTTTTTTGTCCCAAGTGATTGAATAATGACAAAAAAAAAAAAAAAAAAAAATATTTACAAAAAGTTGTCACTAAATGATATATTGCTCACACAGGCCATGGGCCTATGTGGAATTGCACCCCAAAATATATTCAGCTACTTCTCCTGAGTACGGGGATACCACATGTGTGGGACTTTTTGGGAGCCTAGCCGCGTATGGGACCCCGAAAACCAATCACCGCCTTCAGGATTTCTAAGGGTGTAACTTTTTGATTTCACTCTTCACTGCCTATCACAGTTTCGGAGGCCATGGAATGCCCAGGTGGCACAACCCCCCCCCAAATGACCCCATTTTGGAAAGTAGACACCCCAAGCTATTTGCTGAGAGGCATATTGAGTCCATGGAATATTTTATATTTTGACACAAGTTGCGGGAAAGTGACACTTTTTTTTTTTTTTTTTTGCACAAAGTTGTCACTAAATGATATATTGCTCACACAGGCCATGGGCCTATGTGGAATTGCACCCCAAAATACATTTAGCTGCTTCTCCTGAGTATGGGGATACCACATGTGTGGGACTTTTTGGGAGCCTAGCCGCGTACGGGGCCCCGAAAACCAATCACCGCCTTCAGCGTTTTTAAGGGCGTGAATTTTTGATTTTACTCTTCACTGCCTAACACCGTTTCGGAGGCCATGGAATGCCCAGGTGGCACAAACCCCCCCCAAATGACCCCATTTTGGAAAGTAGACACCCCAAGCTATTTGCTGAGAGGCATGGTGAGTATTTTGCAGCTCTCATTTGTTTTTGAAAATGAAGAAAGACAAGAAAAAACTTTTTTTTTTTTTCTTTTTTCAAATTTCAAAACTTTGTGACAAAAAGTGAGGTCTGCAAAATACTCACTATACCTCTCAGCAAATAGCTTGGGGTGTCTACTTTCCAAAATGGGGTCATTTGGGGGGGTTTTGTGCCACCTGGGCATTCCATGGCCTCCGAAACTGTGATAGGCAGTGAAGAGTGAAATCAAAAATTCACGCCCCTTAGAAAGCCTGAAGGCGGTGCTTGGTTTTCGGGGTCCCGTACACGGCTAGGCTCCCAAAAAGTCTCACACATATGGTATCCCCGTACTCAGGAGAAGCAGCAGAATGTATTTTGGGGTGTAATTTCACATATTCCCATGGCATGTTTGAGCAATATATCATTTAGTGACAACTTTGTGCAAAAAAAAAAAAAAAAAAAAAAAAAATTTGTCTCTTTCCCGCAACTTGTGTCGCAATATAAAATATTCCATGGACTCGACATGCCTCTCAGCAAATAGCTTGGGGTGTCTACTTTCCAAAATGGGGTCATTTGGGGGGGTTTTGAACTGTCCTGGCATTTTATGCACAACATTTAGAAGCTTATGTCACACATCACCCACTCTTCTAACCACTTGAAGACAAAGCCCTTTCTGACACTTATTTTTTACATGAAAAAGTTTTTTTTTTTTGCAAGAAAATTACTTTGAACCCCCAAACATTATATATTTTTTTAAAGCAAATGCCCTACAGATTAAAATGGTGGGTGTTTCATTTTTTTTTTTCACACAGTATTTGCGCAGCGATTTTTCAAACGCATTTTTTGGGGAAAAAACACACTTTTTTAAATTTTAATGCACTAAAACACACTATATTGCCCAAATGTTTGATGAAATAAAAAAGATGATCTTAGACCGAGTACATGGATACCAAACATGACATGCTTTACAATTGCGCACAAACGTGCAGTGGCAACAAAATAAATACATTTTTAAAAGCCTTTAAAAGCCTTTACAGGTTACCACTTTAGATCTACAGAGGAGGTCTACTGCAAAAATTACTGCCCTCGATCTGACCTTCGCGGCGATACCTCACATGCATGGTGCAATTGCTGTTTACGTTTGACGACAGACCGCCGCTTGCGTTCGCCTTAGCGCAAGAGCAGGGGGCGACAGGGGTGCTTTTTTTTTTTTTTTTTTTTTTCTTTATTATTTTTTTGCTTTTTTATCTTATTTTTAAACTGTTCCTTTCATTTTTTTTTTTTTTAAATCATTTTTATTGTTATCTCGGGGAATGTAAATATCCCCTATGATAGCAATAGGTAGTGACAGGTACTCTTTTTTGAAAAAATTGGGGTCTATTAGACCCTAGATCTCTCCTCTGCCCTCAAAGCATCTGACCACACCAAGATCGGTGTGATAAAATGCTTCCCCAATTTCCCAATGGCGCTATTTACATCCGGCGAAATCTAAGTCATAAAATGCTCGTAGCTTCCGGTTTCTTAGGCCATAGAGATGTTTGGAGCCACTCTTGTCTCTGATCAGCTCTATGGTCAGCTGGCTGAATCACCGGCTGCATTCTCAGGTTCCCTGTTGAGACAGGAGAGCCAGAGAAAAACACGGAAGACGGTGGGGGGGGGGGGCATTCCCTCCCACGGCTTGTAAAGGCAGTCTAGAGGCTAATTAGCCGCTAGGATTGCTTTTACATGAAAGCCGACCGCTGGCTGAAAAGAATGATACCAAGATGATACCTAAACCTGCAGGCATCATTCTGGTATAACCACTCAAAGTTGTGAATGGCGTACCTGAAGACAAAAAAATGGTTAACAATAAAGCACAGTAAACAATAAAGTATAAATAATTACATACCTGAAAAACAAACATGATAAAACATAATAACAATAACAATAACAATAAAACACTGCAGAATAGAATACAGTAAAAAAAGAGCAGAACAATAGAGAGAGAGAATAGAGAGAGAGAACAATAAAACGACAACTATTTTTTTTTATTTTATATATATTTTTTTTTTTTTTACACTTTTTTTGTAACTAACTTTTATAACTGTAACCGGTTCCAGGTTCGGGTCTCTCAAAATGCGATGGCATCTTGGGAGACCCTGTGAAAGTGTGCCTAGTCTGTGCAATGCTGTACCCTACGCTAATACTCAACTAGTGTATGGTAGCGTTCAAAACATTCACCAATGCAAAGACCAGGATTGTCAGGACAGAAGGGACAATAATAGCGGGTGTCACGCCTATATCCGCGTTTGCTGCAGACACAACATCTTTTTGGGGGGGGTTCGTTGGGTAGGGGTACTCGGGAGCACATAAAAATGCCTCTCATGCAGCCGACTGCATTTCGTTGGGGGATGTGAATGGGGGAAGTACGGGCGCTGCAGAAGTGGTGGGTTCCCAATTAGGATTGGCGAATGCAGCAGGAAGGGCACTATGGGCACGACGGGCCTGTGTTTGTCTTTTTGGTGGCAGCGGGACACTACTTGTGCTTGCCACCTCACCAGCTTGAACTGCACTTATGGGACTCGCCACGTCACCAAGTGTTACTGCAGTGCTGGTTTGACTACGACCGGGGTGTACTAGGCCGCTGGTGCTTGCCAGTTCAATAAAAAGCTTCCAAAAAAACTGTTAGCGATCGCAGGGATCAGGCCTGACTCTGCGAACGCTGCAGTTATGCGTTTAGTGTTTTGTAAGTGACAGTGATCGATCGATACTGCACTTGGGTGGGCTGGACTGGGCCGGGCGGAGGGGCAAAACGCAGGTGCTAGCAGGTATCTGGGCTGATCCCGCTAACACTGCGTTTTTGGGAACCCTAAACTGCTGGGGACGCTAGTATAGATCTGATCTGATCGGATCAGATATTGATCCGTTCAGATACTATACCACTAAAGGAGGCGTATGCTGCGTGCGTGGGTGTTAGTGGTACTGGCGCTAACCTGACGCTGCCTGGGGCCGGTGCTTGCTAGTTCACCAAAATGCTACCAAAAAAACTGTTAGCGATCGCAGGGATCAGGCCTGACTCTGCGAACGCTGCAGTTATGCGTTTAGTGCCTTGTAAGTGTCAGTGATCGATCGATACTGCACTTGGGTGGGCTGGGCTGGGCCGGGCGGAGGGGCACAACGCAGGTGCTAGCAGGTATCTGGGCTGATCCCGCTAACACTGCGTTTTTGGGAACCCTAAACTGCTGGGGACGCTAGTATAGATCTGATCGGATCAGATATTGATCCGATCAGATACTATACCACTAAGGGAGGTGTACGGTGCGTGCGTGGGTGTTAGCGGTACTGGCGCTAACCTGACGCTGCCTGGTGCTTGCTTGCCAGTTCACCAAAATGCTACCAAAAAAACTGTTAGCGATCGCAGGGATCAGGCCTGACTCTGTGAACGCTGCAGTTATGCGTTTAGTGTTTTGTAAGTGACAGTGATCGATCGATACTGCACTTGGGTGGGCTGGGCGGAGGGGCAAAACGCAGGTGCTAGCGGGTATCTGGGCTGATCCCGCTAACACTGTGTTTTTGGGAACCCTAAACTGCTGGGGACGCTAGTATAGATCTGATCAGATCAGATATTGATCCGATCAGATACTATACCACTAAGGGAGGCGCATGCTGCGTGCGTGGGTGTTAGCGGTACTGGCGCTAATCTGACGCTGCCTGGGGCGACGCATATCACCGCCGGGCGATCAGGGGGCTAAACCTTTATTAGGTAATAAACGGCGGGTGCCCTGACACTATAAAAAATAAACGAACTAACCTGCGTCACCCGTAACGGTTATACGGTGATCAGTGGTGAAAGGGTTAACTAGGGGGCAATCAAGGGGTTAAAACATTTATTAGGTAGTATATGGGGGTCCCTGTCACTATAAAACGCTGACGGCGAACCTAAATATTTACCTCACTAACTAGCGTCACCAGCGACACTAATACAGCGATCAGAAAAATGATCGCTTAGCAACACTGGTGACAGGGGGTGATCAAGGGGTTAAAACTTTATTAGGGGGGGTTAGGGGGGTACCCTAGACCTAAAGGGGGGTAATACTCACTGTCCCAACACTGTAACTGTCACAAACTGACACTATGCAGTAATCAGAAAAAAAAAAAAAAAAAAAAAAAAAAAAACCTGCTGGTGTCAGTTTGTGACAGGGGGGGGAGGGTGATTGGGGGGGGATCGAGGGGCGATCGGGGGGGGGATCGGGGTGTTTTGTATGCCTGGCATGTTCTACTGTGTGTGTAGTGTGTTGTGCACTCACATTGATGTCTTCTCCCCTCGGCGCTGGAACGGAAAATACCGAGCCGAGGGGAGATGACATCATTTCCTTTGCTGCTGTTTAGCATACAGCAGCAAAGGAGTGTTCCCATTGGCCGGCGGCGATCGCGAGGGGGGGGCCACGAACGGATGGCCTCCCCCTCATCTCGGATCGCCGGGGAACAGAACGGGACCGCTTCGGGCACCGGGGGGGGGTCCGATCGGACCCCCCACCCGCGAGAGGCAAATCACGTACATGTACGTGATTTTGCCTGCCCGTGCCGCCTTGCCGACGTAAATCGGCGTTAGGCGGTCCTTAAGTGGTTAAAATAGATGGGCACAATCTCTTGATTTTTAATGACTACTCAGCAGAAGTTTCCAGAAAGAGGAAAGAATTCCAACCGGTTTGTGCGGAGCTCTTCACCAGAACCTGCGAACGGACCAAAAATTTGCACGAACATTAGAACCCCATTGACATCTATGGGACTCGAATGTTTGAAATCAAAAGTGCTCATTTTAAAGGCTAATTTGCATGGTATTGTCCTAAAAAGGGTTTGGGAACCCGGGTCCTGCCCCAGGGAACATGTATCAATGCAAAAAAAAACGTTTAAAAACGTCAGTTTTTTCGGGAGCAGTGATTTTAATGATGCTTAAAGTTAAAAAAAAAAAAAAAGTGAAATATTCCTTTAAATATCGTACCTGGGGGGGTGTCTATAGTATGCCTGTAAAGTGGCGTGTGTTTCCCGTGCTTAGAACAGTCCCTGCACAAAATGTCATTTTTAAAGGAAAAAAAGTCATTTAAAACTGCTTGCAGCTTTAATGCAATGTCGGGTCCTGGCAATATGGATGAAAATCAGTGAGGCAAACGGCATGGGTAGCCCCCAGTCCATTACCAGGCCCTTTGGGTCTTGTATGGATATTAAGGGGAACCCTGCACCCAAATTAAAAAAGGAAACAGCAGTACTCTGAACAGCAGTATACAGGCGGTGCAAACAAGACAGGGACTGTAGGTTTGTTGTTAAATAGAATCTGTTTGTAATTTTGAACTGGTACATTTTTAACGTGTTTAGCTCCAGCCAAAAAATCTATTTTAAGCTTTTTGGAAAACATAGGGAAGGGTTATCACCCCTGTGACATTTGTTTTGCTGTCTGTGCTCCTCTTCAGAAGATTTCACCTCACTTTTTGTCCCAATGACAAATGTTTTTTGAAAATTTGGGTTTTTTTGTGAAGCAAGGATTGGTGATAAAGCATCAGTGGAAAGGAGAAATGTTTTTCCCATATTAACTCTTACAGGAGAGAATTTCCCTTCCTAGGAGTAGATTTCATCTCACTTCCTGTTGTCTGCTTCCGTTTGCAAGTAGGAGTCGTTTGTAAGTTGGATGTTTGAAAGTAGGGGCCTGCCCTATATACTCAGCAGGAATTTGGGCCTTAGGTGTTGTTGTGGCCACAACACTGTAAGCCCTCACAGGGCCCTGCCGTGAAATATTAGATCAAGAATTGTAATTACATGTCCCTGTTGAACAGGGGCAGAAAAATTGGGTCTTTGGTAATGGTGGTGGTGCTGGTGCCACAACACTGTAAGTCCTCACTCGCTCTTGGTGGGCGCAGAAACGGGCCCTGCTGTGAAATATTAGATCAAGAATTGTAATTACACGCCCCTGTTAAACAGGGGCTGAAAAATTGGGCCTTAGGCACTGGTGCTGGTGCCACAACACTGCAACCCCTCACAGATACTCTAGTTGGAATGCGGATACGAGCCCTGCTGCAAAGTATTGCATCAAAAATTGTAATTACACACCCCTGTTAAACAGGGGCTGAAAAATTAGGCCTTAGGCACTGGTGCTAGTGCCACAACACTGCAACCCCTCACAGATACTCTAGTTAGAACGCAGGAACGAGTCCTGCTGCAAAGTATTGCATCAAAAATTGTAATTACACGCCCCTGTTAAACAGGGGCTGAAAAATTGGGCCTTAGGCACTGGTGGCGGTGCCCAGAACCAAAAATGTTCTTACAAGCTATCAGCGTGCTCATTGAGGAGGAAGAGGATAATTACTCAGGATAGTCACTCAGCATCAGCATAGGCAGTCTTTGAAGGGATCTGAGATTTCAAAAAAATTATTCGGTTACATCAGCATCATGTGCTTGGTATCTGGTGGTGATCCAAGACTGATTCATTTTTATGAAGGTCAGTCGATCGACCAAGTCGGTGGACAGATGCACCCTGTGATCGGTTACAAAGCCTCCAGCAGCACTGAATGTGCATTCCGAAAGAACGCTGGATGCAGGACAGGCCAGTAGCTCAATTGCACACTGTGCAAGCTCTGGCCAGTGATCCATCCTCAAGACCCAGGAACCCAGAGGATTTTCGGTGGGAAAGGTGTCCAAGTCAGATCTTGCCCCTAGGTATTCCTGCACCATGTAAAACAGACGCTGCCGATGGTTGCTGGAACCGATCATACCTTGGGGCTGCGGACTAAAAAATTGTCTGAACACATCGGTCAGATGGCCACCTTCTCCACCGCTCCTTCTTTGACTGACCGAAGCCTCAGCAACACGTTGTCCAGAAACAGGAGTTTGTAACATCCCAGTCTCTGGGAACGCATTGCACAGACCTTTCTGCAAGGCCTCTCGAAGATGTTTCATCCTCTGCTCCCTCTGTGACGGCAAGATAAGGTCCGCAACCTTACCCTTGTAACGTGGATCAAGGAGGGTTGCCAGCCAGTATTGGTCCTTCTCCTTGATACCACGAATACGAGGATCCTTACGCAGGCTTTGCAGGATCAGGGAGGCCATGCAGCGTAGGTTTGCTGAGGCATTCGGTCCGGAGTCCTCTGGGTCACTAAGGACAACATGGTCCATAGTTACCTCCTCCCAGCCACGTACAAGTCCATGTGTTTCTTGGGACTGATCCCTTAAAGACTGCTGCTGATGCTGAGTGCCAGGCTCCACCTCCATACTGACACAATCCTCCTCCTCCTCTTCCTGTGTGATCGGTGGGCACGCAGGAACACTGTCTGGATAAAGGGGGCCTTGAGAGCTAAGGAAGTCCTCCTCTTCCTGCCTCTGTTCTGCCTCAAGTGCCCTGTCCATTATTCCACGCAGCGTGTGCTCCAACAGGTGGACAAGGGGGACAGTGTCACTGATGCATGCACTGTCACTGCTCACCATCCTTGTGGCCTCCTCAAATGCTGACAGGACAGTGCATGCATCCCTGATCATAGCCCACTGGTGTGGGGAAAAGAAAAAAGCTCCCCTGACCCTGTCCTGGTGCCATAGTCGCACAGGTACTCATTGATGGCCCTCTGCTGCGTGTGCAGCCGCTGCAGCATGGCCAACGTTGAGTTCCACCTGGTGGGCATGTCATAGATTAGGTGGTTCTTGGGCAGGTTAAACTCCTTTTGGAGGTCTGCCAGCCGAGCACTGGCATTATATGACCGGCGGAAATGCACACAGACTTTCCTGGCCTGCCTCAGGACATCCTGTAAGCCCGTGTACCTGCCCAAGAACCGCTGCACCACCAAGTTAAGGATGTGAGCCAAACAGGGCACATGGGTCATTTGTCCCTGTCGGAGGGCAGAGAGGAGGTTGGTGCCATTGTAGCAAATCACCATTACTGCCTTAAGTTGGCGTGGCATCAACCACCTCTGAACCTGCCCCTGCAGAGCTGACAGAACCTCTGCCCCAGTGGGATCAGGAAAACACCACCAACCTTCTACAGGTAGCTTTAGCTGAACACTGTGCAGAGGCCGCACTACACTAACTTGTAGTTTTAGCTGAACACTGTTCAGAGGATGCATTACACTAACTTGTAGCTTTAGCTGAACACTGTGCAGAGGTCGCACTACACTAACTTGTAGTTTTAGCTGAACACTGTGAGGAGGACGCACTACACTAACTTGTAGCTTTAGCTGAACACTGTGCAGAGGTCGCACTACACTAACTTGTAGTTTTAGCTGAACACTGTTCAGAGGATGCACTACACTAACTTGTAGCTTTAGCTGAACACTGTGCAGAGGTCGCACTACACTAACTTGTAGTTTTAGCTGAACACTGTGCAGAGGTCGCACTACACTAACTTGTAGTTTTAGCTGAACACTGTGAGGAGGACGCACTACACTAACTTGTAGCTTTAGCTGAACACTGTGCAGAGGTCGCACTACACTAACTTGTAGTTTTAGCTGAACACTGTGAGGAGGACGCACTACCCTAACTTGTAGCTTTAGCTGAACACTGTGCAGAGGTCACACTAAATTAACTTGTAGCTTTAGCTGAACACTGTGAGGAGGATGCACTACCCTAACTTGTAGCTTTAGCTTAACACTGTGCAGAGGTCACACTAAACTAACTTGTAGCTTTAACTGAACACTGTGAGGAGGACGCACTACACTAACTGTAAATAGTCTAGCTGCCTGACTGTGGTACTAATAGGATCAAAAGAACACCAGCAATTTTCTTCAGGTAGCTGTAAATACTGTAACAAGACAAGCCTGCCTGTCAGTAAGAAGATAACAGGAACGGATCTAGCTAAACTGAATACAGTGTGTATATATATATATATATATATATATATATATATATATATATATATATACACAACACCTGGGATGCATATATATACACAATACACTGTAAGTGCAGCTAACTTACTGACTGTCCTGCCTAATCTAGCTAACTCAAATTAAATGACACTGTCTCTCTCTCTCTAAGCACGCTGGAACACTCCACACAGCGCTGCCGTGCAGACGGCCTTATATAGTGTGGGGCGTGTTCTAAACCCCCTGAGCCATAATTGGCCAAAGCCACCGTGGCCAATTACAGCTCTCTCTACTGATGGCGCTGTGATTGGCCAAGCATGCGGGTCATAGTGCATGCTTGGCCAATCATCAGCCAGCAATGCACTGCGATGCCGCAGTGAATTATGGGCCGTGACGCGCCACACGAATTTGGCGCGAACGGCCCATATCGTTCGCAATTTGGCGAACGGGCGAACAGACGATATTCGAGTTGAACATGGGTTCGACTCGAACACGAAGCTCATCCCTACCTACCACGCTGAGTTTACAAGCCCCAAATGGAGATCAACTGACATTCCACACCCCAGCAGAAGCAGCTACCTATCTCTGCTCCCAGCTGCAATGCTCAGGTCTTTCTAACCCTCCTTCGGAAATCTCACTTATAGAATCCAGGGAGCAATGCAGCCCCAGGAAAGACCCCCCTAAGCGTCTACGAGCCAACCACTCCAACAGCACAAACAGAATGGGATACCCTCCATTGCCACCAATCTGACTCTACAGGCCTTAGCCCACTGCAACAACCCAGCTCACTAAAGTCAGCTTATATATATACCGAACCTATGCAGGGACTTCTGTTACTCTGTATCATGGTCTGTTTTCTGGCTTACCCAGGTTACTGGTTTAGCTTCACCAAAAGCGCTAACAAAAAGAGATTATCTAATTTTCTAGGCGATTGTCCCATTTAAAATAACCCTTAATCGAAGGGCTGTCGTCTGCCTTCTCTCTCTTACGCATCCACTGGGCTCACGGTAACGCTGTGTAGTGGGAGATACACACATGTAGAAAAAAAGTGAAGTTGAAAGCGATAACTGTAGTTATGTGTTGTTTTTTCTTTTATTGCACTAGTGTCATGTTTCCCCCTCTTCCCCCCCCTCTCCCTATCCCCCGCAGGACTCTACTTATGTTCACTCTCCATGGCACCATCAACACCACCACCTTCTGAACTGTAAGTGCCCTTATCATTCTATACACTGCCCAGATGATTCTAGACTTAGCAAAATACACCACTATGTTACACACATATGTGAATAGTCTCCCGGAAAGGCCTTCGCTCCCCATTCAAACGCATGAAGATTTTAAGGCATTTAAAACGGCTCAAAACCGATATAGCCCTTCTCCAAAAGTCACACCTGCCACCCGAAGACTACCACCGCCTCCGAAAATTATGGGTGGACAAAGTCATAGGCTCAGCAGCGGTGGGTAGAAAGGCTGGAGTAGTTATCCTTCTACACAAACGCCTGGCCTATGACATCATAGCAGTAGACAACGATGATTCTGGCCGAATGGTTACAGCTCATCTTAAATTGAAAACAAAGGAAATATTAATTACCTACATCTAAGCCCCTAACTCTCCTACTACAGCATCTTTTCAGAAAGCCACTAGATTGATCCTGAAAAACCTCAATACCCACATCTGATAGGAGATTTCAATACGGTCCTAATGAAAGAGGAGGATCCACCTGCGACCTTTCCTCCTCATGAGATTCAACTGGCCGCCTCTCACTCCTAGAACAATTTCTGCTGGGAGCCAATTTAATAGACCCTTGGCGCCTTTCTTACCCCACGGATATAGAGTACACCTTCTATTCCGCTCCACTCAAAGCTTTTGCTAGACTAGACTATTTCTTCACCTCACCCTCTCTTTTACCGCATGTTAGGGAAGCCACCATCCATGAACTAGTGATCTCAGACCATAGTCCGATATCTGTCCAGGTCAGTGACTTTCTTCCCAAAGACACAGCCAAAATATGGAGGTTCCCCTCTTTTCTTGCCCACGACGACCAGTTGAAAAGAGTACTACAGGAGGCATGGGAAGAATTCACAGACACAAATAGGTCCCACTCACATCAACCCAATCTACTATGGAATGCAGGGAAAGCATTCCTGAGAGGTAAAATAATATCGTACACTTCTTACTACAAAGCTAATTCTCTTAGGCAATATAAACAGGCCAGTAAACGCTTACGCACAGCTCAAACCCTTCTCGCCCAGGGCAGCTCCCAAGATGATAGAAAGACATGACATGAGGTAAATGACATAAAGTTTGCCCATGCAGATCAACAATTTCACAAACACGGCAACAAAGCCAGAAAATTACTTTCTAGACTTTGCAAAGGTCAATTCAAACCTACCCACATCACATCTCTTAAAGACTGCCAGGGCCATGTATCTCTTCTGCAAATCTTCCCCCTTAGAAATAAACAAAGTCTTACAACCTTTCTACACATCCCTATACGCGGCTGACACTATAGACACCTAGCAAGCCAAACACTTGCTCAAACTGCCCCAGATCTCCTCAGAACAACTTCTCGCTCTCAGACAGAGATAGAGGAGGTTATCAAAATCCTAGCTAGCAATAAATCACCGGGGCCAGATTGCCTTTCAGGTGAATTTTATAAACTGACTTGAGAATTTATACCCCAAACCTTAAACAAGGTATTTAATGCGATCTGGAAGGGGGAGCATATCTTCCATCGGGACACCAGGCCTATATCAAACTAATAGCCAAAAAAGGGAAGGACCCCATGGACCCAGGATCCAATCACCTCATCTCACTACTAATGTGGATTCCAAACTACTGTTCGAAGTCATAGCCTCCCGCTTAGCCAACATTCTCACCCTGATACAGCCAGCACAAGCAGGATTTATCAAGGGGCGCTCGGCCTCCTTAAACATAACAAAAAGTAATAGCAATACTGGAACACGCTAAAATACATCCATCTGAAGACATAGCCATTGTCACTTTAGATGCCGAAAAGGCTTTCGATAATGTGAGCTTTGAATGGTTGGTACTTGTCCTTGTAAGGTTTGGCTTCCTAGGGTCCTTTTTTACACTTTATCAATAGTCTTTATTCGTCCCACTCCGCCAGAGTAGTGTCAGCAGGCCATGTTTCAGACCCTATCCCCCTCCACAAGGGCACACGCCAGGGATGCCCCCTATCACCTTTGCTTTTTGACTTGGCAATTGAATCACTTTTCCATTACCTCAACGCAGAAATACCCCTGAATGGCATAAAATTGGGCTCTGAAGAACTCAGAGTGGCTCTTTTCACAGGTGACATCCTGAAATTACTGCTAACCCCCAGGAAGATATACCTTTCATTCAAAAAACCTTCAACACTTTTCGTTCCTGCTCAAGCCTCAAAATAAACTTTACCAAAAACAAGGTACTACCACTCCGCAAGAGTGGCAAAAGCCCCTGGATGGCCTCCCCACCCTTCCCCATAGCACCACACCACATCACATACCTAGGAGTGAACATAGGCAGAGAAACTTCATCTCTTTATCAGCTAAACTATCCTCCTTTGATTTCCAAAATAATCAGTAAACTGGAAGCATGGATGGACCTTCCTTTATCGCTCTTCGGGAGATGCCACCTCTACAAGATAGTCAGCTTCTCGCGTCTATTATACCCAATGCAAACAATCCCAATTCTAATCAAACACAAAGACATCCAAATGATCAATAGTGCTCTTTCAGCTTTCCTGTGGCGCCATAAGAAAACCCTGTATCGCACTATAACTATAAAACTATATCTCCCGAAGAGCAAAGGAGGGGCAGGTCTCCCTTTTATTAGACTGTAAATTTATCGCGTTTGCTCCGCCTAAGCCTGGACTGGATAATTCAGGGTTCAAAATATACCAACTACGAGGTGGATTCGGCTACGGCACACCCATATCAGCTTCCATCTATTCTCCATAGCAACTTAAAATCACTACCACCTAATCTCCAACACAATTTGCTCATTCGGGACACTATTATTGCATAGAGAGATGTAAGAAAGTGCTTGGGGGTCTCCCCGCACATCTCGTCACATCTAACAATACTCGGAAATCCTATGATACTGCAGACCACCCACCACAAAGCATTCAACAATTGGAAGACCAAAGACCTAACTAAAGTAGCCTCCCTGTTTAATACAAAAATATGCCCAAAACCACAGATAAGATTCCAAACTACTTTCATTGACAAACTTGCTGAGACTCGGAGTATATCCACGGTGGAGATCTATCACCCTCTGATACCCTTTTCACCATTCCACTGGAAGGCACAGCTGCAACAGCCTGGGAAAAGACCTTCCTCTAGTCAACCTCCCTCATCCAGTATGGAGAGGATACAAAACTACTCAAAAGCTAACACCAAAGAATCCTGCGGGGAAACTCAATTTAAACTGCTCCACAGCGCATTTCTACCTTATTTCATCCCAAAGGACTGGCCAGGGGAAAAGCTCTGTCCACTATGCAAAGATAAAAGTCTAACGCTATATCATCCTTTTTGGACATGTCCATACATAGCTACATACTGGAGACAAGTCCAATCTTATGTTTCAGGTGTGACTTAAGTCAGAATACCATTGGACTCCATTGTCATGCTATTTGGATGTGATCAAAACACTTCAGCTTCAGAGGCTCGTACCTCCTCCCAACCCAGACACCTCCTAAAATGGACACTGCTTTGCCTACACACAGCTATAAGAGTTATTCTCAAACATTGGATATCACCTCAATTTCCATCCGTCTCGGAGGTAAAGAAGGAATTAAAACTCCTGCTATATAGAGAACTTCTGGAGCCATGGTCTCACAAATCAGGCTCTGAAACCCATTTCTCTCAATGATGACAGTAATTCATAACTGCAATTTTTCCAACTCACGAACAAGCCTATTTACGATCCCTCTACCTCTACGAGCTATGGCATTCTGCAAGCCATGTACTTAAATCTGTCCCTACCGGATGCCAAGGAGATGCAGCCATAAGACTCCTGCAGTCCCCTTCCCCATTCCCCCGCCCCCGCTCCTTTCTTGTAAATAACATTTAATCCTAAATTTAGTCCAAAGGCTTCAAAACCATTTTGTCTGTTTAATAATATGTACTGTGTAACCTGCCCTAATTTAGTTTTGTTAGGACGATGATCTAAGTGCTCCAAAACCCAGAGGGAAGTAGGACGCTGAGGTCTCACTTTTCTATTCAAGCTTCCTCCTTAATCACTGCAGGTTAGGTTATTTAGTTGATATAATTGGTAAGTTGCATCCATTCTCTCTTTCCCCAGTACCAAAAACCCTTAGATCAGGACCTTCCTCCTACTCTTCCTTCCCCCCCCCCCCCTCTTTTTGTGTTCTTCTCTTTTTTTTTTTTCCCCTGTGATCTTACTAGTTTAACTGAGATGTATAATATGTAATCTATACTGTTAGAATGAGCCTGCTCAGATCTAAACGCACAAATCTACGGTTTTACAGCATCTGTATTGATTGTAATGTTTACTTTTAAAATTAAATAAAATATAAGTAAAATAAATGAGGGATATCTTTTTGACTCCAGATCTTTCAATAAAGAGGATCTGTTATGCTTGTTTCTATTACAAGGGTTGTTTACATTGCTTACAATTTAAATTTACTCAGCTTAACATCATCTTTCACATTATACAAAAAAAATTGTAACTTTAGTGTTTTCATTTGCTTTTTAATAAAAAAAGTGTATTTTTCCCCCAAAAATTGCGTTTGAAATCCTGCTGCCCAAATACAGTGTGACATTGCAACAATTGCCATTTTATTCCCTAGGGCAGGGGTCTCAAACCGGTGGCCCTCCAGCTGTTGCAAAACTACAAGTCCCATCATGCCTCTGCCTGTGGGAGTCATGCTTGTATCTGTCAGCCTTGCAATGCCTCATGGCAGTTTAGCAACAGCTGGAGGGCCGCCAGTTTGAGACCCCTGCCCTAGGGTCTCTGCTAAAAAATATATATATATATATAATGTTTGGGGGTCCTAAGTACTTTTCTAGAATTCAAAAATTATTAATTTAAACTTGTAAATAAAAAGTTCCAGAAAAGGCCTGGTCAGCAAGTGATTAAGAAAACATAAACCAGGAAGCTAAATTGCCAAACCAGAAAATCTGCATGGCCTGTCTGACTGTGAACTTTAATAGAAGACTGATTGACTAGAATTCTTGGATGTAAAACAGTAAAATTATATATGCATCTGGCTATTTACCTGTAAATTCTAGCTATTTATCTATAGTTTGACTTCAAAATTCTATATATGTTGATGGGTCCGTGCAGAAGATATAATACATATTATCATATATGAATAAAATATATACCATATATTATATAAAATGCAAGAAAGGACAAAAGTCTTTTATAGAGCTCTTGGATCAAAGTGTTGGCTGGTGTAAGCAGTGCATTATTCTGTATAATACATAAGAAGTTGTGTAGTTCACCTGCTGTGCCTTTTCAAATGAATTTCCTGCTTCCGGCTGACACAGACTGCTACTGCTTTGCATGAAGTTATAAACCTGGTAGGAAGCGATTATTGCACAGTATAGGTTTGCATACCTCTCAACTTTTTAAAATAGGAACGAGAGACACCAATTAGCAAAAGCATGTAGACATAGGACACGCCCCCTGCCATGCCTCCTTAAAAGAGAATTAAACAAAAAAAATAGTTAAACCCACAAGTGCTTTCTTTTCTTTTCTTTTTTTTTTTTTTTTTTAACCACTACTATTCCTTTATACTGGCTTTTGAAAGGTGCAAATGCAGTAATTTAGAAACTGGATGAAAGATTTAGCACTGGGAAACACTTCTTGAAAGATAAATAGTGCATTTTATATACAACTATATAGATCAGACCAAAATGTATGACAAATGAGGAGGAAAGAGGGACATTGCTCCAAATCAGGGACAGTCCCTCCAAATCAGGGACAGTTGGGGGATATGGGTTTGGGCCTCCCCTTTTGCATGGAGCACAAACTATATTATCAACCAAATATAGAGGAATACTTATCAGGTTGGTTGGCTTTTAATATCTAAAATTCTTTTCTTTTCTGCTAATAAATAGGGATAAATAATCTTTCGGCTTATTGATTCAAAGAGGCTGATAATGTGCAATTGTATTTTTGTATTATTACAGCAGTTTGCACAGCGCTTTACAAAATGAAGGGAGACAGAACAGTTACTATACATTCAACACAGGAGCCTTAGGAGGGCCCTGCTCATAAGAACTTACAATCTAAAGACAGGGCTGCTTTTAGAAATTATGGGGCCTCATACAGCCTACCTGACACCCCCCCCCCACCCCTCAGCCCCCAAAAATATTAAATTATATTTTTGCTAAAATGCCATGGTCGCAATGCTATGCATTACAGTCATGGCAGAAATTATACTCTCACTACCGCTGCCTCCTGACACCTGTGTTGTTTTGTTTTTTGTTTTTTTACTTTTTTTAAATTGCTAAATGGCTCTGCAACTGTGAGCCAAGTGTTTGGTTCCCAATTGCACAGTGGCCCTTTTGAACTCAGTGGGGAGTTTGACAGGGTGCTGCCTGTCAAACTCTGCAGCCAATGTTAGAAATGTCACAGCTGTGAAGTAAAGCATCACAGCCACAGCATGTATACAGCCCAGTCTGACTGTTAGGATTTGGGTGCATAGCCAGAGATAGTGGTAATCCATGGCTCAGCCGTAAATGTGAAAGAACCCTTATACAGCATTAACGCTTGGCGTTTCCTGAATGTGTGACAAAGTGCACAGGAAACATGCGATTTAAAGTGCTTTTCTGAAATGCACTGCAAACGTGCATAGTGCTTGCAGTGCCATTAATTGTTAATGGAGACCCATGTTTTGTCCTGTGACAAACTTACAAAGGTGCGTGACTGAAAAGGTTCTAGAGCTTCTATGGTGCATTTGTCACACGTAGAGCAGCCCATTCAAATGAATGGGCTGTCCTATGTAAGAAAAAAGCACAAAAAAATTCTGCTACGCAAAGTGTGAACGGAGCCTCTGTTTGAGCTTTAGGGTGCACACTCTTCTGCAATAGGCACCTATGCCCCCTTCAGCAGAATAAGCAGAAGCACTACTCCATTTAATCCCAGCAGCCAGTACTGGAATTTACAGTGAACACAGAGTACTGCATGGAAGAAGGGGGAGCAGAGGTCAGGATTTACAGAGGAGTATAAGAGCAGGCAGAGAGCTTCTGCCTTCCTCAATCTTTCATGCTGACAAGAGAGATAACTGCTGACTGTGGGGGTGGGAAACGGAGGGGGAGTTTCAGGACCCAACAGATACAAAGGCATAGACTCTCCAGCTGTCCGTGCTGCAAAATCAGGACCATTGCCAAGTATGTAGAAGTGATCCCCCTGCAGAGAAGCCAGATGGAGAAAGTTGGCAGCGCTGCAGGGGAATCCACAAGAGTCACAAGGCAGTTCAGCCATCCCTCCTGCTTGGCAGGTGCCCTGGCCACCCTTTTTAACTGATGATTCCTTGGCACGGTAGAGGAGGGTTGACTGTACTGCTTTAGCAGTGGCCCTGTCTAAATGCCTTAAGGGATTAAAGTGTATGTAAAGCTAATTACTTTTTTTGGGAGATTAAGTATGTCTGTCCCTTGGTGACAATGCAAACATTTTGGATTATCCCATATAATTTAGTCTCTGTGATCCTGGCGACAGTGGTCGCCAGGATCAACGGTAAGGTTAAAGCTTGGCCATACACTGTACAAATTACACTTAGTGGTTGGCCCTGTTGGCTGCCTACTGCCAGACATACCTCAATTGAAAAATAGGAAGAAGTTGGATGGAAAAATCGTTGGTTGAAAAGCGAGATGTTCTTTTAGATGTTCTTCAGGTACCTTGACAGCTGTCAAAATACAATAAGCACAGCAGGAGATTCATCAATCAGGGCTGTATGTCCAGACTAAATGAAAAAAAAAAACCCCATCAATGTATGGCCAGCTTTAATCTCTCCAGAAGGGTCACACACAGCAATAAAACAATTGACAGGGGATCTAATCCTCTCCTACAAGCATGTTTTTTTTCTGTGCATATGATTTAAAAGAAACTTATTATTCACGTTAACCATTTAATAATGTCAACAATAAAATCCTGATTAAAAAAAACAATCCATGCACATTTTTGGACTTTATTATCATGAAGGAAGATCTACTTCCCATACATCAAGTTTGCTGGCAAAGTTTAGTACAATATATACAGGTGCAAGAGGAAAATTTTACTCACATGATTTTGTATTTCTTGGACAGTCACCTCCAACTTTTTTCAGTTTTTGATAGAAATAATAGTTGGCCTTTAAAGAGGAATTTTATTCTTCTAATAATTATATAATTATAATTAAAAAGTCAAATACAATGTATATTCTTTACCATTTATTTTCTCTCCCTTATCAACATACCAATAAAACTTTTCAACAATACCTTTCTGTTTTCATTACATATCTTATATTAGTCCCAGTGATGGCATCACTAGGTCCCCGTGTTTCTCAGTGCAATGCAGGCAGATCATAGCTCTGAAGGCAGTGGGCTGGCTTTTGAGAGAATTTATGCAAATATAAAAATGCTTTCATGAGTAGATGTCAGCCTGGAGGAATGAGCATTCCTAAGGCCCCATACACACTATTAGATTTTCTGCAGATTTTTGTCTTCAGATTTACCAAAACCATATAATATGAGGTCAAACATTAATGCCGCGTACACATGGTCCGAATTTCCGATAACAAATGTTCGATGTGAGCTAGTTGCTGGAAATTCCGATCCTGTGTAGGCTCCATCCGACATTTGTTGTCGGAATTTCCGACAACAAAAATTTGAGGGCTGATTTTCAAATTTTCCAACAACAAAATCCGTTGTTGGAAATTCCGATCATGTGTACACAATGCCAAAGCACAAAATTCCATGCATGCTCGAAATCAAGCAGAAGAGCCACACTGTCAGGGAAATGGCCGTGTTGTGGGCAATTCCGCCAGTAACCGTCATGGTGGCAGGCGAGTCTAGTGAGCACGCCCTGATCTTGTAGGCACACCCCTCTGGCCTATTTAAACCTGCCACTGACACTTGCAGTTTGCTGGATTATCAAACAGCTCCTGTGTTCCTGTGCCTTGTATACTCTGAAGACCCCTGCTTGACCTCTGCCCGGCTTGACCTGTGTCCCTGTTTATCTCTTTGCTCTGACCCCGGCTTGGCTGACTATTCTCCGATCTTCTGCCCTCTGTGTATGACCCGGCTTGTTCCTGTACCTCTCTCGGACTGTCTTTTGGTATCTGACCCCTGGCCTGGCTGCGGACCCTGTTCCTGGTTTACCCTGCTGTTACTGTTCAAGACTTCTCTCCGCACGGCTGCCACAACGCACTCTAGCTACTTACAGCCAACCAGCCAGCTTGCAGTATTCCTGGCAACCCGTGCACCTCTGTGCATCGCATTCCCTGTACCCAAATCCAGGGACGTGCTGCACTCAGCCGCAAGGGGCGCCCTCTCAGCAACCCGGCCTCACACTACAGACTTGACAGTATAATCCAGCCATGACTGAGGCCGGCGGAGGTGCGTCCCCATTAGAGACTTTGTGCCAACAAGCCATCACTCTGACCCAAGCAGTTCAGAAATTACAGGAAGGTTATCTGCAACTAACGGATAAGTTACAACACCTGTCAGAGTCACCTTCTCACAAACAAACCTCTGCGGCTCCCTTGATGATGTTCCCGCCTCCAGAACCCCGAGTTCCCGTTCCGGAGCGATTCTTCGGAGACCGGAAAAAGTTCAGATCATTCAAGACTGCCTGTCTATTGTACCTAGCCCTGCAACCCCGGACTTTTGCTTTAGAGACTGTTAAAGTCGGGTTTCTCATCCCTTTGCTGTCCAATGAACCTCAGGCCTGGGCCCATAACTTATGGGAACAAAAGAGTCCAGTCATTTGCACGGTGGATGCATTCCTGGCAGCTATGGCACAGCTTTACGAGGATCCCCAGTGTACTGCCACAGCTGAAGCCGCTCTGCACTCTCTGCAGCAGGGTAGGCGACCAGTAGAGGACTATACCCTGGACTTCCGGCGGTGGTCCGCAGACACAGCCTGGAATGAGGAAGCTTTACTACACCAGTTCCGTCTAGGACTCTCCGAATCCCTCAAGGACGAGTTGGCCAGGATTGAGATTCCCACTACACTCGAGGGTCTCATCCAATTATCCATCCAACTGGATCGAGACAGTCCGAACGATCACGAACCTGCAGACCCGCCAGTACACCCACCTTTGGATCAGTTCCCAAGCAGATTGGCCTGTTACGTTCCGCACTAACTCCTGATGAAAGACGTCGTCGTATCCTAGCCAATCTTTGCCTCTATTGTGGAGGAAATGGACATTTTCTATGGAACTGTCCCAGGAAGTTCAAGAAGCCACCTACCTACTCTCGAGCATATTTCCAGGTTTCTGGGACTTCTCCCTCACAACTCGTTCTTCCCATTTCACTGCAGTTGGGAGAAGAAGAGATCCGGCTCCAGGCTATAATCGACTCTGGAGCATGCAGTTGCTTCATGGACTTGAACCTGGCAAGGAACCTTAGGTTGCCCCTCCTCCACAAGAAACGGGGTCTGGAAGTCCGTTTAGCAGATGGCACCCTACCTAACTCCGGCCTTGTTACTCAAGAGACTTCTCCTCTCCTTATTACCTCTCCCGATGGCCATCGGGAATTCATACGTTTTGACGTTTTGAGTTCACCTATATCTCCAATTATCTTGGGTATCCCTTGGCTCCAAGCCCATAACCCCCAGATCGATTGGATCAAGAAGGAAGTCCTGTTCACTTCCCCCTATTGCCAACAACATTGCCTCATCCCTGAATCCAGAGATACCACCAGTTGTCTGACAGTCCAGTCGGTATCCTCCACCAACCAGGATGTACCCCAGGCGTACCATGAATTCCTGGACGTTTTTGATAAGAAAAAGGCAGAGGTTCTACCACCACATCGGCCATATGATTGTCCTATCGAGCTGCTTCCAGGGGCCGAAGTTCCATTTGGACGTATATTCCCCCTCTCTGAAGTGGAATTGGGGACACTACGACAGTACATAGATGAAAATTTGGCAAAGGGCTTCATTCGTCCTTCTTCTTCTCCTGCCGGTGCCGGCATTTTCTTTGTCGAAAAGAAAGATAAGACTCTAAGACCATGTGTGGACTATAGGGAATTAAATAAAATCACCATAAAGAACCGATATCCACTCCCACTGGTCCCCGAACTCTTCCAGAGACTTCGTTCAGCCCAAGTGTTCACCAAACTCGATCTCCGGGGTGCCTACAACCTCGTTCGCATCCGTGAGGGCGATGAGTGGAAGACGGCATTCAGAACGAGGTTCGGGCACTTTGAGTATTTGGTGATGCCGTTTGGGCTCTGTAATGCCCCGGCTACTTTCCAGCACTTCATAAACAACATCTTCCGGGAATATCTTGACTACTTCGTCATCATCTATCTGGATGACATCCTTATCTTCTCAACTACCTTGGAGCTCCATCGGACTCACGTAAAGACAGTATTACTCACACTAAGAAAACACGGACTTTACGCGAAAGCAGAAAAGTGTGACTTTGAAAAGAAATCCATACAATTCCTAGGGCTCATCATCTCTACCGGTGGTGTAGCTATGGATCCACAGAAAGTGCAGGCAATCCTAGACTGGCCAACTCCGTCAGACAAGAAGGGTGTACAAAGGTTTGTAGGGTTTGCAAACTTCTATAGAAGGTTTATAAGGAACTTTTCTTCCATCATCTCGCCCATAACCCAAGTAACCCGCTTACATGTTCGCTTCCTGTGGTCCTCCGAAGCCCAATCTGCCTTTGAGAAACTGAAGTCTTTGTTTACTTCTGCACCAATTCTTCGACACCCCGATCCTGCCCTGCCCTATATTTTAGAGGTCGATGCCTCAGAGGTAGCTACAGGAGCAGTACTTTCACAGCGCCTGGGACCCAAGTCGCTGCTGCACCCTGTGGCCTTCTCCTCCCGGAAAATGAGCCAGCCCGAGAGGAATTACGACGTAGGTGATCGTGAGCTTCTGGCCATTAAGACAGCCTTAGAAGAGCGGAGATACCTTCTTGAGGGAGCCACGCACCCAATAATGATATTTACCGATCACAGAAACCTCGAGTACCTCCGCACTGCCAAACGCCTGAGACCCCGTCAAGCTCGCTGGGCTCTGTTCTTTTCACGATTCAACTTTCACATCACCTACCGCCCTGGCTCCAAGAACGGCAAGGCCGATGCTTTATCCCGAATGTTTCCTGATACCCCAGAAGAAACAACATCCAGTACAATCTTGTCTCCACAGAACTTTCTTTTGATTCAACCTGATCTTGAACAGGCCTCCCGCCAATGCCAGGAACCAGAGACTTCCTCTTTAAGAAGCCAGGGGGGGTATCTCTGGTATCAGGACAAGATCTTTGTCCCACAACAAGCCAGAATCCAGGTCTTACAAACTTTACATGATCATCAACTTGCTGGCCACTTCGGTGTACGGAAAACTATAGATCTTATTCAGCGATCCTTTTGGTGGCCTACCTTGAAAACTGATTGCAAAAAGTATGTAAGCTCCTGCACTACCTGCCAGCGAAACAAGGGGTCCAACATTAAGTCTTGGGGTCTGCTACGTCCTTTGCCGGTACCAGAACAACCATGGAGGAATATATTTATGGACTTCATAGTAGAGCTGCCACCCTCTGAAAGATTCACAATGATTCTAGTTGTTGTAGACCGTCTGTCCAAGATGTCACACTTCGTGCCTATGATAGGTACTCCTTCCGCTGCAGACACAGCAAAGGCCTTCATAAGAGAGATAGTCAGACTTCACGGCCTTCCTGACAGCATTGTGTCTGATAGAGGGGTCCAATTTACTTCCCGATTTTGGAAAGAGCTCTGCAAAGTCTTGTCTATTGAAGTTTGCCTATCCTCTGCCTATCATCCCCAGAGCAACGGTCAGACTGAAAGGACTAATCAGACCTTAGAACAATATTTACGCTGTTTTTGCTCCACTTCCCAGGATGACTGGTACTTGATACTCCCCTGTGCGGAGTTTGCATACAATAACTCAGTACACTCAACCACCGATCAATCACCGTTTTGGGCCAACTATGGGTTCCATCCTTCATTTCTACCTAATGTCATTCCAGAGACCTCAGTTCCAGAAGTTCAAGACAGGATAAAATCCATTCAGACTAACTTTCAAACTCTCCGGTTAACCATGCAAAAGGCCCAAGAGGACTACAAGGAACAATATGACAAAAAGAGGGGGGAGAGCCCTAGCTTTAAGGTTGGAGATGAGGTTTGGCTCTCCTCTGCAAATCTTAAACTTCCTTGTCCCTCCCGGAAATTGGGACCAAGATTTATTGGCCCATTCAAGATTAGACGGGAGATCAATCCAGTAGCCTTTGAACTGTCACTCCCGAGTTCTTATAAAGTGCACCCTGTGTTTCATGTCTCCTTACTTAAAGCTGTTATCTCTAGTCCTTTTTCAGGAAGGAAAGAAGATCCTCCGCCTCCAGTTTCTGTGGGAGATGAAACAGAGTATGAAGTTGAGGCCATCCTGGACTGCCGCCGGAGAGGTAGGATCATTCAATTTCTTATAAAGTGGAAGGGTTACCCAGCAGAAGAAAGTTCTTGGGAACCTGCAGCCAGTATACATACTCCTAGACTTTTGCAGAGATTCCGAGTTCGTAACCCCGAAAAATGGGCCCGGTTGGGCATCCGGAGGTTGCCCCTTGGGGGGGGGCAATGTCAGGGAAATGGCCGTGTTGTGGGCAATTCCGCCAGTAACCGTCATGGTGGCAGGCAAGTCTAGTGAGCACGCCCTGATCTTGTAGGCACACCCCTCTGGCCTATTTAAACCTGCCACTGACACTTGCAGTTTGCTGGATTATCAAACAGCTCCTGTGTTCCTGTGCCTTGTATACTCTGAAGACCCCTGCTTGACCTCTGCCCGGCTTGACCTGTGTTCCTGTTTATCTCCTCGCTCTGACCCCGGCTTGGCTGACTACTCTCTGATCTTCTGCCCCCTGTGTATGACCCGGCTTGTTCCTGTACCTCTCTCGGACTGTCTTTTGGTATCTGACCCCTGGCCTGGCTGCGGACCCTGTTCCTGGTTTACCCTGCTGTTACCGTTCAAGACTTCTCTCCGCACGGCTGCCACAACGCACTCTAGCTACTTACAGCCAACCAGCCAGCTTGCAGTATTCCTGGCAACCCGTGCACCTCTGTGCATCGCATTCCCTGTACCCAAATCCAGGGACGTGCTGCACTCAGCCGCAAGGGGCGCCCTCTCAGCAACCCGGCCTCACACTACAGACTTGACACACACTGGCTATTGAACTTTTTTTTTCTTTTTTTCTTGGCCCGTCGTATGTGTTGTATGTCACCGCGTTCTTGATGTTCAGAATTTCCAACAACATTTGTGCGACCGTGTGTATGCAAGACAAGTTTGAGCCAACATCCGTCGGAAATAAATCCAGGATTTTGTTTTTGGAATGTCCGATCGTGTGTACAGGGCATTAGAGTTTCAATTTGTATGCAATCAGGCAGGCCCTTGCACTACATAGTTTTGGTAAATATGAAGACAAAAATCTGCAGAAAATCTAATAGTGTGTATGCGGTCTAAAGGCCCATACACACGCTTTGATTTTCAGACGTTAATTGTGTTGTGACAACCGATCATCCGCAAATCTTACCGTTAGTACGGTGCTTTCAACAGCTGATTTCACTTTTTCATCAGACAAAAGCTGGATGTACAGACTATAAAATTTTTGTCGGACGTGAACTCAGCATCTGATTTTCATTTCATAAGTATGGTTTTCGTACGTAAAAAATTGTAAGAGCAAGACTGCGCATGCTCAGAAATGGAGAAATATATACAAAATTATTCAACACATTACGTCACTTCTGACGTTGTATTCTGTCAAATGAAAATTGTCATATTGTTAGTAACCTCTTCACTTTCGACATGAGACTAGCATGCCACAAAAATCAGATGTTCTGTCGTCCGAAAATCAAAGTGTGTGTACGAGGCTTAGGGCAACTTAACATTTGCCTAGGTAACACTCACATGTGATGCTGAGTCAGCATGATTGAAAGATCTGGGTAACCATGCTTTGGATCCTCATTTTGAGGACTAATGCACACTGGATGTTAAAATAATGTTCTAAAAACGCCAGTAGCTTTGCAGTGAGTTTTTCAACATTTTTCAGCGTTTTTGCAATAACGTTTTTTGGAGTTCATTGGTGGTTTTTAGCATTTATTAGCGTCTTTTTAGTGTTTTGTTTTTTTTTTCAATGGATCAAAAACATCAAAAAACGCTGGTGAGCCACGTTTTTGAGCGTTTATCAGCGTTTATCAGCGTTTTTTGATGTTAAAGCGTTTTTCCAGCTGAAAACAGCTAGAAAAACTCCTCTCAGAACCCACTAGTTTTGGGTTTTTTTAAAGACAAAAAACACTCCAGCCAAAAACTGCTGATAACAGCCTATGTGTGCATGGATACATAGGATAACATAATGGGCAGTTTATTGACTGTAGAAAGAAACGTCTGAAGCCAAAAACAGCTCCTGCAAAAACGTCCAAGAACGTCCAGTGTGCATGAGGCCTGAAAGATCAATGGGGTTTTGTCAAATCTTTCCAAAAGTATGTTGTTAAAACAGTTGGACTTTTTTTAAGAAAGGCCATGTTTAGTCGATTATTTCACCAGGATCAGTGTCCCTTTGTTTACATTCAACTAGTGGCTGGGGAAATTTGCACAGTTTATCGAGAATGGATATGTCAACAGATCAACATGTTTTGTTTGGACAGGTCATTATGCTTAATGTGGATCTACATCACTGGGTGTCACGATTGATGATGGTGGATCTACAGGTCAATAGATCAAATTCAGATTTAGGAGAAAAGCCCAATAGTAGCCATAGCAACCTATTAAAATATCAGAAGAGAAGAGGCTTTTAAACTTAGAGTAGCAGACAACTTTGATCATGAACTGAGCCAATGTATTGAACCAAATGTAACTTTTGATGGTTGAGGTCAAGTGTGGGCATACAGAATGGCCACACTGATGACCTGAATATCTAGCAGAAATTGGTGCAAGTGAACCTAAGCAGATCCTACTTACATAAACCAAGACAACATGAAGGAGAAATGAGAAAATAAATAACTTTTTGTTTGCACAATGTAAACAGTCATTGTTGGATCTTATGCCGTGTACACACGACCGGACTTTTCGTCGGACTGAACCCCGAAGGTCTTTTCGACGGAGCTCCGACGGAGTTCCAACGAAACGGACTTGCTTACACACGATCACACCAAAGTCTGATCGTTTCGAAACATGATGACATACGACCGGACTAGAATAAGAAAGTTCATAGCCAGTAGCCAATAGCTGCCCTTGCGTCCTTTTTTATCCATCGGCCTAGCATACAGACAAATGGATTTTTCGACAGAAAAGGTCCGATGAAGCCCACACACGATCGAATTGTCCAACGGATTTGTTTCATCGGACCAGTTCGGTCGAAAAGCCCGGTCATGTGTACAAGGCATTAGACTGAATTCTACAGTCCTCCCTAGTTCTAATTGGCTGCAATAGGAACTGCGATTTACAATTTGCTCTGTACATTGTTTACTGAATAAGCTCCAGGTTTGCTTACAGCGTAACAATGTCAGTGTCTGCCGTGTAAAACGAAATGTGCAAAATGCATAGCAGATCGGTGATTGATTTGACTAAACTAAAATCTGGTAAAAAGGGTCTTTATATTTATAACATCGTAATTGCTCTTTTCTTGACTGACAGAGTCATACAGCAAAGCTTTATGTGAGCTAAGGTACCAACTGGAATTGTGACACTCTGTAGGATAAACTCCCTGAATTTCCAGAAATTTCTGCATAGTTCATGACAAAATCAGTTATAAAATATTGAAAGCAGGAAAAACTGTCATATTTCACTATCATTCCCAGTGGGTTAATTATCTAGCCTCTGCCATCTGTCTGGCCAGCAGTGACTTTTGATGGACAATGCCATTTTGAATGTGGCCTTTCTAATATGTATGCTTTGGCAATGTTGGATAAATAGAAAAAGAAGTAAATATAACCTTTTTGCTGTATTAACAGCACCATGCCACACTGCACACTGGCATTCAGATGTATGCTCTGGAGGCACCCATCTCTGAGTAACACTTTAATCTCTATAAGATCTCTATCCTATAGGTCAAACCAATCAGCACGGTGTCCATATTTCAGCTGGCTGACACTTTCTATATCTGTTAACATATAAACATAGATGAATCTATTAGTCAACAGCTGATCTTTAAAAAATGATACACCCATGTATTGCATTGATCTTGCAGTAAAATACAAAGTCTGCTTATTATGCCTGCCATCGCTCCCTATAAAAATTCCTGCATTATACTTCAAAAATGTATATGTAAGGAGAAGTTAGATTTATACTTACCTTAATAAAATCTTCTGCTTGCAGTGCCTAGGAATGAATGAAGTCAAACTCCATTCTAGCAATATCATGAGAAATGCAGGGCAGCCCAAATCTCATGAAAAGATGCTCTTGTACTGGACTAGTGTCTTGTGATATTTAGGCTGCTTTGCATTCCCTGGAAATCCTACCAGAATGATAGTGACATCATAGTGACACCCTGACACGAGGAAGATGGGGTTAAGGTAGGTATATATTCCAATTTTTTTTTCTTAAAGGTACATTTTTGGGAGTACTATCAGGCAGATATTACATCAAGAGGGGGCCTAAACCTAATAAGCAGACTTTACATTTTACTGCTTTAGGTTCAAAGAAAGCCAATAAAATATGTATCTGTTACCAGCTGATTGCAGCCATTGCTACTAATTGTGTATTAATATTCTAACCATTTCCATAAGCTGTTATTATTTTTACATTTCATAATTACATTGGAAGAAAGGCATAGATGAACACCAAAGACAAATACATCCATGAAAACTCACCGAAACATTTCAAAAATATGCAATTATTGCACTGTTTCTCTATGCACACGGGAACTCAGATCTGTAATTTAGCATTTTAAGGAAAGTCTCCCTGCAATTGAGCTTGTTCTAGTTAATTTTCCTTTGACCGGTTTGGCAAAAAGCTAGGTGAAATTGTTTGTCGCTTTCACAAAACTGCACAAGTCCACAAAGATATGCATAATACATTGCACAATTTGTAAAAGAGAGAGAGAGTGCATTCATTGTGCTCACTTTACCTTTCTACCTTTATAAACATGCTAGATATTTTGTTCTAACATTTTATTTATTTATTTATTCCAATACATTACAAATAAAATCTAACAACCTCTCAAGAACATAAAAACACAGCATAAAGCTATGAATTAATTAGTTACAGTGCATCAAATCCAGCTTGCACAAAATGAGATGATCGGAAGCGTAGACTTAAATTTGAAGACAAAACATAAGGGGTTTGTTTTATTCACATTGACTTTTCATAACTGCAACAGATAGAGGTATGCTTTGTTTCCGATGCTTCATTGAATTCAGTAGCATTTCATGCCAGTCAAAGAAATTAAACGAGAAGTTTGGCATTTTTTTCTTAAGAATCATACTTACCTAGGTAGATGCTGCATCTGTCCCCAACTGACTCTTATGCCGTGTACACACGGGCGGACTTTACTAACTAGACTGGTGCGACAGGACGAATCCGTTGGACAATCCAACCGTGTGTGGGCTTCATCGGACCTGCAGCGGACTTTTTAGGTCGAAAATCAGACGGACTTTAGATTTGGAACATGTTTCAAATATTTCTGACGGACTTGAGTCCGGTCGAAAAATCAGCTCGTCTGTATGCTAGTCCGACAGATGAAAACCGACACTAGGGCAGCTATTGCCTACTGGCTATCAACTTCCTTATTTTAGTCCGGTCGTACGTCATCACGTACAAATCCATCGGACTTTGGTGTGATGGTGTGTAGGCAAGTCTGTTCATTTGAAAGTCCGTCAGAAGTCAGTCAAAAGTCCGTCTAAAGTCCGTCGGAAAGACCATCGGACCTTTGATGCCGAAAAGTCTGCCCGTGTGTACACGGCATTAGAACAGTGTTTCTCACCCTTTTTTCAGTCAAGGCGCCCTTTAAAATGATGTAAAATGATGTAAAAAACAATTCTAATTTTATACTAGTTTTATATAATGCAGCAACATTCACACACATAGGACACCCAACATTGGAAGTGATTTATTTTTACAAAGCAATTTACATTTGCACACTGGTGCTAACTAGTATTTCAGCATTTCTCTTCTCTTCAGTTTCTCTCCCTCTTTCAGCCAACATGTCCCCAGTATTGAAAAAGAGGGGCAGAGGAGGGCCAAACAAGGACATCCTCAGGTGCCCAAAGTCCTCCTTACCAACTTATGGCGTCATTGATGGTTAGGACACATGTGCCCAAGGTTTTATTACTGCATAATAAAAACCTGTGGCTTTGTGTAAAAAAAAGGCAGGGTCTTTCTTTACCCACCATCCAGCTTGTTGACAATTTTAGTACTGAGAGATGGGCTTTTAAGTGGGTTTGACTGGTAGTGGTTGAGTAAAGTATCAGCTGGTAGCTGTCATTTATTAATATATACTCAGCTTGGGGCATTGTGATGAGCTATGCAAATATACAGACTGCAAGTAGAGGCTAGTCTATGAAAAGAATGCAAAAAATAGTAGCGGAATAAAATTCGGAGAAAATAAGCTGGCGAGGTTTGAGTACAATGCCTTATGGAAGAAGTAGATTATAAAATGTACAGTGAAGGTAGTCAAAGGAGACTAATGCCACGTACACACGATTGGACATTCGACAACGAAATCCTGTGATTTATTTCCGACGGATGTTGGCTCAAACTTGTCTTTCATACACACGGTCGCACAAATGTTGTCGGAAATTCCGATCATCAAGAACGCGCTGACTTACAATGAATGGAGTACAATATCCAGTGCAGCTCTTCTGCTTGATTCCGATCATGCATGGAATTTTGTGTGTTGGAATTGTGTACACACGATCGGAATTTCCGACAACAGATGTTGTTGTCAGAAAATTTGAGAACCAGCTCTCAAATTTTTGTTGTCGGAAATTCCCACAAAAAATGTCCGATGGAGCCTACACACGGTCGGAATTTCCGACAACAGGCTCCCATCGAACATTTGTTGAACTTGTCAGAATGTCCGATCGTGTGTACGCACCATAAGGATAAAGGAAGAAAAACCAGAAAATCACACTATTTTTACCTTGAAGCTCTAGGAAAGCGGAGAGAGACAGAGCTGGGAGCCTTGTGTGACCAAGAAAAGTATATTGAATATTAGGGCCTAGACATTTTTGAATCATTTGCACTGCTAATATTTTGAAAGGTAAAAATGTTAACATTGTGTTTCGATCAAGTGGGGATAAACATTAGAATTTTCTATGTAGTTTCGGGCCAAGCACAGCATGTGTGGGTTGGCTTTGAAAGGACCCATTGAACTGGAGCTAGGCTACAGTGGGTAGAGGTAAGCAGTATGATACTAGTTAAGGAAAGTGAATGCAACCACTCTTCTGTTCAAGTTAGTGAAATAAGGTTAGCTATCCACCTGTAATATTCGATTTCCATTTCTTTTGGGAAAGATTTTTCAAACTATGTGGACAGCTCTGTGAGCTGCTTCATAAATGTTGTATGATTGTCTGGGTTTATGGAAATACTATTTTCCACTAGGTATGTCTTCAGTATTCAAAGTATTTTAAAGGTTTTAGACTAACCTGATGCAGCTCTCTTTTTAAACAATGATTTTATTCATTAAATGCAGAGATGTTTTCCTTAGCTGTGAATAGTGTGGAGTTTTTACCTTGAAGAGAAACTACAAGTTCAGTGTATTCAGTTTTTCAAATACTGTATATCAGAAAGCTATATTATGTAATGTAAATTAGTTTTGAAAGACACACATTCCATTAATCTCTGATTGTCCCATGTTGATTGACCTGTTCTGGTCTTAAAAGATATAAATAAATATATATATATATATATATATATATATATATATATATATATATATATATGTACAGTATCTCACAAAAGTGAGTGCACCCCTTAAATTTTTGTAAATATTTTATTTTTTTATCTTTTTCATGTGACAACTCTGAAGAAATTACACTTTGCTACAATGTAAAATAGTGAGTGTACAGATTATATAACAGTGTCAATTTGCTGTCCTTCAAAATAACTCAACATACAGCAATTAATATCTAAACTGCTGGCATGGAGTTCACCAGAGCTTCACAGGTTGCCACTGGAGTCCTCTTCCACTCCTCCATGACAACATCACGGAGCTGGTGGATGTTAGAGACCTTGCGCTACTCCATCTTCCTTTTGAGGATGCCCCACAGATGCTCAATAGGATTTAGGTCTGGAGACAAGCTTGGCCAGTCCATCACCTTTACAATCAGCTTCTTTAGCAATGCAGTGGTCGTCTTGGAGGTGTGTTTGGGGTCCTTATCATGTTGGAATACTGCCCTGCAGCCCAGTCTCCGAAAGTGATGGGATCATGCTCTGCTTTAGTACGTCACAGTACAGGTTGGCATTCATTGTTCCCGCAATGAACTTTAGCTCCCCAGTGCCGGCAGCACTCATGCAGCCCCAGACCATAACACTCCCACCACTATGCTTGACTGTAGGCAAGACACACTTGTCTTTGTACTCCTCACCTGGTTGCCGCCACACACGCTTGACACCATCTGAACCCAATAAGTTTATCTTGGTCTCATCAGACCAGAGGACATGGTTCAAGTAATCCATGTCCCTAGTCTGCTTGTCTTCAGCAAACTGTTTGAGGGCTTTCTTGTGCATCATCTTTAGAAGAGACTTCCTTCTGGGATGACAGCCATGCAGACCAATTTGATGCAGCGTGCGGCGTAAGGTCTGAGCACTGACAGGCTGACCCCCCTTACCCCTTCAACTTCTGCAACAATGCTGGCAGCACTCATATTTCTATTTCCCAAAGACAACCTCTGGCTATGACTCTGAGCACGTGCACTCAACTTCTTTGGTCGACCATGGTGAGGCCTGTTCTGAGTGGAACCTGTCCTGTTAAACCACTGTATGGTCTTGGCCACCGTGCTGCAGCTTAGTTTCAGGGTCTTCAGGCAATCTTCTTAAAGCCTAGGCCATCTTTATGTAGTGCAACAATTTTTTTTTCAGATCCTCAGAAAGTTTTTTGCGATGAGGTACTATGTTGAACTTCCAGTGACCAGTATGAGAGAGTGAAAGCGATAACACTAAATTTAACACACCTGCTCCCCATTCACACCTGAGACCTTGTAACACTAACGAGTCACATGAAAAGTCACAGGAAAATGGTTAATTGGGCCCAATTTGGACATATTCACTTAGGGGTGTACTTACTTTTGTTTCCAGCAGTTTAGACATTATTGCCTGTGTGTTGAGTTATTTTGAGGGGACAGCAAATTTACACTGTTATACAAGCTGTACACTCACTACTTTACATTGTAGCAAAGTGTAATTTCTTCAGTGTTGTCCCAGGAAAAGATATAATAAAATATTTACAAAAATGTGAGGAGTGTACACACTTTTGTGAGATACTGTATATGAGGATTTCATTGTATAATTTGAATACATGTACCAGTAGTGTTGGGCGAACGGTTTGAGCCGAGCAAAAGTTTGGCCCGAACATTGCCTGTTAGCCTGTTCAGTGGACACCCAAATTTGTGGGTCACTACTTCTGCCAAAACGCCAGCATCATGCATGGAGGAGTCAGCTGAATTATTTGAACACAGCTTTAGCCACTGCCTCTTGAGCATGCACAGACATTACTTGATTCTGATGTTGGATCTGAGGTAGAGGAAGGGAGTAACATGAGCGAGGGGGAGAACACTGATAAACAACAAATTGGCAGTCATGTTCCCCTAGTCGAAGCATATTGAAAAGTTGGCTCCAGTGATGATGAGGATAGAGGGGGTGATGGTAATGAGGTCACTGATGTGACTTGGGTGCCGAATAGAGCAGAAGAGGAAAGTGAGGGGGAAAAACAACCCAAACAAGGCAGGATGTCCTCCAGAGGCAGACATCATGGAACAGTAGAGAGTAGCCGCCCTATTCTATCAGATTGTGGAGCTGTTATCTCCCGGCCCACTTCCCACAGCTCAGCTGTGTGGGCATTTTTTAGCACATGGGCAGCCTATCACACTGTTGCAATTTGCAATTCCTCCTGCAAGCAGATCAAGCGTGGCAAAAACACCAGCCATTTGGGGACCACATGCTTGACAAGGCATTTAACCTCCCACCACTCAGCCCATTGGCAAGAGCACCTGAAAGCCACACACAAGGCACACAATTCTTCTCCTACTCACTCCTCTACCCTCATGACCATCCTCCACTGACAGGGATGATGGTATAGCAAAGGGTGCCACAGGTCCTTGCAACATGCCTGCCAGCAGCATACAACCAGCTGTAGACTATAGCAGACACATATCTTTGCCCCAGCTGCTGCAGCAAAAAAACTCCAAAACACTCCCTGCCACCTACATGCCCAGCATCTAAATTCCAGCTTGTCCAAATAAAGAAAACTTGCAGGGAAAATCTATTTAAATGTAATTTTTTTTTCTTTATAAATGTCAGCTTTGCTGCAGCAGATTCTATACACAGTACAGATGTGCCACTTTGCAGGCAGACTACTGCCCCGTACACACGGTCGGACACTGATCGGACATTCAGAGAACAAAATCCATGGATTTTTTCCGACGGATGTCGGCTCAAACTTGTCTTGCATACACACGGTCACACAAAGTTGTCGGAAAATCCAATCATTCTGAACGCGGTGACGTAAAACACGTACGTCGGGACTATAAACGGGGCAGTAGCCAATAGCTTTCATCTCTTTATTTATTCTGAGCATGCGTGGCACTTTGTGCGTCGGATTTGTGTACACACGATCGGAAATTCCGACAACGGATTTTGTTGACGGAAAATTTTATAGCCTGCTCTCAAACTTTGTGCATCGGAAAATCCGATGGAAAATGTGTGATGGAGCCTACACATGGTCGGAATTTCCGACAACAAGGTCCTATCACACATTTTCCGTCGGAAAATCCGACCGTGTGTACAGGGCATAAGGGGACCCCCCAGGCACTATATTTAAAGTTTTTTTTTGTTTTTATTGTTTTACTTTAACCACTTCCCGCCCGGCCTATAGTAGAATGATGGCCGGGCGGTGGTTCAGTTATCCTGACTCGGTGTCATATGACGTCCTTTAGGATAACAGCTGCTGTGCGCCTGTGGGGGCACGCATCGTGGCGATAGGTGGTGCGGTGTGTCCGATGGACAGGGGGGTCTGCACTGATTGTTTATCAGTGCAGCACCCCCTCGGATGCCCACACTGGACCACCAGGGAAGCCGCCAGGACCACCAGGGAAGCCCCCAGCATGTGGATGGCCAGGTATGTACCCCATGGCCATCCACATATAAAAAAAAATGCCCAATACATGCCAATCAGTGCCCACAAATGGGCACTGACTGGCACCATTACAGAAATAAAAAAATAAGTGATGCCCAGCAATGCCACCTACCAGTGTAATCATTGCCACCCATCAGCATCCCTCAGTGCCACCTATCAGTGCCCATCAGTGCCCACCTATCAGTGACCATCAGTGCCCATCTGTGCCACCTAGCAGTGCCACCCATAAGTACCCATCAGTGCACCCATAAGTACCCATCAGTGCCACCTATCAGTGCCGCCTATAAGTGCCCATCAGTGCCGCCTATCAGTGCCACCTCATCGGTGCCGCCTTATCAGTGCCCATCAGTGCAGCCATATCAGTGCCCATCATTGAAGAAGAAAACATACTTATTTACAAAAAATTTTAAGAGAAACCAAGAAAAGCTTTTTTTTTTTCAAAATTTTCGGTCTTTTTTTATTTGTTGGCTTGGGCAGGAAGGTGTATAAGTGCCTGGTATTGAAGTGGTTAAGCATAATTAAAAGCACTGCTCCTTTAAACACAATATTTTTAAAAGTTTGTGTTGCATTGGTACTTATCCCCAAGGGAAGTAGCCGAGCCCCCATTCCCTTTTATGGGCAATAACTTGCACATACGCCTTCAAAATGGGAACTTTTGATTTTTCAGGTCCCATAGACTTCAATGGGGTTTGTCATTCGTGTCCAAACTTTTGCGATGTTCGAGAGTTCTGGCATGAACTGAACCATTGGGGGGGTTGGTTTGGCCCATCTCTATGTACCAGTACAAGCAAGCACTGTTTTTACAGGCAGGATTTTGCTGTGAAGTTGACAATGAGTAATTATACAGAAATATATATACAGTATCTTTTTAATTTATTATTTTTAGAACTGAAAATGATATGTTCAAAAATATCTGATTTTATATAGTCAGGGAAATATGTACTATGTATAATTTGGATATTATACAGTATATCTAGCCAAAAGTTAGTTCGAAGCTGAATTAAGCTGAAAATTTTACAACAGAAGAGACCCTAGTGGTTTCCTCTGCCAAAAATGCTTCTTCCTGCCTGTCAGCAGTAATGTACAATGAACCATGCATTTGCAGCTCACAGTACATTCACGCCACCACTTTGCGCCATGATGAAGTGACTCCCGTGTGCATCCGTGGGAGTAACGTCATCATGGTACAGCCATTCAAGTGGCTCAATAGAGGGAACCCAGAAGGAAGACCTGGAAAAGATGGAAATACCCAGGACCAACTGGAGTACTGACACCATGGCACTGGGGGTCTTCGCTTGACAGATAGGTCTGTCATAATGTGCTAATATGAGGTATATACTAGCACTTTATGGCATAAACCTACCATGGGCCCATTCGAAAAAAAAAATAGTGGCGTTTAATTCTGCTTTCGGATATGCTTAGCTGCTTTATTAAACTGTTGTTAACAGAACTTAAAGCAGAGTTCCACCCATGAATGGAACTTCTGCTGATCAGATTCCTCCCCCCTCCTGTGCCATATTTGGCACCTTTCAGGGGGGGAGGGGGGAGCAGATACCTGTCAAATCCAGGCATCTGCTCCCACTTCCAGGAAAAGATTGCCGCACATTGTGCGGCAAACTATGTAATGTCCGGCCCCTCCTCCTCCCCCTCTCCACTGCCTTCTGGGAGACACACAGGTCCCAGAAGACAGCAGGGACCATTCAGAATGTGCAGCGTGACTTACACATGTGCAGTACTCACTCACACATGTGCAGTAGGAAACAGGCTGTGAAGTCTTCACTTCAGGCTGTAAGGCTTCACTTCCTATTTCCCTTAGTAATGATGCTTGCACCCAGAGCTGAGGGATGGCTCGGCTTTGGGTACCGACATCGCGGGCTCCCAGGCCAGGTAAGTGTCCTCATATTAAAAGTCAACAGCTACAGTATATGTAGCTGCTGACTTTTAATTTGTTTTTACCCAGGCGGAAGTCCGCTTTAATATCCAAGCTTATATTTACTCACACAGCTGAATAGGTCCAATGGGTGACACTTCCCTCCTTCTCTCTCCCTACTTGCTCTGTTAATAGAGGTTTATAAAATTTCAATGAAAAACAGCCAGTCTGCAGGAAAATAGCTTATACTGTGCTCTATGCTTTCTCTTTAGGAAAACCATAATAATTTTAATTATAAATAAAGTATAAAATGTTTATGTATTAAAACATAAACACACAATAAATATTAATATCAGTTTAAAAATGTATAAAGTTACAAAATAATCACAAACTCATGTCATTTCCTGATTATATATAAGTTTATAGCTTTAAGCCCATGTTTACATTCGGTCATTTTGACATCCGATTTGACATGTCAAATCTCATGTCGAATTGCGGCCTATTGCCAGCAAAAACACCGTCTGAATCGGCGTGACACCGACTTTGCAGCATCGCGCCGATTCCCAAAAGTAGTTCCTGCACTACTTTTGGTGACTTTGCGTGCAATTTGAATAGACATCTGTGCATGAACCCCCAAAGATGTCTGTCAAATTGCCCCCCGAAGTCGGACTGAAATGTTGGTTGGAAATCGTGCGAGTTCTGCTGAACTCGCACGATTTCAAACCGGCCCTCAGTGTAAACGTGAGCCAAAGCTCAACTCCAGGCACATTTTTGTAAAGCCTTAATATTTTCAAAAAACTCCCCATTAACCATGTAACGAGCCCCTTGCTCGCTCGGTTCCACTCTCCCGACACTCCTCTGCAGCTATAGAATCAGACTGCAAATCGCAACGTCTGATGGTTCGGTCATCCGATGACCCGGGATTAGAACTACAGCTATGTGCCGTTCTAATCCAGTTGTGTAACTCAGAACAAACACCAGGCAGGCTGTATGCAAGTTCAAACAGGAATCTCTTTTATTGAAAAATACAGGCTCTTTTATGCAATAAAAGAGGAGGTGCGTACCTCCGGCTCATATTACTCTGAACATACACCTGTAACCAGAAACCTAATTAACATGGGCTAATTAACTAATCCCTTTAGACAGCCTAGATGACTCAGACATGACCTTTAGGCCAGAATGGCCGTCTTGTAGCTCAGAAAACCCAATCAACATTATCACAATAGCAGAGTTAATTAACACAAACAACAGTGGGGATCTAATGACTCTTAGATCCCATACTAGAGACTTATTTACAATACACATTCTAGCAGGCAACAGACAGACAGGTGGCTGGAATTTACATCAGCATCTCCTAACAGTATTTGTTCAAGCATTATGAATCAGCCACTATTCCTAATATGGCAAATCCAGGGTCCCCAGAGTCTGTGTGTCCTGGGGGACCAGGACCCGAATCCACAGTAATACCACCTCAAGGGTCCCCAGGCATACAGCTCACAAAGAGCACCGTTCCCCCAAATGCCCGGGCCCACGATCGACGGCAAGAGGCTAGCATTCCATCCCCTCCAAAAGTCTCTCTCCCGGCTAGGTCTGTCACAAACCACTTAAGCCCTGGAAGGTTTTACCCCCTTCATGACCAGGCCCTTTTTTGCAATATGGCACTGCATTGCTTTAACTGACAATTGCGCGGTCGTGGGACGCTGTACCTAAATAAAATTGATGTTCTTTTTTTTCCTGCAAATAGAGCTTTCTTTTGGTGGTATTTGATCACCTCTGTGGTTTTTATTTTTTGCGCTATACACAAAAAAGACCGACAGTTTTGAAAAAAATAAACGTCTTACTTTCTGCTATAAAACATGAAAAAAAAAATCGAATTTCTTCATCAATTTAGGCCAATATGTATTCTGCTACATATTATTTGGAAAAAAAATCCCAATAAGTGTACATTGATTGGTTTGCGCAAAAGTAATAGCACCTACAGACTATGGGATATATATTTATGGAATTTTTATTTATTTTTTTTATTTTTACTAGCAATGGTGGTGGTCAGCGATTTTTAGCAAGACTGCGATGTTAATAGTTTTTTGTATGCTTCAATGTGGGCTACGGTTAGAGCCTCCTAATTTGCGGAGTGGCAGGGAGTGAGTAACCACTACCTTTCAGAGGTGAGTATTATATGGTGTGGTCATTTTAGCAGTATCTTATTATCTGCGATGTTGTGGCAGACAAATCTGACACTAAGTGACACTTTTTGGGGACCAGTGACATTGGTACAGTGATTAGTGCTAAACAAATGCACTGTCACTGTACAAATGACACTGGCAGGGAAGGGGTTAACATCTGGGGTGATCAAAGCGTTAAATGTAATCCCTATGAGTGCTTTCTTACTGTGGGGGATATGCTTTGACTAAAGGAGATCAGAGATCCGTGTTTCTGCTTAGCATAAACACAAGATCTCCATTTCCCCTCTGACAAAATGGCGGTCTGCCTTGTTTACATAGGCAGACCGCCGTTCTGCCTCTCCTCAGAACGATTGCCGGGTCCCAGCAGACATCGTGTCTGCTGGACCCGCTGATTGGTTCCCACTGTGTCCAATCACAGTGGGAGTGGGTCGCCGGTGGTGCGCATGTGCGCCCCAGACCCCGTGCATTGAATCACGTACCTGTACATGATTTTGTGCAGGAGGGCTGCCCTGTCGCAGTTTATCTGCATGGGGTGGTCCAGTTAACGAGCAAGTCTTTCCCTAGTTGGATAGTTTGTTGGCAGGTGTTTGTGTCCTCTAACTGCTGCTCCTCCTGTTCTGATGTAAAAGGTGGAGATAGTGCCTCTTTATATGTCAACTGTGGGTGCCTCCCAGTGCTCTTGAGAGTAAGGGAGCAGTACACCCTTGACCACCAAAGATGTAGTGCTGTGTTAGATCTGCAATACAGAGCCTGCCACAATGCTGAACTGCAAGGGTGGTGAGTAAAAACACTTGGGAGCAGACAGAGAAACCTTGACCTCCTTAACCCTTACCAAGCGGGTTCTGTGGCAAAGTATAGAGCAGCTTCTGGGCTTATGGAAGATCTTCCTTGTGTGAGAGTAAGGTGCACTCTGTGTGTGTAATACCTGTGATAAGAGACTGTAACATCTGGGGAATATGGGTGTAACTGTTTTTGTGAGACATTGACGTGCTCTGTACTTGTGTCAGTGTATTATGCACTTCTAAATGTACAGAAAAGCACCTGTGACCTTAAGAATTGTGCTGAAGTGACATTGTGCAGTAAAGCATTAAAAAAGACTTTTGGAATGGACAGTCCTTTATTCTGTGTAATAGGCCCTAAGTTGAAAACACGAGGAAGTGTGCTTCTGGCCAAGAAGTGACACAATATGATATGTATCTCCAAGCAACAGTAGGTGACTGCCCCATGGAAAGGTCCAGAGTCAGCATGGTGGGAACCGTCAACCAATGAGAGGGAACCTAATGCCCTGTACACACGATCGGATTTTCCGACAACAAATGTTGGATGTGAGCTTGTTGGCTGAAGGTCCGACCGTGTGTATGCTCCATCGAACATTTGTTGTCGGACTTTCCGCCAACAAATGTTGGCTAGCAGGTCCTCAAATTTTCCGCCAACAAAACGTTGTTGTCGGATTTTCCGATCATGTGTACACAAGTCCGACGCACAAAAGTTCATGCATGCTCGGAATCAAGCAGAATGAGCTGTACTGGCTATTGAACTTCCTTTTTCTTGGCTCGTTGTATGTCTTGTACGTCACCACGTTCCCATGTTCATAATTGTTGGCCAACATTTGTGTGACCATGTACACATGATCACACAAATGTTGGCCAACAATTATGAACGTGGGAACGTGGTGACGTGCAAGACAAGTTGGAGCCAACATCCTTCGAACAAAAATCCACGGTTTTGTCGGAAAGTCTGATCATGTGTACGGGGCATTACACTTGACAGTTCACAGGATGGGCTAAATCACTGCCTGCAACCTGTGTTGGGCTGTGTGATTGAAGCTAAACAAGGAGGCAGAGGATGTGGTGATGGTCTGCTGCAGACGCTTGTGAGAGGCTGATGGAGCAGACAGCTGGAGAGATGCAGGCTCTGAGATATGCAACTACCAAGGTGGTTTCACCATGCTTCTCATCCCCGTGTATCCAAGACATCACAGTGGACACCTGGATGTGGGTAATGCCTAGGCAAGGACTGGCCATGTGTCTCTCAAGAGTGATCAAGACCTTGGTCTTGGTTTGTCCAGAATGTGTTGTTCTGACTTCTATGCTGGTGCCTTGGGCCTGCTGTGGGGGGTATCAATCCTTCCTCTTTGAGTTACTCTCTGCTAGTGAGCCTCCATGTGGGTGATGGGTGCTGTGGAAGGAGAGTGCTACCTGGGAGATGGTCGGAGGCACTAAAGATTCTAAACAGCAGCCATAGGAGGTACGTCCAGGCACTCTGGACCTGGTGTTGCACAGTATGGTAGAGTATCTCCAAAAAAACAGGTAGGTGACTGTCCCAGCCATGAAGAAGTGGGGCAGGTACAGATTTGATATGGCATGGACCACCAACCAGTGAGCGAGAGACCCTCCCTCTGCATCGTTATTCACAAAGCACAGCCACAGCATCGTCGGCACAACACTAAAAAGGGATTGGGTGCAGCTGGAAGCTTGAAGCGCTGCTGCTACTATAATTTCCGCCAGTCACTCAGTGAGTCTTAGAAGAACTGTTTAAGAGAGGAAACACTAATTAATTGGAAGTTTTAAGAAGACATTAAGACTTTAAAAATGTAATAATCAATGTGCCTGGAGCTGGACTGTAAGGTTTCATTAGATAATAATTAGACCATTACCTGTTGTATGGGATACTTTGTATAAGTGCAGTGCTTGTTTTAAAACTAAAAGACTGTGTACAAAAATGCATAAAACATGTATTCTTGGTCTAGTAATATACAATATTTATACCTATAAGTATATGTTAGATATATTTTATAAATTCTGCGTGTCTTTAGTAAAATGTTCCTATAATAAGCCAATCCATCCCTAGATTCCTATCCCCTTAGTGAAATATGAAATTTCCCATCTTGATCTGTGTTTTAGATGCTTTTGAGCTGGCAGTTTTAATATACAACGCCTGCCAGATCTCCCTTAGTGAAAATCTGTTTCTTTTCTAAATATTCTCTTTCTATCACTTTCTCCCCCCACCTCCTGCTCTTGCAACATTAGGCTTATGCTGCATTTGGATTCATTCTTTCTAAACAAAGTCACTTAAAGGGGCCTAATCGCCTCTATATATTCTTGGCAGTAATTTTGTTAGCTTAATCAATATTTTTAGATTTAAATTTGCCAATGAGTAAAGTCACTGGCTTATCAGTGTGTCATATGCCAGCAAAATCAGCCGCTTAATCCACAAATCAGGAGCCTTGAACTTCGGAGGTTTTAGGCATGCAAGTATGTGTATGGCCAAATCTAGCACCCAATGAGAATCTCTGATTATAAAGAGGACAAAAGAACAAGTAATATGAAAGCCTCAAGCACTGACCAAAGCAATGGTTTATTTTTTTTGTTTTTTTTCAACATTTACATTTACAAACATTAACATTTTTTATTGAAATACAGTGAAGCATACCAGTAACATATAAGTCATAATGATACATTGCTCATTGAATTACATGAAAATTCATGCAAGCTTAATTTGTAATGTTCTACTAACAATCTAAAACTTTTATGCATTAACAGTCAGTGAATTAAGGGTATGACCTTGTTGGTTTCCCAGTCGTGACCGGGTGCCTCGCACAAACATACTTTATCTATAAAATGTAGAAAACTCAAAAAGGATAAAATTACTGTAATAACTAATAACTGTAGTGTTAATCCTGTTAACGTCACATTTTATCAAGGTAAGTGTGGGACCAAATATAGTCCAGATAGAATAGAAAGGAATTAGGATGGAATTAGGATGGAAAGAGAAGGAGAGACATCTTGTGATTGCTGGGACTACACCTGTAGTTCAGGTATCTGTGAGCATCTTACATTCGTCAGAATATCTGTAAACCACCCATACTCTCCATAAGTAGTTACATTTTTCGATGTTTTCGCGAGCTGTGGCCCGTATTTCCTCCATTCTTAAATAGAAGGAGTTTTAGTGGATTTCCAATGCCTGGGTATTAAGGCTTTGGCAGCAGTGAGTACAAATCTTGTTAGGGAACTCTTATATTTTTTCATTGGACCTTTGGTGATATGTAATAGGCAACATGTTGCCGTTAGTAGAATCGAAGTTTCGGTAATGTTTTTAATAATCTCACAAACCTTTTGCCAAAATGGACATATTAGGTCGCGTTCCCACCAAATGTGGTATGCGGTTCCGCTGGTCCCATTGCATCTCCAGCAAACATCTGAAGCCATGGGGAACCATTTGTGAATTTTAGAAGGTGTATTGTACCAGTTTGTCAAGAGTTTGTATGCAGTTTCCTGGTGGCGCGTGCTGATTGAGCATTTGTGTGCAAACACACAGGCGTGTAGCTATTGGTCCTCGCTAAGTGAGGTGTTTAATGCTTCTTCCTATAATCTTTTATGGGTATTTAAGTTAGTAGTGTCTGAAGACTGCAGCAAATTTCTTCAAGTGGTGACAGGGGCCTAGTATAATGTTTACGCTTATTGGGATTTGAAATTAAACTACATATTTGGCGGTATTCCCAGTGGGATAATGTTTCTAGTCCTTTTACTCTAATAAGTTCTTGTAGTGTTTTCATCTTATCTTTCTCAAAACATTGTGTCGCTAACAAGGGTGGTATCTCGTTTTCTGTCATTTTCATTTGTGTTTGTAGGCCCGGTGTAAATTCTGGGTTATTTCGTACGGGGGTCAAAGGGCCAGGAGCTGAGATCAGACCTGTGTGTTTCATGATGTTCTGTGCAAGTTTAAGTGTAGCCCCTACTATTGGGTGTTTTTTCATTTGTGATGGGCATGCATCCCATGTTATACATGGTGTGTGTTTTATTGGTATAGGTCCTGTTGTATCCTCCAGACTCACCCAATCCTTATTGTCAACATGACAATTCCAATCAATTATGCGATTCAGGTGCGCTGCTAGGTAATAGTTTCTAAAATTTGGAAACCCCATGCCTCCATTTTGCTATGCCTTAGTGAGTAGCTGTAAATTGATGCGTGGATTTTTCATCGCCCAAAGTAATCTCCTAGTCATGGAGTTCAAAGCATGAAAAAAACTAATTGGTACTAGGACCGGTAATGTCTGGAAGAAGTACAGAATCCTGGGCAGTATTGTCATTTTTATTATAGCTGCTCTACCAAACCAGGAAAAGTATTTTAGCGTCCACCTCTCCAAATGCTTATTAATGCTTTGTAGAAGAGGTTTAAAATTTGTCAAGTATATTGTTTCGATGTTTGGTGTGAGATATATACCAAGGTATTTAACAGCCTTGTCTTCCCATTTATATGTACAATTGTCTCGAGTATTGGACAGGTGGATCCCTGATAATGTTAAATTCGTTGCCTCAGATTTTTTATAATTAACTTTTAAGTTAGAAATATAGTTGTAATGGTCAAACAGTTTGCATAGGTTGGGCAGAGAAATATGTGGTTGGGTGATAAAAAACAGAAGAGCATCGGCGTATGCCACAGATTTATATATTCTGGATCCTACCTGGAAACCTTGTATTGATGGGGAGTTATTGACCATTCAAATTAATGGTTTAAGTGTTAGGATAAAAAGTAATGGGGATAGCGGACACCCTTGGCATGTTCCGTTTTTAATTTGCACCGTATCTGATAGCTCGCCGTTAATAGCAATGGTTTGTTGACTCTACTGTACCTTCTATTACAGCTTTTCCATATCTAGTCTCTGCCAATAAAGTATCTCCCAGCTGTTGGTGAAATAGGGCGGCTACTTGTGAGCTGACTTCTGGGTTGAGTCACTCAACCTGAAGATAGAACAGCAGCTATTTGTCTGCAGGGGACAGCGCTAAGAAGAAGGTAAGTGTTGCAGTAAAAAGTAACAAGTTTCATTGAAAGCAATAAAGAAAAAAATAAATATATTTTGAAGCCAAACTCTGGATTTATTAAATTTATTAACTTTTTTTTTTTTTTTTTCTTGTTCAAAGATTTTATTGAAGTTTCAAGTAACAACATAGAAGGTAGGTACAATAAAAATGGAGCTCCATGCGGAATAGGCAGCATAGTAACCATTTCATACAATAAGTAGCAAAAATTACCACATGCTATTATATAAGGTTACAGAAGTCGTATTTCACAAAAAGGTGGAACCCCAGTAGTCAGCATACAGGCAGGTTAGGCCTCATAATGAGGCCGCTACAGTCTCATTGGGGTGAGTGTTGATGACAAGTTAAAGCATTGTAGGATCAGTGAGAGGTATATCTTATAGCCAGAGTTGGATTGGTAGACTTTAAATCGAAAACTTTGTTTATTACTGGTAATTAGGGATGAGCCGAACACCCCCCAGTTTGGTTCGCACCAGAACTTTTGCTGTTACATATTTTTGGTAATTGTCTCCTATCCATCTGCACATCCCTACTGAACTGACTTTGCTGACTTTGCTGTTACATATTTTTGGTAATTGTCTCCTATCCATCTGTACATCCCTACTGAACTGACTTTGCTACCTCAATGAAAATAACCTTCTTGACCCCTTACAGTCTGGCTTTCGCTCGCAGCACTCCACGGAAACTGCCTTACTAAAACTCACTAACGATTTACTAACTGCTAAAACCAACAGCCAGTACTCCATACTCCTACTACTTGACCTCTCTGCGGCATTTGATACTGTTGACCACCTGCTCCTTCTCGAAAAACTACATTCCCTTGGCCTCCGAGATTCTGCTCTATCCTGGTTCTCTGCCTATTTGTGACAGCGCTCTTTCAGTGTCACCTACAACACTGTCTCCTCCTCTCCATTGCCCTTTTCTGTGGGGGTCCCCCAAGGCTCAGTTCTTGGACCCCTTCTCTTCCCTATCTACACCTCCTCCCTTGGTCACTTAATAACTGCCCACAGCTTCCAATACCACTTATACGCTGATGACACCCAAATCTATCTGTCTACTCCTCACCTCACTCCTTCAGTCTCCTCTCGCAGTACTAACTTACTAACTGACATATCAGTATGGATGTCGCAACACTTCCTTAAACTAGATCTCTCTAAAACTGAGCTATTAATATTCCCCCCCGCCCGTGCCCCCCTCCATGACTTTTCAGACATCAGTCCCTCCCCTCACGCCAGGGTACTAGGTATAATCCTAGACTCTGACTTGTCATTTCAGCCTCAAATCCAATCGTTGTCAAAAGTTTGTAGAATTCACCTCGTAACATCTCTAAAATTAGCCCCTTTTTAACAAATGAAACCGCCAAGCTCCTCATTCACTCCCTTGTTATCTCTCGCCTTGACTATTGCAACTCCCTTCTCATTGGCTTACCTCTCCATAGGCTATCCCCTCTTCAGTCTATCATGAATGCTGGTGCCAGACTTATCCACCTTACCAACCGCTCAGTGTCTGCCAACCCTCTACTCCAATCCCGACACTGGCTCCCAATCACCCAGCGAATTAAATTCCAAATTCTAACCACAACATACAAAGCCATTCACAACTCTGCCCCGAGCTACATCACTAATCTTGTCTCCAAATATCACCCAATTTGACCTCTCCGCTCTTCTCAAGACATTCTGCTTTCAAGCTCTCTCATCTCCTCCTCCCATGCTCGTCTCTAGGATTTCTCCAGAGCCTCTCCCATCCTCTGGAACTCGCTACCTCCATCTATCCGGCTATCCCCTACTCTTGTTACCTTCAGGCGATCCCTGGAAACTCATATCTTCAGGAAAGCCTATCACATCTCCAACTAATCTCCTACCACTTCCACCAGCTCCTTCCCCACAGTTACAACATTTTGTACCACCTGCCCCACCCTATTAGATTGTAAGCTCTTCTGAGCAAAGCAACAGCGTAAACTGTTGGCGCTATATAAATCCTGAATAATAATATTAACTTGCAAAGAGGCAAAAAAATTGTATGAACACGGGAACATTGTTAAAGTCTATGGGACACAAACACGAAAAATCAAAAGTTTTAATTTTAAAGGCTTATATGCAAACACCCGGGTGTTTGGGGACCCTGGTCCTGCCCCAGGGCACATTTATCAATGCAAAAAAAAATTAAAAACTGCCGTTTTTTTGGGAGCAGTGATTTTAATAATGATTAAAGTGAAACAATAAAAATTAAATATTCCTTTAAATATCGTGCCTGGGGGGTGTCCTTAGTATGCCTGTAAAGTAGCGCATTTTTAAACAGGTGACCTCGCCCCCTTCTGACGTTACGTGATGTCACATAACGTCAGAGGGGGGCTGGGTCACCTGTTTACATCACCAGGTGGCCCCTCCCTCAGCCATATAACAGCTGTCATCGCAAAGAGGCTTCAGTCAGCGGGAGCCTCCCATGGAGGCAGAGTTTTTTCAGTTTTTTTTTTTTTTTATAGGGTCGCCGGATGCTGTAATCGAAGATGGATGGACATCACGGGACAGTTTTTTTAAAACTTTTTTAAATAAAGGACTTAAATTACATTTTTTATTTTAGAAATGTAATTTTGCCGTGGTACTGTTACTAGGTACCAGCTGGTCAATACCTTATAGTTACCTTCCACTGCTAATACATTGGGCGAAGATGACTTAGTCGCCGACAAGATTTTGGACCAGTCTGCTATTTTGAAGGTGTGCCCAAGGTCCTCTTTCCATTTATGAGTGTACTAAGGTTTTTCCGAATCTGGCTTAACTAGTAGCTGGGAACAGAGAGTTGAGATCAGTCCCCTAGTGTATGGAACATTTTTTACATTTGTGTTCAAAGCTTGAATATTGGTTTAGCAGGGTACTAGTGCTTATACTGGCATAAAATTTTTAAATTTGGAGATATTGGAACACTTCTGACTGGGGTGGATTTATTAACTTTTAAATCCAGTATCCTAAAAATATAACCTAATTGGATCACATTAGCCATTCCACTTTTGTGGTTGACCTTTTTTTTTTCAGATTTTTTTTAAAAAGATACATTTTTATAACAATATGTCACTTGTTGCAATTATTTACCTCTTTGGTTTAAATACACTTTAATTGCAAAATCTTCCACTATATCACTAAATTCTCTAATGTCCCTCTTTTTATGGGCCAGCCATAACCTCAACACTGCAACAGCATACACTCCCTTGTACCTTGAGCTATGGTTTATCAGTTTCTGTTAAGCACAAATAAATTTGTTACCTTTGAATGTATATCTATGACACCATTTTAATCTGCATTCTCACATTGGTCAGGAAGGGAGAGAGAAGCGCCAAGCCCATCTGGTGCAGTAACGTTTATTCTCAAGTAGTAAACTATTAAAACAGTGTAAGTTGCATTCACATGGTGCTGGGTGGGTTAGGCATCTATGATGAAGCTGTGGACAAACCGAGAAAGCCTGAGGTATAACCAGAGGACGCCAAGTGTCAGCCGAAGCCGCGAGGAAAAGGCTCGGAAGGACGTTGGTGTGGTCTGTTGGAGAGGGAGTGTTCCAGAGTTGTCAGAGCTTGGTGCCGCCTACCACTGGACCAGCTGAACTACAAGTCCCATGAGGCATAGCAAGACTCTGACAGCCACAAGCATGACACCCAGAGGCAGTGGCATGATGGGACTTTTTTGTTTGTAGTTTTGCAACAGCTGGAGGTCCGCTAATTGCATATCCCTGCTCTGGAGACTGATGAAGGTTGATGAAGGAGAGTCTGCTCTAAAGGCTGATGAAGGAGGCGTGGCCCTAACCTCAACACTGCAACAGCATACACTCCCTTGTACCTTAAGCTATGGTTTATCAGTTTCTGTTAAGCACAAATAAATTTGTTACCTTTGAATGTATATCTATGACACCATTTTAATCTGCATTCTCACATTGGTCAGGAAGGGAGAGAGAAGCGTCAAGCCCATCTGGTGCAGTAACGTTTATTCTCAAGCAGTAAACTATTAAAACAGTGTAAGTTGCATTCACATGGTGCTGGGTGGGTTAGGCATCTATGATGAAGCTGTGGACAAACCGAGAAAGCCTGGGGTATAACCAGAGGATGCCAAGTGTCAGCCGAAGCCGCGAGGAAAAGGCTCGGAAGGACGCTGGTGTGGTCTGTCGGAGAGGGAGTGTTCCAGAGCTGTCAGAGGTTGGTGCCGCCTACCACTGGACCAGCCGAACTACAAGTCCCATGAGGCATAGCAAGACTCTGACAGCCACAAGCATGACACCCAGAGGCAGTGGCATGATGGGACTTTTTTGTTTGTAGTTTTGCAACAGCTGGAGGTCCGCTAATTGCATATCTCTGCTCTGGAGACTGATGAAGGTTGATGAAGGAGAGTCTGCTCTAAAGGCTGATGAAGGAGGCGTGGCCCTGCCTTCAAAACAGGTTCCGACTGGCCAGTCCAGTGGTAGGTGGCACCAAGCTCTGACAGCTCTGGAACACTCCCTCTCCAACAGACCACACCTATGTTCTTCAGATCGGCTTCATCTTCAGCTGACACTCGGCGCCCACTGCTGCTCTGTTTGTCCACAAGTTGATCTTGGATCCCTAATCTACCCAGCACCATGTGAGTGCAACTTACACTGTTTTAATAGTTCACTACTAATAAACATTAAACTTTACTGCACCAGATGGGCTTGGCGCTTCTCTCTTCCTTCCTATCTTTTGTTTTCACAGTCTTTGGGTTCCCAGCCTGTACTGGAAGCAGCCTATCCACTATCAGCAGAGATGTTCTTGCAGATGCTTTTATATGTAACAGAGTTTTAAAAGACTCTTATTGGACTATATATACATATATCTTTTATGTCAGTATTTTATGTCAGTATTTGGACCTAATTACCTTTTGCATGTATCACACACTATTCTTAGCCACCAGGTCCTAAAGTTTTACACTTTATGTGTATCAATCTTCTATTCTCACATTGGTTCTGGTGGAAATATTGCAGAATAATTGAAATATATACCAAACAATATGGGGTAATCACTGCACACCAAGTTTGCTTTAAAACTTCTTTAACCACTTCAGTACAGCACTTACCATCTGGCTGCCTAGGCCAATTTTCAGTTTTCAGCACTGTTTCACTTTGAATGACAATTGCGTGGTCCTGAGACACTGTACCTATACTACATTTTTATCATTTTATTTACACAACTAGAGATTTCTTTTGGTGGTATTTAATCACCAATGGTTTTTTTATTTTTTGCTAAAAAAAATGAAAAAAGACAGAAAATTATGAAATTTTGCAAAAAAATACTTGTTCTTCATAAATTTAGGTCAAAATGTATTCTGCTACATTCTTTGGAGAAAATAACCCAAATCAATGGTGTGGCACCAAAGAGGTAAATAATTGCAACAAGTGACATATTGTTATAAAAATGTATCTTTTTAAAAAAAATCTGATTGAAAAAAAAAAAAAAGGTCAACCACAAAAGTGGAATGGCTAATGTGACCCAATTAGGTTATATTTTTAGGATACTGGATTTAAAAGTTAATAAATCCACCCCAGTCAGAAGTGTTCCAATATCTCCAAAATTAAAAATTTTATGCACCCAGTATAAGCACTAGTACTCTGCTAAACCAATATTCAAGCTTTGAACACAAATGTAAAAAATGTTCTATACACTAGGGGACTGATCTCAACTCTTTGTTTCCAGCTACTAGTTAAGCCAGATTCAGAAAAACCTTAGTACACTCATAAATGGAAAGAGGCCCTTGGGCACACCTTCAACATAGCAGACTGGTCCAAAATCTGGTCGGCGACTAAGTCATCTTCGCCCAGTGTATTAGCAGTGGAAGGTAACTATAAGGTATTGACCCGCTGGTACCTAGTAACAGTAACTTATTTTTTTATTCAAAAAAAGTGCATTCTTTCAAAAAAAGTGCGCTTGTAAGACCGCTGTGCAAATACGGTGCGAAAAAAAGTATTGCAATGACCGCCATTTTATTTTCAAGGGTGTTATAAAAAAACAATATATAATGTTTTGGGGTTCTAAGTAATTTTCTAGCAAAAAAAACTGTTTTAAACTTGTAAACACCCAAATCTCAAAACGAGGCTAGTCCTTAAGTGGTTAACGTATTAATATTATGTCACTGATCACTGCCACACCAGTTATATGATAATACTGTACTGCACTGGTGACAGTATATTAAAAAAAAAAAAAACAATTGTAAATGTTTTTTTTTAATTTCCCAAAAAATTATGACAAAAAAATTACAACTTCAAAATACCCACCATGACTCTTACTAAATACCTTGGACTGTCTACTTTCCAATAAGGGGTCATTTTGGGAATAGTTGTACTGTATTGACATTTTTGGGTCTCAAGAAATGAGGCCGTCAGTACACTGGGATTGATCCATTTTCAGATATAATGTATACCATAGTTTGTGGACTCTATAACTTTACTACAGACTAAATAATATACACTGATTTGGGTTATTTTCTCCAAAGAAATGTAGCAGAATACATTTTGGCCTAAATTTATGAAGAACAAGTATTTTTTTGCAAAATTTCATAATTTGCTGTCTTTTTTCAAAAAATAAAAAACCCATTGGTGATTAAATACCACCAAAAAAAATCTCTAGTTGTGTAAATAAAATGATAAAAATGTAGTATGGGTACAGTGTCTCAGGACCACGCAATTGTCATTCAAAGTGCAACAGTGCTGAAAACTGAAAATTGGCCTGGGCAGCCAGATGGTAAAAGTGCCCTGTACTGAAGTGGTTAAAGAAGCTTTAAAGCAAACTTGGTGTGCAGTGATTACCCCATATTGTTTGGTATATATTTCAATTATTCTGTAATATTTCCACCAGTACCAATGTGAGAATAGAAGATTGATACACATAAAGTGTAAAACTTTAGGACCTGGTGGCTAAGAATAGTGTGTGATACATGCGAAAGGTAATTAGGCCCAAATACTGACATAAAAGATATATGTATATATAGTCCAATAAGAGTCTTTTAAAAATCTGTTACATATAAAAGCATCTGCAAGTGATTTAGAACATCTCTGCTGATAGTGGATAGGCTGCTTCCAGTACAAGCTGGGAACCCAAAGACTGTGAAAACAAAGATAGGAAGGAAGAGAGAAACGCCAAGCCCATCTGGTGCAGTAACGTTTAAGGTTTATTAGTAGTGAACTATTAAAACAGTGTAAGTTGCACTCACGTGGTGCTGGGTGGTTAGGGATTCAAGATCAACTTGTGGACAAACTGAGAAAGCCAGAGGTAACAGCAGTGGGCGCCGAGTGTCAGCTTAAGATGAAGCCGATCTGAAGAACACCGGTTACCGGTAAAGTTAACCCAATTTTTTTTATACTGTGAAAGATATATTACGACAAGTAAATTGATACCCAACATGTCATGCTTCAAAATTGCGCCCGCTCGTGGAATGAAGTCAATCTTTTACCTTTAAAAATCTCCATAGAGACACATTTTAGAGATGATAAAATACCCATTTTATGAAGTGGGTTATTCCCAACTGTATACCATTCTACCAACCAGTTGGCAAAGTCGAGAGGGGTTTCTATTGTTATTTCGAGCAGGGTACCATGGTTTTATATAGATTTAATTAAAGACCCAGGGGGACGTTTTTTATTTTTGAAAGGCAGGATAGGTGAGATTGAAGTTACTCTGGTAACAATATACGCCCCTAATGACAATCAAGAGACCTTTATAAGTAAAACATTAGGGAGTAAGTTTACACCAGGACAATTGATTGTAGGAGGAGATTTAAATATCCCATTAGTCCCGACTCCCAACAGAGGATACATCTTCTGGGAGGACATCTATTTCTTTGGGGGCACGTAAGCGCATTGTTCAGTCTTTACATAGAATTCAACTGATTGATGTGTGGCGTTTATTTCATCCTAAAGGAAAGGATTACACTTTCTATTCCACCCCTCATAAATCATACTCACGCATTGATTATTTTTTGTCCCACATGCTCAACTTCATGCAGTTCGAACAGTTAATATAGGTCCAATCACTTGGTCTGACCATGCACCCATATCCCTGACATATGCCTTATGCCGCATACACACGACCGGAGTTTACGGCATACTTGGTTCGGCGGACCGGAGTCCGTCGGACAATTCGATCGTTTGTGGGCTCCAGCAGACTTTTTTTCCCCAAAAGTTTGACGGATCTAACTTGTTTCAAATCTTTTCGACGGACTCAAGTCCGGCTATTGGCTACTGGCTATGAACTTCCTTGTTTTAGTCCAGTCGTACGTCATCACGTACGAATCCGTCGGACTTTGGTTGATTGTGTGTAGGCAAGTCCGTTCATTCGGAAATTCCGTCGTAAAGTCCGTCAAAAAGTCCGCAGGACAAAGACTGCCGTAAAGTCTTCTCGTGTGTACGCGGCATTACAAGACTCCCGCTAGAGTAGATACACTCAGTGGAGACTGAATGAAAGTCTCCTACAAGAGACAGATGTTCTTGAGGATGTAATCAAGGAGTTGGGTTTTTACTTTAGAACTAATGATACTCCAGATTGTGACCCAGAAATATTTTGGGAAGCACATAAAGTGGTTATCCGAGGGGTGCTGATCAAACACGGGGCCGGGATTAAGCGTAAACGGTCTGAACAACTTAAATTGCTAGATGAAGAATTAGCCACTTTGGAACTTTGTCATAAACAGGTTCAAACCCTTTCCTTGGAGAGAGATCTTCTTGCTAAACGGATGCAAATTGTAGACCTTCTTCAATATAAGGCTAAAGCGGCACTACAGATCTGTTGGAAGGTTTCCTACTAATCTGGGGAAAAATGTGGGAAAGTATTAGCTAGAACCTTGCAAGAGCAGAAATTAAAGACCTATATCCCACAGGTGGCTGCACCTAATAGGCCTAAAGTTATGAAGCCACATCATATTCCGAGAATTTTATAAAACTTTATATAATTTAAAGGCTAAACCGTCCACTCAAGCTCAGATAGATTCATACCTTGCTTCATCATCAATGTCTCGACTATCGGACACAGATAGAGATAATTTGGAGGATCCCATAACAATAGAAGAATTTCAAAGTGCAGTGAGTGCCATTAAAAGGGATAAAGCACCTGGCCCAGATAGGTTGATGGCTCAATATTATAAGACCTTGCTCCCGTCTCTTGCTCAATATATGCTGAAATTATTCAATGCAATGGGTTCTTCTGCAACATTTACAACTGAGACCTTGTTAGCCCATATATCGGTGATACCCAAAGAGGGAAAAGATTCAACTTCTTGCGGGAACTACCGACCTATTTCTTTGCTTAACTTAGATCTTAAGCTTTTTACTAAAATATTGGCAAACAGGATTCAACAATTTATTCCAAAATTGATTCATTTAGATCAAGTGGGATTTGTTCCCACATGAGAAGCAAGAGACAACACTACAAAGGCTTTGAATTTATTACATGCAGTCAACATATCCAAGACACAATGCGTGTTTCTGAATACAGATGCAGAGAAGGCAGAGGATAAATTAGAATTTTATGCTAGCAGTATTATGCTATGGAGGTTTTGGCAAGAGGATGACGGGGTGGATTACATCCATCTACTCCTGCCCAACGGCCCAGGTATTGGCCAATGGAATAATGTCAGATACTTTCCAAATTACAAATGGGACGCGACAAGGGTGCCTCCTTTCGCCTCTCCTTTTCGCCCTGTCACTGGAACCATTTCTCTGCACTGTTCACTTAAATTGGGACATCACAGGAGTACAGATAGGAGGTACTCAACATAAAATTTCGGCTTATCCCAACGATATGTTGTTTTCTCTTACGAATCCTCAGATCACGCTTCCAAATTTGATGAAGGAATTTGAAAAATATGGCTCGCTCTCCAATCTCCAGATTAATTTTGCTAAGTCGGAAGCAATGGGGGTGAATTTTCCTCAAGAATCAATTATGCAACTCAAGCAAAATTTCAAGTTCAAATGGACCGAAAAAGCGTTAAAGTATTTAGGTACTTTGTTCCCAACTAAAATATCAAAAATTTTTGAGTTAAATTTCCCGCCATTGTTACAAAAAGTAAAGACACTATTGTATAGATGGAATAAAGGCCTATATTCATGGCTAGGATGGTGTAACATCATCAAAGAATATGGAGGATTGGCAGTGCCGGATATACGCAAATATTACCAAGCAATACATTTGAGTAGAGTAATTGATTGGAATAGACATAAACATACTAAACTATGGGTGCAGATTGAACATGCTCAATCTCCTGTATCCTTGGATAGAGCCTCTTGGTGTTATACTTTTCTTCCAAGAGTGATAACTAAACATCCTTTAATAGGGAATACAGTGAAACTTTGCTCGGATTTGTTACCCTTAATGGGAGTAGATCCTGAGACTTCCCCTCTTTCCACCGGGGATTGAAGATACGGCCTTTCGACATTTAATAAATGAGGGTTTTACACAAGCGTCCTGCTATGTAAAAGAGAGGAGGTGGATGACGATACAATCAGGAGTGTGTAAATTTAGATTCAGGAACGCTCTACAGATTACACATTTTCTTAATACTCTCTCAGCCCCCGGATTGTTTACCAGACCTCTTACTATTTTTGAGAAATATTGTTCAGAGACGGAAGCAATGTCTCATACACTATCGGCTAATTATGAATTATTAAATAGGCCTGAAAGAAATTATTCCTTGAACTTTTTTCAGGAATGGGAACAGGATCTGGGTAAAACCATTAATATAATACAGCGACAGCGTATTCTCAGACGTATGCACAAATCGAAGATTTGTGCAAAAACACAAGAGATTACCGTAATTTTAAGATTCTCACCCGTTGGTATAAAACACCAGAGAAACTGAAGAGAATATTCCCTGAATGCTCTGACTTGTGTTGGAGATGTCAGGAAGGTAAAGGCACCATATTACACATATTCTGGAACTGCCCTAAACTAAACCACTTTTGGACAGAGGTAGGATGTATTCTTCAAAAATTTATAAGCTTCACGTTACTGGAGGATCCTGCCTTTTTTCTTTTCAATGAGTCTAGCATACCAGAAAAAGTATACAAGGAGTCTATTATCTATCATCTTTTAGATGCAGCTAAATCCTGTATTCCATGGATGTGGAAATCGCCACTACCACCTACTGTTGGAATGTGGCTACATAGAGTAAAGGAGATTAGTAGATTAGAAGACCTGGTACTTTTTGCACAACATCAACAAGAATTATTCTCCAAGACTTGGTCATCATGGAATACCTTCTTGTCTTCAGAGGAGGGAAGAACCCTTCTTAATAGTTAATAGTAAATCAAAAAACCAGGGAGACACCCAAGAGTATTATCATCCTACCCTCCTCGTGATTTTGTGAGCTCACATGAGACTTTTTTGTTTTTGTTTTGTGTTTGCTTTTGGTTTAGTTAAAAAAAATTAATTAGGATGGGTCTCGGAGTGTGGTGAGGGCGATATATGTGGGATGCCGCTCACTGCATTCCGAAGGCTCCAGGAGTATGATGTGTTTTTTTCTTTTTTACCTTTTCTAGAATTTATGAGGTGAATTGGAGATGGCATTCTAGATGATTAGATTAGGATGTAATGGCAGGTTATAAATATGAAATGATTAAATGTAATGTTATGTTTAAAGAAAAATAAATTTTCCCCATGGGGCTTTAAAACAGCAATGCACATAATGAAAAGAAGTTCTTAATAGATGTATAAAAAGTTTTATCCAATATCATGGTTTGAAGTACAGTATAGAGAATCATCTGGTACAGTAACACACATCTTATTCCCCAGTGCAGTAACAAACACATATTAATACACATAATTAGGTTACATAATGTTACATAAATAGCAAGCCCCGACGCGTTTCGACCTGTATATGGTCTCTTCAGGGGGACAGTTGTATCTAAAAAAGAATTACATAAATTAAATTCAAATAGATAAATATATATATTATTGTGCATCACTTGGATTAAACCAAGATAATGAGTCTTTACCGCTAAATGGTGGAATGGGTGTTCTCTAGTCCAGGATATGTGCTGAGGGCCAATGGAAACACCGGAGGGCTCGGGGGGCCACCCTCACTCTCCCAGGAGAGCCAGCCTCAAGGGGCTTACAAGGAGCCACACTTAGCGCGCCCCCCGGGAGGGGAGGGGGGGGGGGAAGGGGAGATGAGGGGGAGGAGCCCACACCTGCAACAGAAACCCAAGAATAGCCATGTATTAATTAGAGGAAGTTTGATAATTAACTTGGTAATGTACTGAGTGTTTCCAATTTGTCTATGTGGAGACTGGCGTTGGATAGGATTTTTACTATGTAAATATATTGAAATGTTAATTCCATTCCATAAATGTAATCGATAAGATTAAATGATCGTGTGATCCAACAATGCAGTGGTATGGTAGGTCTATTATACTATTGTAATGGATAGGTAAATAAGAAAGATAGAATGGGTGAAAAAGAGGGAAAAGGATGTGTGTGTGGAAAAAAAAAAAAAAAAAAAAAAAACACAGCAACAGCGATAGCCTAAATGGAGAGGAGTGCATTGTGTGGTGGAGAATGGTGTGAATGAGGTGGTGCATGGTGTGGTAACATGACATGGTGCTTGCTGGGTGCCTACTGTGTGAAAACAAAAATGAAAAGTAAACTAAAAAAAGTCTAAAAATAAGTGAAAAGCCAATCAAAATGTGAAAGTGTGTATGTAGAATGGTGGAGAGTGCTGTGTGGAATGAAGGTGAAATAACAAAAAGTTTACCTTATCAGTTGTATAAATCGTGTAGGCTGGAGGTAATGTTGGACTTGTTGATAGGTTCAATGTGATAAGCTTGGTGGCGATCATGCAAAAATAAGGGCTCTAGTGTAGAAAGAACCTAGCAGCAGTAGCATTCATCCTGACCTGTAGGAGATCATGATCTGATTATCAGGCCTCCAGTCTCCCTTTATATCCAAATTCAGGCAAATGGGATAATCATGTGCAGGTGCAAACCCCCCACCCACACCGCCCCCCAAAAAAAAAAAAAAACCCCGGAGGGATTGGCGCTGGAACCGCTGATGGAGCGGCCCCTGTGTGGCTCCCTCGGCGTCCCGGAAGGCCTACAGGCCCCGACCACTGTCGTCATCTCCGCCGCAATGCGCGTGATGTCATGACGTTGTGCGCAAGCCGGGCCCTTACAGGCATGCGCACTCCATCAAACGTCCGGAGATGAACACGGGATGCCGCCGGCAGGATAGGGCTCACCTTAACTGCAGCGGTGAGCAAAAAAGGGGGCACGCAAAGGAATTCGCATGCCCCCCCCCTTTTCCTGCCGGGAAGCCGCGAGGGGTCAGACTCACCCCAAGAAGGGAGAGGAGGCACCACCAACACCCGCCAGTCCAAAAAATGGCCCTCAAAACAAAAACAAAAATACTGGGGATGGTGTCAGTAGGACATGAATGACTGACTTCATGGGATCACCAACATAGCACACAGCAAATGTTGATGGTCTGGTATGTTTTTTGTTTATTTTGCATTTTTAACATTTTTTACATTTTTTACATGGGCTGTGTGTTGGTTCCAGGTCCCCACGTTCCTGCATCGAATGTCAGTATGAAAATAGATAGAATATAAATAAAGTTTGTCAACAATTGCCATATAAGGCAATTGAATATCATGCAGTGTGGGGGTCTAAGTTAGATTCCCCCTCATGCATGGGATTGTTAAAAGTTGACCGAGTGGGAACAATTGATTAACAATGTGCAGGATACGTGAAGAGAAGGAAACACACAGCCCATGTCTTATCTCTAATGTGTCAAGGTGGGGAGGGGTGTTTAACCACCCAAAATTGAAATATGAAAAAAGGAAGACACACATAAAAGAGATAAGAAAGGCTGCGCACCCCGGAATTGGATTAAAGAAAAATAAATTTTCCCCATGGGGCTTTAAAACAGCAATGCACATAATGAAAAGAAGTTCTTAATAGATGTATAAAAAGTTTTATCCAATATCATGGTTTGAAGTACAGTATAGAGAATCATCTGGTACAGTAACACACATCTTATTCCCCAGTGCAGTAACAAACACATATTAATACACATAATTAGGTTACATAATGTTACATAAATAGCAAGCCCCGACGCGTTTCGACCTGTATATGGTCTCTTCAGGGGGACAGTTGTATCTAAAAAAGAATTACATAAATTAAATTCAAATAGATAAATATATATATTATTGTGCATCACTTGGATTAAACCAAGATAATGAGTCTTTACCGCTAAATGGTGGAATGGGTGTTCTCTAGTCCAGGATATGTGCTGAGGGCCAATGGAAACACCGGAGGGCTCGGGGGGCCACCCTCACTCTCCCAGGAGAGCCAGCCTCAAGGGGCTTACAAGGAGCCACACTTAGCGCGCCCCCCGGGAGGGGAGGGGGGGGGAAGGGGAGATGAGGGGGAGGAGCCCACACCTGCAACAGAAACCCAAGAATAGCCATGTATTAATTAGAGGAAGTTTGATAATTAACTTGGTAATGTACTGAGTGTTTCCAATTTGTCTATGTGGAGACTGGCGTTGGATAGGATTTTTACTATGTAAATATATTGAAATGTTAATTCCATTCCATAAATGTAATCGATAAGATTAAATGATCGTGTGATCCAACAATGCAGTGGTATGGTAGGTCTATTATACTATTGTAATGGATAGGTAAATAAGAAAGATAGAATGGGTGAAAAAGAGGGAAAAGGATGTGTGTGTGGAAAAAAAAAAAAAAAAACACAGCAACAGCGATAGCCTAAATGGAGAGGAGTTCATTGTGTGGTGGAGAATGGTGTGAATGAGGTGGTGCATGGTGTGGTAACATGACATGGTGCTTGCTGGGTGCCTACTGTGTGAAAACAAAAATGAAAAGTAAACTAAAAAAAGTCTAAAAATAAGTGAAAAGCCAATCAAAATGTGAAAGTGTGTATGTAGAATGGTGGAGAGTGCTGTGTGGAATGAAGGTGAAATAACAAAAAGTTTACCTTATCAGTTGTATAAATCGTGTAGGCTGGAGGTAATGTTGGACTTGTTGATAGGTTCAATGTGATAAGCTTGGTGGCGATCATGCAAAAATAAGGGCTCTAGTGTAGAAAGAACCTAGCAGCAGTAGCATTCATCCTGACCTGTAGGAGATCATGATCTGATTATCAGGCCTCCAGTCTCCCTTTATATCCAAATTCAGGCAAATGGGATAATCATGTGCAGGTGCAAACCCCCCCACCCACACCGCCCCCTCATACTGACATTCGATGCAGGAACGTGGGGACCTGGAACCAACACACAGCCCATGTAAAAAATGTAAAAAATGTTAAAAATGCAAAATAAACAAAAAACATACCAGACCATCAACATTTGCTGTGTGCTATGTTGGTGATCCCATGAAGTCAGTCATTCATGTCCTACTGACACCATCCCCAGTATTTTTGTTTTTGTTTTGAGGGCCATTTTTTGGACTGGCGGGTGTTGGTGGTGCCTCCTCTCCCTTCTTGGGGTGAGTCTGACCCCTCGCGGCTTCCCGGCAGGAAAAAGGGGGGGGCATGCGAATTCCTTTGCGTGCCCCCTTTTTTGCTCACCGCTGCAGTTAAGGTGAGCTCTATCCTGCCGGCGGCATCCCGTGTTCATCTCCGGACGTTTGACGGAGTGCGCATGCCTGTAAGGGCCCGGCTTGCGCACAACGTCATGACATCACGCGCATTGCGGCGGAGATGACGACAGTGGTCGGGGCCTGTAGGCCTTCCAGGACGCCGAGGGAGCCACACAGGGGGCCGCTCCATCAGCGGTTCCAGCCCCAATCCCTCCGGGGTTTTTTTTTTTTTTTTTTTTTTTTTTTGGGGGCGGTGTGGGTGGGGGGTTTGCACCTGCACATGATTATCCCATTTGCCTGAATTTGGATATAAAGGGAGACTGGAGGCCTGATAATCAGATCATGATCTCCTACAGGTCAGGATGAATGCTACTGCTGCTAGGTTCTTTCTACACTAGAGCCCTTATTTTTGCATGATCGCCACCAAGCTTATCACATTGAACCTATCAACAAGTCCAACATTACCTCCAGCCTACACGATTTATACAACTGATAAGGTAAACTTTTTGTTATTTCACCTTCATTCCACACAGCACTCTCCACCATTCTACATACACACTTTCACATTTTGATTGGCTTTTCACTTATTTTTAGACTTTTTTTAGTTTACTTTTCATTTTTGTTTTCACACAGTAGGCACCCAGCAAGCACCATGTCATGTTACCACATCATGCACCACCTCATTCACACCATTCTCCACCACACAATGCACTCCTCTCCATTTAGGCTATCTCTGTTGCTGTGTTTTTTTTTTTTTTTCCACACACACATCCTTTTCCCTCTTTTTCACCCATTCTATCTTTCTTATTTACCTATCCATTACAATAGTATAATAGACCTACCATACCACTGCATTGTTGGATCACACGATCATTTAATCTTATCGATTACATTTATGGAATGGAATTAACATTTCAATATATTTACATAGTAAAAATCCTATCCAACGCCAGTCTCCACATAGACAAATTGGAAACACTCAGTACATTACCAAGTTAATTATCAAACTTCCTCTAATTAATACATGGCTATTCTTGGGTTTCTGTTGCAGGTGTGGGCTCCTCCCCCTCATCTCCCCTTCCCCCCCCCCCTCCCCTCCCGGGGGGCGCGCTAAGTGTGGCTCCTTGTAAGCCCCTTGAGGCTGGCTCTCCTGGGAGAGTGAGGGTGGCCCCCCGAGCCCTCCGGTGTTTCCATTGGCCCTCAGCACATATCCTGGACTAGAGAACACCCATTCCACCATTTAGCGGTAAAGACTCATTATCTTGGTTTAATCCAAGTGATGCACAATAATATATATATTTATCTATTTGAATTTAATTTATGTAATTCTTTTTTAGATACAACTGTCCCCCTGAAGAGACCATATACAGGTCGAAACGCGTCGGGGCTTGCTATTTATGTAACATTATGTAACCTAATTATGTGTATTAATATGTGTTTGTTACTGCACTGGGGAATAAGATGTGTGTTACTGTACCAGATGATTCTCTATACTGTACTTCAAACCATGATATTGGATAAAACTTTTTATACATCTATTAAGAACTTCTTTTCATTATGTGCATTGCTGTTTTAAAGCCCCATGGGGAAAATTTATTTTTCTTTAATCCAATTCCGGGGTGCGCAGCCTTTCTTATCTCTTTTATGTGTGTCTTCCTTTTTTCATATTTCAATTTTGGGTGGTTAAACACCCCTCCCCTCCTTGACACATTAGAGATAAGACATGGGCTGTGTGTTTCCTTCTCTTCACGTATCCTGCACATTGTTAATCAATTGTTCCCACTCGGTCAACTTTTAACAATCCCATGCATGAGGGGGAATCTAACTTAGACCCCCACACTGCATGATATTCAATTGCCTTATATGGCAATTGTTGACAAACTTTATTTATATTCTATCTATTTTCATACTGACATTCGATGCAGGAACGTGGGGACCTGGAACCAACACACAGCCCATGTAAAAAATGTAAAAAATGTTAAAAATGCAAAATAAACAAAAAACATACCAGACCATCAACATTTGCTGTGTGCTATGTTGGTGATCCCATGAAGTCAGTCATTCATGTCCTACTGACACCATCCCCAGTATTTTTGTTTTTGTTTTGAGGGCCATTTTTTGGACTGGCGGGTGTTGGTGGTGCCTCCTCTCCCTTCTTGGGGTGAGTCTGACCCCTCGCGGCTTCCCGGCAGGAAAAGGGGGGGGCATGCGAATTCCTTTGCGTGCCCCCTTTTTTGCTCACCGCTGCAGTTAAGGTGAGCTCTATCCTGCCGGCGGCATCCCGTGTTCATCTCCGGACGTTTGACGGAGTGCGCATGCCTGTAAGGGCCCGGCTTGCGCACAACGTCATGACATCACGCGCATTGCGGCGGAGATGACGACAGTGGTCGGGGCCTGTAGGCCTTCCGGGACGCCGAGGGAGCCACACAGGGGCCGCTCCATCAGCGGTTCCAGCGCCAATCCCTCCGGGGTTTTTTTTTTGGGGGCGGTGTGGGTGGGGGGTTTGCACCTGCACATGATTATCCCATTTGCCTGAATTTGGATATAAAGGGAGACTGGAGGCCTGATAATCAGATCATGATCTCCTACAGGTCAGGATGAATGCTACTGCTGCTAGGTTCTTTCTACACTAGAGCCCTTATTTTTGCATGATCGCCACCAAGCTTATCACATTGAACCTATCAACAAGTCCAACATTACCTCCAGCCTACACGATTTATACAACTGATAAGGTAAACTTTTTGTTATTTCACCTTCATTCCACACAGCACTCTCCACCATTCTACATACACACTTTCACATTTTGATTGGCTTTTCACTTATTTTTAGACTTTTTTTAGTTTACTTTTCATTTTTGTTTTCACACAGTAGGCACCCAGCAAGCACCATGTCATGTTACCACACCATGCACCACCTCATTCACACCATTCTCCACCACACAATGCACTCCTCTCCATTTAGGCTATCGCTGTTGCTGTGTTTTTTTTTTTTTTTTTTCCACACACACATCCTTTTCCCTCTTTTTCACCCATTCTATCTTTCTTATTTACCTATCCATTACAATAGTATAATAGACCTACCATACCACTGCATTGTTGGATCACACGATCATTTAATCTTATCGATTACATTTATGGAATGGAATTAACATTTCAATATATTTACATAGTAAAAATCCTATCCAACGCCAGTCTCCACATAGACAAATTGGAAACACTCAGTACATTACCAAGTTAATTATCAAACTTCCTCTAATTAATACATGGCTATTCTTGGGTTTCTGTTGCAGGTGTGGGCTCCTCCCCCTCATCTCCCCTCCCCCCCCCTCCCCTCCCGGGGGGCGCGCTAAGTGTGGCTCCTTGTAAGCCCCTTGAGGCTGGCTCTCCTGGGAGAGTGAGGGTGGCCCCCCGAGCCCTCCGGTGTTTCCATTGGCCCTCAGCACATATCCTGGACTAGAGAACACCCATTCCACCATTTAGCGGTAAAGACTCATTATCTTGGTTTAATCCAAGTGATGCACAATAATATATATATTTATCTATTTGAATTTAATTTATGTAATTCTTTTTTAGATACAACTGTCCCCCTGAAGAGACCATATACAGGTCGAAACGCGTCGGGGCTTGCTATTTATGTAACATTATGTAACCTAATTATGTGTATTAATATGTGTTTGTTACTGCACTGGGGAATAAGATGTGTGTTACTGTACCAGATGATTCTCTATACTGTACTTCAAACCATGATATTGGATAAAACTTTTTATACATCTATTAAGAACTTCTTTTCATTATGTGCACTGCTGTTTTAAAGCCCCATGGGGAAAATTTATTTTTCTTTAATCCAATTCCGGGGTGCGCAGCCTTTCTTATCTCTTTTATGTGTGTCTTCCTTTTTTCATATGTAATGTTATGTTTATTAGAAAGAAAATTGTACATCTTGGAGTATGTCCTATGAATAAATAAAATATTAAATTTGAAAAAAAATAATCTCCATAGGTGGCGTTTAAAAAATTCTACAGGTTGCATGTTTTGAGTTACAGAGGAGGTCTAGGGCTAGAATTATTGCTCTCACTCTAACAATTGCGGTGATACCTCACATGTGTGGTTTTACCCAGCGCTGGTACAAGGATTTTTGATACCCTAGGCGAAAAATCATTTGGTGGCCCCCCTTGGCTCCACCCCTGACCCCACCTCCTTTGCTCTGCCCATGTATACCCCACCTTTTTAATAACACCCATCAAACGCAGCCCACCAGCACCCATCAATGCAGCCTGCCAGTGCCCATAAATTAATGTTTGCTTGCGTCCATTCATTCAGGAGTCAGGAAGCAGACACAGTCCTCTGCTGCGCCTCTGACACTATGTGCGGACGGAGTGGCTGCCTGCTGATACTGAGACTTAAAAAATAAACTTAATTGCGCTAGCAAAAACGAAAAAATAAAGTGCTAAGAACACACCATACATATGATAACAGTGAGTGCATAAACATCTTACCCCAAAATGCGAGCAAAAATGAAAACAAAATAAAGTGCTAAGAAAGCACCATACATGTGATAACAATGAGTATACAATCATTGGTCATAGACAGAAGCCGTCTGTTAACAGTCTATAATAATGTGAATCCCATAAATTCAAGCTGAAAAAGTCCGCTCCATGTGTTTCATCCTCACACGCCAAGGGTTAATAAGCCAAAATACTTCTATTCGGGTATACAGTAACAACGACAAGAGAAGTAGTAGATGTACGCTTACCCCAGGTGTTGGACCTCCCCTGTGGCAAGGTCTTGTGAGCTTGCAGATTTCACCCTCTGCAGGGACAAGTTGTTAATCTCCTGGTCCTGGCAGCGTATGCCGCCGACTTCCGTATGGCCGGGATGATCCAACTGTTCGAACCTCAGAGGGGGGACTCAGGAATGCCAGAAACCCATAAACAGGAGAGGGAGGCAAAACGGAGAAAATACTCCAATAGTGTGATATCGTTTTTAAGCTATTTATTGGTTAAAACATACCACAAGAGATCATATAAAACTCAAGTATAAAAATTCATTAAAAAAGCCGGCATATTCAAAGGCAGAACGCCCGTGCAAACAAATAATTCGAACACGTGATGGCTAGCACTGCGAGGCCACGCCCTACATGTTTCGTCATACGTGACGTCTACGGGGGCACGGGCGACGCAATGAACCATCACTATATATATCAGAACACGAAATTATAAACACGCCCACATCTCCACCCATGTCCGTCATTCGACCATGTCTTTTGACATGTATGGAGAGTCGTCGGAGCCGTCAATGAAGACCGCCCACAGGGCGGAACACACATGTATAGTAAACAAGGAAGCATTAACCAAGACTCATTACGGCGGACGCCAAACACATTTGTAGGCATGCGCAAGGACGAGCCAAGCCTCGATCTGGCTGGTAATAAAAAACATTCATATAAAGGCTAAATAGAAACCGGAAGGAATTGAATGTATCCTTAAATGACCTCTGGAGCCATGCATCCATGTCAAATACAGAACTTCCGGTTCTATATAGCCAAAAAATATTCCTTGAAAGACCTTAATATTAAGTTAAAAGTTAAAAATTAAAAAATATATAAATTATATAATATACGTGGCCTCTAACCACAAAGTATCTTAATCACTCTTGAAAAATGTTTAGATTTTTCTTTCTGTTAAGAGGTCATATGTGTCTAGAGGACAGTGTTCAACCGATATTATAAAGGGGCACAAATCAATTGATTTGGACTATGTGTGAGCAAAAAATACAGATAATTGGAAGTTAAGTCTTGTCTTTAAACTACACAAAAATAGTACAAGGCCAGAATATTATATGTACCCATAGCCAGAACCAGACTCAGCTCGTCCCCTTATAATGTCAAAAATTAGAAAAACAAAAGAATAAGCAGTAAATCCTGAGAGTATAAAAGTGAAACAAATCCAATGTCTCTGGACTTTTTTTACCAAAAACTAAGGAGAGGGGAGGGGGGGGGGGGGAGGGGAAAAGGGTCTTTTTAATCAACCACTAGGGGTGGCTACTATAGCTCAAACCCCATCTAATACTAAATCGCCCGTTCTATTATGCGTTATCAATAAATGCGTTGATCTCAATATCTACATTGAGCCCTCTTGGTTTAAGACACCCCATCTTAAATATCCACCCCATTTCAAGCTTGGATATAGCTCTTCTCTTAGGTCCCCCTCTCCATGGAATATTCAACCTATCAATACCAATAAACTGTGTCCCTCTTGGATCCTTATCATGTACATTCAGATAATGTTTACTACTGAGACTTAGTTGCTTGCTGCAGAGAGAAGGGAGTAGGAACACCAGTGGCCAGGCGCCCTAGGCAGCAGTGCGCCCTAGGCGGCTGCCCAGTTTGCCTAGTGGTAGCACCGCCCTGGTTTTACCATTGTTTTCATATGCGGGCGCTACTCACGTATGCGTTCGATTCTGCACGTCGGGACGGGGCGCTTTAAATTTTTTTTTGTATTATTTATTTTACTTTATTTTATTTATTTTTTTCACTTTTTTTTTTTTTTTTTTAAAATTTGGATCACTTTTATCCCCATTACAAGGAATGTAAACATCCCTTGTAATAGAAAAAAGCATGACAGGTCCTCTTAAATATGAGATCTGGGGTCAAAAAGTTCTCAGATCTCATATTTGGACTTAAATGACATGACAGGTCCTGATCGCTACCGACGGCTCCGGTAAGCGGTGGAGGATGCTGGAGAGCGGCGGGAGGGGGGTGGCACCTCTCCCACCGCCGATAACGGTGATCTCGCAGTGAATCCGCCGCAGAGACCACCATTATCGTAAACACGATACTCTGGGGAAGTGGTCATGATTTTTATTTTTTACACATTATGATTGCTTATAACAGTGAATTTAATCACTATAAGCAAGCATTTTACAGAATGAAATTGATAATTGATTTGTTCAGTTTGTTTTGTTGTGATTAGCTGTGATTGGACAGAGCTAATCACATCGTACAGATGGGCTGTGATTAACCGTGTCTATAACATGTGATCACGTTGACCAATCACAGCTAGCAACACAATTGTACACAATGGATAGCATAAAAGGAAGTCATCCTTTGTTTAAACATGTTACCTGTGATTGGTCACAGTGGTCACATGGGACAGGCCGTCAATGTGCTATAGGGCGGGAAGGTGCTAATTTACACAGAAAGCTCCAAAATTGACCCCACCTGGGAAAAAAATTCTGTCACTGACCAGCCCCCCATTTTACTCACCTGAGTCCTGTATTCCCTTGCTGGAGACACGCTCTTCCTTTCTGCCCAAGGGTTCTCGGCTCTTGATTGGATAGATTGACAGCAGCACAGCCATTGGCTCCCGCTGCTGTCAATTAAATCCAATGACGTGGGCACAGGGGGGCGGGGTCGAGTCCTATATTCAGCGTCTATGGACGCTGAATGCTGGACTTGGGAGCATGCCTGCAAGGTAACCCCCCAGTAAAAGCGCTTCTCCTAGGGGGTTATATGATGCGGAGAGGAGCTACCAGCGCCGCCGGGGGATCCCCTAAGAGGATGATCGGGGCCACTTTGTGCAAAACGAACTGCACAGTGGAGGTAAGTATTACATGTTTGTTATTTTAAAAAAATAAAAAACAATGCCTTACAGTCACTTTAAGTACCCTCCTAGCTGGGGCCAGGTGAAACTAATTGCAAGAACCTGCTGACTGCTGGGAGACACTCGATGGTGGTCACTGGAACTACAGCTTTTAGCCCAGAGACCCACAGTGACACCAGCAGGTGAACCAGGTCCTGACACTTGTAGTGGGTGAGCCTGATGCTTTTTGTTCTGCAAAGAGCAGCATGGTGGTGATGCCACATCTACTTTTACAAGTTAATAACTGGGTCTGTAAAGGTATTAGATGCTCACAAAGTGAATTTATATCCTTTTTGACTCTTGAGGAAAATACATCAATCAGCCATAACTTTATGACCACTGACAGGTTAAATAAATAACATTGATTATCTTGTTACAGAGGTATATAAATGTGGTTGGATATATTGGGCAGCAAGTAAACATGTTGTCCCTCAAGTTGTTGTGTTGAAAGCAGAAAAATGGGTATTGCAGTTTGTTGTGTATGGGGCTGCATACTGTAGTCACAAATCAGTTAGGCTGCCCGTGCTGAACCTTGTCCACAGCCAAAAGTGCCTACAATTGGTACATGAGCATCAGAACTTGACCATGAAACAATAAAAGAAGGTGGCCTGGTCTGAAGAATCATTTTTTTTTTTTTTACATCATGTTGATGGCCAGGTTGTGTGTGTTGCTTACCTGGGGAAGAGATGGTGCCAGGATGCAGTATGGGAAAAAGGCAAGCCAGCGGAGACAGGGTGATGCTTTGGGCAATGTTCTGCTAGGAAAACTTGGCTCCTTACATTCATGTGGATGATACTTGACACATACCACCTACCTAAGCATTGTTGCTAGTTGTACTTGATCCCAGTGGCCTCAGTTAGAAGGATAGTGTGTCCAGCCACAATGCAAAAATGGTTTAAGAATGGTCTGAGGAACTCAATAACAAGCTCAAGATGTGGAATTGGCCTCCAAGTTCTCCAGACCTCAAGCATCTGTGGGATGTACTAGAAAAACAAGTCCAATCCATGGGGGCCCCACCTGGCAACTGAAAGGATCTTAATAACCACTTCAGCCCCGGAAGATTTTCCCTTAATGACCAGGCCATTTTTTGCGATACGGCACTGCGTCGCTTTCACTGACAATTGCGCAGTCGTGCGACGTCTTACCTAAACAAAATGTTTCCTCATAAATAGAGCTTTCTTTTGGTGGTATTTGATCACCTCTGTGGTTTTAATTTTTTGCGCTATAAACAAAAAAGTATGACAATTTTGAAAAAAAACACAATGGGGGTTGTTTACGAAAGGCAAATCCACTTTGCACTGCAAGTGCACTTGAAAGTACACTGAATGTACACTTGGAAGTGCAGTCGCTCTAAATCTAAGGGGCAGATCTGAAATGAGTGGAAGCTTTGCTGATTTTATCATCCAATCATGTGCAAGCTAAAATGCTGTTTTTTTTATTTTCCTTGTATGTCCCCCTCGGATCTACAGAGACTTTACTTCCAAGTGCACTTGCAGTGCAAAGTGGAGTTTCCTTTAGTAAATAACCCCAATATTTTGTACTTTTTGCTATAATAAATATCCCAATTTAAAAAAAAAAAAATTCTTCATCAGTTTAGGCCAATATATATTCTACATATTTTTGGCAGAAAAAAAATTACAATAAGCGTATATTGATTGATTTGCGCAAAAGTTATACCATCTATAAAACAGGGGATAGATTTATTGCATTTTCATTATTATTATTTTTTTTTACTAGTAATGGCGACGATCTGCGATTTTTATCGGGACTGAGACATTGCTGCAGACAAATCGGACACTTTTTTGGGACCATTGACATCTATACAGCGATCATTGTTATAAATAGCCACTGATTACTGTATAAATGTCACTGGCGGGGAAGGGGTTAATGCTAGGGGGTGATCAAGGGGTTAACTGTGTTCCCTATGTGTGTTCTAACTGTGGGTGGAATGTGGCTACCTAGAGGAGAGAAATCGTTGTTCCTACTTAGTAGGAACACATGATCTGTCTCCTCTTCCCTGACAGAACCGGGATTTGTGTGTTTACATACACAGATACGGTTCTCGCTCTGTCACGAGCGATGGCGGGTGCCCAATGGTCATCCAGCGTCTCTCATGCGCCTGCTACAGTGTCTTAAAGAGCTGATGTACAGCTACGATGGCTCGCGCAGGGGAGACAACCTGCCGCAGTATAACTGCGGCGGCTGGTCGGGAGGTGGTTAAAGGATCTGTACTGATGGCTTGGTGCCAGATACCACAGCAATCCTTCAGAGGTCTAGTGGCATCCATGCCTCAACTGGTCAGGGTTGTTTTGGTGGCAAAAGGGGAACCTGCTCAATATTAGGTGGGTAGGCACATAGTTATGGCTGATCAGTATAGGTAAACTAGAGCTTTTGTGCTAGAAGCTCAGCTTTTATCGCAGTGGTGAAAACATTAAATATTTATTAACTGCACATTTGTCCAAATTAATCACTTACCGACCCATACTGGACCATAGACGAATTACAGCTACAGCGCGGTCGGACAATTCTAGGAGGGCATACTATAATGTCCTCCCAGAATTGTGCTTGGACGCGCACACGGAAATATCAGTGACTCACGGATCTGGAGGTCCATCAAGGATCACGGTAAAGGGCCAATGATAGCAGCCCTTTACCACGTGATCGCTCCATCCAATGATGGAGCGATCAGTTGTCAACAAGCCAGCGCATGCCCGGTTCAGCTCTTACCCTCTCCGTACTGATCTATACAGTGTGTGAGGAGAGGGGAGAGATTGAGTGCAGCAGTGCTGTGGGCTGAATCTGAAGTGCCCACAGCACAGATCTTTGCCAGTTCCTGCCTCATCCATCCTCATTCATGCTCATCCATCCCTATCCATGGCTCATCCATCCTCATCCATGGCTCATCCATCCCCATCCATGGCTCATCCATCCCCATTCATGCTCATTTATCCCCATCCATGGTTCATCCATTCCCGTCCATGGCTCATCCATCCCCATCCATGGCTCATTCATGCTCATCCATCCCCATCCATGGCTCATTTATGCCTCATTCATGATCATCCATGGTTTATCAGTGCCACATCCATGATCATCCATGCCACATCAGTGATCATTCATGCCACATCAGTGCTCATCCATGCCACATCAATGATCATCCGTGCCACATCAGTGATTATTCGTGCCACATGCATGCCACATCTGTGCTCATCCGTGCCACCTCCATTTCACATCAGTACTCATCTGTGCCATATCCATGCCACATCAGTGCTCATCTGTGCCACATCTATGCCACATCAGTACTCATCAGTGCCACATCAGTTCTCATTCGTGCCACATCCATGCCACATCAGTGCTCATCTGTGCCACATCCATGCCACATTAGTACTCATCCATGCCACATCCATGCCACATCAGTTCTCATCCATGCCACATCAGTGCTCATCCATGCCACATCAGTTCTCATCCGTGCTACGTCCATGCCACATCAGTGCTCATTAGGGATGAGCCGAACACCCCCCTGTTCGGTTCGCACCAGAACATGCGAACAGGAAAAAAGTTCGCTCGAACACGCGAACACCGTTAAAGTCTATGGGACACGAACATGAATAATCAAAAGTGCTAATTTTAAAGGCTTATATGCAAGTTATTGTCATAAAAAGTGTTTGGGGACCTGGGTCCTGCCCCAGGGGACATGGATCAATGCAAAAAAAAGTTTTAAAAACGGCCGTTTTTTCAGGAGCAGTGATTTTAATAATGCTTAAAGTCAAACAATAAAAGTGTAATATCCCTTTAAATTTCGTACCTGGGGGGTGTCTATAGTATGCCTGTAAAGGGGCGCATGTTTCCTGTGTTTAGAACAGTCTGACAGCAAAATGACATTTGGAAGGAAAAAACACATTTAAAACTACCCGCGGCTATTGCATTGCCGACAATACACATAGAAGTTCATTGATAAAAACGGCATGGGAATTCCCCCCAGGGAAACCCCGAACCAAAATTAAAAAAAAAAAAAATGACGTGGGGGGGTCCCCCTAAATTCCATACCAGGCCCTTCAGGTCTGGTATGGATATTAAGGGGAGCCCCGGCCAAAATTAAAAAAAAAAATGACGTGGGGTTCCCCCTAAATTCCATACCAGACCCTTCATGTCTGGTATGGATTTTAAGGGGAACCCCGCGCCAAAAAAAAAAAAAAAAAAACAGCGTGGGGTTCCCCCAAAAATCCATACCAGACCCTTATCCGAGCACGCAACCTGGCAGGCCGCAGGAAAAGAGGGGGGGACGAGAGTGCACCCCCCCCCTCCTGAACCGTACCAGGCCACATGCCCTCAACATTGGGAGGGTGCTTTGGGGTAGCCCCCCAAAACACCTTGTCCCCATGTTGATGAGGACAAGGGCCTCATCCCCACAACCGTGGCCGGTGGTTGTGGGGGTCTGCGGGCGGGGGGCTTATCGGAATCTGGAAGCCCCCTTTAACAAGGGGACCCCCAGATCCCGGCCCCCCCCGTGTGAAATGGTAAGGGGGTACTTACCCCTACCATTTCACTAAAAAACTGTCAAAATAGTTAAAAATGACAAGAGACAGTTTTTGACAATTCCTTTATTTAAATGCTTCTTCTATCTTCCTTCATCTTCTTCTTCTTCTGGTTCTTCTTCTTCTTCTGGTTCTTCCTCCGGCGTTCTCGTCCAGCATCTTCTCCGCGGCGTCTTCTATCTTCTTCTCCTCGGGCCGCTCCGCACCCATGGCATGAGGGGAGGCTCCCGCTCTTCTCTTCATCTTCTTCTTCATCCTCTTCTCTTCTTCATCTTCTTCATCTTCATCTTCTCTTCTTTTCTTCTGCGGGCCGCTCCGCATCCATGCATGGAGGGAGGCTCCCGCTGTGTGACGGCGTCTCCTCGTCTGACGGTTCTTAAATAACGGGGGGCGGGGCCACCCGGTGACCCCGCCCCCCTCTGACGCACGGTGACTTGACGGGACTTCCCTGTGACGTCACGGGGAATGCCACAGGGAAGTCCCGTCATGTCCCGTGCGTCAGAGGGGGGCGGGGTCACCGGGTGGCCCCGCCCCCCGTTATTTAAGAACCGTCAGACGAGGAGACGCCGTCACACAGCGGGAGCCTCCCTCCATGCATGGATGCGGAGCGGCCCGCAGAAGAAAAGAAGAGAAGATGAAGATGAAGAAGATGAAGAAGAGAAGAGGATGAAGAAGAAGATGAAGAGAAGAGCGGGAGCCTCCCCTCATGCCATGGGTGCGGAGCGGCCCGAGGAGAAGAAGATAGAAGACGCCGCGGAGAAGATGCTGGACGAGAACGCCGGAGGAAGAACCAGAAGAGCCAGAAGAACCAGAAGAAGATGAAGGAAGATAGAAGAAGCATTTAAATAAAGGAATTGTCAAAAACTGTCTCTTGTCATTTTTAACTATTTTGACAGTTTTTTAGTGAAATGGTAGGGGTAAGTACCCCCTTACCATTTCACACAGGGGGGGGGCCGGGATCTGGGGGTCCCCTTGTTAAAGGGGGCTTCCAGATTCCGATAAGCCCCCCGCCCGCAGACCCCCACAACCACCGGCCACGGTTGTGGGGATGAGGCCCTTGTCCTCATCAACATGGGGACAAGGTGTTTTGGGGGGCTACCCCAAAGCACCCTCCCAATGTTGAGGGCATGTGGCCTGGTACGGTTCAGGAGGGGGGGGGCCGCACTCTTGTCCCCCCCTCTTTTCCTGCGGCCTGCCAGGTTGCGTGCTCGGATAAGGGTCTGGTATGGATTTTTGGGGGAACCCCACGCCGTTTTTTTTTTTTTTTTTTGGCGCGGGGTTTCCCTTAAAATCCATACCAGACCTGAAGGGTCTGGTATGGAATTTAGGGGGAACCCCACATCATTTTTTTTTTTAATTTTGGCCGGGGTTCCCCTTAATATCTATACCAGACCTGAAGGGCCTGGTATGGAATTTAGGGGGACCCCCCCACGTCATTTTTTTTTTTTTTAATTTTGGTTCGGGGTTTCCCTGGGGGGAATTCCCATGCCGTTTTTATCAATGAACTTCTATGTGTATTGTCGGCAATGCAATAGCCGCGGGTAGTTTTAAATGTGTTTTTTCCTTCCAAATGTCATTTTGCTGTCAGACTGTTCTAAACACGGGAAACATGCGCCCCTTTACAGGCATACTATAGACACCCCCCAGGTACGAAATTTAAAGGGATATTACACTTTTATTGTTTGACTTTAAGCATTATTAAAATCACTGCTCCTGAAAAAACGTCCGTTTTTAAAACTTTTTTTTGCATTGATACATGTCCCCTGGGGCAGGACCCGGGTCCCCAAACACTTTTTATGACAATAACTTGCATATAAGCCTTTAAAATTAGCACTTTTGATTTCTCCCATAGACTTTTAAAGGGTGTTCCGCGGCATTCGAATTTGCCGCGAACACCCCAAATTGTTCGGTGTTCGGCGAACTTGCGAACAGCTAATGTTCGAGTCGAACATGAGTTCGACTCGAACTCGAAGCTCATCCCTAGTGCTCATCCATGCCACATCCATGCCACTACAGTGCCTCACAAAAGTGTAATCGATAGTCAAATTAGATTTGAAATGTATGCCCTTAGAACACCTACTGGTGCTTCCTGCATGTTGGGCCTCTGTATGTGGCAAGGCTGTGTAAAAGTCTCACACATGTGGTATCACAGAATAGCAGAATATATTTGGGGGTATAATTTTGGCTATGTGCATGCTGTGCATTAGAATTATTGTATCAATTGACAACTTTGTGTAAAAAAGTGTGTTTTCATTTTCTTTCCACATTTTCCAAAAACTTGTGGAAAAAAATTACATGTACAAAAGACTCATTATGCCTAGAATATATGTTGGGGTGTTTACTTTCCAAAATGAGATAATTTTTTGGGACGTTTCCATTATCATGGCTCATGGTGCTCCAGGGACTTCAAAAGTGTAAGAGGTAGTCAAGAAATGAAATGTGTATTTTATGTCCCTAGAACGCCTGACGGTGCTCCTCTGTATGTGGCTAGGCTGCAAAAAAGTCTTACACATGAGGTATCAGGAGGAGTAGCAGAATGTGTTTTGGGGTGTAATTTGTGGTATGCATATGCTGTGTGTGGGAAATAACCTGCTAATATGAAAATTTTGTGAAAAGAAAGAAAAAAGAAAAAAAAAAAAAGAAAAAAAACTTAATTTTGCAAAGAATTGTGGGAAAAAAATTACAACTTCAAAAAACTCACAATTCCTCTTACTAAATACCTTCGAATGTCTACTTTACAAAAAGGGGTCATTTGGGGGGTAGTGGTACTTTCCTGGTTTGTTAGACCCCTTTCACACTGGGGCAGTTTTCAGGCGCTAGAAATAGCCTCTGCTAAGCACCTGAAAACTGCCTCCCATTCTCTGCAGTGTGACTTTTCACACTCAGGCAGTGCACTTGCGGGACGTTACCAAAAGTTCTGCTAGCAGCATCTTTGGGGCAGGTTGGGAGTGCTGTATTTGGCGGTCCCAAAATGCCCTGCCCATTGCAATGAATGGGCAGCCTTAAAAGTGCTTTGAAAGCGCCACAAAATGGGAGTTTTTAACCCTTTTTTAGGGGTTAAAACCACCTTGCTATTGGCCGAAAAGCACCAAAAAAAGTGCAGCTAAAACAGTGCTAAAGTGGCGCTAGAATGAGTGGTGCTTTAGCGCTAATGGTGGATGCTGTCAGTGTCAAAGTGGTCTAAGGGCTCTTTCACACGGACGATCCGTATGTCCGTTTTTCATCCTTCCGTTTTCGGATGAAAAACGGACATACATGTTTTCCTATGGAATAGCGGATGTCAGCGGATGAACGTCCGCTGATATCCGACCCGCTCCAATCCGAAAAAGTGTAACGGAGGAAAACCCTACTTTTCCATCCGTTTTTGGATCGGATCGGGTGACGACGGACTCTACGGTCCGTCATCATCCGATCCCCCATAGGGGAGAGAGGCGCTCTGACAGGTCCGTCGCTGCACAGTGTGCAGCAACGGACCTGTCATCTTCCTGCTCAGCGGGGATTAGCGGAGCGATCCCCGCTGAGCAAGCGCGTGTTCACGGGGTGGATCATCACTGATCCGCCCTGTGTGAAAAAGCCCTAGGTGTCTCAAGAAATGAGATAGGCCGTCAGTACATCAGGTGTGATCAATTTTCATCAAGCACCATAGCTTGTGGACTTTATAACTTTCACAAAGATCAAATAAAATGCACTGATTTGGGTTATTTTAACCAAAGATATGTAGCAGTATAAATTTTCGCCAAAATGTATAAAGAAAAATTACAAATTTGCTAAATTTTATAACAGAAACTAAGAAAAATGCATTTTTTTTACAAAATGTTCGGTCGTTTTCCATTTATAGCGGAAAAAATAAAAAAAACCCAGTGGTGATTAAATATCACCAAAGGTAAGCTCTATTTGTGTGAAAAAAAAGGACAAAAATTTCATATGGGTACAGTGTTGCATGACTGAGTAATTGTCATTCAAAATGTGAGAGCACTGAAAGCTGAAAATTGGTCTGGTTAGGAAGGGGGTTTAAGTGCCCAGTGGGCAAGTGGTTTATATACAATGTAATATAAATAATATTTTCCACCTTCCTTTAAAAATATATAATATACTTATTTGATGTTTTTCTGACATATTCATTAGATCTACAAGCTCCCGAAGAAGCGCAGCTATGCACGTAATATGTAGAGTGAATTTTTTGTGTGACCTCATATTGTGACTCAACCACTCCATGCACTTTACTTCCATTGGATGCTGCTACTGGTTAATCCCTCCTTTTTTTGCACCAATCTGGATTAATATATATGTCTTGGATGTGTTATTTGAGTCTTTGGGGTTGTTTACTATTATTATGTTCCTTTTTTAATATGTGTTTGCATTACTATACTTTTTAACTTTATCCAAATAAAAAAAACTTCAATTATTTTTATTTACGCGTGTGCCTACAAAGTCCATTTTTCTAATTTCTATAGTCCTCTCTTTCTCAATTCCTTTACAAATAGCCACATAAAACGTGCAACAAAAATCTGAATGTTTTGTTTTAATGGTAAGGCTTCAGTAGTAAAAAAAATTATTATAGCATTGTACTCACAAACGGAAAACAAAACAAAATGAATCTGGCCACAATCTGCCAATTTAATATGTGGCAGTTTACAACCTCAGAACAATATTTTCAGTGTAGCGTACATCTCAGACTAACCTGCTCTGTTCTTGGCAGTTTGAGGTCTCAGTGATGCTTCATGCATGTCATACAATATTACTGAGCTAGGGAAGTAAGGACAGTAACATTGTGTGTCTCCTCCAGAGACTAGCCACCAGTATTTTCATGTCTTCACGGAAACTGCTTAGGGCCAGCACATTCCTAATTAACTCTGTGTACAATCATATGGCTACTTTACAGTCTCTTATCCCAGGGGCCCCTGTAAAGGTGTTCACACATCATTTATTAAATAACACTGAAAATATGTACTTTCCTTTCTTTTTATTTCTATATTTGTCATACTCCGTCTTGTGCCCATGGATGAAAAAAAAAGAGAGTTTAGCCAGTTGTTTCACAAACAAAATAATAAAAAGTGTTTGGAGGGTTATCCTGTTTGTGGGGAAGTCAGCAGAAATTCTGAGCGGTGATATGCGATGCCTGGCAGATTAGCAGAGAGGCAGGAAATAAACTAAGAAAACTAAAAAGTCTGACTCACCAGGGAGGATGGGAAAACCACAGTGATTAATGCTATTATACTGACTGACACACTAAGACACCTTCCTAGAAGCTTAGGGTCAAAACCTAGTATCAGCTACTTGTCACCTCTCTCCAAGGTGCCATTACTAGATCATAGGCTCAGCTGGGCAAAAAAGCTTCTCATATTTTACACAGCCAAATGTAGATGTTCTACCCCCGATATGAGTCTTATCTACAGCTTAAAACTTCAAGCATATATGGTAAATTCAGATTTGTATTAGTGAAAAAATGCACATACTCACAATATACTGTGTATATATATATATATATAGATATATATAGATATATATCTATATATATCTATATATAGATATATATAGATATATCTATATATATCTATATATATAGAATATATAATATAGCTCCAATAGTGATCACACCATAAAATTCTAGAGAAAGCATCTACAAGGATGGACACTGATTCCTGATGTGGAAATCACGTCGTCGCGGTTTAAGTATCCAGAATCGGTAGTCATCTTTGTAAGTCCTTTCTCTGGCATTTTATGGTGTAATCACTCTTGGAGCTATATTATTGCAATCTTTGTCCAGATAGATTATTATGTTAAACGGTTGGTTTTTAACTTTTATTGAGTTGCATTCATTTTTTAATAATCAAAATACTACACTTTGTTGTGTTTTTGTGGCTCCATTGCACAAGCAATTCATCCCATATAGTGCCTTTCAATGGTTATGGGTGACTCCTGCTGTGGTGAATGTTGGAGGCTTGGCAACTCTGGAAGAGCATAAAGAGGAAGTAAACCCTGACGAGTTTACTTCCTCTTTGTTTCCCTGCAAAGGTAAAGCATAATGGGCTACTATGCATCGCATAGTAGCTCATTATGTGTCACTTACCTGACAAGGGAGCCTGCAATGTCACCGCTGTCCCTTCCCCTACAAAGCGTCCATCTTCTTTCTGGGTATCGTGGCTCCGGCGCTGTGATTGGCCGGAGCTGCGATGACGTCACTCCCGCGCATGCGCGCTGATGCCGCCACTAACGGCATGATCGCCATTAGAGGCGGCACAATCAGTGTGCCTGCACACCGTTGTCTACGGCGCATGCAACGTTGTCTACGGCGCATGCGCCGTAGACATCAGTGCCTGTCTTTTGGAAATATCTCCTAAACCATGTAGGTTTAGGAGATATTTCTTGCACCTACAGGTAAGCCTTAATCTAGGCTTACCTGTAGGTAAAAGTGGTCTGTAAGGGTTTACAACTACTTTAACTATCATCTGTATAAATGTGTAGTTTGCTGGGTTGTGTTGCTTAATATCCAGTGAGTGCATAGTGGTGCTGGCTCAGAGGACACTTTGGGTGCTACATATTTCTTTGATGGTGGAATTCAAGGAATAAGGCACTTTTATATATATATATATATATATATATATATATATATATATATATATATATATATATATATATATATATATATATATATATATATATATAAAGAACTTTATTATTTTCACATTAGGAAGATTGTTCAGAGTACTGTTTCTGTACTTGGTTGATGGGCCACAAGTTCACCCTGTGGACTTCTACATCAAAGTTTTTTTTACCTTTTAAAAATTATTTGTACACTTTATGTTATTTTATTAATATTTTTTATCACATTTCTTTGGTATGCAAATCATGAACTGTGTTACACATACTTTGCCTCGGCATTTTGGTGGATATCCTCCTTAAGGTAGGTTCATATATTGAACTTTGATGCCAGCTGCCACAAATTTTCTCTAGTGCTGACTTTTTCTTTCAAATTTTATAATACTGATTGTTCTGGAGAGCTTTCCCATAGAAGCCCCATCTGGGACCTTTACCCACTGAAGCATTTCTCCCTGAGATGGGCTAAAACATAGTAAGTCCATCCCAGGGTAAAATGCATGAATGTTCATCCAGAACAATAAAATTCCTCTTGAACTCTGAAATTACTAGGGTACTGCTGGTTTCTTGTTGTGGATGTTGCATGGGGAGCGTGCACAAGTGCCCTCTGATGCCTGCACCTCTATGGCTGGACTCCAGCATCATGGTGGAAGTTTGGGAGTTGTGACTTTTTTTTTCCAATGCACAAGTTGCAATGATTTAAGATCAAAAATCCAACAACAAAGTCTAAAGTGTTACTAAACCCAGAACCTCTGTTCACTATATCTGGTATCCCACAGTACACAGAACATGGAAATGCAATTATTTTAGTAAATATAAACTGATAAATACCTTTTTTTATCAGCAGTATATAGCAGTCATGTGACTTCTATAAGTTCCTAGTACAGCTTGTAGGAGGAGTTTTTATTTCTCCCATGATTGTCCTATCAGGATCCACTGACCCTGACTCCCTGACCATATGTCTGGACATTGCTGATTGGCCCTGTGCTGATCACATGCACCCTCCCCAAAAAAAAAAAAAAAATCTAGCAACACACACCAAACTGAGCATGTGCAGCCTGACTCTATACACTCTGTAAATATCAGGTTATTTCTTGGAGTCAGTGGAAGGAGGGGAGGATCAGAGAAGACAGGATCACACAGCCTTTTTACACAATGTGGATGATTAACCCCTTAGGTTCCCATACCATACCAAGCATGCTTTACTGCATATACGCACTGATTTTACTGTTGTGGGTTTAGTAACACTGTAATCATTCACCTGGTTTGCATCTTTATTGTTAATGTAGTGTTCCATATTTCAATATGCCCCCATCTACAGACCACATTATCCACCACAACACATTTGTGGCGAAGAGAACCTTGTCCTCTCAACATTGTAATAAGCTCTTTTGTCAATGAAGATGTTTGGAAGCTGGCAGTGGGTTATGGGGAATGAGGATGGCAGGGGGTAGGGTGTTAGCAAGGTGGAAGTGGGGTGCCAGGTGTGATGATGAGGATGAGGATGATAGGAGGTAGGGTGTTAGCAAGGTGGCAGTAGGGTGCCAGGTGTGATGAGGATGACGGGGGTAGGGTTTCAGCAAGGCGACAGTGGGGTGCCAGGTGTGATGAGGATGACAGGAGGTAGGGTGTTAGCAAGGTGGCAGTGGGGTGCAGGGGGGGGGAGGATGAGGATGAGGATGACAGGAGGTAGGGTGTTAGCAAGGCAGCAGTGGGGTGCCAAGTGGGATGGACACCATAGCTGATTGATGCATGTTTAATAAAGAACAGTGCAGTAGCATGTACGGTCGTGTTATCTTGTTCATGTCCACATGCATTTATAGGAGGCGGATCATCCATCAATCAAGATATGACATCCCACCCACTGTTAGTTACTGGTCATGGAGGAGGAGGGAGGGACTGGGCTGTCATTCAGGATCTGTATACACGCTCAAATGTGTGCTGTCAGTACCATGTAACCTGACTAGATCCCATCAAACAGGAAATGTTCTCTCCAGCAATAGAGACAAAACTGCGCATGTGCAGCCTGACTCCATTCACTGTGTCTTATCCAGACTTGTCCAGGGGGACAGTGCAGGAGGGGAGGATCTGTGCATACATGATCAAACAGCCTTTTTACAATTGCAGAGGATTAACCCATTCATTTCCACAATGAGTATAACAAGCATGATATTCTGCATATACAAACTGATTTTACTTTTGTGGGTTTAGTAACACTTTAAGTCTATTTGAGAGTTGAATCTCTCGTTATAGCTTGAGCAGTCTAGAGCCTGGGGATAGTGTCACTAATTCCATTCAGAAAACTCTAAGCATCAATATTACCACTCTGATAATGTAGGTGCCAAGTTGAAAGATGAACATTATCAAACAATGCAACTGACTACTCTAATTTATGTATTGTCACCACTGTTTCAGTTTGTCTGTCATGAATGATGTTGTAACATAAGCTCAGCTCTAAGGCAATCTTATCACTCTACAGAAGCCTACATTTACCCTCAGATTATTTCAGGCTCACTTAAGCCCTATGTCAATGGGCTTTGTTTTCTTCAAGTGTTTTTGCATACCTATACAAAAGAAGCAAAACATGTTTGAATCAGGTCAAATGCAGGTCAAAAGGTGATCAACTGAAGGTCAAATATGCCTGCAATGAACTCTGAATAATTTCAAAAACAACTTAAACTGATATAAAACTGATGCCATGGACACACGCCCAAAATCAATTGACACAAGCTCTAATTCATCTTGCTAATGCCAAAGTTGGATAATGAAAATAGTATTTAAACTGTATTCTTTAGCTTCAGTCATTTAAGCATTTTTCAAATGACTGAGGATTTGATTTAACATTATAATTTAAGACTCAATTTGTGAAAGCAGTCTGGGTACTTGAATTGTATGATATATGTGGATATTTTAAAGGACAATTTTGTGTTAATCTACAAAACATACTGCAGATCAGTAGAACACTACTCTTCATGCCCGGTTCTCTATGCTGCCATTTTAGGGCATGTGCTTGGGGATGAAAAAATAAATTTCTTTTCCTTACATAGTGGTTCCATGAAATGTTATTAGGGTGTTTAAAGTTCATACTACTGGGCCCTTTCAGGTTGATTTACTAAAACTGGAGAGAGCAACATCTGTTAGAAACCAATCAGCTTCCAGGTTATTTTGTTAAAGCTAAACTGAACAAGCTGAAGTTAGTAAAAAGTAAACTTACCTTAGTACAGCTAAAGCCAAAACTTTCTGGGTAGGGTTTTAACTTATGCCTACCAAGGATCCTGGGCTGTGTTCTAGTGTGATTAATCTGATGCCATGTCCATGGAAGCCATCCACCCCCCCCCCCAAACCTTCTCAAATTTGTTCAGAGCCCCTCTGCTCAAGTATGTAGCCTTGTAAAAGGGTACTGCCTTGTTGACCAATGCTTTCCAAGATTCCAAAGTTGGTGACACAGAGCTCTTCCATGAAAGGATAATGCACATTTTAGCATAAAACAGTAACAGAGTAAGAAGGGTCCGAATGGCCAGAGGCTCCACTAAGTGTAGAAGACACGCCTCAATGGACACAGGGATAGAGATTGAAGTGACCGACCTTATACAGGAGGCAATGGCTTGCCAATAAGCTTTAATTGATGGGCTTTCCCAGAAAATATGCATAAAATTAGCTAAGAGTGCAGCGCATCTCCAGCACAGGGAGTGCTGGGTTCCAATTATCTTTGCCAGTCTAGCCGGGGTGAGGTAGATTCTGTGTAGGAACTTGTAGTGGATCAATCTATCTCTGCTAGATACTAAATACTGGAATGCAGTCCCCCACATATCGTTCCAATCGTCTCTGTCCAGTCCCGGGGCTATGGCCTCCAAAGCTCTCCTGCAAGGCCCCAACAGGAGGGTTTTTCATGGAATAAATCTTTATATAAGCAGGAAACTGTTTTTTGCAGTGATTCACTGCGGGTCAGTAGCTCTAGGTCGCTGGGCTCAAGGTCAAGGGGCTCCCTACCAAATTGTGAGAAAAAAGCATGCCGCAATTGAATGTACCTAAAGAAATGTGAGTTTGGCAAATCATATTTTAGTTTTAATTCATCGAATGATGATAAAGTACTGTTTGATACAATGTGGAGCAAGATTTTAATACTATATTTGGTCCATATCACTGGATCCGGGTAACCGAAGAAGTGGGTTAAATTGGGGTTCCTCCACAGCGGGGTATTAGGAGAATGTCTGGTTGGGTTAGGCGTTTGCCCTCCCTGGGCCATTACCCATGCCTTCATCACTGAGCGCATGGAGGATGTCAGTGGGTATGGGGCTTTTAGACCCCTGTTCCCATATACTATATATTCTTATTATACAAACATTGTACAATATACTTTAGATGTACCAAAACTATGTATTATGAGGACAAACTTGTCAAAAGAAGTTTATTGAGTATACAATATTATAAAGATACATAAAGTAAGTTTACAAGGATCTATAAAGTAAGCTCATTGTTTTACAGTAGGGTTTATATAGGTAAATATCATGAAATTTCAAATATTAAACATTGGGTTCACGTAAACCTAAATTAAAGATATATATCATTTCCTTAGTTACATTTGTAGGTATTTAAATGATTTATACCTACTATACATATTGTTTACAGGTAGAGTGTATATAGGTCAAATAAATTCTGATAATGAGCTTTAATCGTAAGGTGGAGAAAAGGAAAGAGAAAGAAGAAAAAGGGTAGAAAGGCAGAGGTATGGTCCACAAGGTTGTCCCGCTCGTCAGTTTATTATTCTTTTTAGTTCTGTAAGTCATTTAATCTGCTACCATGGCAACAGGACAGAGTCATTGAAGTTTGACAGGAACTGTTGTTTTATCCAAGGATGCCAAAGTTTTTCAAATTTTGGAATTTGATTTTGATCGATGGCTACCATCTTAGCATGGGACATTGTATTATTCATTCTGTGAATTGTTTCTGCTAGTACCAATGTAGGAGATTTCCATGCCTTGGCCACTGTTTGTTTTGCAGCCGTTGTTAGTTGGATCATAAGTTTGAATTGAGAGAGTGTTAACCATTCCGGTTTTAGATTAAGTAAAGTTATATAAGGATCTGGTTGTATTATTTTTTTAAATATTTTAGATGCAATCACGAAGACTTCCTTCCAGAAGGTTTGGATTACTGGGCACGTCCACCATATGTGTAAATGTGTGCCTATTTCTGGGCATCCTCGAAAACAAAGAGCTGAGGTATTAGGTGAATATTTTGCCACTCTAGCGGGTACAAGGTACCAGCGAGTTAGGACTTTATAATTTGTCTCCAGTGCTAAGATGTTGGGTGAAGATGACTTAGATGTGAGTCATATGTTAGACCAGTCCGTGTCTTCTAAAGTTCGTCCCAGGTCCTCCTCCCACCTCTGAACGTAAGAGGGTCTATTAAGATTTGCTACTCCATATAATTGATTATAAAGTGATGAAATTGTACCTTTAGCAAATGGATCTTTTGTACAGATTGATTCAAAAATGGATAATTGGGATAATGGTGTATCCCCCTTTAGGAATGGTGTATAGAAATTTTTGATTTGGAGATATCTAAATATCTCAGAGTTTGGTAGATCATATTTTTCTCTAAGCGATGGGAATGAAAGGAATGATTTAGATGCTATGAAGTCATTTAATGTCTGAATGCCTGATGTTGTCCAAGCTTTAAAAGAATTTGGGTAGATCCATGCCGGATAAAAGGCCGGATTTCTGAAAAAAGAAAGGAGAGGATTGTGTGGAGATTGTAACTGATATTTGGTTTTTAGTTTATCCCAGAGAGATAAGAAGTGTTTAGTTATGGGATTATGAATTTTAAAGCGGTCTTTATGATCAAGCCATAATAAGTTTGATATTAATAGAGGGTCATTTTCTGAAGCCTTTATAAATACCCATAATGGGATTTCCTGTTTTGCATGGTATTTGGACAGACTGGCCAAATGTGCTGCTCTGTAGTAGTTAGTAAAATTAGGGTATCCCAGGCCTCCTTTATTTTTGGGAAGATGTAGTGTGTGTATAGGTATACGGGGTTTAGAAGAGCCCCATATAAACGAAGTTGCTCTTTTTTGTACTATTCTCAAAAAATAGGAAGGAATTGGAATAGGGAGGACTCTGAATAGATAAAGCAATTTGGGTAGAATAGTCATTTTGATTGCATTAATCTTCCCTATCCAGGATAAAGGAAGTTGCGACCATTGTTTTATTAGATTTGTGATCTGTCTTAATACAGGAGGATAATTGGTTGAGAATAAGTCAGAATGAGATGCTGTTAAATGAATTCCAAGATATGGGATTGATTTTTCTGCCCATGTGAATGGGAGTGCAGCCCTAGCCGGGATCAATTCCATGTTTGTGAGTGAAATATTAGGCACTAGGCATTTCTTGGGATTAATCATAAGGCCGGATAGGGCTGCAAATCCATCAAGAGCTGGTATTAAGTTAGGACCAGAGACCTGTGGTGATGATAGAAAAAGTAATATATCGTCTGCAAATATACATAATTTGTGTGTGATACCTCCTACTTCAATGCCAGTTATAGTTTGGTTTGTTCTGATGTATTGGGCCATGGGTTCGAGTATAAGGGCAAATAATAAGGGAGATAATGGGCAACCCTGTCGGGTACCTCTTTCGATATTAAAGGCATCAGATTTGTATCCAGCATATTTTATATAGGCTTTGGGTTTATTATATAATGCTTTGATCCATGTTAAAAAGTGGGGTCCAAAACCCCATTTTTGTAATGAATGTTGCATATATTGCCAGGATACTGTGTCAAATGCCCTCTTAATATCGAGAGATAGAAAACATAAAGGGATTTTCTGTTTTTTAGCAATATGTGCCAATAACACTGCCCTGCGTATATTATCGCCTGCCTGTCTATTTGGCATGAAGCCTACTTGATCTCTATGTATTAATTTTCCTATAATGCTATTGAGGCGTTTTGCTATTATTTTTGCTAATAATTTAATATCAAGGTTTAACAGAGAGATAGGCCGATAATTCACACAGGAAGTATCATCAGAAAGGGGTTTTGGGATCATACAAACAATTGCCATTAGTGTTTCTTGCCGAAAAGAATGTCCATCTAGAAGTTTGTTAAAAGTTTCAGTGAGAATGGGAGAGAGTATTTCTGAGAATGTTTTATAGTATAAAGCCGAGTAGCCATCTGGGCCTGGTCTTTTGTTAAGTTTTAGGTCTTTTATGGCGTTAGCAACTTCATCTATAGTTATAGGCTCATCCAAACTGCTTTTTTGATTCTGAGATAACTCAGGTAAGGTTATTTTTGAGAAGAAGGATTCAGCCTCTGTAGGATTAAATTCATTGTTTTTCTTGTATAAAGTTGCGAGATGTGAGTGAAATTTATGGACTATTTTAACTGGATTACAAGTATAAACATTTTTTGATAATTTCAAACGTATTGGTTTGAAAGATTTGTTAGTTGAATTTAATGCCCGAGCCAAATATGTACCTGGTTTGTTTGTATTCATGTAGAAATTGTGTTTGGAGCGTTTGAGGGATTTATCAACTGACTCAGTGAGAAATAGATCGTATTCCAATCTAGATTTTTCCAGATGAGATTTTGTACTCTGAGATGGATTATCTTGGAATGATATGTAGGCTGCATTAAAATTGATTTCTAGTTTTTTTGCTAGATTTTTGCGTTCCCGTTTAAATAGTGCCATTTGTCTTTGTATTGTACCACGCAAGACAGGCTTATGAGCTTCCCACAGTGTTATTGGGGAGATGTCTGTTGTATTATTAATTGATATGTATACCTTTAAAGCTTGTTCAATGGCCATCTGATGTAGTGGGTGTTTGAGCATTATGTCCGGTAAGTACCACGTTGGGTCATGCGCTTTTGGTATGGCTGAGGCTATAGTAGTGTATACTGCATTATGGTCAGACCACGGAATCGGAATTATATCTGATGCAATAATTTCTGGTATCATTCCTATTGTTAGAAAAATATGATCTATTCTGGTGAAGGTTTGATGAGGGTGCGAGAAATAAGTGAATTTCTTTTTCATTGGGTTACTTTCTCTCCATGAATCTACCAGATTGTATTTGGAAAGAAGTTGAGAAAAAGGTAATCTAGAGGTTATTTTGGATGGTGTAAAAGGTGATTTATCTAGAAATGGGAGGAGGACCTGGTTCGAATCCCCACACATTATCACTGTTCCTATTTTGTGTGTATTAATCACTTGTAATATATGTGAGAGGAATGGTGTAGGTTGTTTGTTAAGAGCATAGTAGGAAATCACCATGATTGCTGTATCCATTATATAACCCATGAGTATCAGGTATCTACCTTCTGGGTCTTTAATTTCTGATGATAAGGTGAATGGTGTGGATCGGTGAAATGCAATTAGAGTTCCCCTTTGCTTGGTACAGGCAGAAGCCGTGTAAATTTGTTGATAAAAAGGAGAAATATATTTTGGAGTAGAATCTTTGGTGAAGTGTGTTTCTTGGAGGCATACTATGTGAGCCTTCTTGTTATGGAAAGTACGGAAGGCTTTGGTCCTTTTTTGAGGGACATTTATTCCCTGAACATTCAGGGAGAGTATATTCAGTGGTGCCATGGCAACAGATCAAATAGTTTTGACTTACTTTTTGTTATGCAGAGCTGACTGCGCAGATCAACCTGTGTGGACTGAAGAGATGAGAAGATAGAAAAGAAACCAGTGAATTCTGGAGTAAAGAGTAAACAAAAAACATATGAGATTAGATGATACATTGTATAAATTATTTTTTGCAAGTAATCACAATTTACCCGTGAAAGAGAATAAATATCTCTCTCAGGGGAATAAGTGCCTTCGTCACACTCCCACATAATATGGTTGGGAGAATGAGGAGGGCTAATGGGGGTACACGGATCTTCCGCTTACAGGAGAGAAGTGCTATGTCAAAAGACATCAAAATGATGTTTCATTAATTGGAGTGCAGAATATAGTTTTTGTTGAAATTATTTATTCCAGGGTGGTTGCATATGGTTAGTTTTGCCCTAGGCTAAATAATTCAGTTAGAAAGGTACTGTTAATAACTTTGGTATTGATGAAGATAGTTTGAATTATTTTGGGATTTTAACCCTTTTAGAGTAAACAATTACATATTTTATTCATATGCAACTGTTTAGATATGTTAACTCATAAAATTGAGGTTGTATTGCTTCAGATTAGAATAAACAAAAACATAATTCTAGGAACTAGTTAGGTAATAATATATTTGTTTTAAGAAAAGAAAGAAAAAGCTTCCATTACTTCTGGATTATTGAACATATTTGTCCTAAAAAGTAATAAATCTATTGTTATTACCTGATAATATATAACTGAACAAGAATTTCCTTATTTCACTTATATATTCTAAGGCTATATGAATCAGAAGTAATAAGAAATATAACTGGAATGTAACATGATCCCACACAGTGTGTGACTATCAGAATGCAGTTACATTCAGTTATAAATACAGGTTTTTTTATAGAGAACCATCTCTTAGTATAATAAATGAAGAGATATCAGGAATTAGGATGTCAGTCCATTGAATCTTCTTGGTCCATGGATGATGTGGCATAACGGCCTCTTTTGTGAGAATGACGATTCCCATTTTGTTCTGCAATTTTCTGGGTGCTGCCTGAAGGTGAAGATGATGCCATTCTTCTGCGTGTGGGAGTGTTGCTGCTTGTGGGTTCTGTCAGATTTAATTTTAAAAGGGTTTGTTGTAGTTCATCTGCTGATCTGCTTCTGTAAATTGTACCTTGGTAGTTAAATCTGACTGAAAAGGGGAAGCCCCATTGATACATAATGTTGTGGCGTTGCAGTTCCATTAGTTGGGGTTTCATGGATCGTCTTTTAGTAATAGTAAGTTGGGATAGGTCAGCAAAAATTTGATAATTGTGTCCTTGAAAATTAAGTTCCTTTTTTCTCTTGCAGCAATTAGTATTTGTTCTTTCGTTCTGTAATAATGACATTTTGTGATTATATCACGTGGGGGTCCATCTTTCTTTTTGGCTGTGAGGGCTCTGTGTACTCTGTCCAGTTCTAAACGTTCAATAGGGATATCTGGCTTTAGTTCTTGTAATAGAGCAGTAATAGTAGATTGCAGGTCTGTCACAGTTTCAGGTATTCCCCTTATGCGCAAGTTTGAACGTCTGGCTCTATTTTCGTAGTCTTCGAGCTTAGTTTGAAGTATTAAATTCTCTTTTTTTAATTGTTCCAATTCTGTTATATTTTCTTGGGTTGTAATTTCAATTTCATCCATTTTTATTTCTAAGGCTGCAGTGCGGTTTCCCAGCTCTCTTATTTCTTTGGTTAGGCTTTTTGTTATTTGGTCTGAGGTTTGTTTTAAAGCCTTATGAAGCATCTTTTCAAATTGTAATAATATTACTGGGGATGCTGAGGAGGCTTGTGGAGAAGTTTGTGAGAGGATTTGTTCTGTATCTGACTCAAATGAAGAGTCTTGCTGTGACATTTTCTGTCTGTGAGAGCGCCCTGATGCTGTATGTTGTGAGGTGACTGGAGCTGCTTCAGTTGCAGTGAGTGCCTGTGAGCTCTTTGTGAGGTGATTTTTATTTCTGCCACGGTTTCCTCCCAGTACCATATTTCCTGCCCAAACTTTCACAGTTTGTTCCCAGGGGCAAAAAGGTTCAAATGGATACCTTTTGAGCCTGCAGGCTCCGCTTTGTCCTTCTCTTCTCTCCTCAGCGGTGCGGAGCTCTAACAATGCATGTCTGCTCCGCTAGGCTCCGCCTCCTGCCTCTCATGAGGACAAACTTAAACAATCTATTCAATTTGTATCAAATACCCTGCGCTACATATTTAATAGTAGATCTAAAATTAGATTATACAATCAGATGGTTTTCTGTATGGACAGCCTTTGATTGGATTTCCTTCTCTTTTGAGAGTTTAAGCTGGCCCTACACCTGTATCATTTCTTTTGAAAGGCACATAAAAGAGTGATGGCAGAAAAAAGACTAGGTGGTTGGAGGCATTTTTTATATATATATATATATATATATATATATATATATATATATATATATATATATATATATATATATATATATATATATATATATATATACATATATATAGATGTATATATACTGTATGTATGTGCGCATATATATTATATATATATAGATATATATCTATATATATATAGATATATATATATATAGATATATATCTATATATATATATCTATATATATATATATATAAATATATACACTTTTTTTTTACTTTTTTGACTATTGACTGACTAATTGCCTCTGTTGAAAGTTTATTCCAAGCCTCAACTACTCTTTTAGTAAAATTATACTTTCAAAAATTTGTTTTGAACATTTATCCTGCTAGGTTGAGGTCATGTCCCCATGTCCTCATGTCCTCAATCTTAGTTTCATATTGCAAAATACTGCCCTCATGAAACTTATTTACACCACTAATGTTTTTAAAAGTATTAATCATTTTTTCCCTTTTTCCCCTTTCCCTTGTTTCCCCTAGATCAAACTGTGGCCCCGGGACACTATTCTCTTAGTGATAAAAGACACTGTTCTGCCAACTGACATCAACAATTGGGCACAATTTCTCCCATTGACATCAACAATAGGGCACTATTCCTCCCAATAATACCAACGATGGGGCACTTTTCCTCCACCTTATTCCAAATGTGGTGATGTTTACTCCCACTAATGCCAAGGAAATTTTCAATCCCACTGGCCACAGCCTGGCTTCCCTAAAGTCTAAAGGACAATAACTCAGCCCCTTTTTTAGATAATATGTACAATCTAGAGAAAGGATCTACAAACTAAATTCTGGAAGTCTCTCCTGATATGGTTTATCTGGAGAGACAGGAACATAATATGTACACTCTGGAGGAAAGAATGGAAAGTAGAGACATGATTGCAACCTTTAAATTCATCACATTTCTAATTGTTGAATTTGGTCCAGGCCAAGAAAAATCTTAACTAGTCTTACGTGCATGCACTTGTAAAATTTAATCTGGAAGTAGAATATTCATTCTATGAAAATTGAACCATTGACACTGTACTCAAATAAAAGTTGTTTGAAATTAGTTGAGTCCATGAATGCACCTTTGAACAGTTGCTTTTTAGACTTTCTCATCCAATGTTAGAAGTAAATTCTGCAAGTGTAAGGCCAGCTTTTCTCTGACTTTCTTTTTTTTTTCCATAAGGTTTTTATTGGAAATAAAAGAGAAAGAGCAAGATGGGGTGTATTACAGAAACACATAGTACAGATGATATGGCAATATACATGGTACTGTAGCATCTTAGCTTTTAGACTGTTGACATCAATATATCAACTAACAGTGGAATATTGAAAGCGAATCCTATTTCCGTTGAACCGAGAGCTTGGTAGCTTTCATAGACTCTGATTACTTATTTGAGCATTTGGGATTCATTATACAGTATCTCACAAAAGTGAGTACACCCTTCACATTTTTGTAAATATTTTATTATATCTTTTCATGTGGCAACACTGAAGAAATTACACTTAGTAGTGGGTGTACAGCTTGTATAACAGTGTAAATTTGCTGTTCCCTCAAAATAACTCAACACACAGCCAATAATGTCTAAACCGCTGGGGTACACCCCTAAGTGAAAATGTCCAGATTGGGCACAATTAGCCATTTTCCCTCCCAGGTGTCATGTGACTTGTTAGTGTTACAAGGTCTCAGGTGTGAATGAGGAGCAGGTGTGTTAAATTTGGTGTTATCGCTCTCACTCTCTCATACTGGTCACTGGAAGTTCAACATGGCACCTCATGGCAAAGAACTCTCTGAAGATCTGAAAAAAGAATTGTTGCTATACATAAAGATGGCCTAGGCTATAAAAAGTTTGCCAAGACCCTGAAACCGAGCTGCAGCACAGTGGCCAAGACCATACAGCAGTTTAACAGTACAGGTTCCACTCAGAGCAAGCTTTGCCATGTTAGACCAAAATAGTTGAGTGTACATGCTCAGCATCATATCCAGAGGTTGTCTTTGAGAAATAGACATTTGAGTGCTGCCAGCATTGCTGCAGAGGTTGAAGGGGTGGGAGGGGTCAGCCTGTCAGTGCTCAGACCATACGCTGCACACTGCATCAAATTGGTCTGCATGGCTGTTGTCCCAGAAGAAAGCCTCTTCTAAAGATGATGCACAAGAAAGCCCGCAAACAGTTTGCTGAAGACAAGCAGACTAAGGACATGGATTACTGGAACCATGTCTTGTGGTCTGATGAGACCAAGATAACTTATTTGGTTCAGATGGTGTCAAGCTTGTGGGCCGGCAACCAGGTGAGGAGTACAAAGACAAGTGTGTCTTGCCTACAGTCAAGCATGGTGGTGGGAGTGTCATAGTCTGGGGCTGCATGAGTGCTGTCGGCACTGGGGAGCTACAGTTCATTGAGTTAACCATGGATGCCAACATGTACTGTGACATACTAAAGCAGAGCATGATCCCCTCCCTTCGAGACTGGGCCACTGGGCAATATTCCAACATGATAACAGCCCAAACACACCTCCAAGATGACCACTGCCTTGCTATAGAAGCTGAGGGTAAAGGTGATGGACTGGCCAAGCATGTCTCCAGACCTAAACCCTATTGAGCATCTGTGGGGCATCCTCAAATGGAAGGTGGAGGAGCGCAAGGTATCTAACATCCACCTGCTCCGTGATGCCGTTATGGAGTGGAAAAAGACTCCAGTGGCAATCTGTGAAGCTCTGTGAACTCCATGCCCAAGAGGGTTAAGGTAGGAAAATAATGGTGGTCACACAAAATATTGACACTTTAGGCCCAGTTTGGAAATTTTCACTTAGGGGTGTACTCACTTTTGTTGCCAGCGTTTTAGACATTAACTGCTTCAGCCCCGGAAGATTTTACCCCCTTCCTGACCAGAGCACTTTTTGCGATTTGGCACTGCGCCGCTTTAACTGACAATTGCGTGGTCGTGCAACGTTGCACCCAAACAAAATTGACGTTCTTTTTTTCTCACAAATAGAGCTTTCTTTTGGTGGTATTTGATCACCTCTGCGGTTTTTATTTTTTGCACTATAAACAACAAAAGAGCGACAATTTTGAAAAAAATGCATTATTTTTTACTTTTTGCTGTAATAAATATCCCCCAAAAATATATAAAAAAAATATTTTTTCCTCAGTTTAGGCCGATATGTATTCTTCTACATATTTTTGGTAAAAAAAATCACAATAAGCGTATATTGATTGGTTTGCGCAAAAGTTATAGTGTCTACAAAATAGGGGTTAGTTTTGTGGCATTTTTATTATTTTTTTTTTTTTTTACAAGTAATGGTGGCAATCTGCGATTTTTATCATGACTGCGACATTATGGCAGACACATCGGACAATTTTGACACATTTTTGGGACCATTGGCATTAATACAGCGATCAATGCTAAAGAAAATGCATTGATTACTATAAAAATGTCACTGGCAGTGAAGAGGTTAACACTAGGGGGGCAATCAAGGGGTTAACGTGTTCCCTAGTTTGTGTTCTAACTGAAGGGGGGAGGGGACTGTGCAGGGGGAGATGAGAGATTGCTAATCATACTCTGTATGAACAGATGATCTGTCTGTTCTCTCCTCAGAGAACCGGAAACTGTGTGTTTACACACACAGATCCTGGTTCTCCATGTGCCCGAGCAATCGGGGAGCCCGGTGGTGATCGTGACCGCCGGGCACTCGCATCGGCTCAGGGGGACGAGTGGGGGGCGTGCACCCCCCCCAGTGGCCACAAGGCGAAGCGACATTACATAACGTCGTTTCGCCCAGCCGTGTCATTCTGCCGCAGTACAACTGCGGCAGACAGTCGGCAAGTGGTTAATGGCTGTGAGTTGAGTTTTTTTGAGGGGACAGCAAATTTACACTGTTATACAAGCTGTGCACTCACTACTCATACTTTACATTGTAGCAAAGAATAATTTCTTCAGTGTTGTCACATGAAAATATATAATATATAAATATATACAAAAATGTGAGGGGTGTACTCACTTTTGTGAGATACTGTAAGTTATGGTGTGATCGTTTATATAGAAGGGGTGACTTCATCAAGTTAGGTCAGAGTATCAAGCATATGATCCAGTTAGTATGGAGGATTTAGGGTTAAGGTCATGGCATGAGTTTCTGTATAAACTGTATCTGTATGAAAGGGTATTCAGAGGTCTTGTAGGGGGGTGGGTGTAAGACGGGGATGGAGGAGGGGGAGGTGTTAACATTGGGGAGGGTGGGGGGTGGGTAGGGGTGAAAGGGAGTGGTGAGGCTTTTATGGGAAGGATAAAGGGGTAAGGGGAACGGTGGTGGTGGTGGATGCTGTCCATCTTTCTCTCCCTCCATTGGGAAAGGCAGGGGGGGTTTAGTTGGGTGTTGTTTTGGATTTTTGTCTAATATGGTCAAATTATTATGTTATTAGTGATGTTTAGTGGGGGTTATCGGTTTTGGTTCTGATTATGAGATGATGTAGGTAAGGATAGTAGAGTAGTGTCAGGGGAATGGGGTGTCGGCAGTGGATTGGTCTTTGTAGTCTGTTATTGTCTTGAAGTGGGTCCAACAGGCCAGTTTGAATGAAAATTTGGTAGGAGTGTCATGAGCAATGCTAATGAGACGTCCCGTTTCTGCTATCCTATCAATTCTAGTTAGCCATTCTTTAATTGATGGGGTATGTGGAGTACCCAGTGGATCGGAATGCATTGTTTAGCAGAGTTAACTAAGGATTTCTTCCTTTTGGGGGAAGCTGACCAGGCAGCATACTACATTACTTGGGGGTTCTGTGTCTTTTCCTCTGGGTCTTAGTGCTCTGTGTAAGCGTTTCAACTGTATTGGTGTGTCTGGGGGTCTCTCTAATAGGTCATTGAATAGGGCAACATTGGTGCGGGTGAGTTGGCTGGGTTCAATGGTTTAAGATAGCCCTCTTACCTTTAGGTTGTGATGCCTGCCACGGTTGTCCAGGTCTTCTAGATGACTGTGGAGCTCATGCAGGTAGATGGAGTTAGACTCAGTGACTTGCTGCACTTGACAGAGTGAGGCATCATGGAGGGCAGTCGTTCTCTCCACCTTCCCCACTCTGATACTGATGGTATGGATGTCCTCTCGCAAGTCAGAGACAGCAGCCGAGAAGGTGTTTTTGATGTCTGCTGCGATCTCATGTAGATCGTTGAGGCTAGGTGCTGACGATTCTTTTGTGCCCACGGCAGCGTTATTTCTTTCTTTTGATCGAAGAGGGCTGGTGCTGGAAAAGCGGGATCTTCATGAGGAGGCCTGTGTGTCAGTCATGGCGCCCCTCTGTCATTGTGTGCGGAATAACTCTGGTATGTTGTCGCTCAGTTGGGTTCCTAGGTCACGGGGTAAGCGGGACCTGGTAGCGGAGGCGCTGCGGTGTGTTCTCCCTGCCAATCTGTGGGAAATACCTCTGCTAATGAGCTTGCTATGTCTCTTGGAGTCAGAATCCTGAAGTTAAGCAGCCACCTTGGACCAGGACCAGACCACGCCCCCCCTGACTTTCCATTGTTTCTCTGAGACATGTAGTGAAGAAATCTCTCCAATGTAACATAGAAAAACTATCAAGGATATCAATCATTGTCTACATAACAAATGTAATAAAAGAAAAAAGTTAAAGAATTTGAAGCACTTTACCACTAAATGTCTTAAGCAGCTGACGGAAAGTAAATATTTAGTTGTATTACATACTACTGACTCCACCAATCTGTACTCATTATCGAGTTGTCTTTTAGTTCTGACAATTCTGTGCACAAATGAAAAATGTTTCCCTTCATGGAAATCGATAAATAAAAATAAACAAGGAAAGTTATGACAATAGAGATAACGTTTCATTGTGATATGCTAATGGTTTTTGCATTCGATCTAAGAGGCTTTCTTTTTAGTAAGAGCTATTTTGGATAAAAGGAACGTTATAATGATAAATGACTTCTTCTGGAAACAATAAATATTTTGTAAAGCTCTTTCCGATGACTAGAAGAATAATGCCCTGCGTCTGAGAGATGATTTGTTTCAATGTTTTCACTTTGTGGGAAAATCAAGTGAAGATTCTACCATATTTCTTCTAATTTGGCCACTAGAGAAAGGGTTACAATGGACTTCAGTTAAGAGCTGTTGACTTGGATCGTCGGCAGGAAGAGACAAATTGTATTTCTGTTAGAGGGAATAGTGTATTATATGTCTTTTTGCTTAGTGGCGAAGAAGAGAAAAGAAAACATTTATCCTTACATGTGTGAGGAAAACAATCTGTCAGTAATAAAGCAGACATGTACTAACAGTATACAATCAAAAAGCGCCAAGCAGTTTTTGCGTGTCTATCATTACATTTTGTATGTGTTTTATGTATATACGTTAAAAATATTTAATGCTACAATAGTAGCTTAAAGCAGGATTAAACCCAAAACCAAAAATGTAATATGTCACAGCTTATCACTCATTTGTTTTCTTTTTTAGGCCTTTATCTCTCCGTTTTCACCTGATGATCTGGCCCGTAACACACCATCTGTATTAGAGTGCCTCCACTGTGGATGAAGGAGAACATGGGGCATCTTTGTACAACAACATTGTCAGTCGGGGGAGTGGAGTATGAACTAGCAGATTTAGATCTAACTAATTGAAACCAAACTCCAGCTTAGGCTCGATTCACACCTATGCATGTCACTTTTGAGCGTTTCTGCGGTGTTTTTTGTGATGCTTGCCACGTTTTTGAGCAGCGTTTTTGCAGCGTTTGTGACGCGTTTTGCTGCGTTTTTGCCGCGTTTTTTTTTTTTACAGTTTTTTTTAGACTGTATACAGTTTAAATAAAAAAAAAGCCAAAAACGCAAAACGCATCAAAAAGCTGCAAAAACGCTGTAAAAACGCTGCAAAAACGCTGCACCTGAGTTTTTGATGCTGGTCCATTGAATTCTATTACATGCAAAACGCTGCATTTTGCATGAAAAAAAGTCCCTGACCCTTTCCAAAAACGCAGAGGTACAAAAAGGCATTGATGTGAACATGTTCCATAGGAACCCATGTTAAAAAATTCCCATGCATTTCTGCAAAATGCAAAATGCATCAAAAAACGCGCTAGTGTGAATGGAGCCTAACACCACTTTAACCACTTGACCTCTGGAAGATTTACCCCATTCATGACCAGGCTACTTTTTCAGATACGGCACTGCATTACTTTAACTGACAGGTGCATGGTCATGCAACACTGTACCCTCGGTTTGGTACAAAAAATCGCAATAAGCATATATTGATTTGATTGATTGGTTTGTGCAAAAATTATAATGCCTACAAACTATGGTATATATACTGGAATTTTTAATTTATTTTTTTTTTTTATAGCAGGACTGCAATATTGTGGTGGACAATCTGACACTAGCTGACACTTTTGACACTTTGTGGGAACTAATGACACTAATACAGTGATCAGTGCTAAAGCTATGCACTATCACTGTGCTAATGACACTGCTGGGCAGGGGTCAAACATTTAGGGTGATCAAAGAGTTAAATGTGTGCCCAACCAGTGTTTTTGTGTTTACTATGTGCTGTTTTTACTAAGGGATGTGGTGGGAGAACAGAGCTCTACCTTGTTTACATAGGCAGAGCTTTGTTCTGTGTCTCTCCTCGCTGATCAGCAAGTGCCGGCTTGCCGGCACCCACTGATCGTCTCGTGTTGTGTCTAATCACAGCACAGCTGTGGTGCCGGCAGCACAGGGTGCACCCCCCCACTTCGAAGTTTCTTATTACATACTAGATATGTAATCTGACACCGCTCTGCCACTGTATTTCAGTTAAGGGACAACTATACCTTTAGTAATGCCACAAGCCCCCTGAGTGCAGCCCACCTGTTCTTATACTTCATTCTGCCCCATTCTTCACTGTACAGCCTGGAGTCCCACAGTCTTAGAAAGTGTCCTTGCTGGGTCATCTTCATACCGCACATGTGTGCTGTGGTTCAATTCATTCTGTTCAATCCTGCAGAGTACAACACTCATTATAAAAATTAGCTGACTGCAATATGTATGTTGAAGATGAAGAGGACCCAGCAAGGACACTTTTTGAATAAAGATTTCAGGCAGTTAAGATTGATGGAATGGGAGCAGAGGTACGTTTTAGACCACCAGTTTTAGGGGCCATCCCCCTGTCAGAACACAACTGCTCAGCAAGGGAGATTGCTGTACTAACCGTGCTTGGTTAGCACAGCGGCTCCGACCAGGGCTTTCAGGTTTTTTTTTTTTTCGTGCAACCTGCGGTTGTGTACCAGGCTTAACAGTTTACGTTAAAAACAGAGGGTTTTATCTGCGCACATTTGCAAATATATGCATAAGCCATGGAGCCCACATCAAGGGGCCTCTGTAAATACTGCGATCCTAACTCAAAATTTCCATCCATAGTATTAATAGCAGGAGCACATATAAGAATGTATAAATTAAGGGCAGGTATGCCTGGAGGGAGCCCATTCCTCCTTAAAGGCACAGGGGAACACGTGACACCCAGAAAAAGCACAATGGCAGCAAAGGCATCCAGTGTGTCCCTGCATCCAACTCAGCCAACTGTACAAAAAAGTGGCAACCGCCCCAACCTATAACTGGCCTTTGCAGTAAGGTGAACATAGAAGAGCAATACACATCACTAACAAACAAAACATTTCCCAGCACACTTATCAGCCAGCCTGCAAAACAACTAAATTGACTCTGTCTAACAGTTTACGTTAAAAACTGTGGGTTTTATTTGCACACATTTGCAAATATATGCGTAAGTTTCAGAGCCCACATCCAGGGACCTCTGTATATACCGTGGTCCTAACTCTAAATTTCCAGAGGCTCCATAGTAAGAGCACATATAAAAATGATAGATTAAGGGCAGGTGTGCCTGGAGGGAGTCCACCCCTCCTGGAGAATAGGTTCAAACTGATGCGGGATAGAAATTGTGCGCGTTCAGCTGAACGCAATGCAGTCCGTGGAGGCGATTTGACAGAAATTTGTGTGGGTTCATGCACAGATGTCTATTCAAATTGCCCCCGAAGTCACCAAAAGTAGTAAAGGAATTACTTTTGGGAATCGGGGTGGCACTGATTGGAATGGTGCCAATGCCTGCAAAAGCCACCGATTTGGCATGCGATTTGACTAGCACAAAAGCACAATATCTATGCTGTGCCAATGTGTTTATCCATAAAAAACAGTCATATATCTTGTTTTATTTTCTCTAAAGAATGGAAGTGAAAGCCTTAATGTTAAGGGCAGAAGGTAAAACACATGCGCCACTCTATGTGCGGTATAACCATAAATTGAATGCACAAAAAAAATGAATGTACTCTTGTGAGTACTTATATCTGTTTTGTGCATTAACTTTATGGTTATACTGCACTTAGAGTGGCGCCTGTGTGTTTTATCCTCAGCTGTTCCAAGAGTCACTTCTTGTCACTGGGCTGCCTTCAAGGTGTTATCATATGGACTATATTGTGCTTATAGTCCTGTTGTGCTTATCAGGCTGGTGGGCTAACTCTGAGCCTGGTGCAAGTGCCAACTTTATTCTTTGTGTATAAATGTTAAGGGCAACAGCTCCTTTTTCCCCAACTTTTAAAAACCTGTTCCAATATAATTCTGTATGCCTTGTGAAGGGGATTCACACAGCTGAAGTTTATTGTGGACAATTTTACTTGTTTGAATAGACTGTTCAGGGATCATTCTAGTGATACCTTTTTTAATGATTTGTAGTTTATAGGTTCTGCAGGAAGCATAGATGGCACTTTATAACTGCTTGGTTGTTGCAATATAGTGGGGACAGAAAGTATTCAGACCCCCTTAAATTTTTCACTCTTTGTTATATTGCAGCCATTTGCTAAAATAATTTAAGTTCATTTTTTTTCCTCATTAATGTACACACAGCACCCCGTATTGACAGAAAAACACAGAATTGTTGACATTTTTGCAGATTTATTAAAAAAGAAAAACTGAAATATTACATGGTCCTAAGTATTCAGACCCTTTGCTCAGTATTTAGTAGAAGCACCCTTTTGATCTAATACAGCCATGAGTCTTTTTGGGAAAGATGCAACAAGTTTTTCACACCTGGATTTGGGGATCCTCTGCTATTCCTCCTTGCAGATCCTGTCCATTTCTGTCAGGTTGGATGGTAAACATTGGTGGACAGCCATTTTTAGGTCTCTCCAGAGATGGTCAATTGGGTTTAAGTCAGGGCTCTGGCTGGGCCATTCAAGAACAGTCATAGAGTTGTTGTGAAGCCACTCCTTCGTTATTTTAGCTGTGTGCTTACGGTCATTGTCTTGTTGAAAGGTAAACCTTTGGCCCAGTCTGAGGTCCTGAGCACTCTGGAAAAGGTTTTCATCCAGGATATCCCTGTAGTTGGCCGCATTCATCTTTCCCTCGATTGCAACCAGTCATCCTATCCCTGCAGCTGAAAAACACCCCCACAGCATGATGCTGCCACCACCATGCTTCACTGTTGGGACTGTATTGAACAGGTGATGAGCAGTGCCTGGTTTTCTCCACACATACCACTTAGAATTAAGGCCAAAAAGTTCTATCCTGGTCTCATAAGACCAAAGAATTTTATTTCTCACCATCTTGGAGACCTTCAGGTGTTTTTTTTAGCAAACTCCATACGGGCTTTCATGTGTCTTGCACTGAGGAGAGGCTTCCGTCGGGCCACTCTGCCATAAAGTCCCGACTGGTGGAGGGCTGCAGTGATGGTTGACTTTCTACAACTTTCTCCCATCTCCCGACTGCATCTCTGGAGCTCAGCCACAGTGATCTTTGGGTTCTTCTTTACCTCTCTCACCAAGGCTCTTCTCCCCTGATAGCTCAGTTTGGCTAGATGGCCAGCTCTAGGAAGGGTTCTGGTCGTCCCAAACATCTTCTATTTAAGGATTATGGAGGCCACTGTGCTCTTAGGAACCTTAAGTGCAGCAGAATTTTTTTTTGTAACCTTGACCAGATCTGTGCCTTGCCACAATTCTGTCTCTGAGCTCTTCAGGCAGTTCCTTTGACCTCATGATTCTCATTTGCTCTGGCATGCACTGTGAGCTGTAAGGTCTTATATAGACAGGTGTGTGGCTTTCCAAATCAAGTCCAATCACTATAATCAAACACAGCTGGACTCAAATTAAGGTTTAGAACCATCTCAAGGATGATCAGAAGAAATGGACAGCACCTGAGTTAAATATGAGTGTCACAGCAAAGGGTCTGAATATTTAGGACCATGTGATATTTCAGTTTTTCTTTTTTAATAAATCTGCAAAAATGTCAACAATTCTGTGTTTTTCTGTCAATATGGGGTGCTGTGTGTACATTAATGAGGAAAAAAAAATGAACTTAAATGATTTTAGCAAATGGCTGCAATATAACAAAGAGTGAAAAATTTAAGGGGGTCTGAATACTTTCCGTCCCCACTGTATATTGAAGCAGTTCATCTGTTAATGCAAGAAATAGTTCAGTTGGACCATCTTGGTCCAAACAAACTATTTAAAGTTCAGCCAAACTTGCAATGAGGCTTTAATCACAGCGCTGCACTTAATTATATGACATAGTATTGGTGTTTATAACATTTTTGAGTGTTGGCTAGCTTAGATAGGGGGTATAGGGAGTGTATGCATAGAAGTTTAAAGAAATGCATCATGCATGACCAAGTGGAATTGGTTAAGAAGGACAAACAAATGGATCAAAAACTCAGAGGTCTATTCATCATCTGAGGTAGAAGCCACACTAAAAAGGAATATGATAAAAGTATGTTTGTATTAAAGGGAATATTTTTGACAGTTCAGTCTAGAACATAGAAACTAATTAAAATGAACCTGCAATATGTGTCTGAGAAGCTTAGACAGTGGGGTCTAAGGTTTAAAGTTTTAGTCTATGGTCTTTACTGATATACCTTATAACCTGGGGTTGTTTAATTATAAAAACATTGTATGGTTTTAGTAAAATATAATTTGTAACAAGTAAGATTTAAACAGAATGTACTACATAAAGAGCAGGGAATTATAAAGCAAGTAGACACAAGAAAACAGCAAATGAAAAGTACTGTCTAGTCCAACATAACAATCTTTCACTGAATTTGATACAAAAATACATTCCAGCTTGAGAAGATCTATTTTTTATCTTTTACAGCCTGCTAGATTAAAATTATACTCCGGGCATTAATACCCCCACCCTTGTCTCACCTTCCAATGAATCGCTTGGACCAATGTAATTATGTATATACCATACGTGGCCGATGTCCCTGGAAGCTGGAAATCACTGAAGTAGACGCTGCTACTCCAGTAATCTCCAATAGCTTCCGTTTTCTGCCCTGATGCATTGTGAACAAGGAGGGCATGGACGTCATTTAGAGAATGTTTGCATTTCCTGAATGATTTCAAAGCATTCTATGATTGGATAAGGTGGAGAGGCAGGATGGTGATGTCCTCCTGACCTCCTGTGTTCACATTGCATCAGCATGAGACCCAGAAGCTAGTGGAGATCACTTGAGTAGCAGTGTCTACTTCAGTGATTTTCACCTTCCAGGGGCATTGGCCAGTATTTAATATACTGTACATAGTTACATTGGTCCAAGATGAATCAATGTAAATGTGTATAGCATGCCAATGCCTGGAATTAGTCTTTAATAAAATGCATTTAAACATGTATTCATTAACAAAGAGCTTCATTCATTTTGCTTTAAAATATGTCTAGAGTTCAGAAATAAGTTTTAAAAAACTAAGACTTTATAGTGCATGATCTATAAATTATGGAAGAGCCCTGGGGCCATCATAAAAAAAAAATACAGAATTATGAGTTTGAAAAAAATTTTTTTTTTTTTTACAGAATTCTGAGTTTGAAAGTCAGAATTCTGAGTTTGAAAGTCAGAAATCTAAGTTTGAAAGTCAGAATTCTGAGATTCAAAGTCAGAATTCTGAGTTTGAAAGTCAGAATTCTGAGATTCAAAGTCAGAATCGTGAGTTTAAAAAAAAAAAATCCACAGAATTCTGAGATTAAAAGTCAGAATTCTGAGAGTCAAAGTCAGAATTCTGAGATTCAAAGTCAGAATTCTGAGTTTCAAAGTCAGAATTCTGAGTTTCAAAGTCAGAATTCTGAGTTTCAAAGTCAGAATTCTGAGATTCAAAGTCAGAATTCTGAGATTCAAAGTCAGAATTCTAAGTTTCAAAGTCAGAATTCTGAGTTTCAAAGTCAGAATTCTGAGTTTCAAAGTCAGAATTCTGAGTTTATAAATATAGTAGTCTTTACTAGGAAGATCTTAGGACCAATGAGCAATAAGGTAGCAACACCCACAGATCATCATTCTTCAGACATACATGTCTTCTGCTCTGTATATGAATATGTAAATCTATCTTAGTTACAGCACACAGTATAGGGAAGCAGGCAGTGCTGGGTTCTCTGGTTCCTCTACTGTATTAATTAGTTCCTCGGTTTGCTGTCTTATCCTTCTTCTCTGTCATCTGCTCCAACATAAAGAGCCATGCTGAAAACACGTGTATTGTGTGTGAGTGGGGGGGGGACACAGCTTCCATAGATAACAGAACACAAGGGCCAGCACACCTCTGCACCCCAACTTGTAGGACACATTGCACTATTGCCCCTACATGAGGGAATTGTGAATGGCTAGAAGGCAGCAAGATAATGTGTGTCTACGGTCATAACAGATTAATCATAGCAATTAATTGTATGGGCTGATAAGGTGTTTCACACACAATTTATCTCATATTCAACATAGAAAGCACTAATAGAGTGTGCTTAAGTGATAGCCTAGTGGTTAGAGTAATAGGCTAATAGAGTGTCCTTAAGTGATAGCCTAGTGGTTAGAGTAATAGGCTTATAGTGTTGAAAGTTGTGGGTTCTAATCCAGTTCAGGGCACAATCTTTAGTTATATATTTTCAATATATTGATTTTATATTAAACATATTTTAAAATATATTATATATATGTATTTTATTTATATATCCAAATTGATTTCAAGGCATATTAACAAAGACATATTGATAATATTGTTGTATATGTTGACTACTATAAATTAGAGAGTAGGGATTTTTTTTTACAAATCGGTGTATATATTGGGATGATTTTGGTGACATGGGGCCAGTTCTCGATTTCAGGAGATTGTCCCTGCATGATAACCATCATATCTCATAACTCAGCCCTGAGCTCTGCACTATAATCTGTGTGTACTACAATGTACACGCCCATATCTCCCCTTCACTGATTGGCTGCACTTTATCCCCACTGACACCGATGCAGTACCATTTTCCTCTTAGCTACACCATTGACACAGAATTTTTTTCCATCCAATGACACCACCGATGCAGGGTCATTTTTCCCATCCAGTGACACCACCAATGCAGGGTCATTTTTCCCATCCAGTGACACCACCAATGCAGGGTCATTTTTACCATCCAGTGACACCACTGATGCAGGGTAATTTTTCCCATCTAATGACATCGCCGATGCAGGGTCATTTTTCCTATCCAATGACATCACCGATGCAGGGTCATTTTTCCCATCCAATGACATCACCGATGCAGGGTCATTTTTCCTATCCAATGACACCACCGATGCAGGGTCATTTTTCCCATCCAGTGACACCACCGATGCAGGGTCATTTTTCCCATCTAATGACATCACCGATGCAGGGTCATTTTTCCTATCCAATGACATCACCGATGCAGGGTCATTTTTCCCATCCAATGTCATCACCGATGCAGGGTCATTTTTCCTATCCAATGACACCACCGATGCAGGGTCATTTTTCCTATCCAGTGACACCACCGATGCAGGGTCATTTTTCCTATCCAATGACATCACCGATGTAGGGTCATTTTTCCCATCCAATGACATCACTGATGCAGGGTCATTTTTCCTATCCAATGACATCACCGATGCAGGGTCATTTTTCCTATCCAGTGACACCACCGATGCAGGGTCATTTTTCCTATCCAATGACATCACCGATGCAGGGTCATTTTTCCCATCCAGTGACATCACCGATGCAGGGTCATTTTTCCTATCCAATGACACCACCGATGCAGGGTCATTTTTCCCATCCAGTGACATCACCGATGCAGGGTGATTTTTCCTATCCAATGACATCACCGATGCAGGGTCATTTTTCCTATCCAGTGACACCACCGATGCAGGGTCATTTTTCCTATCTAATGACACCACCGATGCAGGGTCATTTTTCCTATCCAATGACACCACCGATGCAGGGTAATTTTTCCTATCCAATGACATCACCGATGCAGGGTCATTTTTCCTATCCAGTGACACCACCGATGCAGGGTCATTTTTCCTATCCAATGACACCACCGATGCAGGGTCATTTTTCCCATCCAATGACCGATGCAGGGTCATTTTTCCTATCCAATGACACCTATCCAGTGTAGGTGTCCTATCCAGTGACACCACCGATGCAGGGTCATTTTTCCTATCCAATGACATCACCGATGCAGGGTCATTTTTCCCATCCAATGACATCACCGATGCAGGGTCATTTTTCCTATCCAATGACACCACCGATGCAGGGTCATTTTTCCTATCCAGTGACACCACCGATGCAGGGTCATTTTTCCTATCCAATGACATCACCGATGCAGGGTCATTTTTCCCATCCAGTGACATCACCGATGCAGGGTCATTTTTCCTATCCAATGACACCACCGATGCAGGGTCATTTTTCCCATCCAGTGACATCACCGATGCAGGGTGATTTTTCCTATCCAATGACATCACCGATGCAGGGTCATTTTTCCTATCCAGTGACACCACCGATGCAGGGTCATTTTTCCTATCTAATGACACCACCGATGCAGGGTAATTTTTCCTATCCAATGACATCACCGATGCAGGGTCATTTTTCCTATCCAGTGACACCACCGATGCAGGGTCATTTTTCCTATCCAATGACACCACCGATGCAGGGTCATTTTTCCCATCCAATGACATCACCGATGCAGGGTCATTTTTCCTATCCAATGACACCACCGATGCAGGGTCATTTTTCCCATCTAATGACACCACCGATGCAGGGTCATTTTTCCTATCCAATGACACCACCGATGCAGGGTCATTTTTCCCATCTAATGACATCACTGATGCAGGGTCATTTTTCCCATGTAATGATATCACCGATGCAGGGTCATTTTTCCCATGTAATGATATCACCGATGCAGGGTCATTTTTCCCATCTAATGACACCACCGATGCAGGGTCATTTTTCCCATCTAATGACATCACCGATGCAGGGTCATTTTTCCCATCTAATGACACCACCGATGCAGGGTCATTTTTCCCATCTAATGACATCACCGATGCAGGGTCATTTTTCCCATGTAATGACATCACCGATGCAGGGTCATTTTTCCCATCTAATGACATCACCGATGCAGGGTCATTTTTCCCATCTAATGACATCACCGATGCAGGGTCATTTTTCCCATGTAATGACATCACCGATGCAGGGTCATTTTTCCCATGTAATGACATCACCGATGTAGGGTCATTTTTCCCATGTAATGACATCACCGATGCAGGGTCATTTTTCCCATCCAATGACATTTCGGCCACTAGCGGGGCGCTTTTACCCCCACTAGCGGCCGAGAAAGGGTTAAAACCGCCCGCAATGCACCGCAATAGAGGCGTTTTGCCGGCGGTATCCCAGCGCTGCCCCATTGATTTCAATGGGGAGCAGCCGTGGAGGAGCGGTAAACACATCTCTACAAAGAAGCTGCTGACAGGACTTTTTTTTCTGTCCTGCCAGCGCAGTGCTCCGGTGTGAAAGTCCTCGGGTAGAGTAATGTGAAGCCCTCGGGTAGAGTAATGTGAAGCCCTCGGGTAGAGTAATGTGAAGCCCTCGGGTAGAGTAATGTGAAGTCCTCGGGTAGAGTAATGTGAAGCCCTCGGGTAGAGTAATGTGAAGCCCTCGGGTAGAGTAATGTGAAGCATCTGCATCGGTGGTGTCACTAGATGGAAACAAAATGACCCTGCATCGGTGGTGTCACTGGCTGGAAAAAATGACCCTGCATAGGTGGTGTCACTGGATGGAAAAACGACTCTGCATCGGTGGTGTCACTGGATGGAAAAATGACTCTGCATCGGTGGTGTCACTGAATGGAAAAATGACCCTGCATCGGTGGTGTCACTGGATGGAAAAATGACCCTGCATCGGTGGTGTCACTGGATGGAAAAATGACCCTGCATTGGTGGTGTCACTAGATGGAAAAATGACCCTGCATCGGTGGTGTCACTAGATGGAAAAATGACCCTGCATCGGTGATTGAGTTATGACACATGATGGTTATCATGTAGCTTCCAGGGACAATCTCCTGAAATCGAGAACTGGCCCTATGTCACCAAAATCATCCCAATATATACACAGATTTGTAAAAAAAATCCCTACTCTCTAATTTATAGTAGTCAGCTTATACAAAAGTTTTATCAATATGTCTTTGTTAATATGCCTTGAAATCAATTTGGATATATCAATAAAATACAATTTAAGTTCTATTTATAGTTTAAAATATGTTTAATATAAAATCAATATATTGAAAATACATACATAATTAAAAATGTGCTCAGAACTGGATAAGAACCAGAACTTTCAACACTATAAGCCTGGTACTCTACCCACTATACTATCACTTAAGGGTCCTGAATAGCTTCTTTCTATGTTTAATATGAGGTTAATTCTCTGTGAAACAACTGTATTAATCCAGACGAGTGATTTATGATCGATTTGTTATGACCAGTCTCCTGAAATTGTGAACTGCAACCCAGGGGAAACTGTAGATGACACCCTAATGATCCCATCTGATCACCCTAATAATATATACACAGTTTTTTTATGAAATCTCTACTCTCTAATTTATAGTAGCCAGCATATACTACAACTTTGTGTGCTCAATATATCAGTGCTTCTTTGTTACAGTTTTTCTCCATTGTTTTGGCTCATTTCTTGAAACAGAAATGACATTCTCAAAACAACATGGACAAATCTCCAAACCACTTGGCAATTGTTCACAACTGAATTGAATTTCTCACTCATTTCATCAAAATTACAAATGTCTCAGTACGTGTCTCAATGTCTCAGTACATCTTTCAAATGATTAAGTACAAGTAGCCTACATTTAGCACAATTTCCAAGTGAATAGATCTTGTTGATCTAAACTGATTGTCAATTCTCAGTCTAATGGTTGTTCTCTCCAAAACGTGTCAGCATCATTTCATTGTTTAAGTCATCACATGCACAATAGTCTGTTCAATTGTCAAAATTATTCAGGAACATAATACCATGAATACCATATATGAATCTCTTGGAACATTTGATAAAATGATTGCAGCAATTGACAGTCAGGTGCAACTAGAACTTGACTAAGGGTCCTTTCACACTGGGGTGGTTTGCAGGCGCTATTGCGCTAATAATAGTGCCTGCAAACTGACCCGAAAGTGCTGCTGCTTTCATTCCAGTGTGAAAGCCCCGAGGGCTTTCACACTGGAGCGATGCGCTGGCAGGACGGTAAAAAAAGTCCTGCCAGCAGCATCTTCGGAGCGGTGAAGGAGCGGTGTGTATACCGCTCCTTTACCGCTCCTGCTCATTGAAATCAATGGGACGGCGCGGCTATACCGCCGGCAAAGCGCCTCTGCAGAGGCGCTTTGCGGTGGTTTTAACCCTTTCTCGGCCGCTAGCAGGGGGGTAAAACCACCCCCGCTAGCGGCCGCATACCGATGGTAAATCGCCGCTTACAATAGCGGCGCTTTACCGCCGACAACGCCCCCGCCCCAGTGTGAAAGGAGCCTAACAAAGGAGGAGTCGGAGTTGGTCTCAGATGACCAATCAAACAGTATGTTTAGTTACCTGACAGGTGTTGTCCATGATTGTAAATGCTGCCAAACATGTATATATAGAGCTTGACCATGCAGGACCAGTACAATTTCTGAACATGGAGGCACCTGGCCAAGTAAATGAACAAGGGAAACTGCCTGCTCGAGGAAGAGGAAGAAGAAGAGGAAGAGGAGTAAGGGTGAGTGGTGGTGAAATAGGGGGAAGAGGCAGAGGAGCACGAAGACACCATGCTGTACCTGATGAAATTCGGGCCACAATTATAGATCATGTCATCAACCATGGCCTCAAATGTCGCCGAATGCAACCTAATGTGCCTCGCTCTACAGTCTTCGCTATCATCCAAACCTTTCGCAGGGAAAACAGGTATGTAGTCAGTCAATGATGGAATTATATAATGTATAGGACAGGACACTGTGCATAGAGCAACAAATATATTTATTTATTCATTTACGTATTCATTTAGTGTGTATGTGTGTGTGTGATAGGCCTACAGTATTACAGTATCTTACCTCAGTGGGATGTTACGTATGATACTAACAATGACAAGAAAAATATTGTAAAAAATAAACTATGGAATAGTATGGAATAGTTTATTTTCTACAATATTGATGATACAGTTTATAGTAGTATTCCAGTCACTGTGCAGTGATGCATTGGAATTGTGGTAAAGTTACTGTAAGTAAAACAACAATACGATTACATTGGTAACTCATTCTGTACGGAATACATAAGGTATAAATTACGAATGGAGTGTTGTCCTTTGAATTCTATGTCTAGGATTGGATGACAACCTGGCACGGGTGGCTGAGGAAAACTTCTCAATGAACAACAAGAACAAGAGATCTGTAACATGGTGTTGGCAAATAATGCCATCACATTGAGACAGATCCGCACTGCAATCCTACAAGACAAAGCCATATTCCAAAATGTCACTCTATAAGCATCTCCACAATAGCCCGCATATTGAAGAAGCATCAGATGACAATGAAGCAAATTTACAGGGTACCATTTGAGAGGAAATCTGACAGAGTGAAAGAGCTGCGGTACCAGTATGTACATGTAAGTCAGTCACTGGTTGTCCATCAAGATAACCTTTTTACAATTACCATAAGCAGTGTTTCCCGAAATGTATTGGTTTCAGTACCCACTTTACCTGATTTCTGAATCTAGGTAATCCAGGTATGAAAGTATTTGATTTACGTATCTGATTTATAAACATTTTGTCTAAAAACTGCAGCTTACTGTATGATGCAATTATCATTATAATCCTTATTTTGAAGAATATAACATACAATACAGTAAGAAAAAGGGTCAAAGAGCTGCAATTACAGTAGTGCCTCCCATGTAAATCTATCTAATACTGTAGGTTTTACTGTAACATTTCAGTAAGTCTACTCATTAATAATTTTTCCCCTCCCCTTTCTGTCAAATACCCCCTGTAGTACCTCTGCATAGGGTACATGTACCCCAGGTTTGGAACCACTGGAATACTGGCCAGTAATATATTGAACTTGTGTAGAACATTCCTATGTAACTGTCTGTAACTGTAGTGTATGACTCTTCTGTATGACTGATTTGATGTTTTCTTTTTTTACTCTATTGTAGAGAATGTTGGCATTGGAAGGAAATGAGACCTCTCACATACTCGTGTATGTGGATGAGGCTGGCTTCAACCTGGCCAAGGGCCGAAGACGTGGCCGAAATTTTAGTGGCCACCAGGCCACGGTGGATGTCGCAGGCCAGCGAGGGGGTAATATAACTATGTGTGCTGCCATTTCTGAGAATGGTGTGGCCACTCAATCCCCAGTCTTGGCCCATAGAATACACAGAAGCTCCTTATCTTCTTGGACCGCCTTCATTTGGATTTGATCCCTGAAAATAAGAGAGGTCTCATAGGGCCTCACCTACCACAATATATAATTGTATGGGACTATGTGAATTTCCACCGTGGCCTGCTTATGAGGGCCTGGTTCACTGCTCATCCAAGGATGGATATGGTGTTCCTACCACCTTACTCTCCTTTCCTCAACCCTTTTGAGGAGTTTTTATCCGCTTGGAGGTGGAGAGTGTATGAGCATCGAGCTCAAGATCAGAGGTCCCTGCTCCATGCAATGGATGCTGCCTGTGAGGATATTACAGGAGATCAGTGTAGGGGATGCTCTGATGAAATCCGATTGGCGGATGAAACGCGTCAGCATGATGCCATCACGCTACCCATAGCGTTCCCACAGACCTCCAGATCCACCCACCAGCCCAGGCATCACTGGCCTGTAATTACAGTAACATGGCCGTTTGAAACTTCCCGGGAAACGGATCGAACGGAGGACTGAACGCTTTAGAAAACCCTGCTTTATTCACCGCATCTCCCTGGGCGTACACCTTCTACTTACCCTCAGTACGCCCTCAAAGGATATGCACAGCTGAGGACCCGGCGGAGGATGGGAGACAACTCAACTAGCCAGCTGGAGGCGGCATGAGCCTGAACTCGGTCCGGTGATGTGTCCTGATGCACCACAGAGTCAACACTGGGTGAGATCTAATCTGTTTGTGTCCTGGACAGGGGACAGTTGTCTCAATCAGTGCATCCACCCAGTATGTATGATTCACTAAATGAGTTACACTGCTCAGCCTGATTCAATCTGCTACGGCTCACCATATCCTGCAAACAGGAACTCCCATTCCCTGTCATCAGCGCTGCGAAATATTGATGGCCCAGGGTGATCTTACAGTAACTGACCAGGACTGCAGTATCCAGTGACCACGCTACTGTTGAGTCAGTACAGGGTCTTCCCATTTCCATTCCCCCCATCTTCCCCTCCTATCCCCCCGGTTCTTCTTGTTCCTACATCTATGAGGACCTGATATCTAGGGCTACTGCATTACCATCCACAACCCCACATATCTCTCCTTTCAATTACCATCTGCTGTTATCATTTGATTTACCAGGACTTTCAGTTATCCAGCAGATGAAAATTTAGTATCTAATCTGAATTCATTCTTGTATATCTATCTTGAATGAATTCACATGAGGTGTGTGTGCAGGGGCGGACAGACCATTGAGCCACTCGGGCACTGCCCGAGGGCCCTGGGCCACTAGGGGGCCCCATCAGGGTTGCCAGCCTCAGTAAAACCAGGGACAGTATGTATAAATCTGTGTTTTTTTTACATTTGTCTGTGTATACTGTGTGTACATGTATGTGTATACTGTGTGGCCCCATAATCTCTGATTGCCTGGGGGCCCCATAATCTCCTATTGCCCGGGGGCCCCATGAGTTATCAGTCCGCCCCTGTGTGTGTGGTATATGTGAGTGGTGGCCATCTGTGTCTGTCAATGACAACGTTGTCATTTTTATATTGGTGATGGTACCTGTTTTTACAGTATATTATTGGATTGGTGTTTATAGTGTACTTTCAATAAAAAGCATTTCATATACGTTTTGACCATTGCATGTTCCTCCTTGATGAATTACCTTTCCCTTTGTTTTTTGTAGGGGATGGTTGCGACATGCACGCAGCTTCTTCCATCGTTGTATCGCAAGGGAGGATATACGCTGTAATGTTGATGAGAATCTGTGGCCAGACAGACAGCAGCGTGTGGATGGGCAGGAGGGTGAGGACGGTGGCCAGTGAAGAGATGTTACAGTAGTTGTGAAACTCCAGCTTTATTTACAGCATTGTAGGCTAAATGTAATTTTCCTTGTTTTTTGTTTGTGTGTTTATATTTCCGTGTATTATGCTGTATACATTTTCTTTTTACTCTGATGTATGGAAGTTACTTTGTGTGTGAATGATAATGGTTACAATACTGTAAAGTAATTTTTCCTTGGCAGTATGAGTGCAATGTGTGATGTAAAACCTTGGAGGCTACTCTTACCCTAAAATCTTTTCTTTTTTTTCAGTTTTATACACAATTGTATTCAGTTAGCTAGACAAAAACTGTACAGTAACCATTGTCAATGAAGGACTGGGCTAAGACTGAAAGGTGGACATGAGGGATATTTCAATGGTCCTCTGCCTTAGAGACAAAACATCTAAACATTTTGACTTGCAGTGCTTACACAATGCCAAAGGGATGAAGCATTTTGGGGGCACTGACTATATGAATGAGAAAGAAATTTATTTTTGACACGTGAGTTAACTGTTTTGGGAAAGATATAAGCTTTTGAAGGTGAACCATGGTGTTGTGCTGAACCATCCAGGTTATTTTGGCAAAAGCACCAAGAGAGTGGAGAACGTCTGGTCTGTTTCAAGAAATGAGCCAAAGCAATTGAGAAGAATCTTTGCCATTTTGGTAGCACTGACTCTTTATATGGGAAAGGAATATGGTTTTGAAGAATGAGTGAACAGTTTTGGGAGAGATATGAGCTTTTGCACGTGAATTATAGAGTTGTGCTGAACTGTAAGACTGTTTTGCCAAATGAACTTAGAGTTTTGAGAATGTCATTTCTGTTTCAAGAAATGAGCCAAAACAATGGAGAAAAACTGTAATATACCTTGAAATCAATTTTGGATATATTGATAAAATACAATTCAAGCCCTCACTATCTCATGTTTTATAATATATATAAAAATTCCCTCACCTGGATTAGAACCCACAACTTCACCAATATAAATCTGCTTAACCACTAAGCTATCCCTCAGTAGTGGTTTGGTTTTGCTTTTATGTTTAATATGAGGTTAATTGTATGTGAAACACCTCTATTAGTCCAGACAAGTAATTGCTATGATCAATCCGTTATGACCATAGAAACACTTTGTCCTGCTGCCTTCTAGCCATTCACAATTCCCTCATGTAGGGGCAAAAGTGCAATGTTTCCTACAAGTTGGGGTGCAGAGCTGTGCTGTGCTGGCCATTGTGTTCTGTTGGGATCAGTTTGGATATATTGATAAAATACAATTTAAGCCCTCGCTATCTCATATTTTAAAATATATTTATATAAAGAATATAGTCTCACCCAGATTAGAACCCACAACGTCACCAATGTAAGCCTGCTGCTCTAACCACTACACTAACCCTCATTAGTTATTTGAATTTGCTTTTATGTTTAATATGAGGTTAATTGTGTGTGAAACACCTCTATTAATCCAGACAAGTAATTGTTATGATTAATCCGTTATGACCATAGATACACATTGTCCTGCTGCCTTCTAGCGATTCACAATTCCCCAATGTAGGCACAATAGTGCAATGTTTCCTACAAGTTGGGGTGCAGATCTGTGCTGCGCTGGCCATTGTGTTCTGCTATCTATGAAAGCTGTGTCCCCCCCACTCACACACAATACACATGTTTTCAGCATGGCTCTTTATGTTAGAAGAAGCAAAAGACAGCAAACAGAGGAACTATTAGTACAGTCGTGGAACCAGAGAACCCAGCACTGCCTGCTTCCCTGTACTGTGTGCTGTTAATAAGATAGATTTACATATCCATATACAGAGCAGAAGACATGTATGTCTGCAGAATGATGGTCTGTGGGTGTTACTACATTATTGCTCATTGGTCCTAAAATATTCCTAATAGAGACTACTATATTTATAAACTCAGAATGACTTTCAATCTCAGAATTCTGACTTTCAATCTCAGAATTCTGACTTTGAAACTCAGAATTCTGACTTTTAATCTCAGAATTCTGACTTTAAATCTCAGAATTCTGACTTTTAATCTCAGAATTCTGACTTTAAATCTCAGAATTCTGACTTTGAAACTCAGAATTCTGACTTTGAAACTCAGAATTCTGACTTTTAATCTCAGAATTCTGTAGATTTTTATTTTTTTTTTAAACTCACGATTCTGACTTTGAATCTCAGAATTCTGACTTTCAAAGTCAGAATTCTGACTTTGAATCTCAGAATTCTGACTTTCAAACTCAGAATTCTGACTTTCAAACTCAGAATTATGTAAAAAAAAAATTTTTTTTTTCAAACTCATAATTCTGTATTTTTTTTTTTGCTGATGGCCCCAGGGCTCTTCCATAATAAATAAAGGGCTGGAGTCAAGCTCTTTCTAAAATGAAGTGTATGTAAAGCTAAAGGTGTTTTTATTGGATTTCCCTCCTCCAGGGCAGAATGTACAGTAAAGGAAAATCTCCAAATTTTGACACAAACAGAAAAAAATAACAAGGGGTTTAAATGTCCTATTATATCTTAAAACTAAAAAGATAAAATTAGTTGTGATGTACTTTTACATTTGGGATAATGCAGATGTGATTCTTGCTTTGTCAACGCATACTTAAAATCAAAATTTAGCTAAAATGTTTTATTTGCTTTATATAGTGCTTGAAAAGTTTAAAGTCTCTGTAAGGTTTTTATTAGCAACTTTGTTGAACTCTCTTTTTAACAGAAGAAAACATATTTTAGAAGAGTGTGGAGGCTTAAAACTTCTGGCAATTCATTCTAAAGCCTAACTGTACACATGATGCCATGGATGACACCTTTTAAAAATTATAAATGCTTGACTGTCTGTGGCTTCAATCTATTCTAAATCACTTGCTTGTCCCATAGCCTGTCTCTTAAACGTATTAGCTACTCAAATACAAGCCTGTATATACCCCCTTATTACCAAACTGTTTTAAAGTTTTCAGCGCTGTGATAGTTTGACTGACAATTACTCCATCATGAAACAATATACCCAAACTAAAGTGGTTTTAAAGTCAAAAGTTTTTTTCCTTAAAGTGCCAATAAAGGCAAACCTGTTTTCTTTTTAGTTTAGATAGAGTGGAGAGGAGATTTGAACAGCTGTCAGTCTTTATTTATTTTTTGCTGTCTGTGGCCCTGTTAGGGAGATTCACCCTCTCTATGTGTCCTGTTTACTTTTATTGTTGAAAGTGAAAATAAAGGAGGGTGTGTCCTGCTGGCAACAAGGACAGCTGCTCACTGGGAGAGCTCCAGCTCCACATACCGCACAGCACGGAGTGCCCACATCACGCACCTTCCCTAAGAGGGAGTCCTTGAGGTCAGCACCCTAAAAGCTGACAGATTTCTTTGCTCCGACACACAGTCCAGCTAAGTTTAACTAAGCCAAACCAGGAGAGCTGCAGGGAGATGATATGGATGATATGGACACTGAAACCAATATATAGGGTCAATGCCTGCAACATCCTCTGTCTGGAACAATTTCCTTCCTCACCCCTCTGTAGCTGATCTGAAGGTCATGCTAATATCCTTGAGAGATTCATTACATGTAGATATGCTGAAAATGTTGGCTCCTGTGAATGCTTCAGTACAAGAACTGCAGCAGAGAGTATCTCACATAGAAAACAAAATGGAGGATGTTTTCTCTGCTTACCATACTCTGGTAGATGTTTGCAAAGAACTTCAAAATGATATCCAAAAAATCAACGCAAAGTAGCTGACATGGAAGACTGGTCCCGCAGGAATAACATTAAAGTGAATGTAAACCCCATTCATGAAATTTGAGCTGGGCACATATATCTGCAGTGTTTTCTTATCTCTCTTCAAAGCCCTAAGTCCTGTGAATTTCTCCTGCTCCTTTCTTTTGTTATCAGCATGTTAACTTCTGACAAGTTCTCCATTAACTGTGATAAAACCAGGCTGAATTTTGTGTCAGGGTGGCTAAATAGATTAGCAGAGAGCTGGTCTATTCACAGCACAACTGTTTCTTGCATTTTTTCTTCCTTTTTCTGCCTATGTGGAGAGGGGGTGTGTGCCTTTCCTCCAATCAGCTGTCTCATTGTGTATGGCAAGAATCCACACCCACAGGAGAATCAGGAAGAGAAAATTCTAACAGGACATGCACTTTCTAAACCATATATAAAGCTGAAGACAGCAGATATACATGTAAAACTTATGTAGGAGGATTTGTTTCATGTCTGTGTATGATCTGAGGCTGTTCACTTTACTGGGTATATGTGAGGGTTTACATCCACTTTAACACTCATCTATTACATGTAAAAATCATATTTTTTTGCTAGAAAATTACACAGAACCCCCAAACATTATATATTTTTTAGCAGACACCCAAGGGAATAAAATGGCAGTTGTTGCAACTTTTTATCTCGCACAATATTTGCACAACAATTTTTCAAATGCTTTTTTTTGGAAAAAAAACTGTTTCATGATTTAAAAAATACCAAAACAGTAAAGTTAGCTCAATTTTTTTCTATAATGTGAAAGATGTTACGCCGAGTAAATAGATACCCAACATGTCACACTTTAAAATTGCGCTCACTCATGGAATGACGCCAAACATCGTTTCTTAAAAATCTCCATAGGCAATGCTTTTTACAGGTTACATTTAGAGTTACAGAGGAGGTCTAGTGCTATAATTGTTGCTCGCACTCTAACACACGCGTCGATACCTCACATGTGTGGTTTGAATAGCGTTTACATGTGTGGGCGGGACTGACATGTGTGTTCGCTTCTGAGCGCGAGCTACCGGGGACAGGGGCGTTTAAAATTTTTTTTTTTATTTTACTATATTTTTCTTATTTTTACTTTCTTACATTTTTTATCACTTTTATTCCTATTACAAGGAATGTAAACATCCCTTGTAATAGGAAACGTTTGTGACAGGTCTTCTTTATGGAGAGATGCAGGGTCAATAAAACCCCACATCTCTCCTCCAGGCTAGAAAGCATGAGATCAGAAAAAAAAATCCACGATCTCATGCTTACCAGCCGCGGCTTTGTTTAAATCCGTGGGCCGGATGTGACATCATAACTTTGCGATGGTCATAGATATGACTTGTGACCATCTGGTCACCGGAAATCTCTATGCTTGTCATCCGGCGGTGGCCTCTTCTTTCTCCGGGTCCCCGATGGCACAGGAGAGCCCAGAAAAGCACCAGATGGCGGTGGGAGGGGGGATGTCCCCTCTCATCGCCTGTAAGAAAGATCAAGTGGCAGAACTGCCACTATGATCATTCTTATGGTGCACAGAATTGCTAGCTGAAAACAAGGATGTGACAGACCTAGCCGGGAGAGAGAGTTTTGGAGGGGACTTCTATGCTAGCCTCTTGCCGTCGATCGTGGGCCCTAGCATTTGGGGGAACGGTGCTCTTTGTGAGCTGTATACCTGGGGACTAGGGATGAGCCGAACACCCCCCGGTTCGGTTCGCACCAGAACCCGCGAACGGACCGAAAGTTCGCACGAACGTTAGAACCCCATTGACGTCTATGGGACTCGAACGTTCGAAATCAAAAGTGCTCATTTTAAAGGCTAATTTGCATGGTATTGTCCTAAAAAGGGTTTGGGGACCCGGGTCCTACCCCAGGGGACATGTATCAATGCAAAAAAAACTTTTAAAAACGGCCGTTTTTTCGGGAGCAGTGATTTTAATGATGCTTAAAGTAAAAAAAAAAAAAGTGAAATATTCCTTTAAATATCGTACCTGGGGGGTGTCTATAGTATGCCTGTAAAGTGACGCGTGTTTCCCATGTTTAGAACAGTCCCTGCACCAAATGTCATTTTTAAAGGAAAAAATCTCATTTAAAACTGCTTGCGGGTTTAATGTCATGTCGGGTCATGGCAATATGGATGAAAATCAGTGAGACAAACGGCATGGGTACCCCCCAGTCCATTACCAGGCCCTTTGGGTCTTGTATGGATATTAAGGGGAACCCCACACCCAAATTAAAATAAGGAAAGGTGTGGGGCCACCAGGCCCTATATACTCTGAACAGCAGTATACAGGCGGTGCAAACAAGACAGGGACTGTAGGTTTGTTGTTAAGTAGAATCTGTCTGTAATTTTGAACATTTTTAACGTGTTTAGCTCCAGCCAAAAAATCTTTTCTAAGCTTTTTGGAAAACATAGGGAAGGGTTATCACCCCTGTGACATTTGTTTTGCTGTCTTTCCTCCTCTTCAGAAGATTTCACCTCACTTTTTTGTCCCAATGAAAAATGTTTTTTGAAAATTTGGTTTTTTTTGTGGAACAAGGATTGGAAAGCATCAGTGGAAAGGAGAAATTGTTTTCCCATATTAACTCTTACAGGAGAGAATTTCCCTTCCTAGGGGTAGATTTCATCTCACTTCCTGTTGTCTCCTTCCGTTTGCAAGTAGGAGTCGTTTGTAAGTTAGATGTTTGAAAGTAGGGTCCTGCCCTATATACTCAGCAGAAATTTGGGCCTTAGGTGTTGCTGTGGCCACAACACTGTAAGCCCTCACAGGGCCCTGCTGTGAAATATTAGATCAAGAATTGTAATTACATGCCCCTGTTGAACAGGAGCTGAAAAATTAGGCCTTAGGCACTGGTGCTGGTGCCACAACACTGCAACCCCTCACAGACACTCTAGTTGGAACGCAGGAACGAGCCCTGCTGCAAAGTATTGCTTCAAAAATTGTAATTACACGCCCCTGTTAGACAGGGGCAGAAAAATTGGGCCTTAGGCACTGGTGCTGGTGCCACAACACTGCAACCCCTCACAGACACTCTAGTTGGAATGCAGGAACGAGCCCTGCTGCAAAGTATTACATCAAAAATTGTAATTACACGCCCCTGTTAAACAGGGGCTGAAAAATTGTGCCTTAGGCACTGGTGGTGGCGCCCAGAACCAAAAATGTTCTTACAAGCTATCAGCGTGATGATTGAGGAGGAAGAGGATAATTACTCAGGGATAGTCACTCAGCATCAGCATAGGCAGTCTTTGAAGGGATCTGAGATTTCAAAAAAAATTATTCGGTTACATCAGCATCAGGTGCTTGGTAGCTGGTGGTGATCCAAGACTCATTCATTTTTATGAAGGTCAGCCGATCGACCGAGTCGGTGGACAGACGCACCCTGTGATCGGTTACCACGCCTCCAGCAGCACTGAATGTGCGTTCCGAAAGAACGCTGGATGCAGGACAGGCCAGTAGCTCAATTGCATACTGTGCAAGCTCTGGCCAGTGATCCATCCTCAAGACCCAGTAACCCAGAGGATTTTCGGTGGGAAAGGTGTCCAAGTCTGATCTTGCCCCTAGGTATTCCTGCACCATGTAAAACAGACGCTGGCGATGGTTGCTGGAACCGATCATACCTTGGGGCTGCGGACCAAAAAATTGTCTGAATGCATCGGTCAGACGGCCACCTTCTCCACCGCTCCTTCTTTGACTGACCGAAGCCTCAGCAACACGTTGTCCAGAAACAGGAGTTTGTAACCTCCCAGTCTCTGGGAACGCGTTGCACAGACCTTTCTGCAAGGCCTCCCGAAGATGTTTCATCCTCTGCTCCCTCTGCGATGGCAAGATAAGGTCCGTAACCTTACCCTTGTAACGTGGATCAAGGAGGGTTGCCAGCCAGTATTGGTCCTTCTCCTTGATACCACGAATACGAGGATCCTTACGCAGGCTTTGCAGGATCAGGGAGGCCATGCAGCGTAGGTTTGCTGAGGCATTCGGTCCGGAGTCCTCTGGGTCACTAAGAACGACATGGTCAGCAGCCACCTCCTCCCAGCCACGTACAAGTCCATGTGTTTCTTGGGACTGATCCCTTAAAGACTGCTGCTGATGCTGAGTGCCAGGCTCCACCTCCATACTGACACAATCTTCCTCCTCCTCCTCTTCCTCCTCGTCCTCTTCCTGTGTGATCGGCGGGCACGCAGGAACACTGTCTGGATAAAGGGGGCCTTGAGAGCTAAGGAAGTCCTCCTCTTCCTGCCTCTGTTCTGCCTCAAGTGCCCTGTCCATTATTCCGCGCAGCGTGTGCTCCAACAGGTGGAAAAGGGGGACAGTGTCACTGATGCATGCACTGTCACTGCTCACCATCCTCGTGGCCTCCTCGAATGGTGACAGGACAGTGCATGCATCCCTGATCATGGCCCACTGGCGTGGGGAAAAAAAACCAAGCTCCCCTGACCCTGTCCTGGTGCCATAGTCGCACAGGTACTCATTGATGGCCCTCTGCTGCGTGTGCAGCCGCTGCAGCATGGCCAATGTTGAGTTCCACCTGGTGGGCATGTCACAGATTAGGCGGTTCTTGGGCAGGTTAAACTCCTTTTGGAGGTCCGTCAGCCGAGCACTGGCATTATATGACCGGCGGAAATGCACACAGACTTTCCTGGCCTGCCTCAGGACATCCTGTAAGCCCGGGTACCTGCCCAAGAACCGCTGCACCACCAAGTTAAGGACGTGAGCCAAACAGGGCACATGGGTCATTTGTCCCTGTCGGAGGGCAGAGAGGAGGTTGGTGCATTGTTGGTGCATTGTCGCAAACCACCATTCCTGCCTTAAGTTGGCGTGGCGTCAACCACCTCTGAACCTGCCCCTGCAGAGCTGACAGAACCTCTGCCCCAGTGTGGCTCCTGTCCCCCAAGCACACCAGCTCAAGCACCGCATGGCATCTTTTGGCCTGCGTACTTGCGTAGCCCCTTGAACGCCTACGGAGCACCGCTGGTTCCGAGGAAGAGGCCATGGAGGAAGAAGAAGAGGAGGGGGTGGAGAAGAGAGGTGTGTCACAATCAGCATTTTGGAGGCATGGTGGCGGAACAACCTCCAACACTACTGCACCTTGTCCTGCATCCTTCCCAGCTGCCAGCAGAGTCACCCAATGCGCCGTGAAACTTAGGTAACGTCCCTGTCCATGCCTGCTGGACCATGAGTCAGCGGTAATATGCACCTTACCGCTGACCGCCCTGTCCAGCGAGGCATGGACATTGCCTTCCACATGCCGGTAGAGAGCCGGAATCGCCTTCCGTGAGAAAAAGTGGCGTTTGGGTACCTGCCACTGAGGAACCGCACATTCCACAAACTCACGGAAGGGGGCAGAGTCTACCAACTGAAAAGGCAGCAGTTGAAGTGCTAGCAATTTTGCCAAGCTAGCATTCAACCGCTGGGCATGTGGATGGCTGGGAGCAAACTTCTTTCGGCGGTGCAGCAGCTGGGGCAGGGAAATTTGCCTGGTACAATCTGACGTCGGTGTACCAAAAGCAGATTGCCCACAAGTACTTGGCTGTGACACACCTAATTCTACACCTTCATTCCTCTCACTGCAGGTCTCAGAGAGGACTGAAGGTCTAGTGGGGTTGGAAATCTCAGCTGATGAGGAGCAAGGAGAGATCCTCTTTGTTCTTTGGTGTGGGTCTTTTAGATACGCTTGCCAACGAACTGCATGGCAGGTCAACATATGTCTGGTCAAGCATGTGGTACCCAAGCGGGAGATGTTTTGGCCACGCGAGATACGCTTGAGACATATGTTGCAAATAGCAGCGGTGCGATCTGATGCACTCGTCTCAAAAAAGGCCCACACCAAAGAACTTTTTGAATAACGCGCAGAGACTGCAGCGCCCTGCACATGTGGAGCTTTGGGGTGTGATGCAGTCAATGTGCTGCCCTTAGGCTGGCCCCTGGAGGGCATCCTGCCTCGTTGGTGATGTGCCGCCGCCTCCTCCTCTTCCTCCTCCTCCTCCTCTCTCCTATCAGGCACCCACGTTGAGTCAGTGACCTCATCATCCCCTCCCTCCTCATCACTGGAGCAAACCTGGCAGTATGCTGCAGCAGGGGGAGCATGACTGCCAGATTGCTGTCCTTCTTGGGCACCCCCTCTGTCCGTGCTCATGTTACTGCCTTCATCGAGCTCAGTATCGTCATCAGAGCCTTCCAAACGCTGGGCATCCTCCTGGAGCATGTACCCAACACTGTGGTCAAACAGTTCGAGGGAATCCTCATGAGGACATGGTGGAGCTAGGGAAGGAGTCACTGATGACATTGAGCTGAGGGAAGAGGCCGCTGCTTTGCCAGACAAAGCACCCTGGGCATGGGTGAGAGAGGATGAGGAGGATGAGGACGGCTTGGTCATCCACTCGACCAAGTCTTCCGCATGTTGCGGCTCAACACGGCCAGCTGCCGAAAAAAAGGCCAAGCGTGTCCCATGGCCACGTGCTGATGAGGATGCACCGTCTCCACGACCAGCACTAGACACAGAGCCTGCTTGCCCTCTCTTATTGGCTTGTGACTGTCTGCCTCTCCTTCTTGGCCTTCCAGACATACTAATGGCCTGTAGCTGCACTAAGCTGGGATAGAACACCTGTAATTTTTTTCAAGTAGCTTTATATACTGTAACCAGACAAGCCTGCCTGTCAGTAGGAAGATAACAGGAACGGATCTAGCTGAACACTGTGAGCAGGACGCACTGTACTAAATGTAAATAGTCTAGCTGCCTGACCGTGGTACTAATAGGATCAAATAGAACACCTGTAATTTTCTTCAGGTAGCTTTATATACTGTAACCAGACAAGCCTGCCTGTCAGTAGGAAGATAACAGGAACGGATCTAGCTGTACACTGTGAGCAGGACGCACTGTACTAAATGTAAATAGTCTAGCTGCCTGACCGTGGTACTAATAGGATCAAATAGAACACCTGTAATTTTCTTCAGGTAGCTTTATATACTGTAACCAGACAAGCCTGCCTGTCAGTAGGAAGATAACAGGAACGGATCTAGCTGAACACTGTGAGCAGGACGCACTGTACTAAATGTAAATAGTCTAGCTGCCTGACCGTGGTACTAATAGGATCAAATAGAACACCTGTAATTTTCTTCAGGTAGCTTTATATACTGTAACCAGACAAGCCTGCCTGTCAGTAGGAATTTAACAGGAACGGATCTAGCTGAACACTGTGAGCAGGACGCACTGCACTAAATGTAAATAGTCTAGAAGATAACAGGAACGGATCTAGCTGAACACTGTGAGCAGGACGCACTGCACTAAATGTAAATAGTCTAGAAGATAACAGGAACGGATCTAGCTGAACACTGTGAGCAGGACGCACTGCACTAAATGTAAATAGTCTAGAAGATAACAGGAACGGATCTAGCTGAACACTGTGAGCAGGACGCACTGCACTAAATGTAAATAGCAGGAACGGATCTAGCTGAACACTGTGAGCAGGACGCACTGCACTAAATGTAAATAGTCTAGAAGATAACAGGAACGGATCTAGCTGAACACTGTGAGCAGGACGCACTGCACTAAATGTAAATAGCAGGAACGGCTCTAGCTGAACACTGTGAGCAGGACGCACTGCACTAAATGTAAATAGCAGGAACGGATCTAGCTGAACACTGTGAGCAGGACGCACTGCACTAAATGTAAATAGTCTAGAAGATAACAGGAACGGATCTAGCTGAACACTGTGAGCAGGACGCACTGCACTAAATGTAAATAGCAGGAACGGATCTAGCTGAACACTGTGAGCAGGACGCACTGCACTAAATGTAAATAGCAGGAACGGATCTAGCTGAACACTGTGAGCAGGACGCACTGCACTAAATGTAAATAGCAGGAACGGATCTAGCTGAACACTGTGAGCAGGACGCACTGCACTAAATGTAAATAACAGGAACGGATCTAGCTGAACACTGTGAGCAGGACGCACTGCACTAAATGTAAATAGCAGGAACGGATCTAGCTGAACACTGTGAGCAGGACGCACTGCACTAAATGTAAATAGCAGGAACGGATCTAGCTGAACACTGTGAGCAGGACGCACTGCACTAAATGTAAATTGCAGGAACGGATCTAGCTGAACACTGTGAGCAGGACGCACTGCACTAAATGTAAATAGTCTAGAAGATAACAGGAACGGATCTAGCTGAACACTGTGAGCAGGACGCACTGCACTAAATGTAAATAGCAGGAACGGATCTAGCTGAACACTGTGAGCAGGACGCACTGCATTAAATGTAAATAGTCTAGATAGAAGATAACAGGAACGGATCTAGCTAAACTGAATACAGTGTGTATATATATATATATGCAACACCTGGGATGCATATATATACACAATACACTGTAAGTGCAGCTAACTGACTGACTGTTCTGCCTAATCTATCTAACTCAAATCAAATGACACTGTCTCTCTCTCTCTCTATCTCTCAGCACACCGGAACACACACTACACAGGGCCGCCGTGCAGGCGGCCTTATATAGTGTGGGGTGTGTACTAAATCCCCTGAGCCATAATTGGCCAAAGCCACCCTGGCTTTGGCCAATTACAGCTCTCTCTACTGACGGCGCTGTGATTGGCCAAGCATGCGGGTCATAGTGCATGCTTGGCCAATCATCAGCCAGCAATGCACTGCGATGCCGCAGTGAATTATGGGCCGTGACGCGCCACACGAATTTAGCGCGAACGGCCCATAACGTTCGCAATTCGGCGAACGATCGAACAGCCGATGTTCGAGTCGAACATGGGTTCGACTCGAACACGAAGCTCATCCCTACTGGGGACCCTTGTGGCGGTATTACTGTGGATTCGGGACACACAGACTCTGGGGACCCTGGATTTGCCATATTAGAAATAGCGGCTGATTCATAATGCTGGGACAGATACTGTTAGGAGATGCTGATGTATATTCCAACACCTGTCTGTCTGTTGTGTATTGTAAATAAGTCTCTAGTATGGGATATTAGAGTCATTAGATCCCCATTGTTGTTTGTGTTAATTAACTCTGCTATTGTGTGAAGAAGAGTCTATGTTGATTGTGATAATGTTGATTGGATTTTCTGAACTACAAGACGGCCAGTCTGGCCTAAAGGTCATGTCTGAGTCATCTAGGCTGTCTAAAGGGATTAGTTAATTATCTCATGTTAATTAGGTTAATTAGGTTACAGCTGTATTGTTAGAGTAATATGAGCAGGAGGTGTGCACCTCCTCTTTTATTGTATAAATAAGACTGTATTCCTGTCAATAAATATAGATTCCTGTTTGAACTTACATACAGCCTGCCTGGTGTTTGTTCTGAGCTACACAACTGGGTTAGAACGGCACATAGCTGAAGTTCTAATCCCGGAGCATTGGATGACCGAACCATCAGACGTTGCAATCTGATTCAATAGCTGCAGAGGAGTATGGGGAGAGTGGAACCGAGTGAGCAAGGGGCTCGTTACATTGGTTGGCAGCCGTGGGATTTGCTCTCCAGTTACTGGGACACTCCAAACCAGCCTGCAGGAGAGCCACGCTGAAAGACTTACTTGAGAGCCGTGGAGGGAATGGTGGGATCATGCTTCCTTGCCGTGAACACATCCAAACCATCACCTGGGTCCAAGGTAGCAGGATAGCAGGAGAGGAGAAATACCAGCCACCATGGATGAGGAATTCAGAAGGAGGTTGCGAGAGAAGCAGATACAGCACAGAGGATCAGTATCAGGATGGTTTGATTCTATCCGCTGTGAACTCTGGAAGGAAGCGCTAGCCCGTGAGCAGCGACACCAGGGAAAAGTTCTCCCCTCCATCCATGTGAGGTACTGGTCACAGTATGAAGTGCGAATGCTGTTTTTGGGGGAACAGCCGAACCAGGAGTGGACAGCCGAGTTAAGCAGGCTGATCCGGGCAGAAATGTGGTTGGACAAGAGCTACAGAGCCCTCCAGTGGTATGTAGCCCAAGTGTGCCCCTGGACAGCGGATGACAGCCCCACGGAAGGCTTTGACTACGATGGCCTGGAATTGTTATACTGGAGGCTGTCCAGGGACCCTGACTTTGGGAGTGATCGGGAGTGGCGTTTGGAGGAAATAATGGAGCACAGAGAGCGGAGACTGAATGTCTCAGAAGTGCACTGGGCACTGGAAGATTTGGAGTTTCTGGCCATTCAGGAATGGGAGCTGGAGATCGCCTACAAACAGCTGTTAGACTCTGCTCAGCAGCAGGGTGGTGCTCCCTTTGCCAGGGACTATCAGGAAATACCAGTTGACAACTCTGAAATCCTGGCTGAAGAGTTGACAATGTGGCAGAGTAACAGTGTGCTTTGCCAACCTGCCCCCCTCAGCTATGGAGGCGGAGGTCTTATGGCGGATGCAGCAAGTGCTGACTGACCTGGATGAACCTGTTTCTGCATTGGATGATCTTGGATGGAGGAATGTGCCTGTCCAGCAGAATGCCAGAGAATCGGCAGTGGAAAATCTGGAGATCGCTATCCCCAAAGCTGAAGTGCTGACAACGGGGCAGAGCTCTGCTAACCTCTGCCCAGCACTGATAGCATCTTCTGGGTTGCACGGAGAGGAGATGGTGAACCTTTATCCCCAGACACCAGTTGCAGAGACAGGGGATTTGATAGACTTTTCTGCTGAGGAAGAACAACCTGGTGAGCCTCCAGCAGAAGAGGAGCTGTTATTAGGGCCAAACTTCACTGTGCTCTGCCCAACACCAACAGAAGTATCTGTGAAGTTACAAGGAACTTCCCCAGCTGAAGCGCTGGCAACCGGGCAGAGGGTCCAAGATCTCTGCCCTACACCTGCGGCGGTTCCGGAGGCTCTTGGTGAGAAGATGGCAATCACTTCCCAGCAGCAGATACAGGGGGAGAAGGGAGCGGAGGTGTGTGTTGTCCCTCCCCAACAGTTAGCCAGAGCAGATGGTGTGGGGTTTCCAGCAGAAGGGCTGGCAACAGGGCCGAGTACTACTGGCCTCTGCCCTCAACTAACAGAGGATGGATTTCCTGTGAAGGTGGATGGGACTTCAGTCTTCACCTGTATACCGCAGGGATGCTGGGCAGTCAGCCCAGATCCCCAACAGCATGACGGAGTGAGCCCAGACACCCTGTCTTCTCTCCAGCGGCAGAAAGGACTCCAGGGAGAAGGGCCAGTCCAGGCCTCTCCCCAGCGGCAGATATGTTCTCTGAGAGAGGCAGAGGTTGGCTGGGTGAGTAATGCTTTGTTTGGAACAATTTGTTTGGGGTACTGTGTGGGTACAGGCATTAGAGGACTGGAACTACTGACTAACTTCGGAGTCAACCCGTCTGGGGTCTCCTCCTGTGTTAGTCTCCTGCCGAAAGGGGAGAAATGTGACAGACCTAGCCGGGAGAGAAAGTTTTGGAGGGGACTGTATGCTAGCCTCCTGCCGATCGATCGTGGGCCCTAGCATTTGGGGGAACGGTGCTCTTTGTGAGCTGTATGCCTGGGGACCCTTGAGGCGGTATTACTGTGGATTCGGGTCCTGGTCCCCCAGGACACACAGACTCTGGGGACCCTGGATTTGCCATATTAGAAATAGCGGCTGATTCATCATGCTGGGACAGATACCGTTAGGAGATGCTGATGTATATTCCAACACCTGTCTGTCTGTTGGCTGCTAAAATGTGTATTGTAAATAAGTCTCTAGTATGGGATCTAAGATTCATTAGATCCCTATTGTTGTTTGTGTTAATTAACTCTGCTATTGTGTGAAGAAGAGTATATGTTGATTGTGATAATGTTGATTGGATTTTCTGAACTACAAGACGGCCAGTCTGGCCTAAAGGTCATGTCTGAGTCATCTAGGCTGTCTAAAGGGATTAGTTGGTTAACTCATGTTAATTAGGTTAATTAGGTTACAGCTGTATTGTTAGAGTAATATGAGCAGGAGGTATGCACCTCCTCTTTTATTGTATAAATAAGACTGTATTCCTGTCAATAAATATAGATTCCTGTTTGAACTTACATACAGCCTGTCTGGTGTTTGTTCTGAGCTACACAACTGGGTTAGAACGGCACATAGCTGAAGTTCTAATCCCGGAGCATTGGATGACCGAACCATCAGACGTTGCAATCTGATTCAATAGCTGCAGAGGAGTGTCGTGAGAGTGGAACCGAGCGAGCAAGGGGCTCGTTACAAAGGATATCTGAATGATGCCTGTAGCTGCAGGCATCATTCAAATATTCCCACTGAAAATCAATGACGTCATATGATAGCTGCAAACATCATTCAGATATTCCCACTGAAAGTCAATGACGTCATATGATGTCCTTGGACAGGAAGTGGTTAAGTTCTGTGGGGTGCCTGAATCTATCCCAGCATCAGTTTTAAGGATTTCTTGCAACAATTACTGCACACACTGATTCCGGGGGCCAGAGATATGGAATTTATTATCGACAGAGCAAACCAATATTTCTCCCAGATACTATGCCGAGAGATGTCCTAGCTAAGATCCACTACTTTCACATTAAGGATCAGGCTATGCAAGCCATAAGGAAGAACCCACAACCTACGGGGAAGTTTTGAGGCATCACGCTATTTACAGACCTGTCCCAAGCCACTATACTACACAGAGAGAATCTTCTGTCTATCACAAAGCTCCTTCGGAATCATAATGTAGTGTATCATTGGCGAACTCCATCTTAATTGATCGTGACCTACCAAGGTAAAGATGTGCATATTTTCTCACTGGAAACTGGCCTTAGACACCTGAAGGCGTGGTGGATCCTGCCTGCAGAATAGGGATGAGCCGAACACCCCCCCGGTTCGGTTCGCACCAGAACCTGCGAACAGACTGAAAATTCGCGCAAACTTTAGAATCCCATTGAAGTCTCCGGGACTCGAACGTTCGAAATCAAAAGTCCTAATTTTAAAGGCTAATTTACATGGTATTGTCCTAAAAAGGGTTTGGGGACCCGGGTCCTGCCCCAGGGGACATGTATCAATGCTAAAAAAAAGTTTTAAAAAAGTTTTTTCGGGAGCAGTGATTTTAATGATGCATAAAAGTGAAAAAAAAAGTGAAAAAGTGGCGCATGTTTCCCGTGCTTAGAATAGTCCCTGCGTAAAATGACATTTTTAAAGGAATAAAAGTCATTTAAAACTGCTTGCGGCTTTAATGTAATGTTGGATCCCGGCAATATAGATTAAAATCAGTGAAACAAACGGCATGGGTACCCCCCCAGTCCATTACCAGGCCCTTTGGGTCTTGTATGGATATTAAGGGGAACCCTACACCCAAATTAAAAAAAGGGAAGGCGTGGGGCCCCCAGGCCCTATGTACTCTGAACAGCAGTATACAGGCAGTGCAAACAAGACAGGGACTGTAGGTTTGTTGTTAAGTAGAATCTGTTTGTAATTTTGAACTGGTACATTTTTGCTCCAGCCAAAAAATCTATATTAAGCTTTTTGGAAAAGATAGGGAAGGGTTATCACCCCTGTGACATTTGTTTTGCTGTCTGTGCACCTCTTCAGAAGATTTCACCTCACTTTCTGTCCCAATAACAAATGTTTTTTGACAATTTGGGGTTTTCAGTGAAACAAGGATTGTTGATAAAGCATCAGTGGAGAGGAGACACGTTTTTCCCATATTAACTCTTACAGGAGAGAATTTCCCTTCCTAGGGGTAGATTTCATCTCACTTCCTGTTGTCTCCTTCTGTTTGCAAGTAGGAGTCGTTTGTAAGTTGGATGTTTGAAAGTAGGGGCCTGCCCTATATACTCTGCAGAAGTTGGGGCCTTAGGTGTTGGTCTTGCCACAACACTGTAAGCCCTCACAGTTACTCTTAGTGGGCGAAGGGACGGGCCCTGCTGTGAAATATTAGATCAAGAATTGTAATTACATGCCCCTGTTGAACAGGGTCAGAAAAATTGGGCCTTTGGTGCCACAACACTGCAACCCTTCACAGATACTCTAGTTGGAGCGCAGGAATGAGCCCTCCTGCAAAATATTGCATCAGAAATTGTAATTACACGCCCCTGTTAAACAGGGGCTAAAAAATTGGGCCTTAGGCACTAGTGCTGGTGCCACTACACTGCAACCCCTCACAGATACTCTAGTTGGAGTGCAGGAATGAGCCCTGCTGCAAAGTATTGCATCAAAAATTGTAATTACACGCGTTTATTGAACAGGGGCTGAAAAATTGGGCCGTAGGCACTGGTGCTGGTGCCACACCACTGCAACCCCTCACAAATACACTAGTTGAGCTCAGCAACGAACCCTCCTTGCAAAATATTGCATCAAAAATTGTAATTACACGCCCCTGTTAAACAGGGGCTGAAAAATTGGGCCTTAGCCACTGGTGGCAGCGCCCAGAACCAAAAATATTCTTACAAGCCATCAGCATGATCATTGAGGAGGAAGAGGATAGTCATTTAGCATATCAGGATAGTCTTGAAGGGATCTGACATTTCAAAAAAAAATATTCGGTTACATCAGCATCAGGTGCTTGGTAGCTGGTGGTGATCCAAGACTGATTCATTTTTATGAAGGTCAGTCAATCGACCGAGTTGGTGGACAGGCGCACCCTGTGATCGGTTACAAAGCCTCCAGCAGCACTGAATGTGTGTTCTGAAAGAATGCTGGATGCAGGGCAGGCCAGTAGCTCAATTGCATACTGTGCAAGCTCTGGCCAGTGATCCATCCTCAAGACCCAGTAACCCAGAGGATTTTCGGTGGGAAAGGTGTCCAAGTCAGATTTTGCCCCTAGGTATTCCTGCACCATGTAAAACGGAAGCTGGCGATGGTTGCTGGAACTGATCATACCTTGGGGCTGCGGACTGGAAAATTGTTTGAACGCATCAGTCAGACGGCTACCTTCTCCATCGCTTCTTCTTTGACTGACAGAAGCCTCAGCAACACGTTGTCCAGGAACAGGAGTTTGTAACCTCCCAGTCTCTGGGAACACGTTGCACAGACCTTTCCGCAAGGCCTCCCGAAGATGTTTCATCCTCCCTGCTCCCTCTGCAATGGCAAGATAAGGTCCGCAACCTTACCCTTGTATGTGGATCAAGGAGGGTTGCCAGCCAGTAATGATCCCTCTGCTAGATACCACGAATACGAGGATCCTTCCGCAGGCTTTGCAGGATCAGGGAGGCCATGCAGCGTAGGTTTGCTGAGGCATTCGGTCTGGAGTCCTCTGGGTCACTAAGGACAACATGATCTGCAGCCACCTCCTCCCAGCCACGTTCAAGTCCCTGGGTTTCTTGGGACTGTAAATGATCCCTTGAAGACTACTGCTGATGCTGAGTGCCAGGCTCCACCTCCATGCTGACACAATCCTCCTCCTCCTCGTCCCCTTCCTGTGTGATTGGCGGGCACGCAGGAACACTGTCTGGATAAAGGGGGCCTTGAGAGCTAAGGAAGTCCTCCTCTTCCTGCCTCTGTTCTGCCTCAAGTGCTCTGTCCATTATTCCACGCAGCGTGTGGTCCAACAGGTGGACAAGGGGGACAGTGTCACTGATGCATGCACTGTCACTGCTCACCATCCTTGTGGCCTCCTCAAATGGTGACAGGACAGTGTATACATCCCTGATCATGGCCCACTGGCATGGGAAAAAAAAACAAGCTTCCCTGACCCTGTCCTGGTGCCACAGTCCCACTGGTACTCATTGATGGCCCTCTGCTGCATGTGCAGCCACTGCAGCATGGCCAATGTTGAGTTCCACCTGGTGGGCATGTCACAGATTAGGCGGTTCTTGGGCAGGTTAAATTCCTTTTGAAGGTCAGCCAGCCGAACACTGGCCTTTTATGACCAGCGGAAATGCACACAGACCTGCCTCAGGACATCCTGTAAGCTCAGGTACCTGCCTAAGAACTGCTGCACCACCAAATTAAGGACATGAGACAATTAGGGCCAGGTCAGTTGTCCCTGTTAGAGGGCGGAGAGGAGGTTGGTGCCATTGTCGCAAACCACCATTCCTGGCTGAAGCTGGCATGGCGTCAACCACCTCTGAGCCTGCCCCTGCAGAGCTGACAGAATCTCTGCCCCAGTGTGGCTCCTGTCCGACAAGCACACCAGCACTAGCACTGCATGGCATATTTTGGCCTGCAAACTTGCGTAGTCCCTTGAACGCCTACGGAGCACTGCTGGTTCCGAGGACAAAGCACAGGAAGAGGCCATGGAGGAAGAAGAAGAGGAGGGGGTGGAGGAGAGAGGTGTGTCAGAATCACCAGTAGTAGCATTTTGGAGGCGTGTTGGTGGAACAACCTCCAACACTACTGCACCTTGTCCTGCATCCTTCCCAGCTGCCAGAAGAGTCACCCAATGCGCCGTGAAAGATAGGTAACATCCCTGTCCATGCCTGCTGGACCATGAGTCAGTGGTAATATGCACCTTACCGCTGACCGCCCTGTCCAGCGAGACCAAGACATTGCCTTCCACATGCCGGTAGAGAGCCAGAATCGCCTTCCGTGAGAAAAAGTGGCATTTGGGAGCCTGCCACTGAGGAACCGCACATTCCACAAACTCATGGAAGGGGGCAGAGGCTACCAACTGAAAAGGCAGCAGTTGAAGTGCTAGTAATTTAGCCAAGCTAGCATTCAACCGCTGGGCATGTGGATGGCTGGGAGCGAACTTCTTTCGGTGGTGCAGCAGCTGGGGCAGGGAAATTTGCCTGGTACAATCTGACGTCAGTGTACTGATAGCAGATTGCCCACAAGTACTTGGCTGTGACACACCTAATTCTACACCTTAATTCCTCTCAGTGCAGGTCTCAGAGAGGACTGAAGGTATAGTGGGGTTGGAGATCCCAGCTGATGAGGAGCAAGGAGAGGTCCTCTTTGTTCTTTGGTGTGGGTCTTTTAGGTACGCTTGCCAACGAACTGCATGGCAGGTCAACATATGTCTGGTCAAGCATGTGGTGCCCAAGCGGTGATGTTTTGGCCATGCTAGATATGCTTGAGACATATGTTGCAAATAGCAGCGGTGGGATCTGATGCACTCGTCTCAAGGGGGGCAGCAAAGGGAAAGGAAAGACAGATTCTGGTGGTAGGGGACTCAATTCTTAGAAGGACAGAGAGGGCAATCTGTAACCAAGACCTGAAGCGCCGAACAGTATGTTGTCTACCGGGCGCTCGGGTTCGGCACATCACGGATCTTGTGGACAGATTACTGGGAGGGGCTGGGGAAGACCCGGCTGTCATGGTGCACGTTGGCACCAATGACAAAGTCAGAGGCAGATGGAGTGTCCTAAAGAACGATTTTAGGGACTTAGGAGCTAAATTGAGGAAAAGGACCTCCAAGGTAGTGTTCTCAGGAATACTACCGGTACATCGAGCCACACCAGAGAGGCAGAGGGAGATTAGGGAAGTAAACAAGTGGCTGAAGAGCTGGTGTAGTAAGGAGGGGTTTGGGTTCCTGGAGGACTGGGCCGACTTCTCAGTCGGTAACCGGTACTATAGAAGGGACGGACTGCACCTAAATGAGGAGGGTGCAGATCTGCTGGGAATGAAGATGGCCAAAAAGTTAGAGGGGTTTTTAAACTAGGCGATGGGGGGGAGGGTCCAGAGACAGTGATAGCCAGCGCGTAAGATATTCCAGAGGGTAGTATTGGGGGCATTAGTGGTAGGTTAACCAAAGCACAAAAACACAAGGTGAGTATAGTAGCAAGTCCAAGTTGCAATCTTGAAACACCCAATACGAGGACAATATGCGACCGGTCTAAACTATGTGGCATGTTCACCAATGCCAGGAGCCTGGCGGACAAGATGGGTGAACTAGAGATACTGTTGTACAAGGAGGATTTGGATTTTGTGGGAATTTCAGAGACCTGGTTCAACAGCTCACATGATTGGCTGGCAAACATTCAAGGGTATACCCTATACCGCAAGGATAGAGAGGGTAAAAAAGGGGGAGGGGTATGCCTATATATCAAGAATAATGTACAAGTGAATGTGAGAGATGACATCACTGAGGGGGCTAGGGAGGAGGTGGAATCTTTATGGGTAGAGCTCCAAAGGGATGAAGCTAAGGGGAAAATAATACTGGGAGTATGCTATAGGCCCCCTAACCTGAGGGAGGAAGTGGAGACGGATCTCCTATCACAAATTGGATTAGCAGCAAGGATGGGAAGTGTTATCATAATGGGGGATTTTAATTATCCAGACATAGACTGGGCGGAGGGAACCGCGCATTCATTTAAGGCTCGCCAGTTCCTTAATGTCTTGCAGGACAATTTTATGGGTCAGATGGTAGAACTAGAAATAAAACATTACTAGATCTACTGATTACCAACAATACAGACCTGATAACAGATGTGGAAATACGGGGCAATTTAGGTAACAGCGATCACAGGTCAATTAGTTTCAGTATAAATCACACAAATAGGAGACATGAAGGGAACACAAAGACACTGAATTTCAAAAGAGCCAACTTCCCTAAACTACAAACCTTGCTAAAAGGCATAAATTGGGATAAAATATTAGGAACAAAGAATACGGAGGAGAGATGGGTTTGCTTTAAGAGCATATTAAATAAGGGCATTAGCCAATGTATCCCATTGGGTAATAAATTTAAAAGAGCGAACAAACATCCTGGATGGCTTAACTCCAATGTAAAAATGCATATAAAAGCAAAGGAGAAGGCCTTCAAAAAATACAAGGTTGAGGGATCATCCACAGCATTCAGAATTTATAAAGAATGCAATAAGAAATGTAAGGGTGCAATTAGGATGGCTAAGATAGAACATGAAAGACACATAGCGGAGGAGAGCAAAAAAAATCCCAAGAAATTCTTTAAGTATGTAAACAGTAAAAAAGGGAGGACAGACCATATTGGCCCCATAAAGAATGAGGAAGGACATCTGGTTACAAAGGATGGGGAGATGGCAGAGGTATTGAATTTATTCTTCTCCTCAGTCTTCACGAGTGAATCGGGGGGCTTCAGTAACCAAAACTGCAGTGTTTATCCTCATGACACAACACAGGAAGCACCTACATGGTTAACAGAGGACGGAATTAAAATTAGACTTGAGAAACTTAACATTAATAAATCACCGGGACCAGATGGCTTGCATCCGAGGGTACTTAGGGAACTCAGTCAGGTGATTGCCAGACCGTTGTTCCTAATTTTTACAGACAGTCTATTGACTGGAATGGTACCAGCTGATTGGAGAAAAGCCAATGTAGGACCAATATTTAAAAAGGGCCCAAAAAACATCCCTGGGAATTACAGACCAGTTAGCCTAACATCAATAGTATGTAAACTCTTGGAGGGGATGATAAGGGACTATATACAAGACTTTAGTAATAAGAATGATATCATTAGCAGTAATCAGCATGGATTCATGAAGAATCGTTCTTGCCAAACCAATCTATTAACCTTCTATGAGGAGGTGAGTTGCCATCTAGATAAAGGAAGGCCCGTAGACGTGGTGTATCTGGATTTTGCAAAAGCATTTGACACAGTTCCCCATAAACGTTTACTGTACAAAATAAGGTGCGTTGGCATGGACCATAGGGTGAGTACATGGATTGAAAACTGGCTACAAGGGCGTGTTCAGAGGGTGGTGATAAATGGGGAGTACTCAGAATGGTCAGGGGTGGGTAGTGGGGTCCCCCAGGGGTCTGTGCTGGGACCAATCCTATTTAATTTGTTCATAAACGACCTGGAGGATGGGATAAACAGTTCCATCTCTGTGTTTGCAGACAATACTAAGCTAAGCAGGGCAATAACTTCTCCGCAGGATGTGGAAATCTTGCAAAAAGACCTGAACAAATTAATGGGGTGGGCGACTACATGGCAAATGAGGTTCAATGTAGAAAAATGTAAAATAATGCATTTGGGTGGCAAAAATATGAATGCAATCTATACACTGGGGGGAGAACCTCTGGGGGAATCTAGGATGGAAAAGGTCTTGGGGGTCCTAGTGGATGATAGGCTCAGCAATGGCATGCAATGCCAAGCTGCTGCTAATAAAGCAAACAGAATATTGGCATGCATTAAAAGGGGGATCAACTGCAGAGATAAAACGATAATTCTCCCGCTCTACAAGACTCTGGTCCGGCCGCACCTGGAGTATGCTGTCCAGTTCTGGGCACCAGTCCTCAGGAGGGACGTACTGGAAATGGAGCGAGTACAAAGAAGGGCAACAAAGCTAATAAAGGGTCTGGAGGATCTTAGTTATGAGGAAAGGTTGCGAGCACTGAACTTATTCTCTCTGGAGAAGAGACGCTTGAGAGGGGATATGATTTCAATTTACAAATACTGTACTGGTGACCCCACAATAGGGATAAAACTTTTTCGCAGAAGAGAGTTTAATAAGACTCGTGGCCACTCATTACAATTAGAAGAAAAGAGGTTTAACCTTAAACTACGTAGAGGGTTCTTTACTGTAAGAGCGGCAAGGATGTGGAATTCCCTTCCACAGGCGGTGGTCTCAGCGGGGAGCATTGATAGCTTCAAGAAACTATTAGATAATCACCTGAAGGACCGCAATATACAGGGATATGTAATGTAATACTGACACATAATCACACACATAGGTTGGACTTGATGGACTTGTGTCTTTTTTCAACCTCCCCTACTATGTAACTATGTAAAAAAGGCCCACACCAAAGAACTTTTGGAATAACGTGCAGAGCCAGCAGTGCGCTGCACATGCGGAGCTCTGAGGTGTGATGCAGTCGGTGTGCTGCCCTTAAGCTGGCCCCTGGAGGGCATCCTGCCTCGTTGGTGATGTTCCTCCTCCTCCTCCTCCTCTCTCTTATCAGGCACCCACGTGGAGTCAGTGACCTCATCATCCCCTCCCTCCTCATCACTGGAGCAAATCTGGCAATATGCTGCAGCTGGGGGAACATGCCTGCCAGATAGCTGTCCTTTCTGGGCACCCACTCTGTCTGGGCTCACGTTACTGGCTTCCTCTAACCGACTACCATCATCTGAGCCTTCAAAACGCTGGGCATCCTCCTGGAGCATGTACCCAACACTGTGGTCAAACAGTTCGGGGGACTCCTCAGGAGGACATGGTGGGGCTAGGGAAGGAGTGACCGATTCCACTGAGCCGAGGGAAAAGGCCGCGTTGGCAGCTGCTTTGCCAGACAACGTACCCTGAGCCTGGGTGAGGGTGGATGAGGATGAGGGTGGCTTGGTCATCCACTCTACCAAGTCTTCCACATGTTATGGCTCAACAGGCCAGCTGCCAAAAAAAAGGACAAGCGTGTCCCACGGCCACGTGCTGATGAGGATGCACCGTGTCCATGACCAGCACTGTTGCCTCTAGACACAGAGCCTGCTTGCCCTCTTTTATTGGCTTGTGACTGTCTGCCTCTCCTTGTTGGCCTTCAAGACATACTAATGGCCTGCACTGCAGTGAGATGTAGTTGCACAAAACTGGGATGTATATATATACTGATTATACAGCAGCTAGCAGAATGTGGTATTAATAGGATCAGAAGAAGCACACCAGCAGTTGTCTTCGGGTAGCTATAGGTGCAACCGTGCAGGGTACACAATACACTAAATGTAAATACTTCAAGCTGCCTGCCTGTGGTATTAATAGGATCAGAAGAAGAACACCAGCACTTGACTTCAGGTAGCTATACTGTAGGTGCAACTGTGCAGGGTACATAGTACACTAACTGTAAATACTGTAAAAACACCTGCTTGCCTGTCAGTATATTAGGAAGAGAATAACAGGAACGGATCTAGCTAAACTGAATACAGTGTATATATATATATATATATATATATATATATATATATATATATATATATATATATATATATATACAACACCTGGGATGCATATGTATATACACAATACACTGTAAGTGCAGCTAACTGACTCGACCTGCCTACTCTATCTAACTTAAATCAAATGACACTGTCTCTCTGTCTATCTATCTCTCTCCGCCGCCGCAACACACAACACAAGGCCGCCACGCAGGCGGCTTTATATAGTGTGGGGCGTGTACTAAACCCCTTGAGCCATAATTGGACAAAGCCACCCTGGCTTTGGCCAATTATGGCTCTCTGTACACACGGCGCTGTGATTGGCCAAGCATGCGGGTCATAGTGCATGCTTGGCCAATCTCGAATTTGGCGCGAACGGCCCATATCGTTCACAATTTGACGAACGGTCAAACAGGCGATGTTCGAGTCGAACATGGGTTTGACTCGAACTCGAAGCTCATCCCTACTGCAGAGGTATCCATTCAGAAAAAACATGGCCCATCTAAACCAAGGCATACTTAAACCTGAGACATCTACATTTTGGTTCTCCTAAAAAGGAACCCCCACATTTTTTCTTAGTGTGGTGGATGGAGCTGCAGACGTTCCCACCATTGATACCCACTTTCTTGCTTACCTTCCGGAATTCCTCATTTTAGCCCTCAGAAGATGGATCTTTTCTTAGTTCCAAGTTATGTTCTGTTGTTTTTAATCCTCACTTACCAAGTGCTTTTATATCATCCTAATATCTACCTGAATTAAACTGGTCCTACCTCCCATGTGTATAAAGTATTATTACCAATTTCCCCATCATATTACTAGAGAAACAGATATCTTCCCAGTACTCAGGTCCTTCTTCAATGCTCATTTGGGTCACTTGGAACTTGTGACATTGAACTGCTCTTTCCAAGAACTCATCCTTCCCTATGACAATCAAAATTGTATCTCTTAATGTTAAGGGCTTGAATAGCCCCTTCAAGCACAAAACAATGTCGTCCGAAGCTCAGAGACTACAGGAGGATACACTGTGTATACAGGAAACCCATTTCCATGCTGCAAAAGCCCCTAAATTCTCACATAGAATGTATCTGCATATTTTCTTTGTAAATGCACAAGCTAAACACAATGGTATTCTCAGTGCAATCAAGAACATAGTTTTCTTTACCTTGCATGATGTTTTCACTGATTTGAACGGTCGTTATATTATATTGGTTTGTGCATTGAACAATGTAATGTATACAATTGTGTCAGTTTATGCTCCCAACCAAGGTCAACTATCCTTTTTAAGAAAAGTAAAGTCAAATCAGTAAGCAAAGGTACCTTCCTCCTGCTAGGATATTTTAATTTAGTAATAGAAAATAAAATGGACAGCACTTCCCCAATCTCCAGACACAGGACAACACTTAATAATACTTTACATAATGAATCTCTATTTAATGCTTGGAGACGTCTACACCCAGGTGAAAAGGACTTTACATTCTTTTCGGTCCCATATACAGTAGATCATACTTGATAATCAATCTAATACTTGCAGACCTGCCCTCCTGCCCATCCTGGAACGTTGGGGGTTTGGAGTCAAATTCTTTAGACTTATACACACCCTTTACTCTAACCAAAATGCCCAAGAGTGTTTACTGAGGCATTACTCCTTGTCTTTTGATATCAGAAGAGGAACACGGCAGGGTTACCCTCTATCGCCCTTGATCTTCGTGATTGCGATTGAATCACTGGCTATAGCCATCAGAACCAATTCTGATATAAAAGGAGTTAAATGTGGCCAGTAAGAACATAAGTGTGCCTACTTCGCAGACGACATGCTATTGTTCCTAACATCACCGCTGATCTCTACCCCCAATGTTTTCTGGCTACTTAAGAAATTTGGGTGTATTTCCAGTCTCCAAGTAAACGTAACCAAATCAATACCTATAAACATATCTGTCCAACCAAAACTAATAGACCAACTCAAACAACACTTCCCCTTCTCCTGGGCAGAAGAAGCAATTCCCTACCTCGGAATCATACTGACCAAAAGTGTTAGTACCCTATACACAGCCAACTATCCACATATTCTGCTCTCTCAAAGCAGAACTAAACACGTGGTCGAAGGTTGGCCTATCCTGGCTGGGCAGGTTAAACGCCATAAAGATGACACTACTACCTCATCTACTATACCTTTTTCATTCCCTTCCTATCCCCATTAAAAAATTCACTTTGACTAAGCTTCAATCCAAGATTGTCAGTTTTGTCTGGAGAGTTAGGGGTCACCGATTTGCAAAAGAGATCCTACTCTGACTTAAAACCTAAGGAGGACTGGGACTCCCAAACCTATGGCTTTACTACCAAGCAGCCCAATTGGCCCAATTTTCCATCATATATTCCAAGGGCCACAAAACTGACTGGGTCTCCCTAGAAAGGCAGACAGTCCCCACCATACGCTAGACTTTCTACTCTGGAGACCAGCAAAACACAGACCAGCTATCCTAGCTGCCACACTCTCACACTCCCTAGCACTATGTGATACAATACATAAACACGCACAACTGATATCTACACTGAGACCCCTCTCACACCTATTTCACAACTCTGATTTTCCCCCAGGGATGAATACAGTATCTCACAAAAGTGAATACACCCCTCATATTTTTGTAAATATTTTATTATATCTTTTCATGTGACAACACTGAAGAAATTACACTTTGCTACAATGTAAAGTAGTGAGTGTACAGCTTGTATAACAGTGTAAATTTGCTGTCCTCTCAAAATAACTCAACAAACAGCCATTAATGTCTAAACCACTGGCAACAAAAGTGACTACACCCCTAAGTGAAAATGTCCAAATTGGGCCCAATTAGCCATTTTACCTCTCTGGTGTCATGTGACTCCTTAGTGTTACAAGGTCTCAGGTGTGAATGGGGAGCAGGTGTGTTAAATTTGGTGTTATCACTCTGACTCTCTCATACTGGTCACTGGGAGTTCAACATGGCACCTCATGGCAAAGAACTCTCTGAGGATCTGAAAAAAGAATTGTTGCTCTACATAAAGATGGCCTATGCTATAAGAAGATTGACAAGATCCTTAAACTGAGGTGCAGTACGATGTCCAAGACTATACAGCAGTTTAACAGGACAGGTTCCACTCAGAACAGGCCTCGCCATGGTCGACCAAAGAAATTGAGTGCAGGCACTTGGCGTCATATCCAGAGGTAGTCATTGGGAAATAGACATATGATTACTGCAGAGGTTGAAGGGGTGGGAGGTCAGCCTGTCAGTGCTCAGACCATACGTTGCGCACTGCATCAAATTGGTCTGCATGGCTATCGTCCCAGAAAGAAGCCTCTTCTAAAGATGATGCACAAGAAAGCCCGCAAACAGTTTGCTGAAGACAAGCAGAGTTAGGACATGGCTTAGTGGAACCATGTCCTGTGGTCTGATGAGACCAAGATAAACGTATTTGGTTCAGATGGTGTCAAGCGTGTGTGGCGGAAACCAAGTGAGGAGTACAGAGACAAGTGTGTCTTGCCTACAGTCAAGCATGGGAGTGGGAGTGTCATGGTCTGGGGCTGCATGAGTGCTGCACCGGGGAGCTACAGTTCATTGAGGGAACCATGAATGCCAACATGTACTGTGACATACTAAAGCAGAGCATGATCCCCTCCCTTTGGAGACTGGGCCGCAGGGCAGTATTCCAACGTGATAATGACCCCAAACACACCTCCAAGACAACCACTGTCTTTCTAAAGAAGCTGAGGGTAAAGGTAATGGACTGGCCAAGCATGTCTCTGGACCTAAACCCTATTGAGCACCTGTGGGGCATCCTCAAATAGAAGCCGGAGGAGTGCAATGACTCTAACATCCGCCAGCTCTGTGATGTCGTCATGTAGGAGTGGCAGAGGACTCCAGTGACAACCTGTGAAGCTCTGGTGAACTCCATGCCCAGGAAGGTTAAGGCAGTGCCGGAAAATAATGATGGTCACACAAAATATTGACACTTTAAGCCCAATTTGGACATTTGCACTTAGGTGTGTACTCACTTTTGTTGCCAGCATTTTAGACATTAATGGCTGTGTGTTGAGTTATTTTGAGGGGACAGCAAATTTACACTGTTATTCAAGCTGTACACTCACTACTTTACATTGTAGCAAAGTGTTTTCTTCAGTATTGTCACAGGAAAAGATAGAATAAAATATTTACAAACATGTGAGGGGTGTACTCACTTTTGTGAGATACTGTATATACGCCTTTCGCTGGTGGCTAAACAAGGGGCTTTTCAGGATAGGACACTTCTTTACCTCAAATGGCTGTTATCATTAGGTCACTGCCTAAGCAAACTAGACATGCCAGTTCAGACTTTCTCAGATCAGGCACTTCTTCCACACACTATGGACTGACAAATTGGGCACTCCCAAAGCAACTATGTACGAACAATGGTGTTCCAGCATAGGATCTTGATCATCTCCATTATATACTCTTCCCTGGCAGACAAGGCAGACTCCCCGGCATATGCCCGATCCTGGGAGGCAGATCTGGACATCCAGCTGGACCCTGACAAGTGGTTTCAAGCCTTCCGCAGATCGTCTAAAGGTATCCTAAACATCTCACTGATAGAAGCTAACATTATAGTGTTCACAAGATGATACTATGTCCCCGCTAGACTATCCAAAATATACGCAGACGCATCTCCCCTCTGCTATAGAGGATGCGGGCATATAGCCACGGTGCTTCATATATGGTGGTTTTGCCCCCGTATAAGAAGTTACTGGAATAAATTCCTCCATGTACTGCAAAAGGTAACAGAGACAAGTTGCTCAGGACCCCACATATATTCTCTTAAACAGCAGTGTGCACAACACCCCTAAGTGCACATAACAACTTATCTTCCTCATGTGCTTGGGAGCCAAGATAACCTTAGCGAAAGCCTGGAAAAAAACAACAGTATCAATCTTGGCTGCTAAGCGGAAAATATCCTGAATCATGACCCAGGAACAAACTGTTGCAAAGCTGCTGGACAGAGTCCAGCGCTTTGAAAAGGTATGGGAACCATGGGCCACACATATCAAGATCCCGCTTTACCTGGGTCACCTACATACAGTACATGAAGGAATCTGCAGAGGGACCACATATCCCTCCTCCTCTATCTCTTCTCTTTCCCCCTATTCCCCCCCACTTTCTCTCTTAACTCGTTCTCATGGTACATATCACCAGACTTGTTATCGGCATGTTGAGAGCTTAATACTCAGCTCTTCACAAGGAAATTTACCAAACTGGATTATCATGAGTAGATGATAGATAGCTACGCTTTTGATTGAGCTAGTTCTAGCCCTAAGTGAACAACCCCCTCCTCCCTATTCCGGGGACTGTTGTGACCCGGAAGACTGGTAGACATCCCCGGGGAGGGGAGTGAGGTAATGGACGGGGCTCGTCATCGGGCTGAGGCCACGGGCTCTGTTACTCCACAGTGTGAACCCATAGGGGTGAAGTGATTACCCTGGAGGCCCCGGCACAGTGTGACCCTAACCAATTCTAGTAAACTAGGACCACTCTCCCCAGTGTACATGATCAACCAGTTTCCTTCAGAACAAAGTGGTTATAAAGGTTTAGCTGAACACATTATACGTAAATAATTGATAGTCCTAAGGACAGGTGAGCCAATTATACTATCTGCATCAATACATGTCATGTGCCAACTGTTTATGGGAGCTTCTGGCCCCCCATTGGACCTCCATGTTTTCTGACAACATGTAATTACTGTTATTACAGAACATTATACTGATAGCACATGTACAATTACTGAGTTAGGCATAGAGATGTACACACAGCTATTTGGCAAGCACTGATTGTTGGATATTTGACCCTTACATGTTTGTCTCTTTCGTCAGGCTATGTTGGCGTGTAGGAGGGGGCATTTTCTGTATTGTTACTTTTATATCTGAATTGAAAATCTCAATAAACATACTGAAACAGAAAATGGCCTAGTCAAAGTCCAGACCTAAATCCAATTGATAATTTGTGGCAAGACTTGGAAATTGCTGTTCACAGACGCTCTCCATCCAATCTGACAGAGCTTGAGCTATTTTGCAAAGAAGAATGGGCAAAAATGTCACTTTCTAGATGTGCAAAGCTGGTAAAGACATATCCAAAAAGACTTGAAGCTGTAATTGCAGTGAAAGGTGATTCTACAAATGCACCTCACACTTTTCACATATTTATTTGTAAAAAATCTTGAAAACCATGTATTATTTTCCTTCCACTTCACTATGTGCCACTTTGTGTTGGTCTAATCACATAAAATACATTTACATTTTTGGTTGTAACATGACAAAATGTGGAAAATTTCAAGGGGTGTGAATACTTTTTCAAGGCACCGTAAAACCCTTCTTGATACAATTCAGCGCCTTGAGTCTCAAAACAAACAGTTACCCCTTTACTAACAACAGAGCTACAAAAATGTAGAATGGAGCTTAAACAACTCCTAGTATTTAAACATGGAAAATGCTTAAAGTGCCTGAAAACGTCTCACTAATCACTACCTATATAGTAAAAAAGCTGGAAAGCTACTAGCTCGTCAAATACAAGCACAACAAGAAAAATCCAAAATAGCGCATTTGATCATCCCTACAAGGGGCGCAAAAGTATATCACCCTAAAGAAATAGCTAATTCCTTAACCACTTGCCGACCGCCTAACGCAGATATACTGCGGCAGAATGGCACGGGCAGGCAAAATCACGTACCTGGTACGTGATCTGCCTCCTGCGGGCGGGGGGCGCATTGTGCCCCCCCGGTGCACGAGGAGGTCATCTTTGTTAGGGGAGCGATCCAGGCTGAGGGGGAGACCACTCATTCGTGGCCACCCCCTCACGATCGCTCCCAATGAATGAGAATCTTCCTCTGCTGCTGTATAGTAAACAGCGGCAGAGGAAGTGATGTCATCTCTCCTCGGGTCGGTAATTTCCGTTGCGGCGCAGAAGAGAGAAGACATCTGAGTAAGTCTGCACAACACTACACTGACAGTAAAACACACTAGGCACACTTTTCACCCCCCATCACCCCCCATCACCCCTTGATCACCCCCTGATCACCCCCCCCCCGTCACAGTGACACCAATAGCAGTTTTTTTTTTCTGATTACTGCAATGGTGTCAGTTTGTGACAGTTAGAAGTGGTAGGGCAGTTAGTGTTAGCCCCCTTTAGGTCTAGGATATCCCCCTAACCCCCCCTAATAAAGTTTTAACCCCTTGATCACCCCCCCGTCGCCAGTGTCACTAAGCGATCGTTTTTCTGATCGCTGTATTAGTGTCACTGGTGACGCCAGTTAGGGAGATAAGTAATTAGGTTCGCCGTCAGCGTTTTATAGCGTCAGGGACCCCCATATACTACCTAATAATGGTTTTAACCCCCTGATTGCCCCCTAGTTAACCCTTTCACCAGTGATCACCGTATAACTGTTATGCGTGACGCTGGTTAGTTTATTTTTTATAGTGTCAGGACACCCGCCGTTTATTACCTAATAAATTACCTAATCAATATCTGATCCGATCAGATCTATACTAGCGTCCCCAGCAGTTTAGGGTTCCCAAAAACGCACTGTTAGCTGGATCAGCCCAGATACCTGCTAGCACCTGTGTTTTGCCCCTCTGCCCGGCCCAGCCTAGCCCACCCAAGTGCAGTATCGATCGATCACTGTCACTTACAAAACACTAAACGCATAACTGCAGCGTTCGCAGAGTCAGGTCTCATCCCTGCTATCGCTAACAGTTTTTTTTTTGGTAGCGTTTTGGTGAACTGGCAAGCACCAGCCCCAGGCAGCGTCAAGTTAGCGCCAGTACCGCTAACACCCATGCACGCACCATACACCTCCCTTAGTGGTATAGTATCTGAACGGATCAATATCTGATCCGATCAGATCTATACTAGCGTCCCCAGCAGTTTAGGGTTCTCAAAAACGCAGTGTTAGCGGGATCAGCCCAGATACCTGCTAGCACCTGTGTTTTGCCCCTCCGCCCAGCCCAGCCCACCCAAGTGCAGTATTGATCGATCACTGTCACTTACAAAACACTAAACACATAACTGCAGCGTTCGCAGAGTCAGGCCTGATCCCTGCGATCGCTAACAGTTTTTTTGGTAGCGTTTTGGTGAACTGGCAAGCACCAGCGGCCTAGTACACCCCGGTCGTAGTCAAACCAGCACTGCAGTAACACTTGGTGACTTGGTGACTTGGTGACGTGGCGAGTCCCATAAGTGCAGTTTAAGCTGGTGAGGTGGCAAGCACAAGTAGTGCCCCGCTGCCACCAAGAAGAAGACAAACACAGGCCTGTCGTGCCCATAGTGCCCTTCCTGCTGCATTTGCCAATCCTAATTGGGAACCCACCACTTCTGCAGCACCCGTACTTCCCCCATTCACATCCCCAACCAAATGCAGTCGGCTGCATGAGAGGCATTTTCTTTATGTCCTCCCGAGTACCCCTACCCAACGAACCCCCCCAAAAAAGATGTTGTGTCTGCAGCAAGCGCAGATATAGGCGTGACACCTACTATTATTGTCCCTCCTGTCCTGACAATCCTGGTCTTTGCATTGGTAAATGTTTTGAAAGCTACCATACACTAGTTGAGTATTAGCGTAGGGTACAGCATTGCACAAACTAGGCACACTTTCACAGGGTCTGCTAAGATGCCATCGCATTTTGAGAGACCCGAACCTGGAACCGGTTACAGTTATAAAAGTTACAGTTACAAAAAAAGTGTAAAAAAAATATATATATATAAAAAAAAAAAAAATAGTTGTTGTTTTATTGTTCTCTCTCTCTCTATTCTCTCTCTATTGTTCTGCTCTTTTTTACTGTATACTATTCTGCAATGTTTTATTGTTATTATGTTTTATCATGGTTGCTTTTCAGGTATGCAATTTTTTATACTTTACTGTTTACTGTGTTTTATTGTTTCCACTCTTTAATGTCTGAGACAGGTTCTCACATAAAAATCTGCAGATCAGAGTAGCGTGGTATAGCTGGACATAAACTCCACCCTTGGATCTACTCTGATCTTCAGATTTTTATGTGAGAACCTTTTTATCCACTTGTTACATTGTATTGGACCTGTGGTCACTTTTAATGGCATTTTTTCAATAAAACCACCCTGGTTTTACGCTATGTGGCGACTATTTGCCTTTTTTACATAAACCGCCATGAGAAAGCGTGATTAACCAGCACCGTGACGCTACCCTTCTCTACCTCCAGTGGATGGATCCTTTATTGATGTGTGATTCAATGCGTGATTAGACTCCTGTAGTGTGTAGTCTACCTATCTGGTAAGGGCACATCTTGTATCTATATGGTGGAAGGCGCACTTGGGTGTACGGTCGCTCACTATCATTTGGACATGTGTTGCAACAATATATCACTTTATTTCTGTACGAACCTATATGGAAATCTTATGGACTGACTAGTGTCACTTTATTTAATTTCACATGTTATATTACTATTTTTGTATTTAGCGCGGAAATTGTTGTTTATATGTATTTTGACACAATTTATTCTGTTGTGTACTTGCCAGCAGCTTGCTTCATGCTTTTCGTTTTTCATTTTTCCACTTTCACTTGCGCAATGACAACTCCTCCCTGTTTCTTACAACTTCACATACTGTGGCAATGTAAGTCCATGTCGAGCTTCTGGAACACTGTATTTAAATTAATACATATTTAAATGAATACCCTCTATTACAGGATGTATCATACCACCTTCACCAACTTTAGCCCTTCTGGTTCTCCCAATTGAGAATGTACCAAAACAATTTAGGACCGTGATGCTTCACATTCTGATTGCAGCCCATCTAACTATAATGAACCAATGGAAAAGAGACACAGCATGGTTGTAACCCTCCCTTTACTCCATCCAAAATGGAAAAAAAAAGTTTTGCCTTTAGTGGCACTTTAATGCTTTTCCTGCATTAAGGTAAAAAACATCCCCCTTCTTTTTCTATCCTCCCCAACTCTTACCTGGCTCTTGTCATGCTTCAGCACTGTCCTAACTGGAGTGCCACTAATCTCTCTCTTCCTCTTCTCATAGGATACATTGAGAGCAGTGAGAGCCATAGGCTCCTACTACTGTCAGTCAGATTCTGTCAGTCAGATCCATGCTGCATGTGTCTATGTCTCTGTGCTGTTTGATGACAGCACAATCACTGTGTGTGTATGCCAGGTGTATGCACATGTAGTAACCAAAGCACTGCACACATTCATGTAAATCAACCCACCATTTTAAAAACGTACAGCAGTAGTAAAGTGGTTAAAGCCATTGGGCGAGTATGTCAGCCAGACAACTAGTGTTTTCAGAAGGACAATCATGGTAGCATTCATATACCTTCATTACAGGTTTTCTTTATGCCACATGCTTTTTCAATTTCTGCAATATTTCTAGACCTTTAAGTGGTATTGAACTCATTTTTTTTTAAACTGCTGACAGGAAGTGACTCTAGTGATCTCTTCTGTTATCAATGCCCCTTTATCTATCAGCAGTAATGTAAACTGTGCAGCTCAGATCACACTTACCGCCACTGCTGTAGGGATGTGACTCTTGTACAGAAATTACTTCATCATGGTCCAGCCATAAGAAGTCAAAGAGACAGAACTTTGAAGGAAGACTGGGTGAAGATGGAAGCACGTGACAGTGCAGCTCGGAAGGACTCCATCTGATAAGTTATTTTGCCATATTGTGCTAGTGTGTGGTGCATCCTAGCATATTATGGCATGACACGGCAGAGGACAATTAAAAAAAAAAATGGTTTGATACTACTATAAACACTTACTAAAAAACTTAATATAAATTTACAAGATGGTCTACAGCAGTGTTTCTCAACCTTTTTTCAGTCAAGGCACCCTGTAAAATTATGGACAATCTCGAGGCACCCTCCCAAAATTATGGACAGTCTTGAGGCATCCCATTCTAAAATGTAAAAAATATTCTGATAGTTTTACATAATGCAGTAACATCAATACTTGTAGGACACCCAGCATTAGAGATTATTTATTCTTCAAAAGCAAATACAATTTGCAAACTGGTACTGACTAGTATTCCAATGTTTCTCTTCTCCCTCAGTTTTCTCCATCACTTTGCTAATGAGACCCCAAAGCTGATGGGGAGAGGCAAGGGAGGGTCAAACAAGGATGATATGCAGGCAACTGGCATCCTCCTTATCAATTGATGATGTCATTGTTCATTAGGAGGTTGGCAGCTAGAAGGTTGTAATGGTGTACAATGAAAACCTGTGGCTTCATGTAACTAAAAGGCAGGTTTCATCCACACGTTGGCTTGCATACAATTTTGGGGCAATTTTTAGGCATTTTCGCCAAGACACCCCTGAAGAAACCTCAAGGCACCCTGGTTGAAAAAGGCTGGTCTACAGGTTAAAGTTTGAAGATCCCTTAGAAATAGTTCACCAACAATTAATATCAGTGATAAATGGATGTCAGCTGGTTGAGCCACACACTTGATGATCACATACTGCATGTGGTAAGATCCCCCGGATGGTAATCCCTTGATCCACCTTAGTATGGTCTTTACTTTAGTCAAAGTCATCCTGGTGATGAGGGCCGAAGCTGAGCAGGCATCATATACCTACTATGTTGTAGTTTGTTAAATGTAAAACATACACATAAGTGCAAGAGAATGGCTATGCAGAAATACTAAACTGACTTTTAAACTATGGATCTGTTACATTAAACATGTTGGATAATATTGTCTCTTTAGTGTATAATTTCATGGGCCAAATTATGCCCCCCCCCCAACTTGTCAGTTTAGGAATTAAAAAAAAAAAAACAATAGCAATCATCTTCTTAACCAGTCATGCATCTAAGGTTCTTACTTATACTGCACTCTGTAAGAGTGAGTGACTTCTGGCCTAAATAATCCATATTAGCTTTAGTTAAACGTGTCCAGAGACAGACATGAGGATTACCTATTCTGTCACATAAAATGACAACCACTATATTATTCCATCACCTC